>NC_000079.6:79980017-80723767 GCF_000001635.26 Mus musculus
GGTGAGAAACACATAGCCTTGTGAATTTTGCCTTTATAAGCCCTGACTAATGTTATTTTATTCCATACACTGGAAATTCCAGATATGGAACTTCCCAGTATTTAATAAAGTTTGCTTCTAATTTGGCTTAAAACTTATTGTAGTGCTCTCATTTTCACCTGGTAGGATTAACGTTATATATTCCACATAATGTTCACATAATATATGCACATATTTATGTTCTTAAATTTTAATCTAATTGAAGAATATGCACCAAGATTAACAAAAATAGATATGTTATTGGGTAAACATGATCCTATAGAAGTTCAAGGTACCCATTTTCTTTATATTTCTGTTTTAAGAGATAATTTAACATGAAAACACTATTAACTGTACATTGTGATGAATGATGACAGAACAGTTCTTGCATTTAGCTTTAAAGGAAACCTAGAAATTTTTGTTACATCTAAACTTAGCTGAGTCTTATCAGATTCATCACTTGCTACCATATGTTACATTCAGATCACAATTTCCATAATCTGTGAAATGGTTACAGATGTCTGCTTTTAAATAAAAACAACTATCAGTTTGTACAAGAACGTGCATGGACTATGTTTCCAATCTAAAAGTGGAATTTTTGCTCTATTTTACAGATTTATTTTCATACCCAAAACCTCCTAACAAGTTTTATGCCTCAATATTCTAAAAAACTTCTGTTTTAACATTTTTTTTTCATTTCATGTAAAAAAGTTTCTAAAAACCATCCTGAGGGCAGTAATGTTACACAGTAGCCATTTGTTCTCATTTTTAAAAAATCTTTAAATATAAGTGAATTTACAATTTCTTCTTTAGCTGATAATTTTAAAGCACTTCCCTTCTTATTCTGAAATAGTTAACCTACATGATTTGTTTTACATAATCATGGGTTTTCTATAAATTTCATCATCTACACCAGTGATTCTCAGCCTTGCTAGTGATGGGACCCTTTATACAGTTTCTCATGCTGTGGTAACCCCACCCATAAAATTATTTCTATTACTACATCATATGTGTGATTTTGGTGCGGTTGTGAATCATAATGTAAATATCTAATATGCAGAACATCTAATATATGACCCCTGACCAAAGCTCATTCCACCCTGAAAGGGTCGAATCATGCATGATTTGCTGCTCCCACCATGATTTTATTGAATAGTATCCTTGAGTAATTGTGTATTTTTTTAATTAAAAAGTTAAGGTCCAAAAACAAGTTAAGTTAGGCAGTGGTGGGAATTTAGAAGTGAACTCCATGGTCAAGTCATCAGGCCTCACTTTCATTGCTAAATGTGCCCAAGGTCAGCTCTCCAGATATGTCTCATACCTGGTTTGAAAAAGAGGTTCAGCTCATATTTCTTTGTTTATTACAAGGGCTGAAGATTTTTTTCAGAATTGTATATTGTACACACACATATAAACTTCAAGACTTCCTCCATATTTAATTATCTATACTATTATAATATATAAACACTCAAATTTAGAAGTTCTAGGGAAAAAAGCTGTTCTACAATAAAATACAACTCAAGTAGTTAAACAACTCCATTGTAAATCATAAAGTATTTTAGATTGAGTAAAAATTGCTTTTCTGCTGGGAGTTGGTGGCGCACACCTTTAATCTCAGCACTTGGAAGGCAGAGGCAGGCAAATTCTGAATTTGAGGCCAGCCTGGTCTACAAAGTGAGTTCCAGGACAGCCAGGGCTACACAGAGAAACCCTGACCGAAAAAACAAAAAAATAAATGTTTTTCCATTATTATTGATATTAGGCTACTAATTAGAAATATCACATAGAAATATACAAATTAGTTAACTTTGTACATGTAGGCCTTTAAAGAGTTAGCGCTACATAGATTTTTTACATTTAAAATCACATTGTTGTAGATAATGTCCTTATTTTTGAACATGTATTCCTTAAAGCACTTGTTCATTAATTTATGATCTCAGTGCCATTCAGTGAACATTAGCTATGTCCAAGATTTGCCCTCCATGAAAATAATGCAAGTAGAGAGTGGAGAGGAGTAGGAAACAGAAAGATTAGTCAATACATAATAAATTATAGCAGAAGGATTAATCAGTGGATTCTTTTTTTTTTAATTAGGTATTTTCCTCATTTACATTTCCAATGCTATCCCAAAAGTCCCCCATACCCTCCCCGCAACTCCCCTACCCACCCACTCACACTTTTTGGCCCTGGCATTCCCCTGTACTGGGGCATATAAAGTTTGCAAGTCCAATGGGCCTCTCTTTCCAGTGATGGCTGACTAGGCCATCTTTTGATACATATGCAGCTAGAGTCAAGAGCTTCGGGGTACTGGTTAGTTCATAATGTTGTTCCACCTATAGGGTTACGGATCCCTTTAGCTTTTTGGGTACTTTCTCTAGCTCATCCATTGGGGGTCCTGTGATCCATCCAATAGCTGACTGTGAGCATCCATTTCTGTGTTTGCTAGGCCCCGGCATAGTCTCACAAGAGGAATCTAACAGTGTAAAAAGGAGCAAAAAGTTTTGTGTTACTGCTCAGTGGAATGACTATAGTCAAGTATAAAATGAATTGCTATGGGTGAGAAGCTGATACGGGTCACAGAAGAAAAGCTGGACTGTAAAAACATAAAAGTAACAATCATAAAATATTTTCATAGTGATTCTAGAAGATAACATTTATCCATAAATGGTTACACCAATGCAAACCAATCAAATAAAATTCTTGTAAAATGGTAGCTACTAACCAATTTACTAACAGTGTTTTAGGCAATAAAATGCCATATTGAAATGTATGAGGTCTCCATATATTAATGTAACATTTGTACAATTTTAAGCAAAAACCAACAGTGAAATTGATATAAAATATAAATGTTATGGGTATAAAAATACTGTTGAAGAAAAAGGTGTATATGGTCTTTGTCTAAGAATACAATAGAATTATTTAAAATAGTTTGGACTAATACAGTTAAGTCAAAGAAAAGAAACTGACCTTATAAATATAGGAACTCTATCTGGAAAGTGTAGCATTTCATGGAAATGAAAAGTGCTCATGAGCATGTCTGTATTTATAGTAGTAAGAAAACAATTAACATTAGATTATATTATCATGAACACAATGCACTCTGGAAATATTTTTAAAGATTCAAATGTTAATTTTGATTAATTTATTAATATTAAGCATATAAAGCTCCACATATGTCTCTCTGTGTGTTTTTGTGTTTTCTCATTTTATTTTATTTTTAAATTATAATCTGTTTTGCTTTTTTAAAATTTGCCTATTATTTTTATTTCTTTGTTTTCTTTGTTTGTTTCCTTTTTTTCTTTCTTTACATTGCTTGATTTATCACTTTATTAAAAGACTGCAGAAATACAGAGGGAACATTTTTAAATGTATTAACTCCAAAACTACTAAAGGTAAAGCGTTATGATGTTTAATATTTCCTTTCTATCAATTTAGAATAAATAAAATGAATCAGTGTGACCCCAATAATTGCTAATGAATACACAGGTGTTTTTGGTAGTAAACTCTCTTCTTTTAATGAGAACTTCCCCCAAACCATATACCAAGAGGAAAAGAAAAGCATACTGACCAAAGAAATTCCTATTCAGACATACATAAGGTACTCAACTGAACCAATTTGCTTCACCCTCCAAATCCTGTCCTCTGCTAATTCAGAGTTAACTAGAGGTCCCCACATTTTCACTTATTAGCTTCTCTTTTAAATGCAACACTATATTCAGCACCCCTTCCTGTCTAGAGTTTGAGTAGTATATGGATTACCTTCAACCCCTGGACACACATGAGCCCCACTGTAGGGTTCTATTGTTCTGTTGGAGTGAAATCGATGTGAATGGCTATTTTTTTTTATTAGATATTTTCTTTATTTACATTTCAAATGTTTTCCCCTTTCCTGGTTTCCCATACAAAAACCCCCTATCACTTCCACCTCTCAATCCTGTTTTCTGGCCCTGGCATTCCCCTACACTGAAGCATAGACCCTTCACAGGATCAAGGGCTTTTCCTCCCATTGATGACCGATTAGGCCTTCCTCTGCTACATATGCAGCTGTAGCCATAAGTCCCACCATGTGTACTCTTTCGTTGGTTGTTTAGTCCCTGAGAACTCTGGGGGTACTGGTTAGTTCATATTGTTGTTTCTCCTTGGGGCTGCAAACTCCTTCAGCTCCTTGGATCCTTTCTTTAGCTCCTTCATTAGGGACCCTGTGCTCAGTCCAATGTATGACTGTGAGCATCCACTTCTGTATTTGTCAGGCATTGACAGAGCTTCTCAGGAGACAGCCATATCAGGCTCCTGTCAGCAAGCACTTGTTGGCATCCACAATAGTGTCTGGGTTTGGTGATTGTATATGGGGTAGATCCTTAGGTAGGGCAGTCTCTGGATGGCCTTTAACAAAAGAACACACAAGATATGCATTCACTAATAAGTGGCATTTGTCCAGAAGCTCATAATACCCAAAACTCAATTGACAAACCACATGAAGCTCAAGAAGAAGGAAGACCAAAGTGTGAATACTTCAACCCTTCTTAGAAGGGGTAACAAAATACCCATGGAAGGAGTTACAGAGACAAAGTGTGGAGCAGAGACTATTTTTATTCATTGACTATGCTCTGAGAAGTCTAGTACTAGTTACATTGTCATATTGCTAGGGTCTACTTATTAAGTCTATCAAATACCAAAATATCTTGTCAGTAGCACAGAATTATAGAATATGCCCTACACATCCTGCCTAAACACAACTAAAATTTCTGATAAAAATTTAAAATAATCAGAGATCATTTTAATCCATTTTGTTTACATACTACCCGATACAATTTGATACCATATTTGGCATATGTTTGCTTGCTTGTTTGGCTGGCTGGTTGGTCGATAGCTTTTACACCTTTAAAAATGCATTTAAAATATAGAGTTACATCATTTTTGTACTTGTTCTTCTTACTCTTACCACTTCTATGTTCAATCTATGATTCTGAAATTTATAGGGTTACATCTGCTCTAACCACTGGTGTGGTTATAATACATATAAACAAATCAACAATTCGTTAAGCCCATTAAGTATTGTCTCAGTGTGTATACACTTCTAGGACTGATCATTCAGTATTGTATAAGCAGTCAGCATGCTCATTCCTGAGGAGAACTAACTTTCCCTCTTGTGGCAGCTGTTAATTCTAATAAGTCTTCATTTAGGGATGGGGCACTATAAAATTTCTACCACCTAATTTGTTCATTGTTATTGTTCAGAATCTTCATAGCTGAAGAGGACTGTTGATTTCTTTTCTCATTTAACAGCTTGCAGAACATTTGCAAATACAAAAAAAAATTTTCAGTGCAATGGTGAGAGATTTCAGATCAATTCCTTCTCTAATCTCCAAGGTTCTACATCCAAACTGTGTAGTACCCTCCTCTGCAGAGACATACCTATAACTTCTGGAAGACAGCAAAAAAAAATTCTCTTGGACTTTTCTAACCACCAAATGAAAATGGAGTTTCTTATGCTGTTACTTGGGGTTTTGTTACGGAATGTATGGCCTTTGGTGAGAATATTCTTGCTGGTCTTCTTTAGTTTAGAAGTTATGCATTAAATTCTTCTTCTTTTGAGTGCAACCATTAAATATTTTAAATGTGATAAATGTGGTAGGACACATTTATAGTCTCAGTATTTAGATGCTGTAGGCAAGAGAACCAGAAGTTAAGTTTACCTCCCGTTATAGAGTGAGAGGAAATCTAGTCTGGGCTACATGAGAGATCTTCTCCAATGAACATCTAAAATGAAAATACTTAAGAAACATTAGGAGTGCATTTATATTTTTCCATCTGTCAATGTGTGATGCTTAAAATTTTTAAATTTTCATTATTGCACTACTCTTCAATGAATCACTTCTATAATTTCTCCTGGTATGAAATGAATCTCTGTGTGTTTCAGTTTTGCTGGATAGAATCCTTAATCCCAAAATGAAATAACAAGAATCAAGACTTTGGATCAGCACTTTGTTTAAACACACACATATATATATATATATATATATATATATATATATATATATATATATATATATATATATAGAGAGAGAGAGAGAGAGAGAGAGAGAGTTAGGTATTTAATTCTACTATGTGATCACCCAATGAGACATTTCTGTCTACAGATAAGTCCCATAATGTATCATAGCCTAGATCTGAGAATTCTAGAATATAGAAATATTAGAAATTTATGTCATTTACAAATCTGAACAGTTTTATAGCAGCCAGAAAATAAAAACATATTCGAATATATTTTTCTTTTTAAATGATTTTATTCTCCATCTCCTCCCCACTTCTGTTATCTTTGTGTAAACACATTTTAATTTGTTATCTTCTCCAAATTCTATACTGACAGTTATTCCCTCTCAAAATTTCTTGTAGTTTGCTTGTGTTGTTGATTTCACGTGACATAAACTTCTAACTTGTCATTTTATGAATATTTTTCAAATTTATACCATTATATAAAATTGAAATTTTAGTATTGTATGAGTGAAGTGGATTTTATTTTTATTTCCATGTTTCTACATAGCATTTTTAGGACTTCCAGAATCTGAAAAATTATGATTTTAAGTGATTTTCTTTTTTTTTATTAGAAAATTTCCTCATTTACATTTCAAATGCTATCCCCAAAGTCCCTGATACCCTCCCCACTGCCCTGCTCCCCAACCCACCCACTCCCAATTCCTGACCCTGACATTACCCTGTGCTGGGGCATATGATCTTCCCAAAACCAAGGGCCTCTCCTCCCATTGATGGTAGACTAGGCCATCCTCTGCTACATATGCAACTAGAGACACAGCTCTGGGGGTACTGGTTAGTTCACATTATTGTTCCTACTATTGGGTTACAGATCCCTTTAGCTCATTGGGTACATTCTCTAGCTCCTTCATTAGGGGCCCAGTGTTCCATCCAATAGATGACTCTGAGCATCCACTTCTGTATTTGCCAGGCACTGGCATAGCCTCACAAGGGAGAGCTATATCAGGGTCCTGTCAGCAAAATCTTGTTGGCATATGCAATAGTGTCTGGGTTTGATCTTTGTATATGGGATGAATCCCTGGGAGGGGCAGTCAGTGTCTGGATGGTCCTTCTTTACATCTTAGCTATGAACTTTGTCTTTGTAACCTTTTCCATGGGTATTTTGTTCCCCATTCTAAGAAGGAACTAAGTATCCACACTTTGATCTTCCTTCTTCTTGACTTTCATGTGTTTTGCATATTGTATCTTGGATATTCTAAGATTCTAAGATTCTGGGCTAATATCTGTTTATTAGTGAGTGCATATCATGTGTGTCATTTTGTGATTGAGTTACCTCAATCAGGATTTGATCCAGATCCATCAATTTGCCTAAGAATTTCATAAATTCATTGCTTTTAATTGCTGAGTTCTACTCATTGTGTAAATGTACCACATTTTCTGTATCCACTCCTCTGTTGAGGGACATCTGGGTTCTTTTCAGATTCTGGCTATTATAAATAAGGCTGCTTTTAACATAGTGGAGCATGTGTCCTTATTACAAGTTGGAACATCTTCTGGGTATATGCCCAGGAGAGGTATTGCTGGATCCTCCAGTAGTACTATGTCCAATTTTCTGAGGAACCACCAGACTGATTTCCAGAGTGGTTGTCCCACCTTGCAATTCCACCAACAATGGGAGGAGTGTTGGTCTTTTTCCATATCCCTGCCAGCATGTGCTGTCACCTGAATTTTTTATCTTAGCCATTCTGACTGGTATGAGGTGGAATCTCAGGGTTGCTTGATTTGTATTTCCCTGATAATTAAGGATTTTGAAAATTTTTTTCAGGTGTTTCTCAGCCATTTGGTATTCCTCAGTTGAGAATACTTTGTTTACTTCGTTACCCCATTTTTAATAGGGTTATTTGATTTTCCGGAGTCCATCTTCTTGAGTTCTTTATATATATTGCATATTAGTCCCTTATCTGATTTAGGATTGGTAAAGATCCTTTCCCAATCTGTTTGTGGCCTTTTACTGTAATTGAAATTATCTTTTGCCTTATAGAAACTTTTCAGTTTTATGAGGTCCATTTGTCTATTCTCGATCTTACAGCACAAGCAATTGTTGTGCTATTCAGAAATTTATCCTCTGTGCCCATATCTTTGAGATTTTCCCTCACTTTCTCCTCTATAAGTTTCAGTGTCTCTGGTTTTATGTGGAGTTTTATGGTCCACTTAGACTTGAGCTTTATACAAGGAAATAAGAATGGATCAATTCACATTCTTCTACATGATAACTGCCAGTTGTGCCAGCACCATTTGTTGAAATGCTGGATGGTTTTTTCACTGGATGGTTTTAGCTCCCTTGTCAAAGATCAAGTCACCCTAGGTGTGTGAGTTCATTTCTGCGTCTTCAATTCTATTACATTGATCTACGTGTCTGATGCTGTACCAGTACCATATATTTTTAAATCACAATTGCTGTGTAATACTGCTTGAGGTCAGGCATGTTGATTACACCAAAGGTTCTTTTATCATTGAGAATAGTATTTACTATCCTAGGTTTTTTGTTATTCCTGATGAATTTGCAAATTGCCCTAATTCAGTTAAGAATTCAGTTGCAATTTGGATGGGGATTGCATTGAATCTGAATATTGCTTTCAGCAACATAGCCATCTGTACTATATTGATCCTGCCAATCCATGAGCATGGGAAATCTTTCTATCTTCTGAGATCTTCTTTGAATTCTTTCTTCAGAGACTAGAAGTTCTTATCATACAGATCTTTCACTTCCTTAGTTAGAGTCACACCAAGGTACTTAATATTATTTTTGACTATTGAGAAGGGTGCTGTTTCCCTAATTTCTTTCTCAGCCTGTTTATCCTTTGTGTAGAGAAAGGCCACTGATTTGTTTGAGTTAATTTTATAACCAGCTACTTCACTGAGGCTGTTTATCAGGTTTTAGAGTTCTCTGGTGAAAATTTTAAGGATCACACACATACTCACACACACACACACACACACACACACACACACACAGATATAGATAGATAGATAGATAGATAGATAGATAGATAGATAGATAGATATAGATACTACAATATCATCTGCAAATAGTGAAATTTCAACTTCTTTATTTCCAATTTGTATCCTCTTGATGTCCTTTTGTTGTCTAATTGCTCGAGTTAGGACTTCAAGTACTTTATTGAATAGGTAAGGTGAAAATAGACAATAAGTTTTCCTTATTATCTCTTAATATCAATGAGCTCAATTCCTAAATAAAAAGACATAAACTAACAGACTGGCTACAAAAGAGAACACAACATTTTTCTGCTTACAAGAAACCAACCTCAGGGGAAAAAAAAGACAAAACAATACCTCAGAGTGAAAGACTGGAAAACAAATTTCCAAGCAAATGGTCTGAAGAAACAAGCTGGAGTAGCCATTCTAATATCAAATAAAATCAACTTCCAACCCAAAAAAGACAAGGAGGGGCACTTCATACTCATCAAAGGTAAAATCTTCCAAGATGAACTCTCAAATCTGAATATCTATGCTCCAAATGCAAGGGTAGCCACATTCATTAAAGATACTTTAGTAAGCTCAAAGCATACCTTGCAACTCACACAATAATAGTGGGAGACTTCAGCACCCCACTCTCATCAATGTAAGATCCTGGAAACAGAAACTGAACAGAGACACATTGAAACTAACAGAAGTTATGAAAGAAATGGATTTAACAGATATCTACAAAACATTTTATCCTAAAACAAAAGGATATACCTTCTTCTCAGCACCTCATGGCACCTTCTTCAAATTCTACCATATAATTGGACACAAAACAGGCCTCAAGAGATACAAAAATATTGAAATTATTCCATGCACCTTATCAGATCAACAAAGACTAAGGCTGGTCATCAAAAACAACATAAATAATATAAAGCCAACATTCACTTGAAGTTGAACAACACTCTACTCAATGATACCCTTAGTCAAGGAAGAAATAAAGAAAGAAATTAAAGACCTTTTTAGAGTTTAATGAAAATGAAGCAACAACATACCCAAAGTTATGGTACACAATGAAAGCATTCCTATGAGGAAAACTCATAGCTCTTAGTATTTTCATTAGAATTCAGAGCAAGAATACACTAGCAGCTTGATAGCACACCTTAAAGCTCTAGAACAAAAGGAGGCAAATACACCCAAGTGGAGTAGAAAGCAGGAAATCATCAAACTCAGGGTGAAATCAACCAAGTGGAAACAAAAAGAACTATTCAAAGAATTATCCAAACCAGGAGTTGGTTCTTTGACAAAATCATCAAGATAGGTAAATCCTTAGCCAGACTGACTAGAGGGAACAGGGCCATTATCCCAATTAACAAAATCAGAAATGAAAAGGGAGACATAAAAACAGAACAAGAAGAAATCTAACACATCATCAGATCTTACTACAAAGGGCCATACCCAACACAACTGGAATACCTGGGTGAAATGTACAATTTTTTAGACAGATACCAGGTACCAAAATTAAATCAGGATCAGACTAATGATCTGAACAGTCCCATATCCCCTAAAGAAAATGAAGTAGTCCTTAAGAGTGTCCCAAATAAAATAAGCCCAGGACCAGATGGGTTTAGTGGAGAGTTCTATCATACCCTCAAAGAAGACCTAATTCCAATTCTCCTCAAACTATTCCACAAAATAGAAACAGAAGGTACCCTACCCAGTTCACTCTAAGAAACCACAATTACTCTGATACCTAAACCACATAAAGACCAAACACATAAAGAGATCTTCACACCAATCTCCATTATGAATATCGATACAAAAATACTCAGTAAAATTCTCGTTAACTGAATCCTTTAAGACATCAAAAGAATCATCCATCATGATCAAGTAGGCTTTATTCCAGGGATGCCGGATGGTTTAATATATGGAAATACATCAATGTAATCCACTATATAAACAAACTCAAATACAAAAACACATGATCATCTCTTTAGATGCTGAGAGAGCATTTGACAAAATCAAACACGCATTCATGATAAAAGTCTTGGAAAGATAAGGAATTCAAGGCCTATACCTAAACATGATAAAAGCAATATACAGCAAACCAGTAGCCAACATCAAAATAAATGGAGAGAAATTTGAAGCAATCCCACTAAAATCAAGGACTAGACAAGGCTGCTTACTCTCTCCATACTTATTCAATATAGTACTTGAAGTCCTAGCCAGAGCATTGAGACAACAAAAGGAGATCAGGTGGATACAAATTGGAAAGGAAGAATTCAAAATATAACTATTTTCATACTATATGATAGTTTATATAAGTGACCCTAGAAATTCCACCAGAGAACTCCTAAACTTGATAAATAGCTTCAGTGAAGTAGCTGGATATAAATTTAACTCAAACAAAAGAGTGACCTTTCTGTACACAAAGGATAAACAGGCTGAGAAAGAAATTAGGGAAAAAAACACTCTTCATATAATCATAAATAATATAAAATACCTTGGTGTGACTCTAAATAAGAAAGTGAATGATCTGTATGATAATAACTTCAAGTCTCTGAAGAAAGAAATAGAAGATCTTAGAAGTTTGAAAGCACTCCCATGCTCCTGGAGTGGCAAGATTAATATAGTAAAAATGGCTATCTTGCCATAAGTAATCTACAGATTCAATGTAATCCCCATCAAAATTCCAACTCAATTCTTCATAGAGTTAGAAAGGGCAATCTGCAAATTCATCTGGAATAACAAAAGATAGGATAGCCAAAACTATTTTCAACAATAAAAGAACCTCTGGGGGAATCACCATGCCTGACCTCAAGCTGTACTAGAGAGCAATTGTGATAAAAACTGCATGGTCCTTGTACAGGGACAGATAGGTAGATCAACTGAATAGCATTGAAGACCCAGGAATAAAGCCACACACCTATGGTCACTTGATCTTTGACAAGGGAGCTAAAACCTTCCAGTGGAAAAAGACAGCATTTTCAACAAATGGTGCTGGCACAACTGTTGGTTATCATGTAGAAGAATGTGAATTGATCCATTCTTATCTCATTTTACAAAGGTCAAGCCTAAGTGGATCAGAGAACTCCACATAAAACCAGAGACACTGAAATTTATAGAGCAGAAAGTGGGGAAAACCTCGAAGATATGGCCACAGAGGATAAATTCCTGTACAGCACAGCAATGGCTTGTGCTATATGATTGAGAATTGACAAATGGGTCCTCATAAAACTTAAAAGCTTCAAAAAGGCCACCAACAGTTTGGGAGAGGATCTTTACCAATCCTAAATCAGATAGGGGACTAATATCCAATATATATAAGGAACTCAAGAAGATGGACTCTGGAAAATCAAATAACCCTATTTAAAAATGGGGTACTGAACTAAACAAAGAATTCTCCACCGAGGAATACCAAATGGCTGAGAAACACCTGAAAAAAATCTTCAACTTTCTTAATTATCAGGGAAATGAAAATCAAAACAACCCTGAGATTCTACCTCACACCAGTCAGATAGGCTAAGGTCAAAAATTCAGGTGACAACACATGCTGGCAGGGATATAAAGAGGAACACTCCTCTATTGTTGGTGGGATTGCACGCTGGTTCAACCACTCTGGAAATCAGTCTGGCTGTTCCTCAGAAAATTGGACATAGTACTACTGGAGGATCCAGCAATACCTCTCCTGAGCATATACCCAGAAGATGTTCCAACTTGTCATAAGGACACACACTCCACTATGTTCAAAGCAGTCTTATTTATAATAGCCAGAAGCTGGAAAGAACCCAGATGTCCCTCAACAGAAGAGTGGATACAGAAAATGTGGTATATTTACACAATGGAGTACTACTCCGCAATTAAAAGCAATGAATTTATGAAATTCTTAGGCAAATTGATGGATCTGGAGGATATTATCCTGAGTGAGGTAACCAAGTCACAAAAGAACACACATGATATGGACTAGCTGATAAGTTGTTACTTAAGCAGAAACTTAGACTACCCTAGATACAATTTGCAAAACACATGAAATTCAAGAAGAAGAAAGACCAAAGTGTGGATATTTTGTTCTTTCTTACAATGGGGAACAAAATACCCATGGAAAGAGTTACAAAGACAAAGGTCAGAGCTGAGATGGAAGGAAGGACCATCCAGAGACTGCCCCACCCAGGGATCCATCCCATATACAACCACCAAACCCAGACACTATTGCATATGCCAGAAAGATTTAGCTGACAGGACCCTGATATAACTATCTCTTGTATGGCTATTCCAGTGCCTGGGAAATACAGAAATGTATGCTCACAGTCTTCTATTGGATGGAACACTAGGCCCCTAAAGAAGGAGCTAGAGAAAATATCCAAGAAGCTAAAGGAGTCTGTAGTCCTATAGGAGGATCAACAATATGAACTAACCCATACCCCCCAGAACTATGTCTCTAGTTGCATATGTAGCAAAGGACAGCCTAGTCTGCAGCCAATGGGAGGAGAGGCCCTTGGTTTTG
The DNA here is from genome assembly GCF_000001635.26 of Mus musculus. Lineage (NCBI taxonomy): Eukaryota > Metazoa > Chordata > Mammalia > Rodentia > Muridae > Mus > Mus musculus. Next base: position 79,993,516 of record NC_000079.6, read on the forward strand.
GGAAGATCATATGCCCTAGTAGAGGGAAATGTCAGGGCCAAGAAACGGGAGTGGGTTCACTGTGGAACAGGGCAGGGGGGATGGTATAGGGGACTTTCAGGATAGCATTTGAAATGTAAATGAAGAAAATATCTAACAAAAAATGAAATGAAAAAAAAATGATCCTGGGTGTGCTAGGGCACCTGTGTCTTGGAGAGTCCTCTGGGGAACTTGAGACCTTCCTCTGAGTTTGTGCCCAAGATGGAGTGGGACTGGCTCTGATAGCAATGAACCCCAGCAACTGGTCAGGCAGGTTTTCTTTGTTCCTGTTCCTGCTGGCACAAGACCTTCTGGGATTTTTTGGAATAGATGCTGCATTCCACTTACCAGTGATCCCAAGAACTTGGTTGTGCTAGTGTTCGCGTGGCATGGAGAGTCCACTGGGGACCTTGGGACCCTCTGCTGAGTTGGCGCACAAGTTGACCAAGAGATTCTAGAATATTATAAATGATACTATTTTCTTCTGTGTGAACACTATATATATGTTTACTTTTGTTAAAACTATAACACTTCTACTTTTCATGAGTGATATTTTTGGAAATTTCATAAAAGATATTCTCTAATTATTTAACTCATCTACAAAAATTATAACATATAATCCTGATTCAGCTTATTCATTTAATGAACAAGATTTCTGCTGATCCATAATCCTTACTATTTCATTGCATTAGGAACCTTAGACAGTATGCAGCAAATGTATTAGCTTGAAACAATCTTAGCATTCTAAGGCAACGAAGACTTCTCTTAAAAAAATAAACTAGAAAGAAAGAAATGGTCAGAAACATAATTTTATGTTAAATATTTTATATTTCCTATAACAATGAGGGTCATTATTCTACTAATATAAAAATGTTGAAAGTAGAGTTTATGTACCTTTTAAAATATACTTAAGTGGAGTTTTATGGATTTTGACAAATATCAAATTAGGGTAATTCAAATATTAAATTGGGGTAATTACCATCTGAAGCCACTGAGAATCATCATTTACCCCTAACTGAACTTTGGTACTCAAAAAGCCACTCTCTCTCTCACAGAATTAGACAACCACTGATCTTATTTCTTTAACTATCTTTAGCTGTGCACCCTGTTAAGAATTTCATGTAAGTGAACTTATACGCAGTATATTTTCATTTCTTCAAGAATTTGGGGGGGGGAGTATCTATGGAATTATTCACTATGAGTTTCAGGTAAATAAAGTACCTCATCAAATTAATTAATTAATAAGTAGTTAATAAAGAAACTTTTAATTCATTACTCTGTAATATGTTTCTTACAGTTGAAATTGTTCTACATTTGTAAATACATAATTAAAACCTTAGACAAAGCTGATCATGAGGAATCCATCCCTCTGTATGTCTAATTTGACACCTCCAAATTAAAGAAAAACTCCTCACTTATAGGGTGCGGTGATTGAAATAGAAATGCCCCCCATGGACTCCTGATTTAAATCTTAGCTCATAGGGAGTGACACTATATTGTAATGAGTAGGCTTGTTGGAGGAGGTATGGCCTTGCTAGAGGAAGTGTGCCACTGTGAAGGCAGGCTTTGAGGTATATGCAGCTCACATTCTGCTGCTTTCCGCTTACATGCATGTAAAACTCTCAACTCCTCCAGTCCCTTGGGTGCCTGCAAGCTGCCATGCTTTCTGCCATGAAATTTGTAGAATAAACCTTGTAAAGTGTAAGCCAGCCCCTACTAAAGCTTTTCTTTTAATAGAAACCCTAACTGTAAGGATAACATTGAGGAAAAAGTCAGCATCTGTTTATTTATTGTTACATTTTAATTAAAAATATAACTATAAGCCTCTCCACTCCCTTCTCCTTTATCTTAGCCCTTCTATAACCCCTACTATCAAATTGATGCTTTATTTTTCTCTGCTTGCTATTAGTATGTACATATGCATACATTCATAAATACAACTCGCTGAGTTTATTTTGTTGTTTCTGTGTGTTAGATTTCAGGGCTGACAACTTTGTAGTATATAAGAAATTGGCAACTCATTTGTTAAGAGTAGCTGATTCTTCAGCAATCTTTGCCTAGCTCAACTCAACTCTTATTGGCTTTATGAAAGGCTAACCTATTATGCTGTGTCTACTCGGAAAGAAATATTATGATGTTATAGTAGGTAAGTTTTTTTTAGAAAATGGTGTTAAAGTTTTAATTTTTTTCTGGGGCTGAGGATAAAGCTCTGTGGATGAAGCTTCTGTGCTTCTCTTTCATAGCCAGGGCTCAGGGTTGCAGTCTGAGCAGAACGAAAGAAAAGACTTTTCTAAACTAGTTTTAATATCTAAGTGAAATTTAAATATTATCATGTTGTTTTAGATAGTAGCATGAAAATTTTTGTCAAATATTATTAAATGAAAGGGTTTAAGCAAGGAATTAAAAGTTCAACGTGTGAAAAATCACTCTGACATTTGGAGTAGCACAACTATCACTCTAGTTAGAATTATACCATCCCTAGTGTGAGGAGGAAGACTGCAAATTAGAGTTTCTTATCACCGATAGAAAAGCATGATTGTATATACATATAGATCATCAAGGATTGCATTTTAAATAAACTTTGCAATAGCTTTTAAATCTAACGAACGTAATGAAAATTAATACAATGTGAAATAATAGGAACAGAATTATGACCACATGAAGCAGATGTTCAGTCTACAAGTTCTAAAATGATCATGTCACGATTCTGAAAACAATTATCTTAAGAGGTCTTTGTACAGAAACGTAATAGAGCTATTAGAGGCTGTCTCAGGAGAGTTCCCCTTCACCTTACGATTGAACTGTTAAAATAAAACACTAAACAGTGCTGTAAACTCAGTGACCCCTCCATCAGTTAACATGAAGGCTCTGTGTTCTGAGGCAAGGTCAAAATACCAAGTCAACCAAAGATCAAGAAGGTTTGAGGGTACAGGTACCATATATCTTGTACTTTTCAGAAAGGTTATAACCCCACTCAATTATAAACAAGACAAAAATTGTTTTATATTTGCTTGCAAAATGTTGTAGATTCTCTTAAATATAGCAATTGTAGCCTTTTTCTGTATGTATTTCCAGTCCATATTTCTTTTCAAAAATATTCATCAGAAAACACCTTTTTAATTAAGTAAAATAGTAGATCTATATTACTGTGAACAGACTTAATAACTCATCCAATTACAAGCAAACATTTTAACTAAAAGTTTACGTAACTGATACTTAAGTGTTTTGGCAAATTATAAATCCCTTAGCTTTTATTATTATATTTTATTATGTCATATTATACTTGCTGATTTAAAGGCTTATTCAAAATTTATGTATTTAATAGTCTCACTTACCCTGAGTGCATTATAAATAAAATTAATCATGCTATTCTTCATCCTGGTCTGTGTGTGTCCTGTACAATTCAGTAATATCATAGAACAAATTATCCTTCAGATTCAATATAAAATAAAATTATAATATTTATATTTTTAGTAATCTGGGACAGTAAAATTTCCTTTTAACAGGACAATATTCAGATATGGTTTTAGGCTTATTAAAAGTTGTTCATGAAAACGCAGTTTTATTGAAGCTGTTAGATGAGTGTGCAAAAATATTGATCAATTATGCTGAGTGAGTGCTCTTTTATACTCTGAACTAGACTTAGGTTTATAAATATTAAAGCTGCATTTTCCACACTACTAGTTTGCTTCCCTTTCCTAGATGTTATATACATTATCATAGTAATAATCTTAAAATACAGTCAAAATTGGCTGATAATCGTGCCTGTAGGCTGACATTATTGTGAAGATATTAAGAATGAAATGCTGAGTCAGAACCTTTGGGAGAGTGTTTTCTTGAAATTCATTCCTTTTGATCTTTGTGAAACCTTAATCATGCAATCCGGATTTACAAAAAAAAAAAAAAAAAATCATAAGGTAATATATCAGGATAACTCATGGCCCTGAAATCTTATAATAATCTGTAAGAGAGAAGGACAACTTGAGATACAAATGCAGTTCTAATATCTCTGAGAACTGAGAGATCCCTGGATTGCCTTATGAACATATTTGAGGCCTCTGTTAAAGTGACTGCTGAATACTACATGATGTTTTCAGCCTTACCCATTTAGGTAATTGAGAACTAAGCTGGCAGAACCAATCTATTTCATATCATTCACTGAAAATCCCAGTTTCTATTTAGTTGAATATCAGCCATAAGTAAGTGGCTATTGACTATGCTAGTATACGCTATGATCTCTGTGTTAGTTGGTCATGAGTTCTTTTTAGGAAAATATGATCACATAGGAAGTTAAGTTTGTATAAAAACAAATAATAAGCTTAATACAAATGTAAAAGTTAAAATTACTGATTTTTGTTAGACATTTAATGCTTGTTCATTATCACATGAAGTTTGAACAATTGAGTTAAATTCACATTATTTCAATTTAATCATTTAGTCATGTCATTTTTCTTAACAATTGTAAATCAGTAGTTTGGATCACTTTGATTGTTGTCTGTTATGAAAGTGTCTGTCACTTTGGAAGATTTTAATAAATGTCTTTTTCTCACAGTAGTTTATGCATTAAAAACGTGAAAATGTTTACTGAGCAGTCATGTGCCTTTAGTTAGCCTCCTAGACTGAGTTCTCTAGGGTGAGGACAGCATCTGAAAGCCTGCTGTCACCTAGCACGTCATCTCACACATCCATGTTTCTCAGCAGTCACCATTCATTTTATTATAATCAGAGATAATATATGTTAAGGTACATTATATAATTTTACACTGTCTTGTTAAACAAAATATCAGAGAAACTCATGGAAAGTGCTGGTTCATACGTGATAATGTTGGGCATGACCTCATGTTCAGTCTGTGCCACGCTGGGTCCTGCCTAAATCCGGTCATTTCTATTATAACCTGCCTTTATATATTTTCAGGTATAGATATTACTATTTTATTTTTAGTGAGTTAAATTTTTCCTCTGTATGTATAGATCTTTGATATTACATTATATTATAAAGGAAGAGAAATATAAAGAAGTATGTATATTGAAAAGCATATGCATACACTATATACTATGAACACAAAGATCTGCAGCTGGAAAAACTCTAGGAAACACAGAAAAAGTATTTGAAATACACTTAAAATTATAAAATTTCTACATTAATGTTTTAACACGCTTACATTTCTAATGTTTTCTCATCACATTTCAAGAAAGGTAAATCAATATCTCCAATAAATAAATCAGATCATTAAGAGAATGTTTAGAGTTTAGAGTTTCCAATAATAGTTGAGAAAAAAAATTTTGAAAGTTCAACATCTTTCCATTGTCTTTTAAAACTTGGATTGTGATTTGGTCAATCAATAGTATAATCTAATTAGTTTTTTGTTCTATTTTAACTACCTTTTATATTTCAATCTAAGAAAATGTATTTAAATTTTGGCATATACACAAAATCATAAAATATGTGATATACAGATACATAATTAAGATATTAATGTTACATCTATAATTTTCATATATAATTATACAAATATACCTATTTTTATAAGCAGGCAAACTTCTACTATTGGCATATTTGCATAAATGTAACATTGTTATGTTTTAATCACATTTTAACCAGAAAAATTACCTTGAATTTTAATACATTTAAAAGTATTTCAAACAATCACAATTTTGTTATAAATTCTTTCTGTGTCAAAGCTGACTGGCTTTCTAAGAGCCTATTATAGTTTCTTCTCAGCTGAAAATACCCATATTTCATATGAATATGTTTTCTTGGATAACTGTATTCAGAGAAATACAGTAGAAAACCCTTACTATCCAGAATTGCAAGCCAGTACTTTCTACAAACTGGCAACTCTTCTAAAGCCTTAGTGCTTTCTTATGAGTCCCATGGTTTAAAAGACAAGTGTGGAGAAAAAGTAAAACTGTCTATATTTGGTATTCTTCTACATATGTCTTTTTTCTTATAATAATCAGAAGTTCATAATTTAATAATAATATATGCTAGAGTCTTTAGTGGCTTCAGAAATAAATGGCTGATCCCTAGAATCAAATGTCTGATATATGGCTAATAATCAAAAGCTAACCATGCTGAGAATCTTAATAAATGTTTGCATTGTCTATTCTCCAACCTTTACAAAACGAGAACTAGGAACCTCGTGTTTCTCACTTTTACCAAATTGTGTGGCTCTAACTGATTGAAGAACATTTAGCTTATTTGATCCCCAGACCAACCATGAACTACACTTATTATGAGATGAGACCACCAGTTGTCCATGTACAATGAGCTGGAGTGCTATGCCTAATTCAGGAAAATGTAAAATATCATTCACTACTTTTTTCGTTTCTCATAATAAGCAGAAAAACACTCAATATGAAATCACTGTTCTTGCAGCATTCTTCCAATAAACATTACAATGTTATTTCAAGTAATATTTTCTTTAAAAGAAAAGTAAAATATCGTGAAGACATTTTTCAAATTGTGGCTTCTGGATGATAAAGAGTCAGGTATATACCCAATAATGTACTACATTATTCGCAGTATGTTGCCTGCATCTTGAAGGAGTGTCCTACTTCAGGCAGTTATCTCATCCTATCCTACCCCTTACTTTACTGCAAAGTTTAAATGTTTCCTCTGGAGTGTTAATACTATTGTGGCATCAATTTCTAACAAATATAAAGTACCCTACCTTTAAAAAAATGGATTAATATAAGGCATAATGCTGAAGTATGTGTCAAGTGTAACCTTTATAACGTTCCTTGTCAGGTTTTTCCATTAGAGACCTCATAAGCAGGCCCTGCATATCAGTCACGGTGTTCCCTGACAGCTTTAACCTTCCCAAGTGGCTGAGTACACCATCTTCACTGCAGCCTATTGACCAAGGCAATAAGCCATTCTATATAGTGTATTAAAGTCATTTTCCACATGCTACCTCAGCACGACCCATTGTTCATGCCGGCTCCTGCTGACCATGGAAAACCTGCACTCCACACTAAATTGCTACACTTTACCCGTTACACCAGTTAAGCAATAAGCCCCCAACTGAATTGTTTTTTTCCTTCATAGTCTAAAAAGCACAGCGATTATCACAAGTGCTCAAGATGCAATTTTAGACTGTCAAAAATCCCTGCAAATAATTTAAACACTTAAAATATATGCTGACTGTGGAAACTTTATTTTTTCTTCTAATTCACCAATTCTTTGTTCCTAGATGCCTAAGGGTGGCAGGCCATCTGTGCAACTCTGAGGAGCCCTGGGCACTTGGTGTCAAAGGTTGTGTTTCAGCCCCATGAAATTCACCCCGTCTCTGCTGAAATCAGCTTTGTTGCTAGACCCTCTGATAAATGAGTCCAATCTAGGCCAGGTGCCCTTGACTTGACCCTGGCCAATGCAAACAATAGGGCAGACTCAGCCAGTGGAAAAGATGTTCTGCACTAATGAACCCAGCGGTGGCCACAGGTCAGTTAAGAAACAGGGGATAATGTTCAATCTTTTCAGGTGCACATTTATAATGAGCGAAGCATACAGTCTCTTTCAGGATGGAGCACATAACACAAAGAACGTATTTGTACACTCATCAAGCCTAATGGACCCTGAGGGTGCAATAGGAATATGTTTTTAATTTAATCTTTATTGAATGACCTTACACACTTCATTTTCTCTGCACGGTACCATGAAATGGACATACTCTTATCAAGTTGAGAACTGAAAACAGATGAATATATAAATGACCAAAACCTGCTGTGTATGTAGATGAATTTTCTTCCCTAATTTTCACCTCTGTTCATCCCCCTGCTGGCTCTCAGCAGCTCTGTGGGGTATTTTCCCTTAAAATGTCCTCCAGATTAGTCAGTCATGCAAACCAGAAAACTGCCATCCAAAAGCTGGCCATGCTAACCTTGGTAGTCTAAACTAATGAAACAGAACAAAATTTTTATAAAACAAAACAAATATTCAGGATTACTTTTTAGCCTAGATTTCAAATGGCTAGGTCTTAGGAGAAGAGAGAAAAGTTTAATATCCTGTCTTGCTCCTAAGCACTTTAAAGCAAGTACTTGTTACAATCCTGAATAAACTTTTGGCCTGACAATAAATTAATTAATTATAACTTATTTTTAGGAAACTATTTTCAATTTAGTTGTTAATTATTTAGGTAAAAAGTTCAAATATAAGCCAAATATCATTCTCCCTTTTAGAATAGTCAAAACCCTTCCTGTAGATTTTTGATACCTGCAACACTATAGGTAAAGGTTAAGTTTCTGCAGCTTGTGTGTCCCAGCAAGAGAAGTCTGTATCTCAGGTCAAGGAAACCTGAGGCAGGTAAATCAAGAACTGCAGGCCAACCAGTTGGGGCACCAGCCTGGGAGTGGGGAAGAAAAAAACACAAAAAAGGTAAGGTTCTCTTATAATGTTGATTTTCAAAATCATGCCAGAATTTAAATAAAAATATGAGATTCTATGTCCCATCTTACATACTGGGAAGTTATCACAATCTATGCTTTCTCAACCTAACATTTTCAAAGCTAATGTTAACAAATAAACAGGAGGAAGATAAAATGAATGTCTTATACATTTTCTTTTCTTTTTCATCTCTCTACATGTTAGAACCTCACATTTAGGGCTAATTTTATTTCAAATTAGAAATCATTTTGAATGCTATAGAAGAGGGTACAGGTGGGTGGATAGACAGGGGAAAGTAAAGTTTTTATTTGTTTGTATTTTTCCACTAAAATATGCCTATCATTTGTGCTGACCATCAGTCTTAGGTTTCATTCATATTAAACACGCAGGCCTTGGAAAACTGTTATATGCTAGACCAAAGCAGGTCCCTTAAATCTAAATATCACATAAAAGTTCAGCTTACCCTGTTGAGAGACTAATGGACAAGTTGTAAATCATGGCAAGAGTTATTTTCATCCTTTTTCTTTTAGCTCCATTGCAGCTGATGACAAGCTTTAAAAAGCCCTTCTGTAAAAACTAGTTTGATTTAACTTGAATGCATTAGAATCAACTTGTATTCAATTTTAGAGAAATACTACTTAAAATTTAAAATTCTTTATGTCTACAAGTCTTCAGACTCATCTGTGATAGTATGCAATCAAGCAGAAGCTGTTTTAGGTTCATCGGCCTAATACCTAGGGTTAATTTTAGAGACATCTATATGTAGTAATTATGAGTTGTATCTTCTACTTTGTCAAGGGATATTTAAATAAGGAACATCAGCTAATGTTTTGAACATGCAAATTTGCAAGACAAAATACTCTTTTCCTTACAATGTTACAGATAAGGCAAATGTTGGAAAGCCAAAGGCACACTATTACAAAGAAAGGGGGTAATTAAATATAGAAACCTAAACCATATTGACATCATCACTTAGTTTTCTGCCGTTAGAACATTCATGTAAGTCCATTCTCAACTCTTCTGTTTCCCTAGATGAATGTACACTTTCATAGCTTCTGTTCAGTCTCTAGGGTAAAAGTAAGATACTGGAGACATGTCATGAATAGATGCTAGCCTTGAAAATTCTATTATCAAGTACAGTGTTATGTTCTTCGTTTTTTAATGAAACCATGTTATGAATAGGGAAGTTTCTCCTAGTTGTGTTGACTTTATACCCTGCAAGTCAGGAATGATGTCTGTAGCTACAGAAGAGTCCTTCACTTGATACAAAGGGCAGTAATCTTGCCCTGTGCACTCTAAAGACCTGCAGTCATCCCACTGAGAAATTGGGACTTTGAAAGACAGAGCCTGTTATGCTCTCAGGAAGAAACTGATGAAGAATACATATGCTCTTGTTAGACTTATTCACTGCCTTCTCTGCCAGGAAAACATGTTTTGTGATGGGTTCAGTTGTCTGCTTACTCCAGCAGCCAGTCACACAAAGCAACTACCCTCCCTCCTAAAACTATTCTAAGAAAATGAATGTCTATAGCCATTAATACTTTAATGAATTTATTTTTGGTTTCTATCTACACTGCTTAACTAGAATGGCTTTTGGCAAATTCCTAATGACTTCCCTAATGTTAAATTAGATAATTTTCACTGATCTAGAAAAAAAAAGAAAAGACTACCCAAGTTCAAATATTGATAATCCACTAACAGACTCAAATGCCTTCAAGATTCACTATATCTGTTTGCTCTTTGGAATGCTAAATGCAAAAGTGTGAAGCATTAGTACTTATTTCTTATGATTTCTGCATGCAAGCTAACTCATATAAGCACTAAGAAGCATGGGTAGCAACATGAAAACTTTAAATAAAGGATATTTACCTTTAATTGTTAATATGTATTCCATCAGTTTTATGCATTGATCATTATGCTTCTTAAAAGGTCTCTCCCCATCTTCTTAGCATTTAAATCTACATCACAACATTGATGAATTCTGTCTATAACCACTTTTACACACCCAAGTGAAGACTATTAACACTACCTCATTTTTATAGCTCCACCATGCAGATATGATGTAATTGATTCTATGTAAATGTGATCAGTGCTTGTGTTCTGAAAATATTCCATGGTTATTTCACAAATTCTGAAATAATGTATAATTTTTTCTTATGCTACAAAATGGTTAGAATTACATTTATAAAGAGAATAATGCAGTTTAGATATAGATACCAGACATCTCAGTGCCAGGTAATCTCTCATATCTAGTCACACTTTAACATTTTCATGCTGTAGTTATGCAGTTAATAAATTCTTTTGCCATCATTCTCTAAATGATGTTTCTTTTTCAGCGTGGCCTCGTAAACCATATTTTCCAAGAATGTCTCACCAGATCTTACTATTGATTTAAGTTAGTGGCACTTAAAAAAATCTTTATGGATTACATGTTATCATATTTAGGAATTTATATTTTGGGGCAAGTAAAAATTATAGTGTATCATCATTTATATTTGTGATATATACATATCATATATGAATTCATATATAATGTATTTATTACCTATGCCAAAACATAAACTCTGAAGACATATATTGTTTGTTTTTTATGCTGTAAGATGTATTAATTTTCTGTAAAAAGTATAATAAATTGTGGTATGTTTGAAAATAAAATCTTGTTTTTGTGGAGTTCAATAGTCAGAAATTGACTTGTGGGCATTTTACCCATCAAACCATTCCTTTGTAGCTCAGGAGAGCACCCCTACACCAGCTGCTCACAATGTCCTATCATCTCTGCTCTCACTGAAGTTCTTTGGGTTCTATATTTTGCTCATTCCCCTTCAATTCTAGCTGGATTGCAAAGTTAAGTTTATGGTTATGAATAAAAACTAAATAAGAACTGTTAAAAAATAGTCAGAAATCAATCCCAGTGTTATCAGGAATATCATCCTAATACCGATTTTCAAAAAGAATTTACCTCTCCAAATTTTCTATTTCTATGGGCTGTGGTCACTTTTGTCTTCAGAGGGAGAAATGGCCATTTGAGGTTTTTTTCTACTTACTTTTTTTTTTTTCTCACACAGCATCCTTGGGGATATATTGAAACCATGTGAATCTTTCAGAATTGTAGCAGTACCCATTTAAAGCTACTTAAATTGATCCTGGCAGGGTCAGCACATTCCTCACTACCTGCCACAATGTTCTGGGTTCCCAAATCTCTCTGTCTCTCTGTCTCTCTGTCTCTCTGTCTCTCTGTCTCTCTCTCTCTCTGCCTCTCTCTCTCCCTCTCTCTCCCAGTCTCTCTCTCTCTCTCACACAGACTTTATATTTTGATATGCCTTATGCAGCTCAATGATTGGGCCACTTCCTAACCTCTATGTAGCTAATCTACTCTTCTCTGATATTCTCAAGTCATTTCTTACTAAACCTTATATTTGGTCTTGGCTGCTCTGAACCCAGATGTTCAGCCCTCTTTGGCTAGTGTCCTCTAGCTCCTACATGGTGACTATGCTCTCTGTCCCATACCTTCTCAGGTATGACATCTCTCCTTTCCTTCTCCGAACATAGCAGGATTCCCTTCTATTTCCTTCCTTGGTCCTTTGTGTACGGATCCTAAAACTCCCACCTCTGTGTCTTTGCCCAGCCATTGGCCTACAGCAACTTTGTTTATCAACCAAAACCAACTGGAGACAGGGTTCCCTCAGTGTTTTATATGTGGATGTGTGGATTCTTATGCAATTTTGGGGATCCAAATTAACAAAATACAAGCAGTGTTAGACCAAACCCACAACACAGAAAGTAACACCCTCATTCTCAAAATCATCAGTTTAACAATATTGATTGAACCCTGCCATGTGGCAATCAACAAGTCTTGAAAATGTTTGTTGTACTACATGGATTTGTTAATCTATGAAACTCAGTATCATTTAAACTTTTCTTCTATAGAGTAGGTAATACAAAAATATGTTATACAAAGTATAATCAAGGAAATTTTGAATCAAATGATTAATTCACATAACTTAGCATACATCAAATTGAGAAAATGGAATTCAATTTTAAGATAAGGGAATAAAAAATGGAGCTGGGGAAAATGAATCACACCATAGATCCCACTAAAAACAAGAATTGAATGTTACCACAAACCTAGAATTTATATTGTAGGGATTTTTCTTACTAGTTTTTATTATCCATAAATGTTGAAAGAGATACCTGAGACTCCTAATGCTCTTATAGCTTTAAACATTCATTTTCTTTAGCATCTATAAAGTGAAAACCAACCATCACACAGTGGGATCAACATGGACCACTGAGGAAGACTTTTGTCAGTTTCCTGGAAAATGCTGTGAAGCTCAAAACACAGAGTCTGGGTTACACTATATTTGATTAAAAAAAAATAAAAAATAAAAATAAAAAAGAGAGAAAGAAAGAAAGAAAGAAAGAAAGAAAGAAAAGTGTTCTCAAAGAATCAGTCCCTGTTTTTGTTGATTCTTTGTATAGTTTCTTTTGTTTTCACTTGGTTGATTTCAGTCCTGAGTTTGATTATTTCCTGCTGTCTACTCCTTTTGGGTGTATTTGCTTCTTTTTGTTCTAGAGCTTTCAGGTGTGCTCTTAAGTTGCTAGTATATGCTTTCTCCAGTTTCTTTTTGGAGACACTCGGAGCTATGAGTTTTCCCCTTACCATTGCTTTCATTGTGTCTTAAGTTTGGTTATGTTGTGCCTTTATTTTCATTAAATTTGAAAAGGTGTTTAATTTCTTTATTTCGTCCTTGACCAAGTTATCATTGAGTAGGGCATTGTTCAGCTTTCAGTAGTAAAGGAAACTTCAGCTGAAAAAAATTTCTCCATCAGATTGTCTAGCAGGCAAAAGATCATTGAGTGGTTTCTTGACTGATGATTTACATTGAAAGTGCCATCCCTGAACAGCTGGAATAAGAAATCAGTCTGCACAAGATAGTAATTTTTTCTTTCATGACTTCTTCAGTGCCTCCCTCCAAATTCATGTTTGATTTCCTGTCCTGACTACCATTTTTAATGTACTCTAAGATATAAGATGAAATAAATTCTTTCCTAAAAAAAAGAAGAAAAAGGAGAAGAAGAAGAAGGAGGAGGAGGAGGAGGAGGAGGAGGAGGAGGAGGAGGAGGAGGAGGAGGAGGAGGAAAGGAAGAAAGAAAGAAAGAAAGAAAGAAAGAAAGAAAGAAAGAAAGAAAGAAAGAAAGAAAGAAAGAGGGAGGGAGGGAGGGAGGGAAAGAAAGAAAGAAAGAAAGAAAGAGAGAGAGAGAGAGAGAGAGAGAGAGAGAGAGAGAGAGAGAGAGAGAGAGAGAGAGAGAGAAATTCAAAGTAATTTTGGTTGCACATGGAGTTTCAGGTCAGTCTGGGCTATCTGAGGTCATGTCTTTTAAAATAAAACATGTACATTGAAAGATGCTTATACATTGTACATAAAAACAATGATATTTATATTTTGTATTACATTTATTTATTTATTTGGTATATGAACAATACAGTTTCATGCTGTAGCATGTATATGAAGATCAGAGGACAACTTGTAAGAGTTGATTCTCTCCTTCCACTATGCAGATTCTGAGGATTGGACTTGTTTTCATGACTGCTGTCAAGCAACTTTACTCACAGGTCATGTCAGTGGTCCTATGAAGGTATCCATACAAGAGACTTGAACATCTACTATTGTGATATCTGTGTGTGCTGGAACCAGACTTTGTTTCTTTGCAGCCTGTGAGTATTTTCTCTGCTTGAAGCTGTACTCTGTGTCACCAGTGAATGGTTCCAACAGATGTAGGACCTGACTCTTTCCCTCCCATATCATGAGCAATAGAAGAGAGATTCATGGTGATGAAATGGAGTAAAGAGGGTAGCGTTGCTCCAATACTTGGGAAAGCTTTCTGTCATTCCAGGCTGCCTTGAAGAATTAACAACTCCCTACACATGGCACTAACAAGATAGGGTAGCATGTCATTTAGCAAGATTTTGTCAGTCATAGTCTGGGAAGATGCCCAAATGCCCTGGGAACTCATGCCCTTCTTGAGCAGACAGTAGTTTTAGAAGACACTTGCTTGACAACAAACAGGAAGGGTTACTGTGTGACTGTGAGTTTTTAGGCCTTCACATGGAACATTTATTTTATTCTTAAATAATCCTTCTGGTATTCAATACCACATGTATTTACAATAAAAGTATTGACAGGTTTTATAAAAAAAATGTCTGGGTTACAAGGACTTAAATGATCATTCATAGTTAAGATTATTTCATACTACAATAGTCTATGAATCATGTTAAGTGTCACAATGTATTACATGAATATTAACAATTCTTAGAAATATATTATCTAATAGGTAGTATAATATTAAGAACTCATGTTGAGACAAATGGTTTTTCTTTTAATTTTCTTTAAAGAGGATCCCTAATCACCATGGAAATAAAAAGAATGACATGACTTTAATCACAGCCTACTAAGCTTCTACTTTTCAACCCATACATGGTCAAAGAGTTGCCTTGTTAAAAAAATATGAGAATAAAATGTTGTATCTGCTACAACAGCAGGACATTCATCTTGAAAGGCCTAATTTTGTTACTGATTCACCATAGATCATTCATATTAATGAAAGTTGTGAAGAATTTGAAATATAAATTTGAATCCTTGCTTCCTTACTCAAGTAGTTCAGTATCTATACATAATCTATATTATCTTGCAGCAGTTATTGAGAGCTTTAACAACTAACATATTGAAAGTGTGTGTTTCTCATTTTCAACCATAAGCAACAGAAGCCAATATATGTGGGCATCATCAGAACCCAGTTCTCCCACCACAGCAAGCCCTGAATATACCAACACACCTGAAAATCAAGAAGCTGACCTAAAATCCTATCACATGACAATAATAGAGTCCTTTAAGGAGGATATGAGTAACTCACTGAAAGAAATATAGGAAAACACAGGTAAACAAGTAGCAGCCCTTAAAGAGAAAACAAATAAATTCCTTAAATAAATATAGGAGAACACAATCAAGCAGGTAAAGAAATTGAATCAAGCAGTTCAAGACCTAAAAGTGGAAGTAGAAACCATAAAGAAAACACAAATGGAGGCAAACCTGGAAATGGAAAACCTAGGAAGTAGGTCAGGAATTAGAGATGTAAGCATCACCAACAGAATAAAAGAGATAGAATAGAGAATCTCAGGAGTAGAAAATACTATAGAAGAAATTGACCCAACTATAAAAGAAATTTCAAAACATAAAAGAACTCCTAACCAAAAAATATCTGGAAATCCAAGACACAATGAAACGACCAAATCTAAAAAATAATTGAAACATAGGAGAATGAAGATTTCCAGCTCAAAGGATCTGAAAACGTCTTCAACAAAATCATAAAAGAAAACTTCTCCAACCTAAAGAAAAGATGGCCATAAAGATACAAGGAGCCTATAGACAACCAAATAAATGGGAGTAGAAAAGAAAATCCTTATGTCATGTAATAATTAAAACACTAGATGCAAAGAACAAAGAAAGAATATTAAAAGCTGCAAGGGAAAGATGGTCAAGTAACATACAAAAGTAGCACTATCAGAATTACACCAGACTTATCAACAGAGCTATTAAAGCTAAAAAAGCCTGATCAGAGGTCATGCAGACTCTAAGAAAATACAAATGCCAGCCAAGACTACTATACCCAACAAAACACTCAATCAAAGTAGATGGAGAAACCAAAGTATTCCAGGACAAAACTAAATTCAAACACTATCTATTAACCAATCCAGCCCTATAGAGGATCCTAGAAGGAAAACTCCAACAAAAGAAGGTACCTACACCAAAGAAAAGACAAGATATTATGTATCTGACAACAAAGCCAAAAGGAGAGAATCACATGCACATAAAGCCATCTACAAAAAGAAACATAACAGCAAATAACAAGCATCAGCTTTTAGTATCTCTCAATATTAATGAACTCAATTCACCTATAAAAAGACATAAGCTATCAGACTAGATAAGCAAACTGGATCCAGCATTTTGCTGCATTCAAGAGACATACCTCAATTGCAAAGACAGAAACTATCTCAGAGGAAAAGGATGGAAAAAAGCTTTTCAAGAAAATAGTCCCAAGAAACAAACTGGAGTTTCCACCCTAATATCCAATAAAACGACTAGCAACCAAAAGTGATCAATCATGATGAGGAAGAACACATCATATTCATCAAAGAGAAAATCCACCAAGATAAAGTCTCAGTTATAAACATTTATGCACCAAATGCAAGGGCACCCATATTCATAAAAGAAACTTTACTAAAGCCCAGAACACACACTGAACCCCACACAATAATAGTAGAGGACTTCAACACCCCACTCTCACTAATGGACAATCATTGAAACAAAAACTAAACAGAAACACAGTGAAACTCATATTAACCAAATGGTTTTAACAGATATCTTTAGAATATTTCATCACACACAAAAAAATGCACCTTCTTCTCAGCACCTCATGGTACCTTCTCCAACATCTAACATATAATTGGTCACAAAACAACGCTTAACGAATACAAGAAGACTGAAATAATTCCATGCATCCTATCAGATCACCATGGCCTAAGGCTAGTCTTCAATAATAACAACAACAACAGAAAGTCCACATCACATGGAAACTGAAAAACTCTCCACTCAATGATAGCTTGGTCAGAGAATAAATAAATGAAGAAATTAAAGAGTTTTCAGAATTTAATGAAAATATTGATACATTATGCCTAAACGTATGGTATACAATGAAAGAAAGTCATATTAAGAGGAAAATTCATAGCACTAAGTGTCCTGGTAAAGTATAGATACTTCGGTCCTCTTTAGAAGGGGAAACAAAATACCCATGGGAAGAGATACAGAGACAAATTTTGGCACAGAGCCTGAAGGAAAGGTCATTCAGAGACTGCCCTACCTGGGAATCTATTCCATATACAGTCACCAAACCCAGACACTATTGTTGACGCCAACAAGTGCTTGCTGACAGGAATCTGATATAGCTGTCTCCTAAGAGGCTCTGCCCATACCTGATACAGAGGTGGATGCTCTCAGGCATCCAATGGGACTGATCAGAGGGCCCCCAAGGGAGAAGCTAGAGAAAGAACTGAAGGGGTTTGCACACCCATAGGAGGAACAACAATATGAACCAACCAGCACCTCCCCCACCCACCCCCCGAGCTTCCAGGTACTAAACTACCAACCAAAGATTACACATAGAAGAACCCATGATTCTAGCTGTATACGCAGCAGAAGATGCCCTTGTTGGTCATCAGTGGGAAGAGAGGTCCTTGGTCCTCTGAAGGCTTGATGCCCCAGTGTTGGGGAATGCCAGGACCAGGAAGTGGGAGTGAGTGGGTTGGCAAACAGACAGGAGGGGATGCGGGTTTTTCCAGGGAGAAAACAGGAAAGGGGATAACATTTGAAATGTTAATAAAGAAAATACCTAATAAGAAAAAGAAACTGTGCCAGGCGTGGTGGTGCACCCCTTTAATCCCAGAACTCGGGAGGCAGAGGCAGGCGGATTTCTGAGTTCGAGGCCAGCCTGGTCTACAAAGTGAGTTAAAAGAAAGAAAGAAAGAAAGAAAAGAAAAAGAAAAAGAAAGAAAAAGAAAAAGAAAAAGAAAAAGGAAAAGAAAAAGAAGAAAAAGGAAAAGAAGAAAAAGGAAAAGAAAAAGAAGAAAAAGGAAAAGAAAAAGAAGAAAAGGGAAAAGAAAAAGAAGAAAAAGAAAAAGGAAAAGGAAAAGAAAAGGAAAAGAAAAAGAAAAAGAAAAAGAAAAAGAAAAAGAAAAAGAAAAAGAAAAAGGAAAAGAAAAAGAAAAAGAAAAGGAAAAACAAACTGGAGAAATCTGACACTATTAACTTAACTGCACACTTAAGAACTCTAGAAGAAAAGGAAACAAACACAGCCAAAAGTAGTAGATGGCAGGAAATAGTCATACTCAGGTCCAATATCAACCAAGTGTAAACAAAGAAACAAAAGAAGAATCAACAAAACCAAAAGCTGATTCTTTGAGAGAATCAACAAGATGGATAAAACCTTAGACAAACTAACTAAAGGGCCCAGAACCTGTATCCAAATTAATAAAATCAGAAATGAAAAGGGTGACTTAACAACAGAATTGAAGGAAATTCAAAAAACCATCAGATCCTAATACCAAAATGTATACTCAACAAAACTGGAAACTATAGATAAAATGAATGGTTTTCTTGACAGATACCACATACCAAAGTTAAAACAAAAGCAAGTAAACTACCTAAGCAGGCCCATATTCCATAAGTATATAGAAGAAATCATTAGCCCCCCCGCCCCAAAAAAAAAAAAAAAAAAGCCCAGGTCCAGACAGACTTAGTGCAGAGTTCTACGAGACCTTCGGGGAAGACTTAATACCAATATTTCTCAAACTGTTCCATAAAATAGAAACATAATTTCCACTACCTAATTCATTCTATGAAACCACAATTACTTTGATCCCTAAATCACACAAGGACCCTACCAAACAAGAGAACTTCAGACCAATCTTGCTTATGAGTATCTATGCAAAAATACTCATAAAATTCTCACAAACCAAATCCAAGAACACAATAAAACCATCAATCACCACAATCAAGTAGGCTTAATACCAGGGATCCAAGTTTGGCTCAATATACAAAAATCCATTAACATAATCCACTATATAGACAAACTCAAAGAAAAAAAAAAAAACAAATGATCATCTCCTTCGGTGCAGAAAGAGCAGTTGACAAAATACAACACTCCTTCATGTTAAACGTATTGAAGAGATCAGGAAGTCAATGCCCATACAAAAACATAATAAATGCAATTTACTGCAAACTACCAGCCAATATAAAATTAAATGGAGACATACTTGAAGCAATGCCAGTAAAATCAGGGACAAAACATGGATGTCCACTCTCCCCATATCTATTAAATATAATACTAGATGTTCTAGCTAGAACACTAAGACAACAAAAAGAGATCAAGGGGATACAACCTGGCAAAGAAGAAATAAAGATATCACTTTTTGTAGATGTAAATGTAGATATTTGTATATGTATATACAATTATATATGTAGATAGTATATATAATTGATTTAAAAAAACTGCACCAGAGAACTTCTCCAGCTCGTAAACAACTTCAGCATTGTGGCTGGATATAAAATTAACTCAAATAAATCAATAGTTATCCCTTATGCAAATGATTAAGAGAATGAGAAATAAATTAGTTAAACAATTCCTTTCACAATAGCCATAAATAATATAAAATGTCTTGGGGTAATTCTAACCAAACAAGTGAAAGATCTGTATGACAATAACTTCAGGCAACTCAAGAAAGAATGAAAGAAGACTTCAGAAAATGTAGAGATCACATAGTAAAAGTGGCCATCCCACCAAAGGCAATCTACAGATTCAATGCAATTCCCATCAAAATTCCAACAAAAATCTTCAAAGACATGGTAGCAGTAATTCTTGAATTCACCTGGAAAGGCAAAACCCATAAATAGTGAAAACATGTCTTATGAAATAAAAGAACTGCTGGGGATTTCATCATCCCTGACCTTAAGCTATACTACAGAGTAGTAGTGAAAAAACTGTATGGTATTGGTACAGAGACAGACAAGTTGATTAATGGAATTGAATTAAAGACCCAGAAATAAAACCATACATTTATGCACACTTGATCTTTGACAAAGAAGCCAAAAATATGCAATGGAAAAAAGAAAGCATTTTTAATACATGGTGCTGGTCTAACTGGATGTCTGTATGTAGAAGAACGAAAATAGACCTATATTTGTCACCTTGCAGGAAGCTAAAGTCCAAGTGGATCAAGGAATTCAACACAAAACAAGATACACTGAATCTAGTAGAAGAGAAAGTAGGAAAGAGCCTTGAACTCATTGGCACAGGGGAAATTTCCTAAACAGAACTCCAGTGGCTCATCCTCTAAGGTCAAGTATTGATAA
Organism: Mus musculus; assembly: GCF_000001635.26. Taxonomy (NCBI): domain Eukaryota; kingdom Metazoa; phylum Chordata; class Mammalia; order Rodentia; family Muridae; genus Mus; species Mus musculus. The sequence goes on from NC_000079.6 coordinate 80,013,883, forward strand.
ATAGGACCTCATGAAACTGGAAAGCTTCTGTAAGGCTAAAGACATAGTCAATAGACAAATCAGCAACCTACAGATTGGGAAAAATTCTTCACTAACCACACATGCAGTAGAGGGTGAATATCCAAAATATATAAAGAACTCAAGAAGTTAACCACCAAATACTACTCAGCTATTAAAAAGGAGGACAACCTGAGTTTTACAGGCAAATGGATGGAACCAGAAAATATTATCGTGAGTGAGTTAACGCAGACCCAAAAGGACATACATGGTATGTTATCCCTAATAAGTGGATATTAGCGAGAAAGAGAAAGAGAAAGAGCGAGAGGGAGAGGGAGAGGGAGAGGGAGAGGGAGAGGGAGAGGGAGAGGGAGAGGGAGAGGGAGAGGGAGAGGGAGAGGGAGAGGGAGAGGGAGAGAGAGAGAGAGAGAGAGAGAGAGAGAGAGAGAGAGAGAGAACCGAATACCCCAAATCCGGTCTACAGTACTCAAAATGGTCAAAAAGCTTAAGGCAAAAGCCCAAGTGAGTATGCTTCAATCCCTCTTGGGAGGAAGGTGAAGAAATCACAAATGGGGAGGGAACGACCAGGGTTTGAAAGGAGACAGGGCAGAGGGAAGAGGGGAACATGATCTGGTATTGGGGTGGGGAAAGCCTGAAGTGCTGAGTGCCAGCAGAAATAATGAAAACAGACAAGTTGGGAGGTAGGAGGTGGGGTAAACCCTCCAGAATTACCAGAGACCTGGTAGTTGAGAGACTTTCAGGACTCAAAGGGAGGACCCTTAGATGAAATGTCCTACAGTGGGGAGAAGGAACTCGTAGAGTCTACCTCCAGCAGATTGACAGGGCATCAAGTGAGGGATCAGGCTGCCATCCAACAATCAAAACTCTGACCCATAATTGTTCCTGTCTGAAAGAACTGCAGGGATGGAAATGGAGAGGAGCCTGAGGAAAAGGAGGTCCAGTGACAAGCTCAAAGTGGGAACTAGCTCAAGGGAAGGTCCCAATGCCTGACATTATTACTGAGGCTAAGGAGTGCTCACAAAAAGGGACCTATAATGACTGCCCTCTGAAAGACCCAGCAAGCAACTGAAAGAGTCAGATGCAGATATTTGTACCCAACCAATGGATAGAAGCAGCTGACCCCTGTTGTTGAATTAGGGAAGACTGAAGGAAGCTGAGGAGAAGGGCGATCCTGTAGGAGAACCAGCAGTCTCAATTAACCTGGACCCCTGAGATCTATCAAACACTGAACCTCCAATTAGGCAGCATACACCAGATGATATGAGGCCCCAACACAGAGGATTTCTGGGTCTGGATTCGGTCGGAGAAGATGCACCTAATCCTCAAAAGACTGGAGTCCCCAGGGAGTTTAGAGGTCTGGTGGAGTGGTGTGGTGTGAGGGGAAATCCTCTTGGAGACAGTGGCGTAGTGGGAAGGTGCAGGATGTAGAACAGTTAGAGGATGGACTGGGAGGGGAATAAAATCTGGAGTGTAAAATAAAGTAAAAAAAGATTTAATAAAATTAAAAAATAAAATTAAAGTGGTAACACAATAGAAGAAAAATTTTAAAATCCCAAGTTGTTTGGATATTTCAAGCATCCTTTATCAGTAATTATGTAGATAACATGCATATATTACTGACTTTCTGAATCTAGTGATACTTAAACTATAATGCTTTGTGTCATAAAATGCAATGTAGAACATTTTATTTTCAAATACATATGAAATATTAATTTTAGAATTCTCAATGGGACTATCAAATGGTCAAGAAGAATTGAAAGAAATATTTATTATCCTTAGCCATCAGGGAAATAAAAGTAAAAATGACTATGAGATCTCATCTTATATCCCTCAGATGGCTAAGGTCAAAAACTGAAGTAACAGTTCTTGGTGACAAGGATAGGGAGCCAAAAGAATACTTCTCCATAGCTAGTAGTAGTGCAAACTTGTACAACCATTTTGGAAATCAGTTTCTCCAAAAGTGGTTTTCCAGAAAGTTAGAAATTGATCTACCTCAAAACCCATTTTTGGGCATGTACCTAATGGAAGCTCTGTCCTACCACAAGGATACTTGCTCAATTAAGTTCATAGCAGCTTTATTCATAATAACCCAAAACTGGAAATAATGTACATGCCCTTCAACCAAAGAATGGATAAAGAAAATTGAGTACATTTACACAATTGAGTATTTCTCAGCTGTTAAAATTAATATCATAAAATTTAGATGAAACTAGAAAAAATTATCCAGAGTCAGGTAATCCAGACTCAGAAAGATACCCATTACCACTTACAAGTGGATATTAGCTGCAAACTAAAGCATAAGCATGTTATGATTCACAGACTCAGAGAATCTAAGTAACAAGATGGGCTCATGGAAGTGTGTGTGAGGGTTGGGCACATGAATCTCCCTAGCTAGAGGATCAAGGTAATCAAGCAGTAACATGATGAGAGGATGGAAGAGAATAATACTGGGAGACACAACTAGAATTGGGAGGGAGTTTGCAAGAAAGAGAAACCTAGTGCAATGGAAACTCTATGGAATGAATCTACAAAGCTGATACCAATAAATACACCTTGAGTGGGGACATGGAACAGCAGCTATCCATCCTCTAGAACTAGGATATGCCTCAAGTGGAGGGATTAGGCCAACAACCCAGCCACAAAACATGAGACCTACAGTTTGTCATCATCATATAGACCAGATAGCCTTTATCCAGCAATTGAAGGGAACAGATTCAGAGTCCCACACCTACATATGAGGAGGAACTTAGGTATTCCTGTGGAGGAGATGGAGGAAGGATTGAAGGAGCCAGGGGGATCAAAGACACCACAAGAACACAACCCATCCAATCAACTTGCTGGGACTCAAATGGGCTCACAGGAGGGAGCCAGTACAGGTCTGACAAAGATCCTCAGCATATATTATGCTATGATTGTGTTGTTTGGCTTTCTTTGGGGGGTCCTAAAAGTGGGCACAGAGGCTCTCTCTGACTTTTTGGACTGATTTTTTTGACCAATCGGCTATTACTGGGTTTTCTTAGACCAGCCTTAACATGAGGGGAGGTGTGTAGTTTCACTGCAACTTGATAAACCATATTTGGTTGATATCCATGGGAGGCTTGCCATTTTGTGAAAGAACGGAAAAAGACTAGATTGAGAAAGGGAAGAAGAAAGAAATTGGGAAGGGAAGCTGGAGGGAAAGCTGTAATTGGATGTAATATTAGAATAAATGAAAAATATTAGAATCTAGAAATTATGTAAAATTTGTGTCATTTTTCAGAATAGTGTAAATCTCACAGAGAATTTAACAATATTTTGAGATAAGTTCATAATTAAGACAACATATCAAAATGAATGTGATACAGCTCTAATTGTTGAATTTGGAAAAGCAAATAAGGGAAATCCAATAATAAAACTGGTGTTACAGGAAATTTAATACAAGAAACTAAGAAATGGGGCCAACTAGTATGCATTCATAGTAATATAAAAATGTCACTTTTCCCAGCACTAATAGAATTTGAAAAGCCTTAAATATAATGAACATTAAAATAATGAAAAATAAATATCTGATATAAGAATAAAAGAAATGATAAAACAGTAGATACTATAGATACGTCAACTATTATCCTTTAACCACTTTATCTCTGTTGTTTTAAACACAACTTGTGGCTTATCAATGAGATATTAGTCTTGAACAGCACAGTGATTCAACAGTGGAAAAGTCACTTTATAATACTGAACACAGCCATCATAAGTTGGCTGCTACATCTAGACACAGAAACTACCAAGAGATAATTCTATATAGTAACAAAGATGTGAATTTAGTCACAAAGATGTTAAAGGAAACTGTAGTCTATAAAACTTAGATAATTAATGCATTAAACCAAGTGATGCTTTATAAAAACATAAGGAATTTAAAAAAATATATTAGGTATTTTCTTCATTTACATTTCCAATGCTATCCCAAAAGTCCCCCATACTCCCGCCCCCCCCCCCACTTCCCTACCCACCCACTCCTACTTCTTGGCCCTGGCGTTCCCCTGTACTGAAGCATATAAAGTTTGCAAGACCAATGGGCCTCTCTTTCCAATGATGGCTGACTAGGCCATCTTCTGATACCTATGCAGCTAGAGACACAAGCTCTGGGGCGGGGGGGGGGGGGCGGTACTGGTTAGTTCATATTGTTGTTCCACCTATAGGGTTGCAGACCCCTTTAGCTCCTTGGGTACTTTCTCTAGCTCTTCCACTGGGGGCCCTGTGAAGGAATATTTTTAAGTTTCAAGGTTTATTCTTCCTGTTTAAAACAGCCTTTATGCTCTTTAATGTCTTTTGTGTTTTTATACAATTTTACTAGTGTTTATCCTATTTTTCTGAAGGATGTTGCATCTTCATAAAGACTGCATTGAATCTGTGAATTTCTAATTGCAATATCTACATTTTGACAATATACATTATTTAAGCCCATTGGCACAAAATAGCATTCCATTTACTTATTCTTTGGTTTCATTCAACATTTAGTATGTTTGAGGGCCCATCTTTCATATATTTCATCAGGTAAGTTCTTAGTTATTTTTTTATATTATTATAATATAATTGATCTTATTATCCCTATTCATATACTTCAGCAGCAATGCATAGAAATACTGAGTTTTGTATGCCAATTTTATATCTTAAAATTTACTGGATTTACATGATACTTAAAACACCCTTTTGGTGAAATTTTGTTGATTCATGTTTAAAATAATGTCAGAATCAAGAGAGCAAGTTATACTTCTTTCTGAGTTTCTATTATGTCTTGTAATAGAATAAAGGGGGATGAATGGACTTAGCACCTACTTGAGAGCAAAGGACAAGCCATTACCTTTTCACCAAGTGTGTTATTCGCTGTGAATTTGTAGTACTTTCTATTTATTTTGTTGACAGACATTATTTTATATAAGTTTGTTAGGTTGATAAAACAAAACTATTTTGAATTTTCTTATCGTCTTTTCTGTGTCTAGTCACATGTTTAATTACTGATTATACTTTATTATGGTACTATTGTTTCCCATTTTTTTGACCATTGTCTCTATACCATGCTTGCATAGCAGGGATAATTCTCACTTGATTATGGCCAATAAACTTCTTAATGCATGGTTGAAACTGACTTCAAAGTTTATTACAAACTTTATTATGGCTTTAGAACATTATGATACAAATATGGAATAGAAGGAAGTAGAAATCAGAAAAATAAACACCCTGTTGTACATTCCACAAATATACACTCTGTAGTACAGTCCACAAATAAACACCCTGTTGTACATTCCACAAATATACACTCTGTACTACAGTCCACAAATAAACACCCTGTTGTACATTCTGCAGATATATACTCTGTAGTACAGTCCACAAATTAGCACCCTGTTGTACATTCCACAAATATACACTCTGTAGTACAGTCCACAAATAAACACACTGTTGAATAGTCCACAAATAAACATACTCTTATGCAGTTCATAAATCTTTGAACCAAATTTCAAGAGTATACAAGAAAGAAGAGTACTTGCTTGCATAAATGCTTCTGGAAAAATTGAACACCTCAGAACAAATAAACAAAATTTCTACATAAAAATATTCAATAAAGTAGAATACTCCATATAGAATAAGAGGAAAATCTTCAAACAACTAACACAATGTATCTGATGCTATGTTAAAGCTCAAAATACACACACGTGATACTATTGTGTAGCAAAATATACAAGCAAAAGAGGATAAATAGAGAAATAATCTGAACTTATAATGTTCCATGATGATTTAGAAAATAGTCAGCAGTATGCTGATGCAGTCAGTAACCTTCTTGCCAAGCAAACATGCCATACAGCTCATGTAAAACTCCAGGAAAGGTTGCATATGCCTGTAAACTCATTGTTGTGGAAATAGAGTCAGGAGCATCTTTGGGACTTTCTGATCAGCTAATCTGGAAGTTCACTTCAGTTCCATGAGAAACTTTACCGTAATAGTTATTAGATTGATCTTATATAATTGTGCATATGTATGCATATATATATATATATATATATATATATATATATATATATATACATCTGCATATACATATACACATATTTAACATTTAATGAAACAAAGAGTCAATGAATTTGAATCAGAGTATAGGCTACCTCTGAGAGGGTTTGGAGGGAAGAAAGTGAAGGAGGAATTGTTATAGTTATATCATAATTTCAAAAACTCTAAAAAAGAAATGTAGATGAATTGGAAAGGTGGCTCAGAGAGTAAGAGCACTTGTGCAAGCATTGGGATCTGAGTTCAAGTCCCAGGACACATATAAAAGATGAGCCAGGTATTGAAATGCTCCAGGCTTCATAATATCCATGCATGTCACAGGTATGAGATGGAATGTAAAGTCTAGGGGGATACCTTCACCTAGTCTTTCTGATCCTAGCTTCAAATTTTATGGAAGATTCTATCTGAAGAGAATAATATTGAGAGTGATAGAGAGTACTGGGAATCCTCTTTTGACCTCTATGAGTGAGGATGTTTGTGGGTCAGTACAGACACATGTGCATATATATGTGTACATGGACACACTATATTCTCACTATAAAAATAATGAAGAAAAATAGGAACATAGAGAATAACAGAGGAAGATATTCAAAAATAACCTATAGCCTGCACAAATGTGCACATGTGTGCACATGCACCTGTGTGTCCATGTGCATGCACACATGTCCGTGCACGCGCACGAACGTGCACACACACACACATACTTATTGACTTATTTAAAATTCTATTTACTTATTTAAAATTTTTAAACAGCACACAGATACAGGAATGTACTTAGCACAAGTAATCAGCAGTGAAGAAAATGAAAAGTTATTAGTGTATTTATTCCTCAAAACATACATTTTATTTGGCATTAGAAATTGTCACCATAATTTGAAAAATGTGACAATTAGATATTACTTAATATGTGCTTGAATGGATAAATATGCTCAGGCTGCAATGAAGATAGAAAGTGATCCTCATAGATTATTACTGGAGCTTAATTAAGTTTTCTTTGAGACAACAGAGATAAAAATAATGACAAGAAACTGATAACTTTCATAACATTCTTACAAAGTCTAATATATATATATATATATACATACATATATATGTATGTATATATATATCAAGAAGACTATGTAAATTGCGATAAACAATTTAAATTATGTTTTTACATAGAACTTACATTCAAAACATACAATAAACACTTATATAACTCAGGAATTAAAAGGTAAACACCCAAGAAAAATAGCCACAAAACTTTGTGCTAGAATTTCACAATAGACCGTATATGCTTGATTTTATATCACATGAAAAAATTAGTATTGTTAATAATCAGGATTTTGTCTTTAGATGAAAGTAGAATATTGTTGCATGTCTGCTAAAGAACTCCTATTTTACATTCTGATAATAACAAAATAATCATGGGAGAAAGAGTGAGGGAAGGACCTGGATGGGAGAAATTAGTGGGCCAGGAAAATGGGCAGAATCAGGTATGGGGAGGGAATGCAGAAGAGAAATCCAGAGGGGTAGGAGAATGAAAAGAAATATGCAGCCTTCTGGGGTGAAGGGTATGGGTGTGGGTGGGAGGTAACCTCTAGAAAGCCCCAGAGAACAGAGATGTGTGAAGCTACCAAGACTTAATGGGGGTGACCTTACCCAAAATTCCCAAGAGTAGAGAAATAGAACTTGAAGATACCACCTCCAGTAGATAGGGCACCCAGTTGGGGGATAGGGCCAACAACCTACCTTCAAAATTTTTGACCCAGAATTATTCCTTTCTAAAAGGAACACAGGGACAAAAATGAAACAGAGACTGAAGGAAAGGCCATCCAGTAACCAATTCAACTTGGGATTCATCCCATGGATAGACAGCAAACCCTGGCACTTACTGATGCTATGTTGTGCTTGCAGACAGAAGCCTAGCATGACTGTCCTCAGAGAGGCTCTATCAGCACCTGGCTGAGACAGTTGCAGATAATCATAGCCATTGGACTGAGGTTAGGAACCTTGATGGAAGTGTTAGGGGACAGATTGAAGGAGCTGAAGGGGATGACAACCCTATAGGAAGATAAACAGTGTCAACTAACCTGGACCCTGAGAGCTCATAGAAAATAAGCCACCAAAGAGCACACATGGGCTGGTCTGAGGCTCCTGACACATAGGTAGCAGAGGGCTGGCCTGTCTGGCCTCAGTGGGAGAGTATGCCTACGTCTGTAGAGATGTTATATCCCAGGGAAAAGAGATGTCTAGGGTCAGAGATGAAGGGAAGGGAGGTGGGGTGAAGAATTTTGGGAGGGGGGCAGCATTTAAGATGTAAATAAATAAAATAATTAATTTTCAAAAATTTAATAAAAGATTAACTTACAACAACCTTAAAAATATTTTTGGAGGTTAGCTTCTTGAGTTCTTTACATATTTTGGATATTAACCCTGTATCAGATGTGCAAAGAGTGAAGTTTTTTTTTCTAAATCTGTAGTTTGCTGATTTGTCCTATAGACTGGGTCTTTTGCCTTACAGATGATTTTCAGTTTCATGAAGTTCCATTTACTAACTACCAACTGCTAAGTAGACCAGCACCATTTATTGAAGATGTTTTCTTTGTTTCATTGTTTATTTTTTGTTTGTTTATAAAAGAATAAGTGTCTGTAAGTGTGTAGTTTTATTTCTGGGTCTTCAATTCTATTCCATTGATCAACCTGTATGTCTCTATACCAATACTATGCAGTTTTTATCACTATTGCTCTGTAGTAGAATTTGAGGTCAAGGATGGTGGTTCCCCCAGAAATTCTTTACTCTTAAAATTAGTTCTCATTATCCTTGGTTTTTTTGTTTTTCTGTATAAAATTGAAATTTTTTTTCATGGCTTTGAAGAATTGTGTTGGAATTTAGATGGGGATTGCATTGAATCTGTAGATTGGTTTTGGTAGGATGGCCATTTTTATTATGTTAATCCTATCAATCAATGAGGTCTTAGTTGATTTCTTTCTTGTAAGACTTAAAGCTCTTGTCATGCAGATACTTCACTTGGGTTAGAGTTATGTCAAGATATTTTATATTATTTGTCACTATTGTGAAGGGTGCTGTTTCCCTAATATCTTTCTCAGTCCATTTTCCATTTGTATAAAGGAAGGCTGCCTATTAATTTGAGTTAATTTTATTTCCAGCCACTTTGCTGAAGTTGTTTATCAGCTGTAGGAATTCTCTGGTAGAATTTTTTTCTATCATATCATCTGCAAGATATTTTTATTTCTTCCTTTCTAATTTGTATCTCTTTGACCTCCTTTTGGTGCCTAACTGCTCTGGCTAGGACGCTGAATACTATATTGAATAGATAGGGAGAGAGTGGGCAGCCTTGTCCCTGGTTTTAGTTTGATTACTTATATTATCTCTCCATTTAAGTTGATATTGGCTGTTGGTTTGCTGTATCTTGCTCTTATTATGTTTATGTATGGGCATTACATTCCTGTTCTTTCCAATACTTTTAACATGAAGGTGTGTTGTATTTTGTCAAATGATTTTTTCAGCATCTAACGAGATGATCATGTGATTTTTTTTGAGTTTATTCATAGTGGACTATGTTAAGAAACTAACTTCCAAAAATCAAACAACCCAATCAAAAAATGGGGCATAGAACTAATCAGAGAGTACACAGCAGAGGAATCTCAAAATACCAAGAAGCACTTTAATGTTCAAAGTCCTTAATCATCAGGGAAATGCAAATCAAAACAACCCTGAGATTCTACCTTACACCAAACAGAATGGCTGGGATAAAGAAAAAAAATCAAATGACAGCACAGGGTGGCAAGAAAGTGAAGTAAAAGGGAGACTCTTTCTCTAGTTTTGGAGATTGCTGCTGTAATTGCAAACTGGTACAAGCAGGTTCTTCGGAAATTTGGAAATAGATCTACATGAAGACTCCGCTATACCACTCTTAGGCAAGTACCCAAAGGCTGTGTCATCATGCCATGTTCATAGCAGGCATATATGTGATAGCCAGAAGCTGGAAACAAACCGGATGTCCCACAACAGAAAAATGGATACAGAGAATGATGTTCATTTACACAATGGTATACTACTCAGCTATTAAGAATGAGGATATCGGGAGGCGGCCTAAGCCACAGCAGCAGCGGTCGCCATCTTGGTCCAGGACCCGCCGAACTTAGGAAATTAGTCTGAATAGGTGAGAGGGTGCGCCAGAGAACCTGACAGCCTCTGGAACAGGCAGAAGCACAGAGGGGCTGAGGCAGCACCCTGTGTGGGCCGGGGACAGCCGGCCACCTTCCGGACCGGAGGACAGGTGCCCGCCCGGCTGGGGAGGCGACCTAAGCCACAGCAGCAGCGGTCGCCATCTTGGTCCGGGACCCGCCGAATTTAGGAAATTAGTCTGAACAGGTGAGAGGGTGCGCCAGAGAACCTGACAGCTTCTGGAACAGGCGGAAGCACAGAGGCGCTGAGGCAGCACCCTTTGTGGGCCGGGGACAGCCAGCCACCGTCCGGACCGGAGGACAGGTGCCCGCCCGGCTGGGGAGGCGGCCTAAGCCACAGCAGCAGCGGTCGCCATCTTGGTCCGGGACCCGCCGAACTTAGGAAATTAGTCTGAACAGGTGAGAGGGTGCGCCAGAGAACCTGACAGCTTCTGGAACAGGCAGAAGCACAGAGGCGCTGAGGCAGCACCCTGTGTGGGCCGGGGACAGCCGGCCACCTTCCGGACCGGAGGACAGGTGCCCACCCGGCTGGGGAGGCGGCCTAAGCCACAGCAGCAGCGGTCGCCATCTTGGTCCGGGACCCGCCGAACTTAGGAAATTAGTCTGAACAGGTGAGAGGGTGCGCCAGAGAACCTGACAGCTTCTGGAACAGGCAGAAGCACAGAGGCGCTGAGGCAGCACCCTGTGTGGGCCGGGGACAGCCGGCCACCTTCCGGACCGGAGGACAGGTGCCCACCCGGCTGGGGAGGCGGCCTAAGCCACAGCAGCAGCGGTCGCCATCTTGGTCCCGGGACTCCAAGGAACTTAGGAATTTAGTCTGCTTAGGTGAGAGTCTGTACCACCTGGGAACTGCCAAAGCAACACACTGTCTGAGAAAGGTCCTGTTTTGGGCCTTCTTCTTCGGCCAGGAGGAGGTCCAAATACAAGATATCTGCGCACCTTCCCTGTAAGAGAGCTTGCCAGCAGAGAGTGCTCTGAGCACTGAAACTCAGAGGAGAGAATCTGTCTCCCAGGTCTGCTGATAGACGGTAACAGAATCACCAGAAGAACAATCTCTAAACAGAGTCAACTATAACTACTAACTCCAGAGATTACCAGATGGCGAAAGGTAAACGGAGGAATCTTACTAACAGGAACCAAGACCACTCACCATCACCAGAACCCAGCACACCCACTTCGCCCAGTCCAGGGAACCCCAACACACCTGAGAACCTAGACCTAGATTTAAAAGCATATCTCATGATGATGGTAGAGGACATCAAGAAGGACTTTAATAAATCACTTAAAGAAATACAGGAGAACACTGCTAAAGAGTTACAAGTCCTTAAAGAAAAACAGGAAAACACAATCAAACAGGTAGAAGTCCTTACAGAAAAAGAGGAAAAAACATACAAACAGGTGATGGAAATGAACAAAACCATACTAGACCTAAAAAGGGAAGTAGACACAATAAAGAAAACTCAAAGCGAGGCAACACTAGAGATAGAAACCCTAGGAAAGAAATCTGGAACCATAGATTTGAGCATCAGCAACAGAATACAAGAGATGGAAGAGAGAATCTCAGGTGCAGAAGATTCCATAGAGAACATCGGCACAACAATCAAAGAAAATGGAAAATGCAAAAAGATCCTAACTCAAAATATCCAGGAAATCCAGGACACAATAAGAAGACCAAACGTACGGATAATAGGAGTGGATGAGAATGAAGATTTTCAACTCAAAGGTCCAGCAAACATCTTCAACAAAATTATTGAAGAAAACTTCCCAAATCTAAAGAATGAGATGCATATGAACATACAAGAAGCCTACAGAACTCCAAATAGACTGGACCAGAAAAGAAATTCCTCCCGACACATAATAATCAGAACATCAAATGCACTAAATAAAGATAGAATACTAAAAGCAGTAAGGGAAAAAGGTCAAGTAACATATAAAGGCAAGCCTATCAGAATTACACCAGATTTTTCACCAGAGACTATGAAAGCCAGAAGAGCCTGGACAGATGTTATACAGACACTAAGAGAACACAAACTGCAGCCCAGGCTACTATACCCAGCCAAACTCTCAATTATCATAGAGGGGGAAACCAAAGTATTCCACGACAAAACCAAATTCACGCATTATCTCTCCACGAATCCAGCCCTTCAAAGGATAATAACAGAAAAAAACCAATACAAGAACGGGAACAACGCCCTAGAAAAAACAAGAAGGTAATCCCTCAACAAACCTAAAAGAAGACAGTCACAAGAACAGAATGCCACCTTCAACAACTAAAATAACAGGAAGCAACAATTACTTTTCCTTAATATCTCTTAACATCAATGGTCTCAACTCGCCAATAAAAAGACATAGACTAACAAACTGGCTACACAAACAAGACCCAACATTTTGCTGCTTACAGGAAACTCATCTCAGAGAAAAAGATAGACACTACCTCAGAATGAAAGGCTGGAAAACAATTTTCCAAGCAAATGGTATGAAGAAACAAGCAGGAGTAGCCATCCTAATATCTGATAAGATTGACTTCCAACCCAAAGTCATCAAAAAAGACAAGGAGGGACACTTCATTCTCATCAAAGGTAAAATCCTCCAAGAGGAACTCTCAATTCTGAATATCTATGCTCCAAATACAAGAGCAGCCACATTCACTAAAGAAACTTTAGTAAAGCTCAAAGCACACATTGCGCCTCACACAATAATAGTGGGAGACTTCAACACACCACTTTCACCAATGGACAGATCATGGAAACAGAAACTAAACAGGGACACACTGAAACTAACAGAAGTGATGAAACAAATGGATCTGACAGATATCTACAGAACATTTTATCCTAAAACAAAAGGATATACCTTCTTCTCAGCACCTCATGGTACCTTCTCCAAAATTGACCACATAATAGGTCACAAATCAGGCCTCAACAGATTCAAAAATATTGAAATTGTCCCATGTATCCTATCAGATCACCATGCACTAAGGCTGATCTACAATAACAAAATAAATAACAGAAAGCCAACATTCACATGGAAACTGAACAACACTCTTCTCAATGATACCTTGGTCAAGGAAGGAATAAAGAAAGAAATTAAAGACTTTTTAGAGTTTAATGAAAATGAAGCCACAACGTACCCAAACCTTTGGGACACAATGAAAGCATTTCTAAGAGGGAAACTCATAGCTATGAGTGCCTTCAAGAAAAAACGGGAGAGAGCACATACTAGCAGCTTGACAACACATCTAAAAGCTCTAGAAAAAAAGGAAGCAAATTCACCCAAGAGGAGTAGACGGCAGGAAATAATCAAACTCAGGGGTGAAATCAACCAAGTGGAAACAAGAAGAACTATTCAAAGAATTAACCAAACGAGGAGTTGGTTCTTTGAGAAAATCAACAAGATAGATAAACCCTTAGCTAGACTCACTAAAGGGCACAGGGACAAAATCCTAATTAACAAAATCAGAAATGAAAAGGGAGACATAACAACAGATCCTGAAGAAATCCAAAACACAATCAGATCCTTCTACAAAAGGCTATACTCAACAAAACTGGAAAACCTGGACGAAATGGACAAATTTCTGGACAGATACCAGGTACCAAAGTTGAATCAGGATCAAGTTGACCTTCTAAACAGTCCCATATCCCCTAAAGAAATAGAAGCAGTTATTAATAGTCTCCCAGCCAAAAAAAGCCCAGGACCAGACGGGTTTAGTGCAGAGTTCTATCAGACCTTCAAAGAAGATCTAACTCCAGTTCTGCACAAACTTTTTCACAAGATAGAAGCAGAAGGTATTCTACCCAACTCATTTTATGAAGCCACTATTACTCTGATACCTAAACCACAGAAAGATCCAACAAAGATAGAGAACTTCAGACCAATTTCTCTTATGAACATCGATGCAAAAATTCTTAATAAAATTCTCGCTAACCGAATCCAAGAACACATTAAAGCAATCATCCATCCTGACCAAGTAGGTTTTATTCCAGGGATGCAGGGATGGTTTAATATACGAAAATCCATCAATGTAATCCATTATATAAACAAACTCAAAGACAAAAACCACATGATCATCTCGTTAGATGCAGAAAAAGCATTTGACAAGATCCAACACCCATTCATGATAAAAGTTCTGGAAAGATCAGGAATTCAAGGCCAATACCTAAACATGATAAAAGCAATCTACAGCAAACCAGTAGCCAACATCAAAGTAAATGGAGAAAAGCTGGAAGCAATCCCACTAAAATCAGGGACTAGACAAGGCTGCCCACTTTCTCCCTACCTTTTCAACATAGTACTTGAAGTATTAGCCAGAGCAATTCGACAACAAAAGGAGATCAAGGGGATACAAATTGGAAAAGAGGAAGTCAAAATATCACTTTTTGCAGATGATATGATAGTATATATAAGTGACCCTAAAAATTCCAACAGAGAACTCCTAAACCTGATAAACAGCTTCGGTGAAGTAGCTGGATATAAAATTAACTCAAACAAGTCAATGGCCTTTCTCTACACAAAGAATAAACAGGCTGAGAAAGAAATTAGGGAAACAACACCCTTCTCAATAGCCACAAATAATATAAAATATCTCGGCGTGACTCTAACGAAGGAAGTGAAAGATCTGTATGATAAAAACTTCAAGTCCCTGAAGAAAGAAATTAAAGAAGATCTCAGAAGATGGAAAGATCTCCCATGCTCATGGATTGGCAGGACCAACATTGTAAAAATGGCTATCTTGCCAAAAGCAATCTACAGATTCAATGCAATCCCCATTAAAATTCCAACTCAATTCTTCAACGAATTAGAAGGAGCAATTTGCAAATTCATCTGGAATAACAAAAAACCGAGGATAGCAAAAACTCTTCTCAAGGATAAAAGAACCTCTGGTGGAATCACCATGCCTGACCTAAAGCTTTACTACAGAGCAATTGTGATAAAAACTGCATGGTACTGGTATAGAGACAGACAAGTGGACCAATGGAATAGAATTGAAGACCCAGAAATGAACCCACACACCTATGGTCACTTGATCTTCGACAAGGGAGCCAAAACCATCCAGTGGAAGAAAGACAGCATTTTCAACAATTGGTGCTGGCACAACTGGTTGTTATCATGTAGAAGAATGCGAATCGATCCATACTTATCTCCTTGTACTAAGGTCAAATCTAAGTGGATCAAGGAACTTCACATAAAACCAGAGACACTGAAACTTATAGAGGAGAAAGTGGGGAAAAGCCTTGAAGATATGGGCACAGGGGAAAAATTCCTGAACAGAACAGCAATGGCTTGTGCTGTAAGATCGAGAATTGACAAATGGGACCTAATGAAACTCCAAAGTTTCTGCAAGGCAAAAGACACTGTCTATAAGACAAAAAGACCACCAACAGACTGGGAAAGGATCTTTACCTATCCTAAATCAGATAGGGGACTAATATCCAACATATATAAAGAACTCAAGAAGGTGGACCTCAGAAAATCAAATAACCCCCTTAAAAAATGGGACTCAGAACTGAACAAAGAATTCTCACCTGAGGAATACCGAATGGCAGAGAAGCACCTGAAAAAATGTTCAACATCCTTAATCATCAGGGAAATGCAAATCAAAACAACCCTGAGATTCCACCTCACACCAGTGAGAATGGCTAAGATCAAAAATTCAGGTGACAGCAGATGCTGGCGAGGATGTGGAGAAAGAGGAACACTCCTCCATTGTTGGTGGGATTGCAGGCTTGTACAACCACTCTGGAAATCAGTCTGGCGGTTCCTCAGAAAATTGGACATAGTACTACCGGAGGATCCAGCAATACCTCTCCTGGGCATATATCCAGAAGAAGCCCCAACTGGTAAGAAGGACACATGCTCCACTATGTTCATAGCAGCCTTATTTATAATAGCCAGAAACTGGAAAGAACCCAGATGCCCCTCAACAGAGGAATGGATACAGAAAATGTGGTACATCTACACAATGGAGTACTACTCAGCTATTAAAAAGAATGAATTTATGAAATTCCTAGCCAAATGGATGGACCTGGAGAGCATCATCCTGAGTGAGGTAACACAATCACAAAGGAACTCACACAATATGTACTCACTGATAAGTGGATACTAGCCCAAAACCTAGGATACCCACGATATAAGATACAATTTCCTAAACACATGAAACTCAAGAAAAATGAAGACTGAAGTGTGGACACTATGCCCCTCCTTAGAAGTGGGAACAAAACACCCATGGAAGGAGTTACAGAAACAAAGTATGGAGCTGAGATGAAAGGATGGACCATGTAGAGACTGCCATATCCAGGGATCCACCCCATAATCAGCTTCCAAATGCTGACACCATTGCATACACTAGCAAGATTTTACTGAAAGGACCCAGATGTAGCTGTCTCTTGTGAGACTATGCCGGGGTCTAGCAAACACAGAAGTGGATGCTCACAGTCAGCTAATGGATGGATCACAGGGCTCCCAATGGAGGAGCTAGAGAAAGTACCCAAGGAGCTAAAGGGAACTTCAACCCTATAGGTGGAACAACATTATGAACTAACCAGTACCCCTGAGCTCTTGACTCTAGCTGCATATGTATCAAAAGATGGCCTAGTCGGCCATCACTGGAAAGAGAGGCCCATTGGACACGCAGACTTTGTGTGCCCCGGTACAGGGGAACGCCAGGGCCAAAGGGGGGAAGTGGGTGGGTAGGGGAGTGGGGGTGGGTGGGTAAGGGGGACTTTTGGTATAGCATTGGAAATGTAAATGAGCTAAATACCTAATAAAAAAAATGAAAAAAAAAAAAAAAAAGAATGAGGATATCACGTGTTTTGTAGGCAAATGGTTGGAACTAGAAAATATCCTGTTGTCTGCACTGAGCTTTGTTAACCACACTGTTAAATCATCTTTACTGATGAAAGCCAAACCCTGAAGAATATAACTATTAAGAGGAAAATAGACAAAACATGCAATATATGCATAGCGCATGGTGTTATTCAATAATAAAGAAACTACTGATGTTTTCTAAAATATAAATAAATTTTGATACATATTGAACAAAGTAAGTCAGATAGACTATTATGATAAAGATCTAAGTTAAATATTAATAGTAATTGAACATCTTTTAACTACACACAACAGTTCCAAGTATTTCTTGAGTTTCCCAGTCCTTATGCAATATATGTTCTATTGAATCATTTTATAGTTTTTGGACAAGACATTATTTGTTAATCAAAGAAGTTTTTTCCTTCAATCTTCTTCAAGCCATACTGAATAAAAATTCTCTCTTCCTATTGCTAAAGCTGATGGAACTTGCTACATAGCAGGAAAACAGAAGCAACAACAAGAGAGAGAGAGAGAGAGAGAGAGAGAGAGAGAGAGAGAGAGAGATGCATGTGCACACACATATATGCTCACGAGTACACACATACACCTTTACTTGAAATATGACTCTGTTCAAAAACCTTGCTTCTTAGAATCATTTAAAAGATGTTGCAACTCTTTTTATGAGTTATCCTAGAGACATGGCAATGTTAAGTGTTCTGTGACTAGATGTGAGAGATGTTGGACAAAACTCCAAACAAACTTGTGCTATATATATATATATATATATATATACAGGCTACTAAGTAAAAGTTACTAGTATTCTGAGTTATACTTGTGAATGTTAATTTTGGAGTATTCGGGTATAGAAGTAATCAATGTCTTAACTTATTTTGTGAAATTGACATATGATATGGCAATTTCATTTAGAATGAAAACCTCACCTCTTTCTGATAAATCTATTCCCTTGGACTTTTTTTTTTTACTTAAATAGATCTGTGTTTTGACAAAAGCTATGCTTTGTATTCCCCAAGGCCTGACACTATTACTGAGGCTATGTGTGCACAAAAAGGGACCTATCATGAATATCCTCCAGGAGACGTAATATTTAAACCCAACCAGTGTACAGAAGCTGCTGACCCCTGTGTTTGAATTAGAGAAAACCTGGAAGAAGCTGAGAAGGAGTGTGAACCTGTAGGAGGACCAGCAGTCTCAACTAATCTGGACCCCTGAGATCTCTCAGACTTTGGACCACCATCCAGGCAGGATACATCAGCTGATTTGAGGTCCTCAACACATATACAGTAGAAGACTCTCAGGTCTGGACTCAGTCAGAGAAGATGCACTTAACCCTCAAGGAACTGGAGGCCGCAGGGAGTAGGTGGTTCTAGTGGGTTTGGTGGGATGGGGATATCTTCATGGAGATGGGAGGAGGAGGTATAGGATATGGAACTGTCAGAGGGTGTACTGGGAGAGAGATAACATCTGGACTGTAAAAAAATGATTAAATAAAATTTTAAAAACTGCCATATTCTGCCACATATTCATTAACATGGATTTCAGATAGTTCATGAATATCCTTCAAAAACAGATCTCTTAACTATCTGAGAAGGCTTGTGACAATCTCAGGCTGCAAGCTTTGATTTTGAGACATCTTCAAAAAGAATAACCACATATAAGAGTGACAGTCTCATTAGTATCCAATTTTAACATTAGAGTTACTAATTTCAACATATTTGACTTCTACAGAGAACTTGATTATGATTCTACTTTTCTACATTGTTTCATTATGACAGCAATTCTAACGTTTACCCTGAATGATTTGCTCTATAAAACAAGGGATGAAGTCACTTTTTCTACACAAACATAGCAACATCATCTGAAGGAATTTCACATGTATAATTAGAGACATTTTGGTTGATGTGTGTTTAGGTGTCAGTTTGCTTGAAACAGGGTCTTATTGCAAAGCCCTGCTTATAGCTTTATTTTTATATGAAAAATTATGAAAGAAACAGTACCATAGAGGTGTTTAAAAACAGATGATGGCCATTTTTTGGTGGAATGCTATACATTGATTTTCTTCCCACAACACTCTCAGTGTAATTCATGTGCTACATAAGAAATAAGTACATTCTGCAGTGCACTATCTATTCGTCATCTAGTCATTGCCTCTACAACACACCCTTTCCTGAAATCTCTTCCTTTTTGTCTGTTGTTCCATTAAAACAAGGGAAGGTAGAATTCCTACTGTTCAGGGAGACGTCCACAAGTTAGGGCATTCCACAATTAGAAGAGAAATATTGCATCACATAAAAATAAAATACAAAAGAAATGTACAGTTGTGGTCCTTAAATGATACCAAGTAAATAGTTTTGCAGAGCAGGTGTTAAATGAACTCATTTTAAAATATAAAATATTATTAACTCCAGTATTAATACAATTTCTATACATACTGATGTTTAAAAATACAGAACTATACAGTGAGTAAAATTGTCCAGTCTAAATACTAGGTAAAAGTATTGTCAAAATCAAATATAGAATATATTTAAAAACAATAAAGTGATACAGTTTTTTATTGTATCATACCAAAATTAGCAATATGATATGTACACAGATAAGTTTTCTAAAGCACTTACAATCTCAAAACAGTGATAATATACTACATAGTAAAGTGTTCTTAAACTATTCTTGGTTTTAAACATTCACTTTGATTCTGTACCCTTGACTTTGGGGGGCACATTATAACTGCCTAATTACTGAATAGTTTCAGTTGAACTCCTGCCAACTTGGTATTGATATTTCTTCTAATTAATACTGTGTAATTAAACTTATGAAAAAAATGTAATTAACCTAAATTTTAGGATAAAGTTAAACCTTTTTTTTTTTTACCCAGAAGCCCCAATGACTTTAAAGATTCATAACATATTTTGAAAATTGATAAGCTTGAGCACCTTTCCACCTCTATTAAATAATATTCCCTGTAAATTTGGTGATCTACTAAAAAATATTGCGATGATTTATTTTGTTCTTTTAAAATTTTATACTTGTCTACAATGTAAATCATATACACTCCTACAACCTAAATTCATCCCACAGCCCTCTCTTACATCTTCCCAAAATTGTATTTTGTGCTCTCCACTGGGTAGGCATTTCTCAGGAAACAGTCCATGAACTGTGAAATTTGTGGCAGTAAAAGATATGATAATGTCAAGAGGAATAAAACATGGCTGAGAAACCTTAGACATGTATAAATCATGATAAAATAGTATAGTTTAAGTCTATACAACCAACCTCAACTTCATGAACATTTAACCAGTGTGGAAACCTTTCCTGATTGGGACAACTTTTGTATCAATTATAAATTGCTATGTTTGAGATATTCCAATATCCCCTTACAATCTTATAACTCTTGTAAAATTAAAATCATTTTTATTAATTTTACATGTGATTATAATTTTTTTAGACTAAACTGAACTAGTAAACATTTTAGCTAGTATTTTCTCATGCTTATACAAATACATAGCAGGAAATTAGTATAACAGATAATATAAAGTATGAAAAATTTGTGAAAGACTTAATGATCACAGCAGGCTATATTTTCAAAATTATAAACATACATATATGTGTAAAATTATAATTGAAGAATAAAGACATGAATTTGAGAAGGGGTGGGAGGGACATATTAGGTTTGAGGAAGAATGAAGGGCATGATGCAAATGTAGTAAAATGTATAAAATTTTAAAAATGTTTGAATACATGAATGGAAATATCAATGAATTAACCACTAACCATAACAAAGGGAGTAGTCTTAAAGTGTGATAAAGGAAAATGAGAGAGGGAAAGGGAAAGAGAGAGATCCAAAATTAAAGAAAACCTTAAAATAAATAATTAAAATTAAGATTCCATCACTGTTGCCTTCAGGTGCCTCTTAGTGGATGAAGGTAAATCTCAATTGCTAGCGACCCCACAGACTTTGGACATATGATATGAAAAATTAGAGCTGGATATGAGTGTTTCTTTCATGGTAGTGGTAACCAACAATTGTCTAATTGGACTTATAGTCCACACAATCAAAAAGAGATTATGAATGGTACTGGAAGCTTAGTCAACTCTTGGCCCTGCTAATTAAGGTTCAAGTCTACCATTGCCTGGACACCTTACTGAGGGACTGAACATAAAATGAAGGACTCCCTTTATCACAGGAACTCTCCTATTCTGACCTTGCCTGGGCTCCTATATCCTCTACCTGTAGAATGTCATGGAGCCTTGGTAAGATTACAGGTTCAGCTTCTTTTCACCTATCCAGAAAGCACCTGGGATTCATGGAATGCCTCTTCATGCAAATGAAGCATTCACAGAACTTAAAACTCTAGCCAATGATTTTCAGTTACCCTGAAAACTCCCTCCTATTCTCAAAGGTTCATATATACTCCTGACTCACCTCAAACAAGGTGTATGTGTACAAACTTACTCTAAAGAAAGGTATGTGCACATGATCAGATCATCTCAGAGAACTGTTGGAAAGAGTTTGGAAAGGTCTGCACCTAAAAGTGCTGTAACACTAAGATCCTTCAAGGCTTTCTCCCAGCCACGCCCTCTCAATATCTCACTGATGGCACTTACTCAAAGCCTGAATGGATATTGCAGAACACCCCTTCATCCTTCTAGCCCAGTGTGCAATAGTGTCTGGACACCATAAGAGGGAAGATATCTAGGACAAGGAACCACAGCTGTACCATTAAATGCATATCAAAGTCAACTATGCAAGGAGAGGGAGCCCATGGATCATAGAAGACAACCTATTACCTTCATTTTACTAGACCAGGTCAATGTCTAACTTAAGCTTACCCTGTATCAACAGATAACTATAAATCTCAGTTTTCTTTTAATAAAAGCTTTCCTTTATAGCAAATGAAGATGATAACAGAAAGATGTAACTAATACAGTGATAAGTGATTCATGGGGATCATAGTCACAACAGATATATCTAGAACATAACTCCTACACCTAAGCCTGAGGGTAAAATCATATGAGGAGAATGCAAAGATTGAAGAGCAAGGGGACTAGAAAGCCTGTGAGGTTGTCTTCTGAATATGACAAGGAAGATCTGTCCTTGATTCTTCAACACTATGGATGACTAAAGAAGACCCAAACAATAGCAATATTAAAAGAAATACAAACACAATCTATAGTGGTGACCTTACTGAAGATGCATTAGTGCAGTACACTCTCAAAGTTTGTGAGAATAACCAATCAATATCTGATTGGATTAAAGATACAATCAATGAGATGGAACACAACACAAATAATGCTCATGTGGTCAACAACCTGAGAATACATAGGTTAAGGACTTAAGGAAAAATGAAATATGATTATTCTGCTAATGGATCATAACAAAAAAGATCTCCTAGCATTTCTATGACATTCTGTTATACTCATAGATCTGTGTCTTGCTCAGCCACCATCAAAGAAGCTTTCTCTCCAAGTTCCTGGGAATGAATAATAATTTTTAAAAATAGGTAAAAAACTGTGAAGTTGGTATCAGAAGCCATAAGAGAATGCTCTACCCCTGAGCCACTAAGATGCATCAGTAGTATAAAGATAGTTCCTATGTAAGTTGTCAAAGGAGGAAATAAAACAATGGTCCTATGCACCTGTAATACCACTGATACTTTAAATGCATTGCATATTATTTATTGACATTGCACATTTAGTTTTATGAAATATAGTCTGATGTCATCAAAGCTTCTTGAATAACAACAATCTATGCAATGATCTGAGATGATTCCTATTATAAATTGTCCCTCACATTGTGTGAAGTTATCACAAAGATAACTCAGAAAATGTTTCCCTAATAGGCATAGGAAGCCCATGACAAGATCTGAATGCTCAGGAGTTCTAGTCACCTGCCTGGTATTAAGTGGGTTCTTTGATACCCAGTGAATTAATAAAATATTCTTTGCCTGACTTGCTTACACTAGTAGGAAATTATGAATTTATTTACATGGGAAAATGCTTATTGAAAGAATCATTTTTTTGTTTCTCTTCATCTTTTGGTTCATACAATTAAATAGCTGATGCATTTTTGCTTTTTATTTTATTTTATTTTTGATTGGATAGGCATATCATTAGTTTTTTTTTTGCCAATCTAAACAAATGAGTGTAGAAAGTGCATAGAGTACTATGATTTACAACCATGTCTAAATTTGAACCAGCTTGTATATTTACAGAAACTGTACTTGCACAATGACCACAGCACATTTGTGAAGGTGTCTCAGCAGTTAATGACCCTTGCTACCAATCCTAAAGAATTTCACATGAAACCAAATACAAGATCTTCCAAATTCTTCTCTGTTCTCACTGTAAACTGTAGCAGATGTTTATAAGTGTGCACATGTTCTCTCTCTCTCTCCCTCTCTCTCTCTCTCATACACACACACACACACACACACACACACACACACACACACCACCACCACCACCACCACCACCACCACCACCTCAGCCACCAGAAACCCCACCAGCACCACCAGCTGCAGCAGAACACAATAGACAAATGTAATTTCTAAATTTTAAAGGAATCTCAAATCTCTTTCATTAAGTTATTTTTTATTCAATGTATAAATCTCAAAGAACATTATGGAAAGGATAACATGGTAAATGCAGTCTACTCACCTGCAATGATTTATAAGAACTGAGAAATCTTTGTTCAGTTCTGACCCCCATTTTTTAATGAGGTTATTTGAATTTATGGAGTCTACCTTCTTGAGTTCTTTATATATATTGGATATTAGTCCCCTGTCCGATTTGGGATAGGTAAAGATCCTTTCCCAATCTGTTGGTGGTCTTTTTGTCTTATTGACGGTGTCTTTTGCCTTGCAGAAGCTTTGCAATTTTATGAGGTCCCATTTATCGATTCTCGATCTTACAGCATAAGCCATTGCTGTTCTATTCAGGAATTTTTCCCTTGTACCCATATCTTCGAGGCTTTTCCCTACTTTCTCCTCTATAAGTTTCAGTGTCTCTGGTTTTATGTGGAGTTCCTTAATCCACTTAGAGTTGACCTTAGGAGTTCTCTGGTGGAATTTTTAGGGTCACGTATATATACTATCATATCATCGGCAAAAAATGATATTTTGACTTCTTCCTTTCCAATTTGTATCCCGTTGATCTCCTTTTGTTGTCGAAATGCTCTGGCAAGGACTTCAAGTACAATGTTGAATAGGTAGGGAGAGAGTGGACAGCCTTGTCTAGTCCCTGATTTAAGTGGGATTGCTTCTAGCTTCTCACCATTTACTTTGATGCTGGCTACTAGTTTGCTGTAGATTGCTCTTATCGTGTTTAGGTATGGGCCTTGAATTCCTGATCTTTCCAAAACTTTTATCATGAGTGGGTGTTGGATTTTGTCAAATGCTTTCTCAGCATCTAACGAGATGATCAAGTGGTTTTTGTCTTTGAGTTTGTTTATATACTGGATTACATTGATGGACTTCCGTATATTGAACCATCCCTGCATCCCTGGAATAAAACCTACTTGGTCAGGATAGATGATTGTTTTGATGTGTTCTTAGATTCGGTTAGCAAGAACTTTATTTAGGATTTTTGCATCAATATTCATAAGGGATATTGGTCTGAAGTTCTCTATCTTTGTTGGGTCTTTTTGTGGTTTAGGTATCAGAGTAATTGTGGCTTCATAGAATGAGTTGGGTAGAGTACCTTCTCTTTCTATTTTGTGGAATAGTTTGTGAAGAACTGGGATTAGATCTTCTTTGAAGGTCTGATAGAACTCTGCACTAAACCCATCTGGTCCTGGCCTTTTTTTGTTTGGGAGACTATTAATGACTGCTTCTATTTCTTTGGGGGATATCGGGCTGCTTAGATCATTAACCTGATCTTGATTCAACTTTGGTACCTGGTATCTGTCTAGAAACTTCTCCATTTCATCCAGGTTCTCCAGTTTTGTTGAGTATAGCCTTTTGTAGAATTATCTGATGGTGTCTTGGATTTCTTCAGGATCTGTTGTTATGTCTCCCTTTTCATTTCTGATTTTGTTAATTAGAATGCTTTCCCTGTGCCCTCTAGTGAGTCTGGCTAAGGGTTTCTCTATCTTGTTGATTTTCTCAAAGAACCAGCTCCTCAATTGGTTGATTCTCTGAATAGTTTTTCTTGTTTCCACTTGGTTGATTTCGCCCGAGTTTGATTATTTCCTGCTGTCTACTCCTCTTGGGTGAATTTGCTTCCTTTTGTTCTAGAGCTTTTAGGTGTGTTGTCAAGCTGCTAATGTATGTTCTCTCTAGTTTCTTTTTGGAGGCACTCAGAGCTATGAGTTTTCCTCTTAGAAATGCTTTCATTGTGTCCCATAAGTTTGGATATGAAGTGGCTTCATTTTCGTTGAACTCTAAGAAGTCCTTAATTACTTTCTTTATTCCTTCCTTGACCAAGGTATCATTGAGAAGAGTGTTGTTCAGTTTCCACTTGAATGTTGGCTTTCTATTATTTATTTTGTTATTGAAGATCAGCCTTAGTGCATGGTGATCTGATAGGATGCATGGGACCATTTCAATATTTTTGAATCTGTTGAGGCCTGTTTTGTGACCTATTATGTGGTCAATTTTGGAGAAAGTACCATGAGGTGCTGAGAAGAAGGTATATCCTTTTGTTTTAGGATAAAATGTTCTGTAGATATCTGTCAGATCCATTTGTTTCATAACTTCTGTTAGTTTCACTGTGTCCCTGTTTAGTTTCTGTTTCCACGATCTGTCCATTGGTGAAAGTGGTGTGTTGAAGTCTCCCACTATTATTGTGTGAGGTGCAATGTGTGCTTTGAGCTTTATTAAAGTTTCTTTAATGAATGTGGCTGCCCTTGTATTTGGAGCATAGATATTCAGAATTGATAGTTCCTCTTGGAGGATTTTACCTTTGATGAGAATGAAGTGCCCCTCCTTGTCTTTTTTGATGACTTTGGGTTGGAAATCAATCTTATCAGATATTAGGGTGGCTACTCCAGCTTGTTTCTTCATACCATTTTTTTGGAAAATTGTTTTCCAGCCTTTCATTCTGAGGTAGTGTCTATCTTTTTCTCTGAGATAAGTTTCCTGTAAGCAGCAAAATGTTGGGTCTTGTTTGTGTAGCCAGTTTGTTAGTCTGTCTTTTTATTGGGGAGTTGAGACCATTGATATTAAGAGATATTAAGGAAAAGTAATTGTTGCTTCCCGTTATTTTTGTTGTTAAAGTTGGCATTCAGTTCTTGTGGCTGTCTTATTTTAGGTTTGTTGAGGGATTACCGTCTTGTTTTTTCTAAGGCGTTGTTCTAGTCCTTGTATTGGTTTTTTTTCTATTATTATCCTTTGAAGGGCTGGATTCCTGGAGAGATAATGGGTGAATTTGGTTTTGTCGTGGAATACTTTGGTTTCTCCATCTATGGTAATTGAGAGTTTGGCTGGGTATAGTAGCCTGGGCTGGAATTTCTGTTCTCTTAATGTCTGTATAACATCTGTCCAGGCTCTTCTGGCTTTCATAGTCTCTGGTGAAAAATCTGGTGTAATTCTGATAGGCTTGCCTTTATATGTTACTTGACCTTTTTCCCTTACTGCTTTTAGTATTCTATCTTTATTTAGTGCATTTGATGTTCTGATTATTATGTGTCGGGAGAAATTTCTTTTCTGGTCCAGTCTATTTGGAGTTCTGTAGGCTTCTTGTATGTTCATGGGCATCTCTTTCTTTAGATTTGGGAAGTTTTCTTCAATAATTTTGTTGAAGATGTTTGCTGGTCCTTTGAGTTGAAAATCTTCATTCTCATCCACTCCTATTATCCGTAGGTTTGGTCTTCTCATTGTGTCCTGGATTTCCTGGATGTTTTGAGTTAGGATCTTTTTGCATTTTCCATTTTCTTTGATTGTTGTGCCGATGTTCTCTATGGAGTCTTCTGCACCTGAGATTCTATCTTCCATCTCTTGTATTCTGTTGCTGATACTCGAATCTATTGTTCCAGATTTCTTTCCTAGGGTTTCTATCTCCAGTGTTGCCTCACTTTGAGTTTTCTTTATTGTGTCTACTTCCCTTTTTAGGTCTAGTATGGTTTTGTTCATTTCCATCACCTGTTTGGATGTTTTTTTCCTCTTTTTCTGGAAGGACTTCTACCTGTTTGATTGTGTTTTCCTGTTTTTCTTTAAAGACGTGTAACTCTTTAGCAGTGTTCTCCTGTATTTCTTTAAGTGAGTTATTAAAGTCCTTCTTCATGTCCTCTACCATCATCATGAGATATGCTTTTAAATCTGGGTCTAGATTTTCGGGTGTGTTGGGGTGCCCTGGACTGGGCAAAGTGGGAGTGCTGGGTTCTGATGATGGTGAGTGGTCTTGGTTCCTGTTAGTAAGATTCCTACGTTTACCTTTTGCCATCTGGTAATCTCTGGAGTTAGTTGTTATAGTTGACTCTATTTAGAGATTGTTCTTCTGGTGATTCTGTTACCGTCTATCAGCAGACCTAGGAGACAGACTTTCTCCTCTGAGTTTCAGTGCTCAGAGCACTCTCTGCTGGCAAGCTCTCTTACAGGGAAGGTGCGCAGATATCTTGTGTTTGGACCTCCCTCCTGGCCGAAGAAGAAGGCCCAAAACAGGACCTTTCCCAGAAGCTGTGTTGCTTTGGCAGGTCCCAGAAGCTGTCAGCTTCTGTGGTTCAGACTCTCACCTGTGCAGACTAATTTCCTAAGTTCGGAGGAGTCTCGGAACCAAGGTGGCGTCCGCTGCTCCTGAGGCTGAGGCCTTCCGAGCCAGGTGGACATCTGTCCTCTGGTCTGGATGTGGCTGGCTGTCTGCGGCCCCGCAAAGGGTGCTGCCTCAGCACTCTGTGCCTCAGCCTGTCCCAGAAGCTGTCTGGTTCTGTGGTGCACCCTCTCACCTGTTCAGACGAATTTCCTAAGTTCGGCGGAGTCCCTGAACCAAGGTGGCGCCCGCTGCTTGAACTACATTTTGAATTGGCAATTAAGCTGTGTGATATGAGTTTGCAACAATACAAAACGAAAGATTACAGTGTAAAGGAGACTTGTTCCCATATTCTCAAACCTGCTTAAACTGGATGATGTGGGCTAGGATAAAATTTCCTGCAATGAAGATGTTCATGTAAACCTGTTGAAATGAAGCTTGCATTGCAAAAATGACCACTGGATTTTGGAGTTATTAAAAAGAAAGGAGAAAAAATTGCCAATGAAACTGTAGGCATGGTGTGTAGGTGGCCCATGAAAGAGTCTACATTTGATACAGACAACATAAAGGAGACAGTGGTATCAAATGATGCCAGAAACTGAGTAGTGAAATCTGCCTTGAAACACATGTTCTGACACACACACATGTATACACACATTTAAGTAAATGAATGAATGAATGAATGAATAAAAAAATAAATAAAATATCCCAAAACAAACTAAATAAAGTGAGCTAAGAAATAAACAACAATTTTGAAATATGAAATACAGATGGATAATAATCAGATTAAAAATTTTCAATATCCATAAGCATCTGGAAAGAACAAATTGAAACTATATTGATACTCTGTTCCAAACAAAAGAAATGAAACTGAAAGATTGTGATCATGTGACAGAAAAATAACCTTATATATTCTTGGTAGAAATATAACTTGGTAACTGAACTAGTTAGTTTGGTCATTGAGACGTGAGCTATTGTCATTTGAGAATAGAAAAACAGAGTTTATCAAACTAGTCTGAAGGCACATCATTTGATTATTATTGATATTGGAGGCCCTAAACCACTGTACAAAGTATCTCCCTTGTGCAAGTGATCCAGGGATGTATATACCAATTCAGGTGAGGAAGTGATGATGAGAAAGCCAATAATCAGCCTCTTTAATGATCTCCACTTTTATTCCTGAATCCAGGTTCCTGTTTGAGCCCCTCTTTCTGTTTTCATTCAGTGTTTGATTGTGATGTGGAACTAGTATATGAAATAAATTATTTCCTTGCAAGTTACTTTTCACCATGGTATTTATCCTGCCAATAAAAAGCAAACTATGGTAGATACTATGGAAATTATTATGGTTGGTTCAACACAATTAGAGCACACCTACAATTTGAACCAGCTAGGTACTCTCTAGTATGTACCTAGAAGACCCAAAGTCAGTATATTGCATAGATACATGGAAATCATTATTTATTGTAGCAATTTCCATAAAAGAAAAATTATGGGAACAGCATCAGTGTTCATCAGTGGATGAATATATAAAGAAAATATAGCAATGTGCAAAAACAAGGCTTCTTTAACAAAATAGATGGTTGATTTTACTTGTTTCCTTGTTACTTGTTACTGTATCTATAAAATAGATACAGCTTGAAATTATTACACTAACGGAATAAGTCCAACTCAGAAAAAAAATCACATATTATATCTTCTTTTGGATACTAGAATTTATATAGATACATAAAATTTATTTATCTTCTATCATCTGCCATCTACACACAGACACAGAAACACAAACACAAACAGACACACACATGTGTGATTAGTGTGTGTGATTGTGTGTGTGTGTGTGTGTGTGTGTGTGTATGTGTGTGTAAGTCATAAAAGGCACTGTGAGTATGGGAGAAATAAATGGGAGTAGACTATGGGGGAAAATTGGTGTGGATATGGTCAAAGTATATAAAATGTTTGAAATAAATTCTCTGTGAAACCCATTACTATGTACAATGTATATATGCCAACAAAACCAACAAAGCACTAAACAATTAACTAATGTTTTCAAGGAGTTAATATTTGAGCCCTAAGGTCCTGGATTAAATGATAGCTCTAAAATATTGAGATATAATAGAATTTTTTTAAAGTTAGAAAAGTAGCAAGATGTATGATTTCTAAAATTCAGTAGAATAAAAAGTATTATTATGCCTAAATTGAACTAACAAAAAATAGAAAACTAGTTTTGAAATATTATGGAGCTAAAGAGAGAATAACATCTTTGAAATAGGTGAAATTCAGTAAAAAAAAAAAAAAAAGCAAATGGAGGGAGAGGAATCAGATGTGGAGGAGAGAGACAATAAACAGAGATCTAATTTACAGCCTCAATAGAACAATAGCAATTTTTATAGATGATAGATTCCTATCTGGGACTATGCAGATTTAATGGTATTCCTGATTTATACACAAAACTAATGAGGGGTTACTTTCACTAAAAGTAAAGTTAGGAATCTATTTTGAAATAGAAAAACAAAAATTTAGCAATCACATTGAAAATAATGATATATACATAAATTTGAATGTGAAAATAGAACTATCTAGTTTTTCTTCTGTCATTTTTGTGCAATTAGGAGCTATGATTTCATTTAACCTAATTTCTTGCTCTTTTTAGATTTCACAACAGTATAAACTGACATAAGACAAGTCAGAAACTATATCATACACAAACATGAAGATATTGGTAGAGAATGTGATTTGTCTAGAATACAGAATATCAAACTTTTGAATTTGAATATTTCATGTAAAATTATAATAAGAATGCATGTTATAAGTTAAACAATATTATAGTCGTAATTATATTCTAAATTAGACTATTTCAGTAAAAGCTATATTCTTTTTAATTTTCATAGCTGTTGATGAGACAGCATTTCACCATATAGTCTAAGCTACTTTTAAACCTGAAGTTCTCTTGAGATACGATAAACACTGACTTTTCTGATTCTCAGGATAGAACCTGAAGGCTTCCACATAACAAGTCAGAGTTCAACTAGTAAAATTCTGTACCATCCTAACTACTCACTGCTCTAATGTGAGATGTGTGATCAGAAGATATCTTTAAAACCTATCTGAAGTATAAAATTAATCTTTTCATTATCATTTCCTTTTCTAAGATCCATTATATTTATTGATATACTTTTTATGATGAAAAATATAAATAAAACATTTCAGCATTCAGAGTTTAGTGTTACTCTGCAACAAAAAGGAGTACTCCTTACATTAAGAATCCATAGTTTAATTGTTATTATATAATTAACATAAAAGGTTAAACAAATTGGAAATGCATTACTCATAAAAGTAATATAAAATATGATGAATAGTGTAGTAATAATATGAATTTGCACAAAAATATAAGAACAAATTACCTAAAGATAATATAATAACTTTTATTGATGGTGTTTAAAGACTTCTGTATTTGAGCAATAGGTACTATTTTTAAATTAAAATACTTCACATAGAGTGAACTATGGCTCCAGCCATATATGTAGCAGAGGATAGCCTTGTCAGACATCAATGGTAGGAGAGGCCTTTTGTCCTGTTAAGGCTCAATGCTCCAGTATAGGGGAATGCCATGGCAGGGAGGCAGATGTAGGGGTGGGTGTGAGAACACCCTCATAGAAGCAGTGGGGGGATGGGATAGAGGGTTTCTGGGGGGAAAACCAGGAAAGTGTTTTTTGAAATGTAAATAAAGAAAATATCCAATAAAAAATGCAAAAGACCTGAAAGCTGACCTCAGAATCTCATCTCCAGATGTACAGATCATGCACTGTAACTGTGATATGGAATAAAAAATATAAACAAAAACAAAAAATACTTAATATTAGTTTTAATACATCACTTTCCACTGGTTTCCTTCCTTTAGTCATAGAAAATGTTGAATTTTGTTTTGTTCTGCTCCATCGTGCTAGTCAGATTTTTGCAACTGGGGTTGTATTGTTCAATATGTATTTTAAATGGACTTACTTTTTTGTTAGTGACCAAATAAAATAAATTTTTCATCATCCCTAAATACTTTGATACCTTGTTAGCTTTTAAATATTATAGAGTATCATACATCCATGTGCATACTGGCAGCACTAAGTAGAACTGATAGATTTAAGAATACACTACATAAATTTGGATGGGAATAATAATGTGGACATAATGGAAGAATTGGAAACAATGAAAATGGGGGGTTTATCTGATGAAAATCTGCTAAAAATGTAATATCTTTGTTTAGTTGATGCAAGGGGATTAATATGCAAGGATGATAACCATAGAAATAAATAAGTGATTTAAATATTTACAACAAGCAAAATTTACAATAGATTTAATCAAAGTCATGTGATTTTAATCATTCATCTTCTCAAAGTACACAGAAATTTTAAAATGTAAACAAGTAACAAAGGTTTTATTCTCATTAGGGAATATAAAGAATAAATGACAGCTCAGAGCATCATGTCTGTGAGACCACACTCTACCTTGTGTGTACTACATTATATACATTATATATATATATATATATATATATATATATATATATATATATTATCAAATATTAAAACAAAGCAGATGTGTAATTTTTATTATTTTTACTTCAAGATTATCTTCAAATAATTCCTGCTCAAATAGATGTATTATAGTTACAACTATGCTCGGATGAAACAGAAAAAAGCAAATTTATTCTACTTTGCCATTTATACATTTGACTGTTGCTCCAGTTTAACTTTATAAAATCAGAGGTTTTTAACCAAAAGTGATCTTTCCAAGCCTGGTGATGTGTTTATGTGTTTGAACCTGTGGCAACACTAGTAACGAGAGAGAGAGAGAGAGAGAGAGAGAGAGAGAGACTCTCTCTCTCTCTCTCTCTCTCTCTCTCTCTCTCTCTCTCTCTCTCTATATATATATATATATATATATATATATATATATATTAGCTGTAGCATAACCCAAGAGCCATTAACCACTTGGTAATGGCTCAAGGCAGTGAAGATTCATGTTGTTGTCTTAGGCCATGTAATAATATGAATAATAAAAATAAATGGGAAAAACGGTCAAATTGTTAAGCATAGATAGTAGCTGTAATTTTAAAATCAGTGGATACAGTGTGAGCAGGGAAAGATATCATGGTAAGAGGTGGAGGATATCTCTAAGTTAGTGAATAATAAAATAAATGTACAAATGAGCATTAGGAATTCTCCCAGCCATCTTTTCTAACTGAGCTGGCACTCTTTTCTACAAGTATTTTGTTCATTATTGAAGCATGAGATATCTACAGAAAAAAAAAGTCACAACTCACAGAATTCATTAGACACCTTCCTGACAACCTCCACACTGAAATTTGAAAACATTATGTTTGATTTCACAGTAGTTTTTCCTCTAAGCAACAACTGAAATATATTAACACATCTAGATTCTTTTGGAAATGTTTTGTTTTATTTAAGCCTTTCAAAGTTAAGACCCATTCAGAAGTGTGTTATTGAAGATAAACCAAGAGCAAAGACTGAAAAACTGCATTATCTAACAATCTCTGTCAAAACCCAGTGAGGCAAGCACCAAAGCACTTGGAGCTAACTGGTCACTCCTTGTAACTATTGTTCATTAAAATTCCTGTAATAGATATGGAGGCAAAAGGCCTTCACAAAGTAATGCAGGCTGCATTACTATTTAGACTCAGGTAATTTATGAGATTAAGGTGCCATTAGGAAGCAGTCAACCTAAAATGCAATCTATGTGAAATAAGTCATAAATTTAGAAAAGATATAAAGTTATATTGAAGAAAAGAGTAAACGAGGCCATAAGATGAGTACAAAGGGGCAATGGTCAGCAAGAAGCCATCCTAGAGACCTGGGGCAAGTCACCCTCTCTGTGAGGATACAAATCCTCTTCCAACCAGTTCAGTGAGCACACTCTGAAAGATTTCCCAGTAGTGTTTAATAGAAAGAAAAGAACACGGTCTTCTTTTTTTTTTTTAGGTTTTTATTTTATTTTTTTATTTTTATTTTTATTTTTGCACATCCCTGTTTGCACTACAGCATTTTGTCTGACTCAGGAGCCCCATATTATTTCTTCTAAAATTTTTAATCTATGTAAAATTGATTACTAATACTTTACTGCAAATTCTATGATATAATTCGATGGTTTTAGTATAAATATGTTCAATTATATTAACAATTCCTTA
This sequence comes from Mus musculus, assembly GCF_000001635.26. NCBI lineage: Eukaryota > Metazoa > Chordata > Mammalia > Rodentia > Muridae > Mus > Mus musculus. The sequence goes on from NC_000079.6 coordinate 80,047,826, forward strand.
TAAAATTAAATCCCATAGTAAAATTGATAACAAGGCAATGTGCTACAGTTCAGGGTTTTGCCACATACTGACACCTGCTCCCAAAACACTACCATTTAAAAATCACTTTGCTGCCAGCTGGAGTAATAGATGTTATCTTACTGCAACAAACACTAAGTAGATCTTTCAACGTCAATTAAGCTTCTCAATTACCTCCTTTTCTAGGATATTATCTCCTAACCACTCAGCACTGATTTTTGCCATGATAGCAGAATGAATACAGAGAAGAAAGGGAGGGGATGTGAGGAATGGGGAGGTCTCTGTGAGGAAGGTACTGGGATGGGGCAGCCTTTGGACTGTAAATAAATAAGTAAATATTAAGCCAGCTAGTTGGCATTCTTAGTTGCATACCAATCTGAGGGTAGTTACTGCATGAGTTATGTTTTTGTCTACAGTAATTATCTCAACTTCCATATCTGGTAAGGTTTCAGTAGCCATAGTCTATGGTTCTGATGTAAAGCACTCTCATGCAGCAGTTAGCATAGGCTACTTGCTTGCACCCCTGTTTCTGCTACTTTCATCTTACGCAGGAAATTAAGGCCAGTGCATGAGATGAGAGGGACAGAATGCCTTTTCTTTCTTCAACTACTGTTACTTCGTTACTTTTAAGTTATGAACTATTGAATCATCCATCCATTTATCTAATCAAAATGGCTACATTTGAATGTGGTTCTGTGGAGAAAATTATAAGGAAGAAGTTGTTTGGTTTTTTCTTTTTTGGTTGAGAAAAAGTCTTCTTTTGATTTTATTAATGTTAACATGTACCGGGGAAGTGTGGCTGTGAATTATCAGCAAATGGGAAAAAATAGACAAATATGTATCTCCTAAAACAGACCTTTCAAAGCACAACCATCTGACAGATATCCTAAGGACGAAGCAGATCCCCTGATGCCTGAGAAGGGACACTATTATTTGCCTCTGAAATTCAGAGAGACTCTTGGTATCTGTGGTCTCTCCTCTCACCCCATCCCTATAGATTTTATTTTTAAGAACTATGGACAGCAGTCATTTCAAGGTGCCAGGCATCTAATATTAAAATCCAGCTTTTGAACACAGGGCTGATAGTTCATTTTGAATCAGATTTTTCTGACATCTCTCAGCCATTACACACACACCAGCACACAAACAAACACACAGAAACACACACATACACACAGATGTGCACGCGCGCGCGTGCGCGTGCACACACACACACACACACACACACACACACACACACACAAAACCTGCCTTAGTTAACTTGGCATCTCAAGTTACTAAACAGCATTCCTTCCATTATAGATCTAAGATTCAGAAGGTTGGTTCTGAAACAAGGTAGATTATTTTCTAAAAGTATAGATTGCAATATAGATGTGTTTGACATTGTTGAGCAATGAATATTTTTGAATAGTTCCATCTGAAGCTTCATCACTGTCCACTGTGAATGTGCAGTTTTTCCTATACTTTCTTCCATTTACTTTGAATTCTCGGCTTCATATTACCAATCACAATAGTGTTTAATGTAGATGCTATTTGTAGTATAGAACAAAAATTATTTACACAGCTCCAGACAGCCGGCCACCTTCCTGGTGAGAGCATGGGGGTCTGCCCCGCCTGAGAGGTTTGTGTCACAGGCGCCAGCGGGAGCCTTCTTGGCTCCGGGACTCCGCGGAGGGCAGGCTGCACTGGAGACCGTGTGGAATACAGAGGCCAGCCGTTTCTGGGACGGGCGAGAGTCGCAGAGCTTCTGGGGCGGCGCCATCTTCGGCTCCAGACAACCAGCCACCTTCCTGGCGAGAGCCACAGAGCTTCTGAGGTGGCGACATCTTCAACTCCAGACAACCGGCCACTTTCCTGACCAAAGCAACTCAGCTTCTGGGAAAGATCCTGTTTTGGGCCTTCACCTTCAGCCAGGAGGAGGTCCAAACACCAGATAACTGTACACCTTCCCCGAAAGAGGAGAGCTTGCCTGCAGAGACTGCTCTGACCACTTAAACTCAGAGGAGAGAGCTTGTCTCCCACGCCTGCTGATTGAGGGTAACAAAATCAACAGAGGAACAATCTCTTAACAAAGACAACTATAACAACTAACTCCAGAGATTGCCAGATGGCGAAAGGTAAACGTAAGAATCCTACTAACAGAAACCAGGACCACTCACCATCATCAGAACCCAGAACGCCCACTTCGCCCAGTCCAAGACACCCTAACACACCTGAAAAGGTAGACCTGGATTTAAAAGCATATCTCATGATGATGGTAGAGGACATAAAGAAGGAATTCAATAACTCACTTAAAGAGATACAGGAGAACACTGCTAAAGAGTTACAAGTCCTTAAAGAAAAACAGGAAAACACTGCTAAAGAGTTACAAGTCCTTAAAGAAAAACAGGAAAACACAACCAAACAGGTAGAAGTCCTTATAGAAAAACAGGAAAACACATCCAAACAGGTGATGGAAATGAACAAAACCATACTAGACCTAAAAAGGGAAGTAGACACAATAAAGAAAACCCAAACTGAGGCAACGCTGGAGATAGAAACCCTAGGAAAGAAATCTGGAACCATAGATGCCAGCATCAGCAACAAAATACAAGAGATGGAAGAGAGAATCTCAGGTGCAGAAGACTCCATAGAGAACATCGGCACAACAATCAAAGAAAATGGAAAATGCAAAAAGATCCTAACTCAAAACATCCAGGAAATCCAGGACACAATGAGAAGACCAAACCTACGGATAATAGGAGTGGATGAGAATGAAGATTTTCAACTCAAAGGACCAGCAAACATCTTCAACAAAATTATTGAAGAAAACTTCCCAAATCTAAAGAAAGAGATGCCCATGAACATACAAGAAGCCTACAGAACTCCAAATAGACTGGACCAGAAAAGAAATTCCTCCCGACACATAATAATCAGAACATCAAATGCACTAAATAAAGATAGAATACTAAAAGCAGTAAGGGAAAAAGGTCAAGTAACATATAAAGGCAAGCCTATCAGAATTACAGCAGATTTTTCACCAGAGACTATGAAAGCCAGAAGAGCCTGGACAGATGTTATACAGACACTAAGAGAACACAAATGCCAGCCCAGGCTACTATACCCAGCCAAACTCTCAATTACCATAGATGGAGAAACCAAAGTATTCCACGACAAAACTAAATTCACCCATTATCTCTCCACGAATCCAGCCCTTCAAAGAATAATAACAGAAAAAAACCAATACAAGGACGGGAACCACGCCCTAGAAAAAACAAGAAGATAATCCCTCAACAAACCTAAAAGAAGACAGCCACAAGAACAGAATGCCAACTTTAACAACAAAAATAACAGGAAGCAACAGTTACCTTTCCTTAATATCTCTTAATATCAATGGACTCAATTCCCCAATAAAAAGACATAGAATAACAGACTGGCTACACAAACAGGACCCAACATTCTGCTGCTTACAGGAAACCCATCTCAGGGAAAAAGACAGACACTATCTCAGAGTGAAAGGCTGGAAAACAATTTTCCAAGCAAATGGTCTGAAGATACAGGCTGGAGTAGCCATTCTAATATCGGATAAAATCGACTTCCAACCCAAAGTTATCAAAAAAGACAAGGAGGGGCACTTCATACTCATCAAAGGTAAAATCCTCCAAGAGGAACTCTCAATTCTGAATATCTACGCTCCAAATGCAAGGGCAGCCACATTCATTAAAGACACTTTAGTAAAGCTCAAAGCACACATTGCACCTCACACAATAATAGTGGGAGACTTCAACACACCACTTTCACCAATGGACAGATCATGGAAACAGAAACTAAACAGGGACACAGTGAAACTAACAGAAGTTATGAAACAAATGGACCTGACAGATATCTACAGAACATTTTATCCTAAAACAAAAGGATATACCTTCTTCTCAGCACCTCACGGGACCTTCTCCAAAATTGACCATATAATTGGTCACGAAATAGGCCTCAACAGATACAAAAATATTGAAATTGTCCCATGTATCCTATCAGACCACCATGGCCTAAGACTGATCTTCAATGACAACATAAATAATGGAAAGCCAACATTCACGTGGAAACTGAACAACACTCTTCTCAATGATACCTTGGTCAAGGAAGGAATAAAGAAAGAAATTAAAGACTTTTTAAGAGTTTAATGAAAATGAAGCCACAATGTACCCAAACCTTTGGGACACAATGAAAGCATTTCTAAGAGGGAAACTCATAGCTCTGAGTACCTCCAAAAAGAAACGGGAGAGAGCACTTACTAGCAGCTTGACAAAACATCTAAAAGCTCTAGAAAAAAAGGAAGCAAATTCACCCAAGAGGAGTAGACGGCAGGAAATAATCAAACTCAGGGGTGAAATTAACCAAGTGGAAACAAGAAGAACTATTCAAAGAATTAACCAAACGAGGAGTTGGTTCTTTGAGAAAATCAACAAGATAGATAAACCCTTAGCTAGACTCACTAAAGGGCAAAGGGACAAAATCCTAATCAACAAAATCAGAAATGAAAAGGGAGACATAACAACAGATCCTAAGAAATCCAAAACACCATCAGATCCTTCTACAAAAGGCTATACTCAACAAAACTGGAAAACCTGGACAAAATGGACAAATTTCTGGACAGATACCAGGTACCAAAGTTGAATCAGGATCAAGTTGACCTTCTAAACAGTCCCATATCCCCTAAAGAAATAGAAGCAGTTATTAAGAGTCTCCCAGCCAAAAAAAGCCCAGGACCAGACGGGTTTAGTGCAGAGTTCTATCAGACCTTCAAAGAAGATCTAATTCCAGTTCTGCACAAACTATTTCACAAGATAGAAGTAGAAGGTACTCTACCCAACTCATTTTATGAAGCCACTATTACTCTGATACCTAAACCACAGAAAGATCCAACAAAGATAGAGAACTTCAGACCAATTTCTCTTATGAATATCGATGCAAAAATCCTCAATAAAATTCTCGCTAACCGAATCCAAGAACACATTAAAGCAATCATCCATCCTGACCAAGTAGGTTTTATTCCAGGGATGCAGGGATGGTTTAATATACGAACATCCATCAATGTAATCCATTATATAAACAAACTCAAAGACAAAAACCACATGATCATCTCGTTAGATGCAGAAAAAGCATTTGACAAGATCCAACACCCATTCATGATAAAAGTTTTGGAAAGATCAGGAATTCAAGGCCCATACCTAAACATGATAAAAGCAATCTACAGCAAACCAGTAGCCAACATCAAAGTAAATGGAGAGAAGCTGGAAGCAATCCCACTAAAATCAGGGACTAGACAAGGCTGCCCACTTTCTCCCTACCTTTTCAACATAGTACTTGAAGTATTAGCCAGAGCAATTCGACAACAAAAGGAGATCAAGGGGATACAATTTGGAAAAGAGGAAGTCAAAATATCACTTTTTGCAGATGATATGATAGTATATATAAGTGGCCCTAAAAATTCCACCAGAGAACTCCTAAACCTGATAAACAGCTTCGTTGAAGTAGCTGGATATAAAATTAACTCAAACAAGTCAATGGCCTTTCTCTACACAAAGAATAAACAGGCTGAGAAAAAAATTAGGGAAACAACACCCTTTTCAATAGTCACAAATAATATAAAATATCTCGGCGTGACTCTAACTAAGAAAGTGAAAGATCTGTATGATAAAAACTTCAAGTCTCTGAAGAAAGAAATTAAAGAAGATCTCAGAAGATGGAAAGATCTCCCATGCTCATGGATTGGCAGGATCAACATTGTAAAAATGGCTATCTTGCCAAAAGCAATCTACAGATTCAATGCAACCCCCATCAAAATTCCAACACAATTCTTCAACGAATTAGAAGGAGCAATTTGCAAATTCATCTGGAATAACAAAAAACCTAGGATAGCAAAAACTCTTCTCAAGGATAAAAGAACTTCTGGTGGAATCACCTTGCCTGACCTAAAGCTTTACTACAGAGCAATTGTGATAAAAACTGCATGGTATTGGTATAGAGACAGACAAGTAGACCAATGGAATAGAATTGAAGACCCAGAAATGAACCCACACACCTATGGTCACTTGATCTTCGACAAGGGAGTTAAAACCATCCAGTGGAAGAAAGACAGCATTTTCAACAATTGGTGCTGGCACAACTGGTTGTTATCATGTAGAAGAATGGGAATTGATCCATTCCTATCTCCTTGTACTAAGGTCAAATCTAAGTGGATCAAGGAACTTCACATAAAATCAGAGACACTGAAACTTATAGAGGAGAAAGTGGGGAAAAGCCTTGAAGATATGGGCACAGGGGAAAAATTCCTGAACAGAACAGCAATGGCTTGTGCTGTAAGATCGAGAATTGACAAATGGGACCTAATGAAACTCCAAAGTTTCTGCAAGGCAAAAGACACCGTCAATAAGACAAAAAGACCACCAACAGATTGGGAAAGGATCTTTACCTATCCTAAATCAGATAGGGGACTAATATCCAACATATATAAAGAACTCAAGACGGTGGACTTCAGAAAATCAAATAACCCCATTAAAAAATGGGGCTCAGAACTGAACAAAGAATTCTCACCTGAGGAATACCGAATGGCAGAGAAGCACCTGAAAAAATGTTCAACATCCTTAATCATCAGGGAAATGCAAATCAAAACAACCCTGAGATTCCACCTCACACCAGTCAGAATGGCTAAGATCAAAAATTCAGGTGACAGCAGATGCTGGCGAGGATGTGGAGAAAGAGGAACACTCCTCCATTGTTGGTGGGATTGCAGGCTTGTACAACCACTCTGGAAATCAGTCTGGCGGTTACTCAGAAAACTCTATATAGTACTACCAGAGAGATCCAGCAATACCTCTCCTGGGCATATATCCAGAAGATGCCCCAACTGGTAAGAAGGACACATGCTCCACTATGTTCATAGCAGCCTTATTTATAATAGCCAGAAGCTGGAAGGAACCCAGATGCCCCTCAACAGAGGAATGGATACAGAAAATATGGTACATCTACACAATGGAGTACTACTCAGCTATTAAAAAGAATGAATTTATGAAATTCCTAGCCAAATGGATGGACCTGGAGGGCATCATCCTGAGTGAGGTAACACATTCACAAAGGAACTCGCACAATATGTACTCACTGATAAGTGGATATTAGCCCAAAACCTAGGATATCCAAGATATAAGATACAATTTCCTAAACACAATGAAACTCAAGAAAAATGAAGACTGAAGTGTGGACACTATGCCCCTCCTTAGAAGTGGGAACAAAACACCCTTGGAAGGAGGTACAGAGACAAAGTTTGGAGCTGAGATAAAAAGATGGACCATGTAGAGACTGCCATATCCGGGGATCCATCCCATAATCAGCTTCCAAATGCTGACACCATTGCATACACTAGCAAGATTATGCTGAAAGGACCCTGATATAGCTGTCTCTTGTCAGAGTATGCCTGGGCCTAGCAAACATAGAAGTGGATGCTCACAGTCGGCTATTGGATGGATCACATGGCCCCCAATGAAGGAGCTAGAGAAAGTACCCAAGAAGCTAAAGGGATCTGCAACCCTATAGGTGGAACAACATTATGAACTAACTAGTACCCCGGAGCTCTTCACTCTAGCTGCATATGTATCAAAAGATGGCCTAGGCGGCCATCACTGGAAAGAGAGGCCCATTGGACACGCAAACTTTATATGCCCCAGTACAGGGGAACGCCAGGGCCAAAAAAGAGGAGTGGGTGGGTAGGGGAGTGGGGGTGGGTGGCTATGGGGGACTTTTGGTATATTATTGGAAATGTAAATGAGCTAAATACCTAATAAAAAATGGAAAAAAAATTATTTACAAATACTTGATAATTTATTGACACATAAAATGTATGAACACATGGTATATGTCACCTGTAACGGATAATCAGTTTTCCACAAAGGAAAGATCATCTGTTTTCTTAGCTAAAGTCTCTTAGTTTCTTGTTCTCACTCAGCAGTCTGCTTCCTGATAACTCTTAAAATGAACTGCTGGAGGCAATTTCTCATTTTATACGTCCCTTTCCTGTTTGTTGTTCATTTGTAAATAATTTTCTTTTACTTGTATTAAGATATTACATTGAATATACATAGGAATATACATTTCAATTAATTGCATATTTTTATTCTTACTGTTTCTAGGCATGGATTCTAAGCACAGCTATTATAACCTTATTTTGAGATAGAAATATTAAACAACTTTCAAAGAAAGAGTGAGGAGGAAGAAACAGTTTTGTTGTTACCGCATTCCTCTATCCAAATGGATAATGGACAATATCTGCTCACAGAGATTTTATTACTACTATCAGGGCTTGATAGAACACCCTGCAGTAGTTGGGTGTGGAAGCCAGGGGGCCTTAGGTATGCTCCTTCTCGCTCCCTTTCTCTCATGCTCTCTCTCATCTCTCATCTTCCATCTGTTCTTTTTTACTTATGTATCCATGGCTGTCCTGGAATTTTCTTTGTCGACCAGGCTGGCTTAGAACTACTGAGATCTGCCTGCCTTTGCCTACCAAGTGCTGGGATTAAAGATGTGTGCTTGTACTACCAAGCCCTATCCTGATTTCTTATTGTTTATAACAAATTCAATACACACATGGCAAAAAAAGTCTGATATATTCATTAAGAAAAGAAGTTAATTCAAAGCACAGCCAGAGCAAACATCTGTAAATGAGCTCATGGTTTCTGCTGCTGGACAGTGATCCTTTTCTTTGCATGCTCCTGTCTGCTCCTGTGTTAGATGACTCAGTTCCAACCTCTTGTCTTTCATGTTACTTAAATGCATTTTTATGCCATTATATTTCTCTGAAGCTCTTTGAAGGCGCTGTGGGGAATCTAGGTACATTATGTGTACTTTTCTATTAAGGTAAAGAGTCTAAAGTCAAACATTGTTTTGCATAGTAGAATGCCATTTTAAACTATATGCAAGTTCAGAAGGTAAGACAGTATGTGGAGACTTAAATATCATAGTTTTGCTTTCTGTTATTTTAAAAATAAATCCATGATTTACACTTTCATATACATTATTTTAAATGAATATTTATCATGCTAAAAATTCTTAGTGAAATATAAATGTCTATTTTTTTCTGAAAAATAGAAAAATAACTATTGATATTATTCTAAATAGGATGTTATAAATAGGTCAGCAGGACATTTCTCAATCTTAAAGCATAAAATGAGAAGAAAATGTAATTATTTACTCCAGCTATATACAAATGCCTGAATATTAAGGAGTCACTTCAAGAGGGCTAGTCATACCAAACATCAATTAGCATTTTTCTGATATCCTAATTTTAGTGCTAGACTATGAGGAGGTTCACATAACAAAAGTTGAAACAGGCATGCCATGTATATGTCTTTAATATACTAGCAATAGCTTTCCACAAAAAGGGAAAAGTGTTTTATAAATGTTAGATTAAAAGGGAGGAGATGTTAGGGTTAATACAGGATGCATTTTTTTTTCTTATTTAACAAGTGCAAGAAATGCCATTCTAGTTTAAACCATCTTTTTAAAATTTGCACTTCTGTATATCACTCTGAAGCCTTCAAAATGTCTTTCTTTTCTAAAATATTCTGGCTGGCTTTCATCATTCTTTATTTTTGTATTATCTCACATGATTTGTTGTTAAGAGACACTTCAGGATATTTTTCATAAAATGTGCTCAGTTTAGAACCTTGGGTTTATTTTATTTTTTACACTAATGTAGCATTATCTTTGTTCCTTACAAGGAACAAAACTATCCGAAGAGTATAAACCTTCCCAAGGTCATTGGCCTGTGTCTTTCCAACTCCTCAGTCAGGTATTCATTTTTCTTAGTTTCTTGTCAGTACATGGTGATATCCTTCACATCTGTCTGCGCTTTTGCTTTTATTAGCAGAAAATACAGCTTCAGCTTTAGTGCCATGTGTGCTATAAAGGCAAGATTTTCAAGAATTTGACAACTCTCATATTTCCCAGAGTATTCTCAGTCTAACACAGAAACAGTGTATTACTGTTAAGTAGTGACTGTCTCTCCGGCTTGAATAATGAAGTTCTCTAGGTCAATATTTTATACCATGATACATTTAAGGAAGCCTTCCTCTTTAGCCTGGCACTAAAACAATGCCTGTCATAACACAGATCTATGTATTATCAATCTCGCATGCTTCCACAATCAATCTAATTTACAGGGCAGGGTAAGTGTAATATGCTATTGAGTTAAACCAGAGATTTTCTTCTACCAAAATGTTTGTAAAGACACATGATAAAATTATTTACAGAGACAAGTTTCTACTGCACAGAACGGAATAAATGTAACCTCTGTGAAGAGTACTTGCCGCTGTAGGTGATTTATCTATGTCTGTGAAAGGCATAGTTCTACCAGGTATGAAAGCCTGAGGTACTTAGGGAAGCAAAGCCACACAGAGAAGCCAGACAACAGAGAGAAAGACGGTAACACATTAAAATCTGGTTTTTGAAGCCTCCAACTGCAGCACAAATAAATAAATAAAACCCAAACATAGCACAAAGCAAGGTTTTATAGAATCATTAAAAATCAAACCTTTGTCTGGCTTTTGTCTGAATATTTCATGACAAGAGACTGTTTCTAAGGGAAGAATGTTTCTACAGTGGTCAGATAGCAGTAGATTTCAACATAGAATAAATTCTAACTTTTTTTGAAGAAAGAGAATTTAGGCCATTTCAGTTTGCAGAGCCAAAATGTGCATCTGCATCGATCCTCTTGGCAGCAGAAAGCAAGCCCCCTTCGAAGCATCAAGTTTGTACCAACACCTGTTAAGGCTATGCTTGCCCTCAATTCCATTTTGTATCTGGCAGCATTGCAAGTATACTCCAACTGAAGATGGTTCCATGGAATAAAGAAAATGTACCTTGGCTACAAATGTACATTTCCTTTTCTTTTCATATTTTCCTTCTTCCTGTATATTCCAAGCCTGCTGCAGTGGGAGCCTCACCAGGAAGAGATTCTCAGCTCTCTCACTATATGGGTAAGCTTATTTCCATCAGAAAAAAAACATATTTCAGTTTAAGACTTGCTTGTATATTTTATTGGGGCTCTAGGTATACCTTATTGTGCTGACCCCTGATTAATATTTTCACTGTGTTCAGATAGAGTAAAAGAAAATCTTTGACTACTGTTTCAGAACAATGCACACTGAGGTATTTCTCACAGTTATTATCTCTAGTCATCCCTTTGAGCCTCTCTTTCTTCTCTTCCTCTCCCTCTTCCTTCTTATTTCCTCCTACCCATCTCTGCCCTACTTTCAATACCCTGTGAAATGTGTCTCAGTGCTTGTTTGGAACCAAGTCACAATTTTTACAGGAAGGATGGGCCACACATGAAGAATTATTAAGGCATACTATGCAATGGAAGTAGCTAAGATATCAACCAAAGACAGAATCCACCTCATGCCCTGAGTGACATACTCTTAGAATCATCCTAAAATTTTCAAGTGAATTGTAAATTCTAAATGTTCTCTAAGTCAAACCATTTCTACCATGGCATTAACACATAGCTGATTCCCCAAACTAAAAGCCATAGTAATATTAATCTTTTGGGGACTAATTAACATTGAAGCAATTTGTTATGAAGTATAGAAAACCCACATATGCCACTTAATTTCTTTTTATCTCAAGCATTTATGTAAATTTTAAATAGTAGTATTTTAAACAGCCTTTATACATATGTGATCCTTCTTTTAACCACATAACTTTGTTGCCTTGTGAAAGCATTCTCCATATGACCATCTCAATGTCAAAATAAACAGCTGCTTTGAAATTTTGAATGTTCCCATTTCAATATCTGCATCAACTTTAATGAAGTCCGTGTGTACTTCAAGATATATTTGGGGCTTGAGAAAATGAGAGTGTGCCTCAGACACTACCAGAATGCCTTACATATAAAAATTGTGAGAAGCCAGTGATCTTGCTGAGAACATAATATGTGCAGAGCAGACCCTTTGAGAAGTAATGATTTGGTAAAGACCACTACACCACACTTGCTCTCAGCACCAAAACATTAAATTATAATGTTTCTCCATCCACTCCACATACTAATGAAATCAACACTCAGAGGCAGTTTTTGTTTTTTTTTTTTTTTTTTTTTTTACTCAATTTTATGTGTTAAACTCAATAAAGTCAGTCCAGGAATGAAGATATGAACATACAACTTATCACATACAATTATATGCAAGTGTTGAAAATAGTATGAAATTATCATTTCTAATCCTCTTAATCTTAGGATTTTTTTTCTCAGAACAGAATATTATACCGAAATGACCAACAAATAAAACAGGTTTAAGAATGCAGTTCGAATTCAAAGCCTTGGTGTTTTGCTAACCATTCCTTAATTCATGTGTCACAAGGAATTCTTTTTGAGAACCACAAAGGTATTTAAAGTAATGCTTTGTGCTTTAATTCTATTTTGCAAGGAAAGTTGTACAAAATGGATTAGTATGGCTTGGAGACAGTGCATATTTTTTGCAGTATGTCCACTTGAAATGCATAGATTGAGAGAGACCATGATGATATAAAGGAATTTAACATTATTTTATAAAACTATGTTTTCACTGTTTACACCCAAAATACAAATGCTAACAATCTCTGCAAAGATACCTGAATATAATTATTGCTAGGAACCATATTGTATTCATGTTTGATCACATTCCCAATTTTATCTCCATCATTCACTTTTCAAATACTATCAATTACATGTCACATTTACAATATGATTTTTATTCATATTAATCAGATACAATCTATTCATTCACAATCTCAGACAGGTTTTAACTAACTTATTTTTAATTAATTGATTAATTAATTAATTTTTAACCAGAACCCTGTCTTTTAAAACCTCACCCAATCTAGACCTTAAAGATAAATTACAGACTATTTCTTTACATCATTAAAACTGTGTTGTTAAGGTATTCTAACCTTCACTCCTCAAGTTTTTTTTCTAATTCTTCATGCCATTAACAATCACTCAGTTCTTCCTAATTGTTGATATTTGACATTGATATTTTATCATGACCAGTCCAAACCCTTCTTGTCAACCTAAATAAATAACACGTGTTATTCCAGAAGGGTTGGAAAGGAAAATTTTCTAAAATAAACAAAACTAACTTTCAAATGACTAAAGAAACCTACGACTGTGGAAAATATTTTATTATTATTAAAATGAGTTATATCAGGTCTAATGTACTTTCTCTAATAGTCCCCAAAATTAAAACCAAACAAGCCAAAAAAAAAAAAACAAAAACAAAAACAAAAACAAACAAAAAAAACCCAAAATAAACAAAGGAAACATCCACACCAGCTAAAGCATCCAAATTACAGAACTAGACCTATTTACCCCTTACCCATAACAGAAAATTATTCATTATTTGTGTCACTGCCTTTCAGAGAAGACACTGCCTGGAAGTAATTTATGGTAGTAATAGTAGTATTATCAGGTCCATCAAGTGTTACATTTTATATACCTAGCAGTATGTTTACATTATTTTAAAATCCCACCAAGCTAGGGGCTAGGTACTACTTCTGATTTTCTCAGTTATTACACAACAGGATTGAAGCAGAGAAGATTTATTTTTTTGCCCCCAGGTCTCAATGCTGGTTAGCATTTCTGGGATATCAAGCCAGGCAGTCTGTCTTCAGAGCCAAAACTCTGAATATTATTTCATTACTGCGTTAGTAAGCTTTCATGGTTATTTGTTGCAACAATAAACAAGTAAGCCTTATGTACATCTCCCCAGCACCACCATGCTAGAATGTTGTAAGAACACTAAAAAAATTCCACATGTGATGATACATGCCTAAGATATATCCATTATTGCCTGTTCATTTGTCAGATACTGCTTCCATTCCTCATTATTTCCTCTGACTTCTGTTCCTGTCTCTGAATATTTGCTTCATTTTATAAAAGACCATAAACATTTGGCCTGTGTGCCTGCCTCTATAGCAAGTTGCTATCACTTAGCCAATGCTGCACTGTAGTGGCTGCCTTGATCTTAGTCATGCCCAGATTGTTATTAATAAGACCCTCTTCTACAAGCATTTGCAGATGAACTCAACATTCTAACCTGTTCTTGACTTACTTACTCCATGTTTCTTCCATAGTCAAGTCTTTTGGTTATATTTGTCTTCCCTATCACTTTGCACTACAGTTTTAGAATACTCAAGAATTCAAATATTTGAAGCAATCAGAGAAGGTGGGTGGTGTGTCCTTCCCAAAGGCTTTTAACACATACCATCTATCACCTTTGAGAAACAAACATATCTGAAATTTCTCATCCTTCATCTTATCATTGATCATCCTGTTTAGAGAGGCCGTGTTTGTCATTTTTTCACTAAGCAGGTTAAGAAAGAATCACTGAATTTTGTAAGATATGTAACAACACTTCCTATATTTTGCTAAGGACAAGAATTTTGAATTTTTCATCAGAAAAAAACCCTAATGCTATTTTACATTGTTATCTCAGCTTTTTAAAATATTTACCTTTAATTTACATACAACAATTTTATACAATTAAGATGTACAATTAATGTTGATATATACATCCATGCACTGAGCATGTTTATGTGGTTAAAAAAAAATGAAAAGAGCCTCATGTAGAATTCTCAAACGTACTATTACCTTACTATTATTTGGTACCTAGTAACAGAGTTCTTTCTTTTTTTCCCTTTTCCACAAGCTCACCAACATCTTACAGCTGTCATTTCACTCCCAACATCAATGACATCAACATTTTTACAATTTGACATATGAAGACATGTAGTTAGTATTTTTCAGATTTTCCAATATTCACTTATATAATTTCACATCGTCTAGGTTTTAAGTTCCTATGTGAGTTAAAGTTAAGCCCCCCCAAAACAATAATATCTAAAATAAAGCCATGCTATCACATGAAAATGGGCATTTTATTTCATAATTATTTGATGGTCTGTTTCCCTAAAGTCAAATGGAAAAGTGCTACTAGTGGGTGTGCAATTAATTGATAGTAAAATGTAATTAGGAGGCTATTAAATTGAACCATTTAGAAAGAGTGTAATAACAAGTATTTATCTACATTAAATTAATAATAATATACAAGATAGATAATTATAGAAAATTTGATTTTAGGATCTATTTCTGGGTTTTATGTTGAGGTCTCAGTATCTGGCTACCACTGAGAACAGAACACAGAGATAGCATCATCTTTCATCACCAGGTCTTTATAAAAGGAAGCTATAATCTTCTGAGAAGAAATTTTGTATGTTGGGAAGAAAGTATTTTAGTAAGTAGTGGCATTTAATGAAAATATAATAAAACATGTTATAAATATACAAGGAAAAATGCTAAACAATTTTAAAACACCCTCCAGTTTCTTAACAGACATATTTTATGTGTTTCATATAAACTATAAGTGAAATATGTCGCAATGCAAAACATAACAATACTTTAATATGGTATTATTAAAATTTTAAATTCAGTAATATTTTATTAATAATGTTAAAGGACATCATCAAAAAGCTTCACATACAAGCATTAAGATGGCAATAATGTCTGATAAGTGAAAAAGCCCTAAAATTATTAATTCTAGGGCATCATACAGTTTGCCTCTCACTCAAACAAGTTCAAGTAGCTCTTCAAGATAGTACCTGGTGATCCATAATGTACTAAACAAATGAGCCTTCTATATCAACAAATATCTATCTCCCCAGTCAAAAACAAAGTTTGCATCATTTCACTTCAAATTCCATTCTGTAAAACAAACTCTTCTCACAAATAGCTTTAAAGGACAGATTGAAGTATATTATATTTCTGTGTTCAGAAAGAAGTTTCTATTAATAGCCATGCCTGCCTTCTAGGTAATTATATGATCATTACAAAGACCAATGACTGATAGCCCCATTACAAATTACAAATCATAATTGGGCCACATATCCATGTAGAATATGTGTTCACAAATTTTCTGCTTAAAATCTATGAATTATTAATAATTTAGACAATAATGACACTGCACATAGTAATATAAGTTTATATACAGCTTTTGAAAGATATTAATCATAAACAGTTAAATATTATATGTAATCTTACAGGAACTCACCAGTGATTTCTATGTTTACAGTAGTGATAGAAAACATACTTAAAGATCATCAAGGAAACATGAAGCATAGATTATGTAGTAAGCCAGAATGAGTTTATCTATACCAAAGTACAGCCAACAGCCGTTCTGAACAAAGAAATTCTACAATGGAGACGCCCTTCTCAAGTGAGACTAGACTTTGTCAAATTAACAGTTAAAACTAATCGTAGAAGAAAACTTTCCCAATGTAAAGAAGGACATACCAGTAAACATAAAGAAGCTTATAAAGACCAATTAGACAGGAGTTACAAACAAAATTATCCTGCCATAAAATCTGCATAATGATGAAAGAATAGTAACGGCATCAAGGGAAAAAGGCGGGTAACATACCTAGGCAGACTGATCAGAATTACATCTGACATTTCAGCAAAGATTCTAAAAGCTAGAAGCACCTGGACAGACATCTTGTTACCTCAACAAAACAAAACAAAACAAAACAAAAAATAAAAAACAAAAACAACCAACCAACCAACCAACCAAACAAACAAACAAAAAACAAAACAAAACAAAACAAAACAAAAAAACAACAAAAACCTTAGGTGCCAAACTTGGCTACTATACTCAGCAAAGCTCTCAGTCAACTTTGATGGAGAAAATTAGACATTTCAAGATAAATTCAAATTTAAACACAATCTATCCACAAATCCAGCCCTACAGTTAATACTAGAAAGAATATTCTAACCCAAGGAGAGTAGCTATATCCAAGATAACAGTCACTAAGCAAAACCAGGGAAAACACAAAACACACACACACACACACACACACACACAAAGTAGCACCACCAACATCTAAATAACAGGAAGTAACTATCACTGGTCAATAATATCTCCCAACACCAGTGGACTGGATTCCTCAGTAAAAAGACACAGCCTAACAGAATGGATGTGAAAACCAGATCCATCATCTGCTGCATATGAGAAACACACTTCAGAAATAAAGAGAGATATTACCTCATAGAAGATGACTTGGAAAAAAGGTTCTAAGTGAATGAACCCAAGAAGCAAGCTAGAGTAGGCATTCTGATATTTACTAAAATCAAATTTGAACCAAACTTACTCAAAAGAGACAAAGAAGACATTTCAAACTCATCAAAGGAATAATCTATAAAGATGATATTTCAATTTTGAACATCTATGCCACAAACATAAGGGCCCCACATTTATAAATGAAACAGTTAAAGCTTAATTTGCACATCAAGGTTAACACCTTAACATTTGGAGACTTCAGTGCACCACTCTCACCAACTGACAAGAGATCTAGGAAAAAACTAAAGAGAAATAATGAAACTACTAGACATTAAAAATCAAATGGACCTAATAAACATATGTATAATTTGTCACTGAACACAAAAGAATATACCTTCTTCTTAGAACCTCATGGATCATTCTACAAAATAACCATATAATCAAGCACAAAGCAAGTCTGAACAGAAACAAGAAGATTTAAATAAAGCTCTGTAAATCATTGGTTTAAAGCTGTACCTGAACATCAACATAAACACCAGAAAGAATACATGCTCATGGAATCTTAACAGTTTTCTATTCAATGATCTCTGTGTCAGGAAAGAAAGAAAAAATTAAAGACTTTCGAGAATTCAATAAAAGTGAAATCACAAGGGAAAAAAAACATGTTTATGGGACACAATGAAAGTAGTACTAATAGGAAAGTTCATAGCACTAAGTGCCTCAATAAAAAAAATTAGAGACCCCTGTGACATCTTCGGCACAATCTTGGCAGAGGGCCCTAAGGTCCCCAGAGGCCTCTCCATTCTGCAGGCACCCTAGCACACCCGGGTCATTGAGATCACTGGTGAGTGGAACACTCTTACACGCGTTCACGCGACCGGCCAGGAAGAACACAACAAACCGGAATCTTCTGCGGCAAAACTTTATTCTTACATCTTTAGGAGCCAGAGAGCAAGAGCGCAAGAGCAAAAGCAAGAGTGCAAAAGGCAAGAGAGAGCAAGAGAGAGAAAAAGAACAAGAACAAGAAGAACAACAAGAGCAAGAGAAAGAACAAGAAAGCAAGAAAAAGAACAAGAACAAGAAAGCAAGAGAGAGAAAAAGCAAGAACAAGAGAGAGAAAAAGCAAGAACAAGAGAGAGAAAAAGAACAAGAGCAAGAAGAACAACAAGAGCAAGAGAGAGAAAAAGAACAAGAAAGCAAGAGAGAGAAAAAGAATAGCAAAACCCCGTCCCTTTTAAGGAGAATTATCCTCCGCCTAGGACGTATTATTACTCCCTGATTGGCTGCAGCCCATCGGCTCAGTTGTCATCACGGGAAAGGCAGAACACATGGCGGGAAAACTGCCCCTGCACGTGTGCAGATTATGTTTACCACTTAGAACACAGCTGTCAGCGCCATCTTGCAACGGCAAATGTGAGGGCGGCTCCCCACAGAACACAACACCAGTTCCAAAAAAAAAAAAAAAAAAAAAAAAAAAAACCAACAACAACAACAAAAAACAGAGGGTCTCATGCTAACAGGAAAAGGGTCAAAGGACAGCTGCCGGACAAGTAGCTGGGGTTCCTTCTGGTCAGTGCCACTAATGTGTCATCTTCAGTGCAATCTCCACAGAGGGCTCCAAGGTCCCCAGAGGTCTCTCCACACGGCAAGCACCCTAGCATACCAGGGATCTTGAGATCACTGCCAAGAGACAGAGTTGAGACCCATACGCCTGGAAACCTTCCCTGACAGATGAAAGTATGCCACCAGGGAGGGCTCTGACCCCAGGAATCAGGAGGGAATCTGAGCTGAAGATTTCTATGCACCTTCTCTGCAAGAGGAGAGCTTGCCTGCAGAGAGTGCTCTGACCACTGGGACACAGGAGAGAGTTGGTCTCCCAGGAGTGCTGACGGAGGTTAGAATCACAGGAGGAACAAGCTCCAGCCAGAGACAGCTCGAACATCTAACACAGAGATTACCAGATGGCAAAAGGCAAACCAAAGAATCTTACTAACAGAAACCAAGAACACTGTGCATCATCAGAACCCAGTATGCCCATCACAGAGAGTCCTGGATACCCCAATACACCCAAAAAGCAAGTTTCAGATCTAAAATCATATTTCATGATGCTAGTAGAGGATTTTAAGAAGGAAATTAATAACTCACTTAAAGAAATACAGGAGAATACTACTAAATAGGTAGAAGCCCTTAAAGAGGAAACACAAAAATCCCTAAAGGAATTATAGGAAAACACTGCTAATCAGGTGATGGAATTGAACAAAGCCATCTACCATGTAAAAATGGAAGTAGAAACAATGATGAAAACACAAAGGGAGATAACTCTGGAAATAGAAACACTAGGAAAGAAAACAGGAACCATAGATGCAAGCATCAACAATGGAATATAAGAGATGAAAGAGAGAAACTCAGGTGCAGAAGATTCCATAGAGAACATGGACACAACAAAGAAAATGCAAAATGCAAAAAGATCCTAACTCAAAATATCCTGGAAATCTAGGTCACAATGAGAAGACCAAACCTAAGGATAATAGATATAGATGACAATGAAGATTTTCAACTTAAAGGGCCAGTAAATATCTTCAACAAAATTATGGAAGAAAACATCCCTAACCAAAGAAAGAGATGCCCATGAACATACAAGAAGACTAAAGAACTCCAAATAGACTGGACCAGAAAAGAAATTCCTCCCAACACATAATAATCAGAACAACAAAAGCACGAACTAATGATAGAATATTAAAAGCAGTAAGGGAAAAAGGTCCAGAAACATTTAAAGGCAGACCTATTAGAATTACACCAGACTTCTCACCAGAGACTATGAAAGCCAGAAGATCCTGGACAGATGTTATACAGACCCTAAGAGAACACAAATGCCAGTCAAGGCTACAATACCCAGCAAAACTCTCAATTACCATAGATGGAGAAAAGAAAGTATTCCATGACAAAACCAAATTCACACAGTACCTTTCCACGAATCCAGTCCTTTAGAGAATAATAATGGGAAAACACCAACACAAGGATTGAAACTAAGCACTAGAAAAAGCAAGAAAGTAATCCTTCAACAAACCTAAAAGAAGACAGCCACAAGAATAGAATCCGAACTCTAACAACAAAACTAACAGGAAGTAACAATTACTTTTCCATAATATCTCCTAATATCAATGGAATCAATTACCCAATAAAAAGATATAGACTAACAGACAGGCTACATAAAAAGAACTCAACTTTTTGCTCCTTACAGGAAACCTACCTCAGGAAAAAAGACAGATAGTTCTTCAGGATACAAGGCTGTAAAAAAATTTTCCAAGAAAATGGTCTGAAGAAACAAGCTGGAGTAGTCATTCTAATATTGAATAAAATCGACTTCCAACCCAAAGTTATAAAAAAAGACAAGGAAGGCCGTTTCATACTTATCAAAGATAAAATCTTCCAAGATGAACTCTCAATTCCGAATATCTATGCTCCAAATACAAGGGCATCCGCATTCATTAAAGAAACTATAGTAAAGCTCAAAGCCCATATTGTACCTCACACAATAATAGTTGGGGGCTTCAACACCACACTCTCATCAGTGGACAGATCCTGAAAACAGAAACTAAACAGAGACACATTGTAACAAACAGAAGTTATGAAACAAATGGATTTAACAGATATCTACAGAGCATTTTATCCTAAAAATAAGGATATAACTTCTTCTCAGCACCTCATGGCACCTTCTGCACAATCTACCATATTATTGGTCACAAAAAAAGCCTCAGAGACAACAAAAATATTGAAATTATACCATGCATCCTATGAGATTACCATGGACTAAGGCTGATCTTCAATAACAACATAAATAATAGAAAACCAAATTTCATATGGAAGCAGAAGAACACTCTACTCAAGGATACCTTGGTCAAGGAAGAAATTAGGAGAGAAATTAGATACTTTTTAGAGTTTAATGAAAGTGAAGTCACAACAAACCCAAAATTATGGGACAGAGTGAAAGCATTCCTAAGAGGAATACACGTAGCCCAAGTGCCTCCAAAAAGAATTAGAGAGAGCATACACTAGCAGCTTGATGGCACACCTAAAAGCTCTAGAACAAAAGGAAGCAAATTTAGCCAAGAAGGGTAGACAGCAGGAAATAAATAAACTCAGGGCTGAAATCAACCAAGTGGAACCAAAAAGAACTATTCAAAGAATTGACCAAACCAGGAGCTAGTTCTTTGAGAAACTCAACAAGATAAATAAACCCTTAGCCAAATTCACTAGAGAACACAGGAACAGTATCCTAATTAACAAAATCAGAAAGGAAAAGGGAGACATACAACAGATCTTGCGGAAATACAAAACACCATCAGATCCTACTACAAAAGGCTATACTCAACAAAACTAGAAAACCTGCATGAAATGGACAAATTGTAAGACAGATACCAGGAAGCAAAGTTAAATCCAGATCAGATTAATGACCTAAAGAGTCCCATACCCCCTAAAGAAATAGAACCAGTTATTAATAGTCACCCAAACAAACAAACAAACAAACAAACAAACAAACAAAAAAGCCCAGGATCAGATGGGTTTAGTGGAGAATTCTATCGGACCTTCCAAAAAGACTTAATTTCAGTTTTCCTCAAACTATTCCACAAAATAGAGACAGAAGGTCCTCTACCCAATTCATTCTATGAGGCCACAATTTCTCTGATGCCTAAACCACATAAAGACCAATCTAAAAGAACACTTCAGACCTATTCCCCTTATGAATATCGATGCAAAAATACTCAATAAAATTCTCGCTAACCGAATACAAGAACACATCAAAACAATCATCCATCATGATCAAGAAGGCTTCATTACAGGGATGCAGGGATGGTACAATATATGGAAATCCATCAATGTAATCCAGTATATAAACAAACTCAAAGGAAAAAACCATGTAATCATCTCATTAGATGCTGAGAAAGCGTTTGACAAAATCCAACACCCATTCATGATAAAGTCTTGGAAAGATCAGGAATTCAAGGCCCATATCTAAATGTGATAAAAGCAATCTACAGCAAACCAGTAGCCAACATCAAAGTAAATGGTGAGAAGTTGGAAGCAATCCCACTAAAGTCAGGGACTAGACACAGCTGCCCACTTTCTCCCAACCTTTTCAACATAGTACTTGAAGTCCTAGCCAGAGCAATTCGACAACAAAAGGAGATCAAGGGGATACAAATTGGAAAGGAAGAAGTCAAAATATCATGTTTTGCCGATGATATGATAGTATATATAAGTGACCCTAAAAATTCCACCAGAGAACACCTAAACATGATAAAGAGCTTCAATGAAGTAGCTAGATATAAAATTAACTAAAACAAGTCAATGGCCTTTCTCTACACAAAGGATAAACAGGCTGAGAAAGAAATTAGGGAAACAACACCCTTCTCAATAGTCACAAGTAATATAAAATATCTTGGCATGACTCTAACTAAGGAAGTGAAAGATCTGTATGATAAGAACGTCATGTCTTTGAAGAAAGAAATTAAAGATCTCAGAAGATGGAAAGATCTCTCATGCTCATGGATTGGCAGGATCAATATAGTAAAATGGCTATCTTGACAAAAGCTATCTACAGATTCAATGCAATCCCCATCAAAATTCCAACTCAATTCTTCAATGAATTAGAAAGAGAAATCTGCAAAATCATCTGGAATAACAAAAAACCTAGGATAGCAAACACTCTGCTCAAGGATAAAAAAACCTCCGGTGGAATCACCATGTCTGACCTAAAGTTTTACTACAGAGCAATTGTGACAAAAACTGCATGGTACTGGTATAGTGACAGACAAGTAGACCAATGGAATAGAATTGAAGATCCAGAAGTGAACCCACACACCTATGGTCACTTGATCTTTGACAAGGGAGCTAAAACCATCCAGTGGAAAAATGACAACATTTTCAACATATGGTGCTGGCACAACTGGCGGTTATAATGTAGAAGAGTGCGCATTGATCCATTCTATTCTACTTGTTCTAAGGTCAATTCTAAGTGGATTAAGGAACTCCACATAAAACAAGAGACACTGAAACTTATAGAGGAGAAAGTGGGAAAAAGCCTCGAAGATATGGGCACAGGGAAAAAATTCCTGAACAGAACAGCAATGGCTTGTGCTATAAAATTGATAATTGACAAATGGGACATCATAAAATTGCAAAGCTTCTGTAAGGCAAAAGACACTGTGAATAAGACAAAAAGTCCACCAACAGATAGGGGAAGGATCTTTATCAATCCTAAAACGCATAGGGGACTAATATCCAATATATATAAAGAACTCAAGAAGATGGACTCCAGAAAATCAAATAACCCTATAACTGAACAAAGAATTCTCACCTGAGGAATACCGAATGGCAGAGAAGCACCTGAAAAAATATTCAACATCCTTAATCATCAGGGAAATGCAAATCAAAACAACCCTGAGATTCTACCTCACACCAGTCAGAATGGCTAAGATCAAAAATTCAGGTGACAGCAGATGCTGGCGTGGATGTGGAGAAAGAGGAACACTCCTCCATTGTTGGTGGGATTGCAGGCTTGTACAACCACTCTGGAAATCAGTCTGGCGTTTCCTCAGAAAATTGAACATAGTACTACCGGAGGATCCAGCAATACCTCTCCTGGGCATATATCCAGAGGATGCCCCAACTGGTAAGAAGGACACATGCTCCACTATGTTCATAGCAGTCTTATTTATAATAGCCAGAAGCTGGAAAGAACCCAGATGCCCCTCAACAGAGGAATGGATACAGAAAATGTGGTACATCTACACAATGGAGTACTACTCAGCTATTAAAAAGAATGAATTTATGAAATTCCTAGCCAAATGGATGGACCTGGAGGGCATCATCCTGAGTGAGGTAACACATTCACAAAGGAACTCACACAATATGTACTCACTGATAAGTGGATATTAGCCCCAAACCTAGGATACCCAAGATATAAGATACAATTTGCTAAACACATGAAACTCAAGAAGAATGAAGACTGAAGTGTGGACACTATGCCCCTCCTTAGAATTGGGAACAAAACACCCATGGAAGGAGTTACAGAGACAAAGTTTGGAGCTGAGATGAAAGGATGGACCATGTAGAGACTGCCATATCCAGGGATCCACCCCATAATCAGCATCCAAATGCTGACACCATTGCATACACTAGCAAGATTTTATCGAAAGGACCCAGATGTAGCTGTCTCTTGTGAGACTATGCTGGGGCCTAGCAAACACAGAAGTGGATGCTCACAGTCAGCTAATGGATGGATCACAGGGCTTCCAATGGAGAAGCTAGAGAAAGTACCCAAGGAGCTAAAGGGATCTGCAACCCTATAGCTGGAACAACATTATGAACTAACCAGTACCCCGGAGCTCTTGACTCTAGATGCATATGTATCAAAAGATGGCCTAGTCGGCCATCACTGGAAAGAGAGGCCCATTGGACTTGCAAACTTTATATGCCCCAGTACAGGGGAACGCCAGGGCCAAAAGGGGGGAGTGGGTGGGTAGGGGAGTGGGGGTGGGTGGGTATGGGGGACTTTTGGTATAGCATTGGAAATGTAAATGAGCTAAATACCTAATAAAAAATGGAAAAATAAAAGAACATGACATTAAAAAAAAAAAAAAAAAAAAAAACAGGGTACAAGATTCCACACCATCTCAGACCTGTCAGAATGGCTAAGATCAAAAATTCAGGTGACAGCAGATGCTGTCTAGGATGTGGAGAAAGAGGAACACTCCTCCACTACTGGTGGGATTGCAAGCTTATACAACTACTCTGGAAGTCATTCTGGAGGTTCCTCAGAAAATTGTACATAATACTACTGGAAGATCCAGCAATACCTCTCCTGGGCATATACCCAAAAGAAGTTCCAATGGTAATAAGAACACATGTTCCAATATGTTCATATCAGCCTTATTTGTAATAGCCAGAATCTGGAAAGAAACCAGATGTCCCTCAACAGAAGAATGGATACAGAAAATGAGGTACATTTACAGAATGTAGTACTACTCAGTTATTAAAAACAATGGATTTATGAAATTCTTGGACAAATGACTGTATCTGGAGAATATCATCCTTAGTGAACTAACCCAATCACAAAAGAAGTCATTAGATATGCACTCACTGATAAGTGGATATTAGCTCAGAAACATAGAACACCCAAGACCCAGTTTATAAACACATGAAACTCAAAAAGAATGAAGATCAATGTGTGGATACTTCATTCCTCCTTAGAATAGGGAACAAAATATCCATGTAAGGAGTTGCAGAGATAAAATTTGGAGCTAAGATGAAAGGATGGACTATCCAGAGACTATGCCACCCGGGGTTCCATTCCATAATCAGCCACCAAACCCAGACACTATTGCATATGCCAGAAAAAATTTGCTGAAGGGACCCTGGTATAGTTGTCTTGTATGACGCTATGCCAGTTCCTAGCAAATACAGAAGTGGATGCTCACAGTGATCTATAAGATGAAACACAGGGTCCCCAATGAAGAAGCTAGAGAAAGCACCTAAAGAGCTGAAAGGGTCTGCAACCCTATAGGTGGAACAACAATATGAACTAACCAGTAACCCCAGAGCTCATATCTGTAGCTGCATATGTAGCAGAAGATGGCCTAGTCGGCCATCACTGGCAAGAGAGGCCCCTTGGTATTACAAACTTTTTATGTCACAGTACAGGGGAATGCTAGGGCCAAGAAGCAGGAGTGGGTGGGTAGGGGAGCAGGGCGGGGGTGGGGGGTATAGGGAACTTTTGGGATAGCTATTGAAATGTATATAAAGAAAATATCTAATAAAAATAAATAGGGTACAGAGCTAACCAAAAAATTCTCAACTGAGGAATACCGAATGGACGAGAAGCATATGAAAAATGTTCAGCATCCTTAATCATCAGAGAAATGCAAATCAAAACAACTCTGAGATTCCACCTCACACCAGTCAGAATGGCTATGATCAAAATTTCAGGTGACAGTTGATGCTGGTGAGGATGTAGAGAAAGAGGGACACTCCTCCATTGTTGGTGAGCTAGCAAGCTGGTACAACCACTCTATAAATTTGTCTGGCAGTTCCTTAGAAATTTGGACATAGTACTACCAGAAGATCCAACAATTCCTCTCCTGGGCATATACCCAGAAGATGTTCCAAATTGTAATAAGGACATATGCTCCACGATGTTTATAGCAGCCTTATTTATAATAGCCAGAAGCTGGAAAGAACCCAGATGTCCCTCAACAGAGGAATGGATAAAAAAAAAATGTGGTACATTTACGGAATGGGATACTACTCAGCAATTAAAAACAATGAATTCATGAAATTCTTAGGCAAATGGATGGATCTGGAGGATATCATCCTGAGTAAGATAACCCAATAACAAAAGACCATATATGACATGCACTCACTGATAAGTGGATATTAGCCCAGAAACTTAGAATATCCCAGATACAATTTGTAAGACACAAGAAAATCAAGAAGAAAGAAAACCAAATCGTGGATACTTCATTACTCCTTAGAATACGGAACAAAATACCCATGGAAGGAGTTACAGAGACAAAGTTTGGAGCTGAGGCAAAAGGATGGAGCATCTAGAGACTGCCACACCCAGGGGTCCCACCCATAATCAGCCACCTAACGCAGACACTATTGCATATGCCAGCAAGATTTTGCTGACAGGATCCTGATATAGCTGTCTCTGGTGATGCTATGCAAATGCCTGTCAAATACAGAAATGGATGGTCATAGTCATCTAGTGGATGGTACACAGGGCCCCCATTGGAGAAGCTAGAGAAAGTATCCAAGGAGCTGAAAGGATCTGCAACCCTATAGGTGAAACAACAATATGAACTAATCAGTACCCTCAGAGTTCATGTCTCTAGCTGCATATGTAGCAGAAGATGGCCTAGTTGGTCATCATTGGGAAGAGAGGCCCCTTGGTCATGTAAACTTTATATGTTCCCATATAGGGGAAGCAAGGGCCAAGAAATAGGAGTGGTAGGGTAGGGGAGCAGAGCGGGGGGGAGTGTGTAGGGGACTTTTGGGATAGCATTTGAAATGTAAATGAAGAAAATATCTAATAAAAATAAAAAAGTAAAAAATATTAGAAAGTTCTCATACCACAAATTTAAATCTATACCTAAAATCTCTAGAAAAAAGTAAAATAATATAAGCAACTTCCAGTTCACACCTATGCCCAGGGAAGACCAAGTGATCCAGACCCCCTCCTACACCCAAAGATAGCATGTAACCCAGGAGGTCCATCAGAACCCGGCTCACAGATGTGACTCCTCTTAGCCCAATACCTGGACTAACTGGGACTGCCATGGAGCCCAGTGGACATGGGCCCTATCCACCCTGTCTTATATTTCTTCTGCTTTACAACTCTGCCAGGAAAAGATCAGGCACAAAATATAAGCAACAGAAACCAATGACACTTAGGACCATCAGAACCCACTTTTCCCAATACAGCAAGCCATGGGTACCCTAACTGAAAAGCAAGATTCTGACCGAAAATCCCATCTCATGAAGATTATAGAGGATGTTAAATAGGGCATAAATAACTTGAAATACAGGAAAACACAACCAAACAGGTGAAGAATTGAATAAAACTGTACAGTATCTAAAAATGGAAATAGAAATAATAAAGAAATTATGAAGGGAGACAAAGTTGGAGATGGAAAACGTAGAAAAGAAATAAGGAGTTATGGATATAAGTATCACCAACAGAATATAATAGGCATAACAGAAAATCTCAGGCATAGAAGATACCAGAGAAGATATTGACACAACAGTCAAAGAAAATACAAAGTTAAAAAATATCCTAACCCAAAACATCCAGGCAATTCAGCACACAATTGAAAGATCAGACCTAAGAATAATAGGTATAGAAGTGAGTGAAGATTCCCAATTCAGATGGTCAGAAAACATCTGTAACAAAATGGTGGATGAAAACTTCCCTAATTGAAAGAAAGAATTGACCAAAACCATACAAGAAGCTACAGAATACCAAAGAGATGGAATCAGAAAAGAAATTCTTCCTGTCACAGAATAACCAAAACACTAAATACACAGAACAACAACAGCAACAACAAAATAATATTAAGAGCAGTAAGGGGAAAAGGCCAAGTAACACATAAAGACAGATCTATTAGAATTACACCAGACTTCTCAACAGAGACTCAAAAAGCTAGAAGATCTTGGACAGATGTCATGCAGACCCTAAGTGAACACAAATGCCAGCTCATGCTACTATACCCAGTAAAATTCTCAATCACTATATATAGAAAAATCAATATATTCCATGACAAACTCAAATTTGAAAAATGCCTTTCCATTATTCTGACCTTTCACAGAAAAATAAGGAACATCCCAACACAGGAAGGAAATTACAACCAAGAAAAACCAATAAAATAATCATCTCACAAAGAAACCAAAAGAACAGAACCATACAAACATAATACCACTTCTAGCAACAAAAATAACAGGAACCAACAGTCATTGTTCTTTAATATCTCTCAACATCAATGAACTCAGATCCCCAATAAAAAGAGATAGACTAATAGACTGGATACATAAATACGACCCAGCATTTTGATGCATACAGGAGACATACCTCAGTGACAAACACAGACACTACTTCAGAGTAAAAGGGTGGAAAAAAATTCCAAGCAAATGGTCCCAAGAAACAAGCTGGAGTAGCCATTCTAATATCCAATAAAACAGACTTTCAACCAAAAGTAATAAAAAAAATGAGGAAGGACACTTCATACTCACCAAAGGAGAAATCAACTAAGATGAAGTCTTAATTCTGAAGATCTATGCACCAAATGGAAGGAATTTGCACATTTGTAAAAGACATGTTACTAAAGCTCAAAAACACACATTGGACCTCACAGAATAGTAAAAGACCCCACTCTCAGCTATAGACAGACTATGGAAACCTAAACTAAGCAGAGACACAGTTTAGTTTAAGGAAAGCACTAAAAGGAAAATTCATAGCACTTAGTTTCTTCATAAAGAAATTAGAGAGATCCTTCACTAACAATTTAGTAGCACATTTGAAAATTCTAGAACAAAAAAGCAAACATATACAATAGGAGTAGATGGCAGGAAATAATCAAACTCAAGGCAGAAATCAACCAATTAGAAGCAAAAAGAAATATACAAAGAATCAACAAAACTAATAGCTGGTTCTTTGGTAAAATCAACAAGATAGATAAACCCTTAGCCAAACTAATTAAAGGGCACAAAGACATTATCCAAACTGACAAAATTAGAAATGAAAAAGGAGACACAACAGAAATTGAGGAAATTCAAAATAATCCTCAGAACTTACTACAAAAGCCGATACTCAACAAAACTTGAAATTATAGATGAAATGAATGATTTTCTAGAAAAATGCCAGGCATCAAAGTTAAATCAAGATCAGGCATTCCAGAGAAATCCATCAAAATCCACTATATAAACAAACTCAAAGAAAAAAAATCACATTATCATCTCATTAGATACTGAAAAACCCTTGAAAAAATACAATCCTTCTTCATGTTTAAAGCCTAGAAAAGATGAGTAATTGAAGGTATATGGTATATTCCTAAGCATAATAAAAGCAATATACAGCAAAGCAACAGCCAACATCAAATTAAATGGAGAGAAACTTGAAACAATCCCACTAAAATCAGGTACAAGACAAGGGAGACCCCTCTTTCCTTATTTATTCAATATAGTAATTGAAGTTCTGGACAACAAAAGGAGGGCAAAGGAATACAAATTGGAAAGGAAGAAGTCAGTGGGCCAGTATTTGTGGATAACATGATAGCATACATAAACATCTCAACACATTCTATAAAACAACTCTGACACCTGATAAACTACTTCACAAAAGTGGCCAGAAATAAAATTAACTCAAACAAATAGCCTACCTCTACATAAAGGATAAATGGGCTGAAAAAGAAATTAGAGAAACAACACCCTTCACAATAGTCACAAATAATATAAAATATCTTGTTGTAACTCTAACCAAGCAAGTGAAAGATATGTATGACAAGACCTTCACATCTCTGAAGAAAGAAATTAAAGACGTTAGAAGATGGAAAGGTTACCCATGCTCATGATCATAATCAGTAGGATTAACTTAGTTAAAATGGCCATCTTACAAAAAGCAATCACCAGACTCAATGAAATCCCCATCAAATTTCCAACCCAGTTCTTCACAGAGATAGAAAGAGCAATTCTCAACTTCATCTGGAATAACATAATACCAAGGAGAGCTAAAATAATTCTCAGTAATAAAAGAACTCCTGGGGTAATCACCATTCCTGACCTCAAGGTGTACTACAGAGTAATGGTGATAAAAACCACATGGTATTGTTACAGAGACAGAAAGGTAGATCAATGGAATAGAATTAAAGACCCAGAAATGAACCAACACATAATAGGGCCACTTGATCTTTGAAGTCAAAACCATCTAGTAGAAAAAAGACAGTATTTTCAACAAATGGTGCTCGTCTAACTGATAGACAGCATGTAGAAGAATCTAATTTGATCCATTTTTACTTCCTTGTACAAACCACAAGTCCAAGAAGATCAAAGACCTCCACATAAAACCAGATATGCTTCATTTAGTAGAAGATAAAAAAGGAAAGAGCCTCAAACATATAGGAACAGGGAAACATTTCCTGAACACTACACAAAATGGCTCAGGCTCTAAGAAAAACTATTGACAAGTGGAGCCTCATGAAACTTGAAAAGCTTTCTTATGGTAAAGAACACTGTCAATAGGATAAAAAACGTAGCCTTCAGATAGAGAAAAGATCTTTACCAACTCTACATCACATAGAGGGCTAGTATCCAAATACACAAAGAACTCAAGATATTAGACTCTAGAAAACAAAACAACACAATTAAACAATGAGTTACAGAGCTAAACAGAGAATTCTCATCTGAGGAATCTCTTCAATGGCCGAGAAGCACCTATAGAAATGTTCAACACCCTTAGTCACCAGGGAAATGCAAATCAAATCAAAACAACCCTGAACTTCCACCTTAGACTAATCATAATGGGTAAGATCAAACATTCAGGGAACAGTAGATGTGGGGAAGGTTGTGGAGAAAGAAAAACAGTCTTCCATTGCTGATGGTATTTCAATCTGTTATAACCACTTAACAAAACAATCTAGTAGCTCCTCAGAAATTTGAAAATAGTTCTGCTTGAATACTCAGCTCTTCTACTACTAAGCATATACTCAAAAAAATGTTCCAACATATAACAAGGACACATGCTCCACTGTGCTTATGGCAGCTTTATTTATAATAGAAGCTGGAAACAAATCAGATGTCCCTCAATGGTAGAATGGATACAGAAAATGTGGTACATTTACACTACTCAGCTATTAAAAGTGGCCTTCATGAGATTTTCAGGAAATGGATGTAACTGGAAAATATCCTGAGTAAGGTAATTCAAAACCAAAAGAACATACATGGTATGTACTCACTGATAAGTGGATATTAGCCCCAAATCTCTGAATATTCACAATACAACTCACACAGTATATGAAGCTTAGCAAGAAGGGAGGCCAAACTGTGGATGTTTCAGTCACAATCAGAAGAGGAAACAAAGTAATAATGAGTGGCAGAGGGAGGGAGGGACCTGAGTGGGAGAGAAGATGGGGGGGCAGGATCAGCTATGGAAAGAGAAGTCCAGAGAGCCAGGAGAATGAATAGAAATATGTAGCAGTGCAGGGTTAGGGAACATCGGAACCATTAGAAAGTCCCAGACACCAGGGATGAAAGAGGCTCCCAGGACCCAGTGGTGATTGCAGTAGCTGAAATACCCAAGAGAGGGAAGATAGAGCCTGAAGAGTCCATCTCAAATAGGTAGACATGGCCACAAACCCATCTCAAAAGTTTTAACACAGAATTGTTCCTGCCGAAAGGAAACACAAGGACAAAAGAAATGGAGCAGAGACTGAAGGCATGGCCATCCAGAGACAGCCATACCTTGGGATCTAACCCCCTTGTAGACATCAAACTCAACCCTATTACTGATAGCAAGAAGTACTTGCAGTGAGGAGCCTGGTATTGCTGTCATCTGAGAGGCTTTGCCAACACATGACTAAGACACATCCAGATACTCACATCCAACCACTGGACTAAGCCCAGGGACTTGGAAGAGTTAGGGAAAGGACTGAAGGAGCTGAGAGTAATTGCAAACCCATAAGAAGAACAACAATATCAACTCAATTGACCCCTCAGAGCTCTGAGCGACTAAACCACCAACCAAAGAGAATACATGGGTGGGTCCCTCGCTCCTGCTACATATGTAGCAGAGGACTGCCTTATCTGGCATCACTGGAAGAGGAGGAGATTGATCCTGTGGAGGCTTGTTGCCCAAAGGAAGGAGGATATTAGTGGTGTGAGGCAAGAGTGTGTGGGGGTGGGGGTGGAGGGTAGCACATTCTAAGAGGCAAAGGGATCGGGTAGATGTGGGGGAAACATCTTGTGGAAGAGAAGCTGGGAAGTAGGAAAACATTAGAAATGTAAATAAATACAATAATTAATTTAAAAATATTTAAAAACAGAAAAAAAAAATAAGCAAACAAGACCAGAGCTGAAATCAATCATTAAAAAGAAAACAATCCAAAGAATGAATGAAATCAAGAGCTGGTTCCTTGAGAAAATCTACAAGATAGAGAAACCCTTAGACAAACTAACCAATGGACAAAGAGAAAGATGTATAGGGTTAAGGATTAGGTGTGGTGAGCGACAGGGGAGATGTCCAGATAGCCATGAGTATGAGTAGAATCTGCAGCTGGTATGGTGGGAAGAATGGAGGGCATCATGAGTATGTGCCTGAGACCTCAAATAGGGAATGTTCCTAAGAATCAATGGGAGTGACCTTAGCTTAGACACAGCAGGGGAGATTAAAAAAAAAAACTGAAATAGCCTCCTCCTGTACCCAGGAAGGCATCCCAGTACATTTAGGGACACCAATCAACTCATCAAACTTTATTGTGCTTACAAGCAATGTTGGAACAGAGTCTGAGGGAATGGTCAAGCAATAACCATCCCAACCACGGACTCATCCAACGGGCAATCACCAATCCCTGACACTTAATGAGAATCGGTTATACTTGCAGACATGTGCCTAGAATGACTGTCCTAGAATGTCCTACAATGAGTGGTTCCACCCAGCAGCTGACTCAAACAGATATTGAACGGAGCTTTGGTACTCTTATGGAAGAGTTGAGGGAAGGATTGAAGGTCCCTAAGGTGGTAGGAACTCTACAGGGAAACCAACAGTGTCAATTTACTTGTGCCCTTAGGGGCTCTCAGATAGTGAACCTCCAACCAAAGAGCATTACAAGCGTTGGGCCTAGGCCCCATACACATATGTAGTAAATGTGCTGCTCAGTCTTCATGTAGGTCCCAGATAATGGATGCAGGGACTATCCCTAAAGCTATATCCCTAAAGCTATTGCTTCTCTGTAGAACCCATTCTTCTAACTCAGCTCTCCTGCCTGGCCTTAGTGGGAGAAGTACCTAAGTCCTGAAAAGAATTGATGTGTGTGTGTGTGTGTGTGTGTGTGTGTGTGTGTGTGTGTGTGTGTGTGAGAGAGAGACAGAGAGAGAGAGAGAGAGAGAGCGAGAGAGAGAGAGAGAGAGAGAGAAACAGAGAGACAGAGAGACAGAGAGACAGAGAGACAGAGACAGACAGAGACAGAGACAGAGAGACAGAGAGAGGCTTCTAGAGGGCTCCACACTCAGAGGATAAAAAGAGGGGATATAGAGGAAGGGAATGTGGGAGAGATGGATCAGGATGGGGAAAACCATGGAGATGTAAAATGAATTACAAAAAGAAATATTTGGAAACATTTATTTCTGATTCAATATTTAAAAAATAAACAGTTATTACATCATCATTATAACTTGATCCCTAACATTTTTAAATTTAAGATTAAGATGAATATTTTACTGTTGCAGTTCTTAATAGGCTGCTGTGAGTCTAACAACTCAGTGGGACTTAATTGTTACCATTTTTACATTCCTAAAATTAGACATAACCCATTGGAGTTTAATATGGATTCTTCCCAATAATTCACTCATCAAATTACAAGTATAAATAGATTTCAGAAGTTACTGAAGTTTTATAACCAACAACCATTTTTTTATTTTTACAATAAATAGCTGTAATTGTTTTTTTATTTAGAAGATTCAATTCAATAATCACATATTAAAACTTGATTTCTCTTCTGCTTTCTTTACAGTATTGATATTACAGTGCATAGCAATTAATTATCTAAATCAAACTTGTTCATGCCATCCTATTACTACATCCATTTCATTGGATTATCTTTGTATTGCATAACAAAATAAGATCTATTGTTTTTCTTGTCTGTAAAGAGCTAATTCCTTTCTAACAACCGCCTCTACTCTCATTCTTCTATCTTTGTGCATAGAAAATATATAAGAAATACATGCGGCACTACATTGAACAGATATTTTTGGGCTCCAGAGGTTAGCTATAATTCTTGCCACTTTAATACCTGTATATTTCAGCAATGTTTACTACTTAAAAAATCGGGAACAATGTACTTGTATTATAACATCTTATATTCACATCATATCTATAGGCATTCTTCAGGCATCTGCCACAAAGTTTAAGTGGACAAAGAAATCTGTGTGAATGTTACAAACTTTACTATAAGTATGTGTAGGCATCTACTTAATATCAAGAAAAGATATCAAATATTCTTTTCTGAGGTTATAACCCTTCAAGTTTAAATTTTTACAGATGAATTGATTTGATATACATGGGGATGGCATATATACTATTGTTTTTCAGTTATTTTTTCATATGTATTAGCTTTAATTATTTATATTAATTTAACGATTAACTCTGTATTCTTTCAACAGTGTTTTATAAGAGATAAAGCTGTAAATCTAAAAGATTCTGAGCCAATTCTCCAACTTCTCCTCGGGATCTCAAGAGTTTTGATGTGTTAGTCTAACTCTCATAAAAATCCCAGCTATTGTGCTTTTGATTTTGTTCTCATATAATCTCTTCATGTCAAGGGTCTTCAGTCACTTGAAGCATTCTTTGGGGCTTAAATAAAGATGCCACAGACTCAGTGTATTTTTGTACTGTAATTTTGAGAGTTATTAGAGAAAGAGACTTTACTAACAGATGTAAAACAGCTGTTAGAGGTCATTCAGAGGGATTGATGATCTGGCTTGATATTCTTATAAATAAATTTTAAAATTCAGAATCTATTGTTTGTCTATAAGTAATTAAATTAGAGAAAACATTTATTTTTTAATGGTTCAGTTACATTATATATTTGCTTGATTTCAAAGTCCCAAGGAATTAAGGTTATTGTATTCACAAATATTTGACAGAATAATTTAAAAAGAGAATGAAACATTATATTAGAAAATTAAATATTCATCAGTACTCCAAAGTAAGTTGTGGATAAAAACAAATTAATGTAAAAACAAAAGGAACATACACTAGAAAAATAAAAACTAGATATCAGTTCTGAAATTCATAGAAAATAAAATTGTATTGGAAAAAAGATGCCCTTCCATTTTAAAATGAATATGATGATTGAGAAAAACACTACCTTACTCATCGGAGACAAATATACATATCTACAACTCTATGGTTTTCTTTATACGTACCTCATTAACAAACGTTGTACGTTAGTAAGTTGGCCATGTCATTTTACTTAATTGGCTAACAGACATATGTGGCATCTGGCTACCATAACATAAACTTCTACCTTGCAGAGTTTAGCCTAGATTTAACCAAGGAAAGTTGAGTATTTTTGAATCTTCATCTTGTTAAACATTTTAGCATGTATTGAGAACAGCAGCTGGTACTGTCAAATAAAAGAATGCTACTTATCATGGCAAAGTTTGAAAATGTTCAATTGACTATTTTCTAGAGTATGTTCAAAAATTTAAAGTAGTAGTTATTTATTATACTAAAGTATTTATTATATGTTTGCAAACCTTATGAATAGCTATAACTTACTCTACTTTGAATACTTGGGTAAACAAGTTAGAACTGAGTGATCATTTTCTGTCTAATATATACTAAGTATGTAAAAAAGCTTTATTATGCAAAGAGAAAAAAGTGAAATGAATCATGTAGAAGAAAAACAACTGCTGGAAACAGAACCAAATTTTGCTTTAATAAGTATACAAATAGGTAAAATTATATATAATATAATTATACATTAATTTTTAATTTTAAAAGAAAAGCGTAATTACATAAAATGAATACTTCTAGCAACAGGGCCTTATCTATGATTTCAATATGCAATTGAGCCTTTATCCTTTGACCACAAGTACAGATTGTCCATTTTCTTAACATTTGAAATAAAAGTAAAGAATATGTATATGTGAATTTATTCTTTAAAGCTTTGATTTTTGGAAAGTAATTCAGGCCATCACTTTCATTTCTGGAGTCTGATTTCAGTGCAGAAAATTTAGACATGTTATTCATTTCCAAATGAATTAAAGTACATATTTGTGTAACTACTTTTGAATGCATTTGCAAAGAATTATTCAAAGTGTTTATTCAGATGAATTATAATGCCAATACAAAAAGCCAAGTTTTTGATCCAATCTTTTCTTGTGAGCTGAGAAATGGATTTTCTCTCAAATGATATTAACAAGTTGGTATCTTTCATCGTTTTAAGCATCTTTTGGTATGCCATGCCAGCAGTGTCATCTGACTTCCCTGTGGCACACCAAGCTCAAGCCAAGCAAAGCCTTTTGAGTTATACTTAAGTTGTATAATATTTAATTTGCAATGGGGAACACACCTATGTTTTTATTCATATTTAATATTTTACCCCAAATATCCATTTTTTTCTTGGTAAATAATAGAATGAAGTGACCTGTGTTCAAAACAGTGTCACCATTTGTTTTAAATCAGGCCAACCTAAATAGCAGCAGTTCAGAGCAACCATCTGTGAAAGTTGTTCTTCATATTTTTGGTGTTCTTTATCCACTATTCAAGACATTTTTGGAGCAATAAAAATGATTTATTTTCTTATACTCAAGAGAGTCACTGGTTCATTTGGTTCTTCAATCATATTGTTATGGGTTGAATGACTTTACTCCCAGTCACATGTTGAAGTTATAACTATTAGAAATCACAATGTGGCCTTCTTTAGGAATATGGTCTATACGGATACAATTAGTTAAGCTAAAATATGACCATATAGGTGTAGACTAAGCCCTGCTATAATATGGTTGATGATGCTAATAAGGAAAGGAAACTTGGACAGATACTTACAGCCATAGATTGTTATATAAAGAGTACAATGAAGTTCACTCATCAAGGGAATGCTTAAAGTTACAATGGAGATTAGAAACAGGTCCTTCCATAGGCCTTTCAGAAAAAAGCATGAGTTTGTGCTACAATCGTGTTACCTTGGGTACTTACATAAAGTAAGCTGCTAGAACAGTCTGGAATGCTGCTGTATATACAAGGTACTTTCTTTTATCACTTGAAAAGATAGATGAAATAAATTAGTGAAATTAAAGGCACCAAAAACTACATTTTCTCACTTAGTTACCTGAGGTGGCTGTAGATGGAAGGCTAAATAATAAATACTGTGTTAGATTATCTTTCAAAATTGTTTAATTACTTGGAAAATATAATCCTTAAAGTACTAGGAATATTTTAAGTTTCTCATCTTAAAAATATAATGCTGTTTATATTTTTAGTTATTAATTTTAAATCCTAAAACTTTCATTGTTTCCCTTTTATTACAAAGGAAACGTTGCTAAAACTTTGATTATCTGCTGAATTTAATTGATTTTTATCATACATACATATATAATGAAATGTTGAACTTTTACTATATATTTGCTTTCCATAATATGTTATCAGGAATTATATACTATGTACATGAAACATGTAAGACTATTCTATATTTTTAAGGTTAAATCATTGCTACAATTTTTCTTGAAGAATGTGTTTATTTGGATGATTTCACAGAAATATAAAACTTGTAAATATTGTTGATCTATAAGTAAGAAAAAGGGTCAAGAAATAACCAGATGTCCATCTTAATGTTGAAAAACAATAGGGTCTAATGTATGTATATACAGAGTTTATTCCATATACCAAGCAAAAATCAGGTGCTGAAATCCACTGGCTTAATTTTAATATATAGGTATATGTAACAATACTACATTATACCAAAGGCAGTTGTACTGTTGGGACTTTCTTTTTATTTTTAAGGAATCATTCCTATTCAGGTCTCTCCAAATTTTCTCTTAGTTAGACTAAATGCAATTTGTTTTATGGTATAGCTATAAACCT
Organism: Mus musculus; assembly: GCF_000001635.26. Lineage (NCBI taxonomy): Eukaryota > Metazoa > Chordata > Mammalia > Rodentia > Muridae > Mus > Mus musculus. The sequence continues at coordinate 80,086,304 of NC_000079.6, forward strand.
ATGGGAGCCTGGGAGTAGAATGTGGTGGTTTGAATATATATGGCCCCATAGTTTCATGTGTTTGAATTTTGGCCAAAAGGAGTGGCAACATTAGAAAGTATAGAGTAGGTCTGTCTTTGTAATTGGAAATATGCTACTGTGAAGTCGGGGCTCTAAAATCTTAAATTTCTAACTACACTTAGTCTAAAACAGATATAGTCTCCTCCTTCCTGTGTGATGATCAAGGTGTAGAACATCCAGTTTTTGCTCCAGCACCATGCCTACCTACATGCCTCTGTGTTTCATGACACAATGATAATGAACTAAGCCTCTGAAACTGTAAATCAACCCCAATTAAATGTTCTCTTTATAAGAGTTGCTTTGGTCATGACATCCATTCATAGCAGTAAAATACTACAACAGTGCTATTGCACCCTTTCTTCAAGATCCCCTCTTTCCATTCTACCTCCATCCCCTCAGCTCTTGAGACCTTGGTATGGATCTGGACTATACCAAGTTTTGCCTAGCTGCTCCTTTCAGATTTCTTTCTAATCAGTTCTCTTTGTAACACTTCCACATTTGACTAAAACCCAGAGTAAGGAACAACAAAGAATGAAACACACACTCAACAAATATGAGACCAAATACGTATCCCCAAAATACTTCAAGCCACAAAATACCACATGTCTAAATGCCAGCACAAAAATGCAAACATGAACAACAAAAGCAATATACCTCCTCCAGAAGGCCACGATTTATTGTATTACATCCTGGAAAAATCAGTTCAGTAGAAGCAGAGAACAGTGACTTCAAAATTATGACTATGTTCTTAGGGTCTTAGAGAAGATATGGATAAAAGCTTTAATGAAGAGTATTTAAATCCAAACAGCAAGTTGGTGGAAATAATGAAAACAAAATTTGACATGAAAGTAGAATTTAGAAGAAAACAATATCACTATAGAAACCTCATACTAAACTAAAACTGGATGAGAAAAATTGATAGATATCACACAACTTCAAAGGTAAGTCTCACCAACACACTAAACGATAGAAAAGAAAATTTTAGTTGTTCAAAGAAAGTAGAAAAAAAAAAAAGGTGCCTTGGTTTAAAAAAAAATTTTAATCTGGAGGTTCCTCAGAAAATTGGAAATAGATATTCCTGAAGACCCAGCAATACTACTCTTGGAAATATAGCCAAAGATGCCCCCAGCAGGCCACGGGACCATATATTCCACTATGTTCATAGTGGCCATGTTTGTAATAGCCAGAAACTGAAAACAACCCAGATGTCCCACCACAGAAGAATGGATACAGAAAATGTGGTTCATTTGCACAATGGAATACTACTCAGCTATTAAGAACAAGAATATCCTGAGTTTTGCAGGCAAATAGATGGAACTAGAAGATATGCTGTGTGAGGTAACTTAGACCCAAAGGACATGCATGGTATATAATCATTAATAAGTGGATATTAGACAAAAAAAAGGACAGAACACTCAAGATAACAGTCCATAAAATTTGAAAAGGTAAACAAGCCAAGGAGGCCAAATGAAGACACTGCAGTCCCATTTGGAAGGGAGATGAAGCAGTCATAAGGAGAGAGGGAGTGACCTGGTTGTAAAGGGGGACAAGGCAGGGGAAAGGTGTAAATGATTTGATATTGGGTGGAGGAAAATGACTGAAGCAATGAGGGCCAGTAGAAAGAACAGAAACAGGCAACCTGGGGATATAGGAGGTTGGGGGCAACAAGGTGTGACCCCCCAGAATGTTCCAGAAACCTGGGAGGTAAGAGACTCTAAGAACTCAAATGAAGGGACCTTAGATGAAATGCCCTACAGTGGAGAGAGAGAACTTGTAGAGCCCACCTCTAGCAGAAAAAGAAGGCATCAAGTGAGGGAAAGGGTTGCCATCCCACAGTCAAAACACTAACCCATAATTGTTTTTGTCTGAAAGAACTTCAGGGATGGAAATGGAGAGGAGCCTAAGGCAAAACAGGTCCAGTGACAGGCCCAAAGTGGGATCCAGCTCAAGAGGAGGCCGCAAGACCTGACATTATTACTAAAGCTATAGAGTGCTCACAAAAACAGACCTATCATGATTGCACTCTAGAAGAACTAACAATCAGGTGAAAGAGTCAGATGCAGATATTTTTGCCCAACCAATGGACAGAAGCTGCTATCTTCTGTGGTTGAATTGGAGAAAAGCTGGAAGAAGCTGAGGAGGGCAGTGACCCTGTAGGATGACCAGCAGTCTCAATTAACTTGGACCCCAAGATCTCTCAGAGGCTAACTCACCAATCAGGCAGCATACACCAGCTGATATGAGACCCCAAATATACATATACAGCAGAGGACTGCTGGGTCTGGGTTCAGTCAGAGAAGATGCACCTAACCCCTCAAGAGACTGGAGGCCCCAGGGAGTTTAGAGGTCTGGTATGGTTTGGGGTAGTGGTGTGGAGACATCCTCGTTGATACAGGGGTGATGAGGAAGAGGTATGGGGAACAGTGAAAAGGTGGACGGAGAGGGTAATAAAATCTGGAGTGAAAAATAAAAGATGAAATAAAGTTAAAAAATATATCTAAATCTATCTAGGCATAAAACATCCAGAAAATTGGGGAAACTGAGAAGATCATACTTTCAAAAAAAAAACCTCAATATAAAAGTAAAATTGTTGTTAAATACAAGAGACGTAGAGAACATCAATATACAAACCCTATACCACATAATAATCAAAATACTAAATGTACATAACAAATAAAGGAAATTAAATTCTGCGAGGTGGGGGCACAAGTCACATATAAAAGGAGGATTACAAGAAAAATATTTGACTTTTCCAAAAAGACTCTGTAAGCCAGAGAGGCCTGAACTGACAGATGTTCTATAAACAATAACAAAACATAGATTTAGCTAGCTGAAACTACTATACTAACAAAACTATACTCACAATCAATAGTGAAAGAAAAATATTTCACAATTAAAACAAATGCCAACAACTGCTGTACACCAAAAAGACTAAAGACTAAAAACTATATGATTATCTCATTAGGTAAATAAAAGGCCTGGCCTTTCACAAAAGAACACGGAGAAGACTAGAGAAACGAGGACACAGTTCAACATAAAAAGACATTTTACAACAAACCCATAACCAACATCAAACTTAATAGGAACCACTCCCCCTGCAAACAGGATTAAATACAGTGATGCTGACTTTTTTTATACATACTCAATATAATACTGGAAGTCTTAACTAGAACAATAGTACAACAGTAGGAGGGCAAAGGATTAGAAAAGGAAAGGAGAAAATTAAAGTACCTTTTTTTGTAGATATTACCATTTTATACAAGAGAGAAAGAGACAGAGAGACAGAGAGAGAGAGAGAGACCCCCAAGAAAAATTCCACTTCTACAAAAACAGGAAACCCCTATAGGTAATGAATGTTTCAGTAATGTAGCAGGACAAAAAAATTACACACACACACACAGAAAAAAAAAAACACACACACACACACACACGCACACACACACACCCTACAAGCTTTCCTGTATACAAGTGGCATCTATACCAATAAAGAAATAAGTAACATACCTTTCACAATAAAAAGATCATGAAAAAATCTAAAGAAAAGTATGACTCAATAAGCAAAAGACTTGTCTAATAATAAGAACTCCTTTAAGCCATTGAGTAAAGAAATTGATCAAAATTCTAGAAAATGGAAAGAACTCCTATGATCATGAATTGATAGTTAAATGGCAATCCTACAAAAAGCAATCTACACATTCAGTGCAACCTTTTTAAAATTACAAAATGATCCCTTCACAGAAATAGGAAAAAAAAATCTTTAACTTTACATAAAAACACAGAAGTCAGAGTAGCTTTGGAAGGATCCTGAATAATAAAAGAACTTTTGCAGGTATCACCATCCCAGATTTCATGTTGTATTGTAGAGGTATATAGGATAAAGAAGCAGAGTCTCATCATAAAAGCAGATACATCAAATAATTCAGACCTGATTTTTCTCAAACCAAAAACCAAAAACCAAACACCAAACACCAAAAACCAAAAACCAAAAACCAAAAACAACCAAAAACCAAAAACCAAAAACCAAAAACCAAAAACCAAAAACCAAAAACCAAAAACCAAAAACCAAAAACCAAAAACCAAAAACCAAAAACCAAAAACAGAAAACAGAATCATTGATTGGATAAAACACTGTATTTTCAACAAATTGTTCTGGTTAAATTGGGAAGCTGTATATAAAAGGGTAATATTTGGCCCACAACTATCACCATGGATGAAACTCATGACAAGTGGATCAAGGACTTCAACATAAGACCAGATTCCCTGAAACTTTTTGAAAAGCACTATGGAGTAGGCTTGAACTCATTTGTACAATATGAAAAGACTTTTTGAACAGGACTTGGATAGTACAAGCATTAAAAATAGCAGTTAATAAGTGGGACTTAACAAAGCTGAAGTGCTTCTGTATAGCGAAGTACATGACAGTTTGAGAAACTGTGGATTTGAAATTTTGTTTTTTGTTTTTTGTTTTTTTTACCAATTATGTGTGGTAGAGACTAAATATCTAGAATACATGATGATCTTAAAAACTGAACATGAAGAAAACAAATAATTAGAAATTGGATTGTAGAACTAAACAGAAAGTTCTAAAAGATTAAAAACACATATGGCTGAAAAACATCCAAAGAAATGTTCAATATCCATTGGCATCATGTAAATGTAAATTAAAGCTACTTTTAGATATAATCTTATACCAGTAAGAATGGCCAAGTTTAATAAGACAAATTATAGCACATGCTGATGAGGATTGTGGAAAGGCACATATTTATTTATTGCTAGTGGGAGTAACAATGTTACAGCTGCTATGGAAATTAGTGTGGATATTCTTTACAAACCTGAAAATAGATATGTCACAAGATCCAACAATAATACTCTTGAGAATATAACCAAAGAGTTCTATATCTTACTACAGAGATATGTACTCATCCATGTTCACTGGTGCTTTATTCATAACAACCCAAATAATTTATGCAAAATATTCATAATAGCCTAGATGTATATCAAGTGATGAATGGATAATGAAAATTCAGTACATTCAGACAGTAGACTATTATTAAGATGTTTAGAAAAAAAATTAGTAAACTTGTAGATAAATGCATAGAGACAAACAGAGCCATCCTATGTGAGGTAACACATATCAAAAAAGTAAAATATTGCATGTTTTCTCTTAAAAATGGATGTTAGCTTTTAAGTTTAAATATGTGTGTTTTAATCCAAGCAACCAGAGCAGTTACGTAGCTAATCAGGAAGCACAGGAGAGAAGTGAATCTTCCAAGGAAAAGGAAATAAAGAATAGTGTTATTATATAAGGTGAAGGGGGTAATTAGAGTAGAAAAATTAAATGGGGAAGGATATGAGAGGGACAAGTAAAGGAAGAATTAGCTAACATGAAAAGTCTTTTTAAAAGTCATATAAAATTCATTACTATAGAAGGCCCTCAAAACATATACATGTATGAAATAAAGTTAAATGGAGTTACCATATACTGAAAAAAATGCATCAAACAGACAACTTATTCCACCAAATAAAACCCCCAGTGTCAGCAATGGTCTATGTCTTATAAAGTTGTTGGCCAAAGGTTTCCACCGACACCACTATAGACTACTGGTTATTCTCCATTACCTTATGGTAAGGACTTATGCTGAAGAAACATCTGCTTGGACACAGTCTTAGAACCTGACAATAAAGCTACTGCCAAACTACAAGCATCAACTCTATTGACTAGTGTTCCTGTTCTTGGCATTTTAAGGGACTTTCTTTGGTATTAGATAAGAAAAATAATCATTGTCTTCTAGCTTCAAACCCTGTGACCTACTAAACAGACCTGCTGGTAAAATCACAAATTTTATGTGAATAACTAAAATTTTGCTTGGGTTTCAGTTCACTCCATGAGATTGTCACACAAATCTGAAGAAGTTAAGGTTGTATAAGTCATAGAGGTAGTAGGAAAACTTCAAATATTATTCTACTAAAAGATCATAGCAAGAAAATGGCTTCTAATGACATATTGCTATACCAACAGATCAGAAAATCATTCAACTCTCATAAGAGAACATTCCCTTGCAAGAGATAGTAATTAACAGAGATTTATACAACTGGAAAATGTGACAAGAGTGCTATAGTTTGGAGCACAGAATCTTAAATGAGGTGTCTTTATCTAATTTCCTCCCCTGAGTACTCAGGATCTACACAGAACAAGAGATGAAATGGCTGTGAGAATCAGAGACAACTGAAGACTCAAATACATACGAACTCACAGAGACTGTGACAGCATGCGCCAGTCTTGCTAAGGATCAAACAAAAATCCCAGCAGTGACAAGGGAAATGGTCCAAAAACTAACATCCCTGACTCAAAACTGCATCCTGTGGGAAAAAGAAGAACCATTTTTCTCAAATGGATTGTCATTGGGTATAGCAAGCATACTCTAGTCAAGCCACATGGCCAAGAGTAGTTGGCCCACAAATTAAAAAAAAAAATCACATTCCATGTACCCACACAAAACAAAACAGATTTCATACTTTTGTTTTTGGTTTTGTTCTCTCTCTCTCTCTCTCTCTCTCTCCTGTGCTTAATATGTCTTCTCTCTTTCCTGTGTTGTTCTTGTGAGAATTGTGTATATCACATCTCTGACTCATTCTGTCAAAATTTTCTCTGATTTGTCACGTTGTCCCTCAATTAGATGTCACTTTCAAACATGGCTGCTCAATTTTACAAACTCATTTTTACCTTAAATGTGTACTAAGGGCATGTGTGTATTACAGCCAGGGGGATTAAAGGTGTGTGACATGTTTGCATTCTGGCTAGATCACACAGGTCTTGGTTTTTAGATGTGGTACCTTGCCAAAGCAGCAATGTTGCTGGCTTGAAAGTCCTCCACAGGGCAAGTAAACACTTGAGATTATTATTTGAATTATCTTTTGTCTTATTGGGTTGCATTTGTTGTTTTGATTTTCAATTTTCTTGGTGGGGGGGGGTGGAGACTTTCTTCGTTTTACTTAGATAGATGATAGATAGATAGATAGATAGATAGATAGATAGATAGATAGATAGATAGATAGAAAGAAAGAAAGAAAGATAGATAGATAGATAGATAGATAGATAGATAGATAGATAGATAGATAGATAGATAGATGATAAATAGATGACCAATAGCTAGCATGGTGTTTGCAGAGTAAGGATATGGGAGGAGATGGGAGAATTGAGAAGCTTAAAGAAGTTTTAAAGAAGATAATTGGGGCAGCAGAGGTAGGGACAAGTACTTCACCTGGGTCACTTTTGGACACACACCACACTCCCAGCCTCAGACAAACAGGCAAGAGGAACCTTGAAGGAACAGAGACTGGGATAAGAGATGAGATGACAGCTTCTGAAGCTTCAGGAACATTCAGGCCAGTTGCACTCTGGGGTTTTGGACAGTAGCTCACCAGAAGGGCAGTGGGCTCAGTATGAAAACATGTGTGCACTTGAACATCATGTTGCCAGACAGTGTTTGGGTTGAGAAAGGATACAACACCCAGAGGAAGCTCAACTCCAAGGTGTTCTAACATACCCAGGATTATAGGTGAGGAAGCCACAACATATGCTTCAAACACTGAGATTAACTGGGACCTCTGGATCCAGGGCCACAGGAACCCCTGCCCAGCCAATGTCACCAGTTCCTTCTGGTCTGAGCCAGTGCCCTGAGCAGACCTTGGGGGCTAACTCCACACCCAATCCCACAACAGACAGAGGAAGCTAGCCTCCTGGGAGTGTTAGAGCACAGGATCTCAGGAGCTTGATCAGACCAGGATTTCAGGATTCCAGAGGAAGCTTGACTCCTAGGAGCTTTGACATAATCAGGATCATAGGATCCAAGAATCATAGGAATACAGAGGCAGCTGAACTTAGGAATTCTGACAAAACTAGATCACTGGAGGGACAGGATACAGTCAGAGACAGTAATGACAGGTAGCACTAGAGATAACCAGATGGCGAGAGGCAAGAACAAGAACATAAGCAACAGAAAAGAAGGTTACTTGGCAGCCACAAAGTGAGTTCTAGGACAGCCAGGGCTATACAGAGAAACGTTGTCTCAGAAAAAAAAAGGGGGGGGGAGAAGAAGAAGAAGAAGAAGAAGAAGAAGAAGAAGAAGAAGAAGAAGAAGAAGAAGAAGAAGAAGAAGAAGAAGAAGAAGAAGAAGAAGGTGGTTACTCGGCATCATCAAAAGCCAGTTCTACCACCATAGCATGTCCGGAATACCCCATCACACCACAATAACAATATTAGAATTTAAAATCACTTATAATAATGACGATGATGATGGTAGAAGACTTGTAAATAACTCCCTTAATGAAAAATATGAGAACACAGATAAGCAGGTAGAAGCCTTATGGAAATATAAAAATCCCTTAAAGAAATATAGGAAAACACAACCAAATAGGTGAAGGAATTAAACAAAACAATCCAGGATTTAAAAATGGAAATAGAAATAATAAAGAAATCAAAAAAGGGATACAATCCTGTAGATGAAAAACATAGGAAAGAGATCAGGAGTCATAGATTAAGCATCACCAACAGAATACAAGAGATAGAAGAGAAAATCTCAGGTGCAGAAGATACTACAGAAAACACTGACAAAACAGTCAAAGAAAATACAAAATGCAAAAATCTCCTAAACAGAAACATCGAGTAAATACAGGATACAATGAGAAGACGAAATCTAAGGATACCAGGTTTAACAGTTTAACAGAACTGGAAATTCTGGAAGAAATGGCCAATTTTCTAGACAGATACCAGGGGCCAAAGTTAAATCAGAATCAGATAAACCATCTAAACATACCCATACCCCTAAAGAAATAGCAGCAGTCATAAAACGTCTCCCAATCAAAGAAAACCCAGGACAAGATGGATTTAGTGTAGAATTCTATCAGACCTTCAAAAAAGACCTAATACCAATATTCTTCAAACTATTCCACAAAATAGAAACAGAAGGAGCACTACCCAATTAGTTCTATAAAGCCACAATTATGTTTATACATATACCACAGAAAGACTCAACAAAGAAAGAACTTCAGACCAATTTCCCATATGAATATTGATGCTAAAATACTCAATAAAATTCTCACAAGCCAAATCCAAGAGCACATCAAAACAATAATCCATTATGATCAAGTAGGCTTCATCCAAACGATGTAAGAATGGTTCAATGTGTGGAAATCTATCATCGTAATCTACTATTTAAACAACCCCAAAGAAAAAGACCACATGATCATCTCATTAGATGCTGAGAAAGCATTTGACAAAAATTCAACATCCCCTCATAGAAGTCTCAGAAAGATCAGGAATTCAAGTCACATATCTAAACATATTAAAAAACAATATACAGCAAGCCAGTAGCCAACATCTAACTAAATGGACAGAAACTTGAAGTAATTCCACTAAAATCAGGGACTAGACAAAACCACCCACTCTCTCCCTACCTACTCAGTATAGTGCTCAAAGTCCTAGCCTGAGCAATTAGATAACAAAAGTAGGTCAAAGGGAAAAAATTGGAAAGGAAGAAATCAAAATATCACTATTTGCAGATGATATCATAGTATTCATAAGTGATCCCAAAGATTCCATCAGAGAACTGCTAAATTTGATAAACAACTTCAGCAAACTGGCTGCATATAAAATTAATTCAAACAAATCGGTAGCCTTCCTCTAATCAAAGGATAAACAGACTGAGAAAGAAATTAGGGAAACAACCCCCTTCACAATAGTTACAAATATATAAAATACCTTGGTGTGACTCCCACCAAGCAAGTGAAAGATCTGTATGATAAGAATTTCAAATCTCTGAAGAAAGAAATCGAAGATGATCTCACAAGATGGAAATATCTCCTATGCTCATGGATTGGCAGGATTAATAGAGTAAAAATGGCCATCTTGCTGAAAGCAATTCACAGATTCAATGCAATCACCATCAAAATTCCAAATCATTTCTTCATAGAGTTAGAAAGAACAATTTGCAAATTTATTTGGAATAAGAGAAAACCCAGGATAAAGAAACTATTCTCAAAAATAAAAGAACTTCTGGGGAAATCATCATCCCTGACCTTCAGCTGTACTACAGAGCAATTGTGAAAAAAACTGCATGGTATTTGTACAGTGACAGGCAGGAAGATCATGGAATAGAATTGAAGACCCAGAAATGAACCCACACACCTATGGTCGTTTGATCTTTGACAAAGGAGCTAAAACCACCCAGTGGAAAAAAAAAGACTGCATTATCAACAAATAGTGCTGGTTCAACTGGTAGTCAGCATGTAGAATAATGCACATTGATCTATTCTTATCTCCTTTACAAAGCTCAAGTCCAAGTGGATCAAGACCTCCTCATAGAACCAGATCCACTGAAATGAATAGAACAGAAACTGGGGATGAGCCTTGAATACATGGGTACAGGGGAGAATTTCTTGAACAGAACACCAATAGCTCATGCTCTAAGATTAAGAATTGACAAATGTGACCTCATAAAAATTGCAAAACTTCTGTAAGGAAGAGGACACTGTCATTAGGACAAAATGGCAAACAACAGATTGGAAAATGATTTTTACCAACCCTACATCCAATAGAGGGCTAATATTCAATATATAGAAAGACTCTAGCTGCATATATATCAAAAGATGGCCTAGTCGGCCATCACTGGAAAGAGAGGCCCATTGGACTTGCAAACTTTATATGCCCCAGTACAGGGGAACACCAGGGCCAAAAAGGGGGAGTGGGTGGGCAGGGGAGTGGGGGTGGGTGGATATGGGGGACTTTTGGTATAGCATTGGAAATGTAAATGAGTTAAATACCTAATAAAAAATGGAAAAAAAAAAAGAAATACTGTGAAATAACTTGAAAAAAAAAAAGAAAGAACTAAAGTAGGTAAATTCCAGAGAATCAAATAACCCTATTAAAAATGGGGTACAGAGCTAAACAGAGTTCTCAACTGAAGAATCTCAAATGTCTGTGAAGCACCTAAAGAATAGCTCAACATCTTTAGTCATCAGGGAAATGTATATCCAAAAAACTCTGAGATTCCACCTCATACCAGCCAGAATGGCTAAGGTCAAAAACTCAGGTGACAGGAGATGCTGCTAAGGATGTGGACAAAGACAAACACTCTTCCACTGTTGATGAATACTAATGAGAAATTCAGAAAAAACTGATGAGTGGGGAGCTTTCCAAGTTCCACTGTGTTCTAGAAGAACCTACAAGCTCAGCAGAAGTTTCTGTCTCTGAGAGGATTAACACACAAGAGGCAGAGGCCAACTTCAGGGCTCAAGCCTCATCAGGAAAGGCCATACTCTGTTTCTCTTACCAAACAACGGCCACACACACCACTGGAGAGTGAGGGGTTTCTGAACTTGACTCCACAGAGGTTTAGTCAGCTTCAAACACGGAGACAGGCACACCTTGCCTTCTTACCAGTTTGATTCTTACTAGCATGCCATTCTTAGGCATTTAAAGGGATAATGGCATGTATAGGTATGCTCAGTGAAGAATAGACTATAAATATTCAGACTGTTGCTTTTGAAAATAATAGAGTAATGTGATTCCTCAAAGAAAACCAGGTTTGTTTGTTTGTTTTTTATATATAAATGAAATAGAGAATATAAAAAGCTAGAAGGATGGATAATTCAAATATAAAAGTCAAGTACAAAACACCTTATTTTTTCTTTCCAAACTACACAGATTCATACAGTTGACTCTACCATACAAATACTCCATATTTAATTACACCACTAGCGTAAAGTACTATTAATACTAAATCTCTTCAGTTAGCTAATTGAGGTTCTACTGAATTAAAACTGAAGCACTGAGACAGATCTGACCAGCATCTTCACTAAGCATTGCTTCCTTCTTACTGATCTTGTGTCCCACAATTATTAAAAGAAAGGATCTGCTCTGAAAGCAACTGTGTCATCCACTACGCATTCAGGGAGCTGATTCTCCTCTCTGCTCCTCACTGTTAGATGATGGGATTTCACCATAGGTGCTGCCATATGCTGCCTCGTAGCCTGGATCATACTTTTCTTTCTTAACAGCCATTTATTTTATTTTATTTTATTTTATTTTATTTTATTTTTGCATTCTCTTGCTCAAGCTGTAGGTCAAATGTATATTACACTTCCTGAACGTCCGTGTTGCTTTCAATACATTTCAGCTGATTTTTTAAATCCTTCAGATTAATAGGTGATGAACTTTGTCTTGGGCTAGAGGAAAGTGAGCACATCTGGCACTGGAAGACCCTATGACGTAGCAAAGAGTTTCTTTGTCTGGAACCTTGTGAGGTTGAAGCCCAAATTCCCAGTTCTTAACCTTTACTCCAAAAACTTCTTTACTGAAAATTTCATAAATGTACTTTGCATTAAACACCGCTATTCATGGCCGGTTTTTCTTCAGTTTCTATGCTAGGAAATGCCCTCCCCGAAATTCTTTACTAGACAGATCCTTGTTGCCTGGTGTCGTTCGTTCAACCATGTTGGTGAATCTGATGCCATATTTCCCGGGTAAGATGTGGTTATCCATGTGACTCAGTGTCACTTTACTCAGCCCTGACATAAGTAGACCCTTCCTGAAATGATTTCCAAGCCCAGGGTAGTGATGTCCTTTGTAAACAGCCATTAATTCCTGGACTAATGTCAACTATCACAATATCCAGATTGAATGTCAAAGTGTCTGGAAGAGTCTTGGTTAGAAGCTCAGCTTCAGAGACGCCATTGAAATGGTTCACTTTAAACGTCTGTGATTTTTCTCTTGCTTCTGTTTTGATTTTGTGGACTTGCCGGATTTCTTTAATGCAGCAGGTTTTTTGAGCTCCACTGGGTCCTGGGGCTCTGCTGCTCTGGTTTTCCTTTTCTTTCCCTTTGAAACCTCTGGTACAGGTTCCTGGGTAGGAGCTTCTGGGGACATCTGCTGTTCAGTCACGGCTGCCATGTTAGGAGCCTCTTCTGGTACCTGTGGTCCAGTCCTGACTGCCATGTTAGAAGCTTCTGTCATCATTTGTTGAAATGGAAATGAATACACAGCTTGAACCTGTTCCAGTCCATGGTGGTGCCACAGAGGGTGTGGCTACTGCCCTAGCCCAGGAGCACCCACTCTGCCACTTGGCATGCAGACTCACCACATGATCAGGGTGGCTGCTGGACTCTTCTTTCCTTTACACAAGTCTTTGACAATACTAGTAATTCAAATAAAGGTTTTATTTTACTGTTTCTTGAGCTTCTTGTGTTCTTAACTACCAAACCATCTCTAGCTGCTAATTTATTATCCCTTATTCTCACCTATAAATTTTTCCTAAGAAGAATGTGACACACTTAGAATAAATATGTAATATCGTGTTTTTTTTATCCTATATATAATGCTTAAGATTCATAATAGAATTTCAGAGCATCTACTGGATGCCTAATCACTTTTTTTCCTTTATTGAGGATAGATTCTTTTCTCATACAGTATATCCTGTATATCTGAATTATACTTCTCTTCATTCTATTCCTCCAAATTTCTCTCTATTTCCCTTCCATTCTGGAATCACTACCTTTCTGTCTCTCATTAGAAAAGAACAGGTGTCTAAGAGATTACAACCAAACATGACAAAATAAACTATAATAAGATGAATTTGAAATGTTCATATTAAAGTTGGACACAGCGACTTGACAGGAAAGGAGGCCCAAGAACTGGCACAGGTTCACAGACCTACTTGTTTTCATAGTTAAGACCCATAAAATGATATGCTAATAGACATAACATATGTGCTTAGGACCTGTTGCAGACCCCTGAAAGCCCTGTGCTTGCTGCCCGAGTCTGTGAGCAAGTATTCACCTTGATAAGAGGAATTTGATTCAGAGGAATTTGGTCTTCTGCTGTCCTTTGTCTTGTGGGGTTCTCATAATCTTTCCACCTTCTCTTCTGTGGGATTCCATGAACTCTTACTGGAGGGAGTTGATAAAGACCTCCAGTTTGTACTCTTTGTCCCTGCATGTTTTCCTTTTAATGGAGTGAACCTTAGATCAAATCAGACATTAGTTGGCTATGCTCTGAAGTTCTGTGCCGCTTTCATAGATTCTAAGAAGTTTCCTATGCACTAGAATTTCACATCACCTCATATTTTAATCTGTTGGTCAATAAATTTTTAATCATTAAGCAGTGATATTTTTATAAGTAAATGAAAATATTGATAGGGTATTAGTAAAGCGATAGAAAATCTAAAGGGATCCAAAGAATGACAAATTTCTTATATATTAGTGTAGCATAATAGAGCTGTAACAGAACCCTGTAATCTCTATAAACGTCAGTCTTCACAAGCATTAATTCAGCGTCATAGTAAACCATGGGATCTCCCTCTCCTGAGATGATGCATCCTGCGTTGCTACAAAAGCACTTCTCATTTAAAATGTTATAAATGTTCCAGAAACTTTATACTTTGAATACGAGCTAAACACTTTAAAATGGGCATTTGACTACCTTAAGTCTCAGAACATAGATAATATAAACATATGCCATATATAGTTCTAAAATATGAGCCTGTTGATCAAAATATTTACTAACATGCATATTGAATTTAATCCTGGTTTTGGAATTTCCTAATAAATATGCATAGAAAGATGGGAGATATATGATACACATGTTTAGGTTCTATTCTTTTCAAGTGTATGGCTCACGTGATGCTATTTCTTATGTCAGCTGTAATGCTACATGTTTTTGAAATAGATTTCAACTCTTGCAGAAATAGAATAAAAATAAAATAATTATGGTAAACCATATTTTGCCATTCAATCATTGATAACTAGTCTTATATCTTTGAATAGTTATAAAATTCTAAATGTAAAAGAGTTTCATCATACTAATGATTTTTGGAAAAGCCATTAGGAAATATACTATTTTTCATTTGCATAAACATAATATATGGAAATGAATATATGTGCATCTATCTATCCATCTATCTATCTTATATGTGTATATGTAGTAACATATATATTAACTAGAGTTATACCACTTACACTGATAGTGCTTGCTCAAAGAGCCTTAGACAATGTAACAAAACCTTAGAAATAAGCAGAAGAGACTCCCTTTCAAGTTGTTGGTCAGATGAATTTAAAATCTCCACGGACAATAAAAGTACAGCTGTTGCTTTTAGTTGCCTGCTAGATGTTGAAGGTGTGTCCCTGTTGTTGAAGATGATGTACTTCAGACTGCATAAATCTCAGATGATCTGACCTGGATCTAAAATAGAAGCCTTGTCCCTAAAGACTAGTTTTTATAAGATTAGAAAGTGATACACAAGCTGCAGGAAGTAGAAACAAACAACAGTCCTTCTTAGTTTTGAATCCTATGAATCACAACAGCCAACATGCCACTATGACCCTAAGGTTGCAAAAATAGCATTGAGTGCAAAACCAGAAATTGTCTAATTGGATTTAACATTCACTCTTCATCAGGGAAATTTTTCTTACTATTAGAAGCATAACTAACTCCCTAGGACTAACAAGATCATAGATACTGGAGAAGAGCCTACAACCACAACTTACAAACCACCAGAGTTCCTAACTGCATTTTAAACACTTACTATTATATCCATAATTGTGTATCTCTCACTCCTTATCCAAGAAGCTTATTTCACATCAAACACGGACCATTTTAGAAAATCAAAAGTGGTCAAAATGAAGAGAACAACTGATCATATGGTTCTTAGTCCCAGAGGACACACCTACCGCAAAATTCAGACATATAACTTGTAGGAGGAACTTAGCCAAGCAGGCCCAGTAGCAATGCTAGCATATACACCACTGATACCTCCTCCCTGAGCCAACCTAGAATATGCCAGCATGACTAGAGATCACTGATGCTAGATCAGCTGATGGAGCAAGCCATTGAAAAAAGGCTACACATATGGCTATTTCACAGTGAGACACTGGTAGAGTGATATAAATGTTTGCCTGGTTCCCTTAATAAATTAGTCTGCTTTTACCACTTGCTCAATTCCTAGAGTCTGAGTCATTGGCTCTGAACCTTTTTATCCCAGCCACCAAGGATCTTGGTTTGGGATGCAAGGAATACCTGGTGCCTAATATGGGACTTCTACCCATATGAGCAGGGATATTGAGCTTGCTGGTGTCTGGGCTTATTTATTTTTTATTTTTATTGTAGCATCATCTTTAAATTCCTCCAACTGAAAAAGGTTTTTCCTAACTGGAGCATGGTCAAGTGCCCCAAATGGCTTTTTTATTTTATTTCTTGTTTTTGTCATTCTTGTTTTGTTTTGTATTGTGGGGTGTTTTGTTTTGTTTTCAGTAAGTTGGCCCCTTCATGCTCTGTATGCTTTGTCCCTGCAAGGTGTAATCTCAGAGGCCTTCCTCTTATTCCTTTGTGTCATTTGTCCTGATAAGGAGGGACATTCTGTTTTACTTTCAATTTGACCTGAGTCTCCACATAAGGACTGACCATCCAGGAGATGAAACCAAGGACTGACCCTCTCAATGGCCTTCCATTGAGACACTTTGGGCATAGGTCCTTGACCTAACAACCATGGAAAGTCCCCAACTAAGCACAAGACACCTGAGTCCTACACACACTTTCTTCCTCCCTCCCTCTTTTCTGTCATTGTTAGTTTTCCCTTTTGTCTTGTCCTGCTATTGGTAGCCTGCCCTCCCACTGCAAGGATCCACAATAAGAGACCTTACTTTCCTCCTTGTCCCCAGGGGCATGAAAGTCAAGTATTCAGATCTGGAAAACTGGACAGAGGTGGCAGTTCTAGCCAGATGAATATCTCCTGAAAACATATGGAAACTTGTTTTATGGATAAGGGTTTTGTTTCTGGCCCAGAAACGTAAGATAAATAGAGGTGAGTTTGGGGATAGTTCGTACCACCCACCACCTCTTTTGATCTGATTCTTTTTGCCATTGCTATTACAAACATTGTTAAGAATAGGCAAGTGTGAACTTGTTCGTCACTGCCCCTCCTTCAACCCTCTAGGTTGTGGCAGACTCCTCAAGTAAGGAGAAAGACGGAAGAGGAGGAACAAGAGGAGGAGCAGGGACCTGCTACTGTGGCACCATTGAAGCCACCTCAACTCTCAAAGGTGTCCAATTCCCTGGTGCCCACTGCAAGACCCCTTCAGTGTACCCTTGATGTAAACTTTGTGCCAGGAATGCAACTGCTTTTCTTCCCCTACATGTACAGCCTCCTACAGCCCCCTGCTGCTCAGCTGCCTCCCTTGTTCCATAGGGCCCAACACAAGGTTTATTGTATCAACCCCAGCATTGATGAGGCCAACAGACATTGGGTCCCTATGCCCCTAGTTGACCTCGCTTTAATTAGAAAGGTGGCCAATGACTCTCCCTAATTTGAACAGGTCTTGAGACAGTGGGACATGAAAGCACAAACCTATTATGACTGGTAAAATCTTCTTAAAGCAGTCCTAAAGCTACCATGTTTTTAAACTAGAGTTCAGTATATCAGGAACTGGCAAGTGTCAGGCATACTAAAATCTTCAATTTAACCTTAACATCACCCTAAACTTGATGACCAGCCATGGGAGACATACTTTAACCCAGTTACCCAAGCTACTATCAGCCAACATGCCTACTTTAGCCAGGTTTCCAATCTGTCTTTTAAGGTTCTTAAGGCCTGTACTCCCAGAGATCACTCTGCCCACTTCCATAACCTTGTACAACAATCGAGAGAGTTCTTTATGGATTTTCTCAGGAGGATTACAGAGGTAATGGAGAGAAGAGTTGATTCAGGACCCACTTAAGACATGGCTTGTTAAACAATTGGCTCTGGAGAGTCTTAATGCACCTACCCATAATGCCCTTTTGGCAGTCGTAATGATGGCCTTCATAAATGGGTAGTGGCCACCAGAGACCTTGAACCTGAAGCAGGCACAATATTAGCCCTGACTGCCTCTCTCAATACCCTGTGTGCTAGCTGGCAAAGTTCCTACAAGACTCTTACAGGGAGGCCTGCCTGCTTGTTCCTGATGGGCCTTCAGAAAGACAGGACAACTCTTTAGGGACTTAAGCCAGGTGACTTAGACCCCTCAACCAGTAGGCATAACACCCCCATCTTTGTCATTAAAATAAAGTCAGGAAAAAATAGACTCTTACAAGATCTGAGAGCTATCAATGAACCAATGGAAAAAATGGAGACTACTCAGGCAGGACTGTCTCACCCTAGTACCCTCCTATCCTCCTATCACATATTAGTTATGGATATTAAGGATTTTTTTTCTAAATCCCCCCTGGCACTACAGGATAGATACCACTTTTCCTTTAGAGTGTTAGAACCTAATATCCAAAAACCAGCTAGGAGAAACTAATGGACAGTCCTCGCACAAGGAATGGAACACGGTCCCACTATCTGCCAGCTTTATGTAGCTGAGTATTACAGGCAGTCCCTAAAGATATTTTGATCATCCACTATAAGGAAGACATTATGCTGCAACATCCTGATTCATCTCTTACAAGGAGTTACTGTACAGCTCCTAAAAGACTTAGAAAAGCTTAATCTGCAGGTTGCCCCCGAAAAAAAAAATCGAGTCAGTCCCTCTGTATGCCTTTCTGGGATTCTCTGTTTTATACCCCTGGCCTTCTCTATTTCTCAGAATGAGACCTATCTTTTGTGGAGCTTCAACAACTATATTGGGACTGTTAATTTGTTAAAGCCATTTCTCTGGATCTCTGACCAAGAGATGAGAAATTTCTTCTCCCTATTGGAGGACCCTAAGATTCCCTCTACTGAGATCACCATTACTCAGGACACTAAGAAATTTCTGCAGAAGGTAATAACCTTCTTATCTGACAGGAACCTTAATAGACATTTCTTCCTGCCAAGCCCCTCACATTAAGAGCAAGTTTAAAGGCAATTTCCTATTAGGAAGAAGCAGTATGTAACACTTTGAGACCTTTGCTGGCAATAATTATGTGAACCACAGTAGTGTGGAGAAAAGCTGTATATAAGATTCCTATCCAGAAGGATTAAAAGTGTGCAAGAACTACTCCGTCGTCTGAGTCTTCTGTCCTTAGAGCTGTAACACTTGGGAAGAGGTCTGTTCTCCTGAAGCTCCACTGCACTCCTCACTGGCTAGTTGGCCTCTCGTGGGCCCAGCCTGACCTAACTCAGTGCAGGGCAATGCACAGTAACCCAGTAACCTGGAAGTCGTGGTAGAGACAGAGGTGGAGCCAACTACAGCAGCAGAAGCAGTACAAGCAGCTTCCCCTCTCTCCCTGCACTTGCTTCCCTTTGCTGAAACTCTCACACCAGGCAAGTCCAGAGATCTCCATGGAAAGTATCTGGTACACAGGCCCACACAGAAGACCTAGGGACTCTGTGGCAAGATGATCTCCTCCTGTAGCTACACCAGATCTACATACTGCTCCTCCTAATAGGAAATTGCCTTTAAACTTGCTCTTAATGTGAGGGGCTTGGCAGGAAGAAATCACATTAAGGAAAGTGATAATATAGTAGTACCTTTTTCTCTTAAGTGCGCTCTCAATATTTATGAGCGGATTCCCTTAATTTTTAAGAAATTATGACAGGCTTCCTGGGTACTCTTAATAACCACCTATCCCCAAATAAGTAGCTACCTGCCCTTCCTTATTTACCTATTTACCTACAGCCAACCCAGTTCTAACCTGATCTCTGAGGCCACTATGGCTTTCTCTGATGCCAACAAAGGAAGATAGTTGATTTTACTACAGAGGCCAAACTTGAAGAATATTATTCACATCCTTCTGAACCCTGGATCAGTCCAGTTAGGGGAGTTGTTGGAGCTCATGGGGATCTTCAGACTCAGAAAAGTCCTCCCATACAAAGCCCAATAAAGTCCCTTCGAGGAGACCTTGAGAATAGGGCCCATCATTATTCATTTCTCACAACAGATTGCACTGCAGGCTGCCAGGAATCTTGGCTAAGGGCAGTGAGATGACTGACTTAATGATACTGACTGGGCCCAGTTCCTGCTTTTGCCACGTCCCGATTCCCATTGTCTGTGTAGTTGACTCTGTACCTTCTTATCTACCCACCCCTGCCACAAGGGTTTTTTTTGTTTTTCAAGTGTTTGCTTAACTGATCTTTTTTTTTCATTTTTTATTGATTATTTTATTCATTTACATTTCAAATGTTATCCCCCTTCCCAATTTTCTCTCCACAAACCCCCTATCCCATTTCCTCCCCTGCTTCTATGATAGTGATCCCCCACCTACCCACCCACCCACTTCCAAGCATCTTGATTAGAACTGAAAGCAGCAAGACCAAGGGCTTCTCCTCCCATTGATGGCCAACCAGGCCATCCTCTGCTACATATGCAACTAGAGACACAGCTCTGGGGGTTACTGGTTAGTTCATATTATTGTTACTACTATTAAAAAAAAGAAAAATAACTGCAAACAACAATAACTATCCAGAAATATAAAAGAGAAGGTGTGAAATCCCATCTAGAAATGAAAGAGATGTTCACCAGCAGAATTTCAAAAATATGTCCGCCTAAGCAAAACTCAACCAAGGACATTTCTATGCTAAAGTAGAAGTGAGAAATGTCATTGGGACCCATTTCTAGACAAATAACCTCGGGGCCATGGCTGTAGGAGAAAGAGGGTAGTGGGAGAGAACACACACTTTCCATGTGGCCCCGAATAGACATCTGGCTGTTTTAAGCCACTGACCCCACATGGCACGTGGTAGACAAGGAGCAGCCCCAGGTACCAGGTTCTCAGACTCTGGCATCCCACACTGTATATGGCAGATGACCTGAGAACAGAATAGGGGCCCCGGGACAGCACTTGGCCTTGGACATGAAGGGAGAGAAAAGCAGGGAAGAGAAGGGGGCACTGGGTGGTTCCCAGGCAGGCGAGAGTCCTTAGTCCAGTCCATGGCTACAGCGTAGGAAGGCCTTCTGGCTGGAGTTTAGACTGCAGCTCATTAGGAGAAAGCCCATCTCATCCATCCTTCAAGTATGGTGGGCCTTGATGAATAGAGACAGTCTATGGTTTTAGAGCTTTATTGTAGAAAGGCAGGGAGAAAGGAGAGAAGGTAGAAAGAGAGAGAGACTGGCAATAGCCATGTGGAGAGAGGGGGGAAGGGAAAGAAAAAAACAAGAGTTAGAGAGTAGGAAAGGTGGAAGCTTAAAGAGAGAGAAAGGTGGGGCCAAGCAGCCCCTCTTATAGTGGGCTGCTCTATCTTGCTGTTGCTAGGTAACTGTGTGTAGGAGTCTAGCCAAAATGCCAGAAGCTTGGCTTCAAATTGTCTACCTGACTGATACTCACACGCCTCTTCTGTAGTGGTTGTGGGGGTGTTAACTTTGATAGGAGCCAGGAGCCCAGGAGACATGTAGGTGGAAATTACCACCCATGGGGTCCCACTGGGGTCCAGGACCTAATTTCGACTGGAGACCAGTCGGTCTGTGTATAGCCCATGGCCCCACAAATAACTACAGGCAACTGAGGAATACTGAGAACTGAAGAGAGAGTTGATTATCCAACACTAAGTAGTTATCTCTGAAATTATATATAAATAATAGGGGAGCTGAAGGAAGGAAAGGGAAGGGAAGAATGTGATATAATCTCATTTTAATAAAAATTTTCTACAATAGATAAATAAAGAAATGAAAAACTGTTAAATAAATATGTATTTAAATACTGCATGATGGTTCATACCTATGTTTCCTGCTTCCTGAAACCTGATACAGCAGATAACTACAATTCCATGACAGTTTGTATTACATGGGAAGACTGAAGCAAACATGACTACACATAAATAGTGTCAAATTTTCAAGATGTATGATAAAAAAAATTCCAATTATTCCATCATGGTATCATAAGAAATTTGAAGGTCAGAGGCTTCTTCTCGATACTGCTTTCCTAAACTCACAAGCGTTGGTATTGGGGCTGATTTAGGAACCACCATATCAATGCAGAAAATGGTGTCAGTAGGAGATATGAATGGATTATGATGTTGACATAATACTTTAGGTTCTGAATTACTCTGTTTAATAAAAATAATTTAATAAGAATGTACATTTTTATTAGGAACATCAAATGGGATATATCTGTTTATAAATTTATAAGTAGCCATAGGTAAACCTGTAAAGAAGGAAGAATTGGTATGTGATATATTCAAGTCAGGATGTACACACTGTTCAGTTCAGTGAACAGTGGGTACATAAAGGCACTCACATCCTATATAAGCAACATGTTGTTCTTAGTTAATGAATTACAAGCCATAGATGTAAATTAGTTTTGTTAATAAGTTGTGAAAGGGAAGAAAATAAGAAAAAAATAGAACAATATGATGTATCAGAGAGAGTTATATTATATGTTATAATCACATTTACATACCAATGAAATTAATCTCTCAAACTGTTCTATTTTTACAATCACTTTTTATGTGCTATCTTTCTGTGTTTCTCTCTGCCTTTCTGTCTCTCTGTCTTTCTCTCTGTGTATCTGTCTTTATGTATTTATGTATATATCTGCCTTTTTCATTTTGATCACTCTATATATGTATCTATTTATCTCTATATATAGATAGATACATATATATATTCACGTGCATTTATCTTCATAAACATGATGAATAATTTATATTAAATAAGTTATTTTAGTGAGATAAGATGCAGGACTGTGTCTATCTGACAGCTTTAACTGAAAATAATTAATGCCGTAGCTTCAGGAAAAATGAGGATCATTGCTTATTGCTAACAATTGAAATGTTGGCAGTGTATAATTCTCTTTTTTTTTTTTTTAGTTTAGAATTCTTTTTTTTTCATTAGGTATTTTCTTCATTTACATTTTCAATGCTATCCCAAAAGTCCCCCATAACCCTTCCCCCCATTCCCCTACCCACCCACTCCCACTTCTTGGCCCTGGCGTTCCCCTGTACTGAGGTATATGAAGTTTGCAAGGCCAATGGGCCTCTCTTTCCTCTTACATTAATACAAAAATATTTAGAACTCTATATTTAAAAACACACAAACACTGTTTTATCATCACAGAAAGAAAATGTGTTAGAGTGTTTTAACTATCCACAGCATAGAAAACTAGATCCATCTAATAAATGTGAAAGTATGATACTCATGGTATCTTTGACTATTCTGAAGAATAAGCATCTTCAGTATCTCAGAGGCTTAAAATTGCAAAACTCTTAGTCATAAAAATATAATCTGTTTCTTATATGGCCCACATTGAAGAAATAAAGATGTCAAACTAAAAATTATCTAGATATGCTTCCCGACTGGCTAAGCCTCATAGTATCCTAAGACTGCATTCAGCTGAAAGACTGTTGTTATCTGTAGCATTACTAGCTGTGGACACTGAATACAATGCTGCAATGGTCATACACTGTGTATTTATTAGGCAATAGTGGCGTGACTGATATCAGGGAAATTGTTCTCATTAGAATTAGGTTTGCTCCATTGGAGGACATTCATTCTTTCTACTGTAAACTCAGTAAAATCTCTGACTGGGTCAATTATATTCTTTAGTAAGAATTATAGTGTTACTTTGGTAAATCAACATGGTATGCCTATCAAAGTGCCTAAAAATTATTTATGTGTATGCCAATTTTCAGCATTGGCCAGAGAAGTTTCTCTTTAATAGTAGTCAGTGGTGATAATGACTCATAACTGGCTTTAAGTTTTTTAAGTACAGGGAATAATAGTGACAGATCAAATCTCTCCACCCAGTTAGATACTGCACATCATTTTCCAGGGTCCAGAACAGTGAGTTTGCCTGAAACTCCCCTCCATGAACTCTTTTCCAATCCCTAGACCTAGCTTAAATACCACATTAGAAAACAAGTCTAGGAACTTTTCTAGGTGCCTCTGGCTCTATGATAAGCAACACCTAGGATCATGTCATCATGTCTGCCCCTCCACAGGCCCTTTCCATGCCACAATCAACATCTCAACCCAGCCAGATCTACTTCAGAATGAGTGGCTGAACATACTGCACAATAGCCCAGTTTCCTCTGTTAACTACATTTTATTTACTCCACCTAAACCATGTCCAAACATAAGCCCTACTGTACCCATGTGTAGGCACATTCCTCTTCTGGCTAAATCTACTATGTTCATATCTGACACAGAACTATAATTTTTTTCCACATATCCAGATTTGATTTAAAAAAATACAAACACTATTAAAGATCAAGCAAGCATAAAACCTACCAGCCCTGTAGAAATGCATGCCAATGAGAATTACATAGACTCCAGGAAACATTTTTTCTCACAAATAATGAAGTATATTTTATTACACTATTTTATTTATTTACATTCCAAATGTTGCCTCCCTTCCCAGTTCTCCCTCCCAATGAGGCCAGACAAGGCAGTCCTCTTCTACATAAGTGCATGGGGGCCACAGACAAGCCCATGTACACTCTACAGTGTATGGCTTAGTCTCTGAGAGCTCTGAGGGGTCCATGTTAGTTGCTACTGCTGTTCTTCCTATAGGGTTGCCATCTTCTTCAGATTCTTCAATCCTTTCCCTAACTTGGCCATAGAAGTCCCCTACTTCAGATCAATGGTAGGTTGTAAGTATCTGCATCTGTCTTAGTCAGCTGCTGGTAGAGCCTCTCAGAGGACAGCCACAGTAGTGTTCCCTCTGTTGCATGTCCTTTTGTGTCTGGGTTTCCTTGCTCAGGATGATAGTACTAGTTCCATTCATTCATGATGTCCTCATTTTTAATAGCTGAATAGTATTTTCCATTGTGTAAATGAATCACATTTTATGTATCCATTCTTCTGTTGAGGGACATCTCAGTTGTTTCCAGCTTCTGGTTATTATAAATAAGACTGCTATGAACATAGTGGATCACATGTCTTTGTGGTATGGTGGAACATCTTTTGGGTTCATGCCTAAGAGTGGTATAGCAGACTTTTCAAGTAAAATTATTTCCAATTTTCTGAGGAACTGCTAGATTGAGTTCCAGAGTGGCTATATCTGTTTGCAATGCCACCAGCAATGGAGAAATATTCATCTTTCTCCACAGCATGTGATATCACTCAAGTTTTTGATCAAACCCATTCTGATGGTATAAGATGGAACTCACATGATTATCTCATTAGACGCTTACAATCTGTTTGACAAAATACAACACATTTCATGATAAAATCTTGGAGAGATCAAGAATTTATGGCACATATCTAAATGTACCTAAATATAATAAGAGCAATAAACAGTAGACCAACAGCTAACATGAAGTTAAGTGGAGAGAATCCCAAATTAAATTAAAGCAATCCCACTAAAATCACAAGTCAAGGATGCCCACTCTCTCCCCATCTGTTCTCAATAGCACAATAGTAGAGGAAACATAATTTTAAAAACCAATAATAAAATGCCAGTGGTGGTGGCACACACTGGTAGGATTTACTGAAGGAGGCAGAGGCAGGAGAATCACGAACTCATTGAAAATTTTTAGGAATTTATAAAAGTAAAAAAAAAAAAAAATCCTAAATAAAATTAAAGAAAAATTTCTGACAAATTTTCTGACAACCAGCATGTTGAATTCCAGTGTAGTTGTATAAGTTTCCAATGGAGGAGAGTTCAACTTTCTCCACATCCTTACCAGCATATGCTGTTCCTTGAGCTTTTGATCTTAGACATTCTGATTGATATAAGGTGGAATCTCGGGGTGGTATTTATTTTCATTTCCCTGATGAGTAAGATGATTGAGTTTCTCCTTAAGTGCTTCTTAACAATTGCAGATTCCTATGTTGAGAATTCTCTGCTTAGCTCTGTACTCCATTTTAAAATTGGGTTATTTGGTTTTCTGGAGTCTAACACACACACACACACACACACACACACACACACACAAACACACACACACACACACACACACACACACACATATATATATATATATATATATATATATATATATATATATATATATATATATATCACACACATATGTGTGTATCTATGTATATATAACTTGGATACTGGCCCTCTGTCAGATGTATGGTTAGTGAAGATTTTTTCCCTAGTCTGTGGGCTGTATTTTGTACTGTTGAGAGTGTCCCTTGCCTTACAGAAGCTTCTCATGAAATGGCATTTATCAGTTGTTGACATTAGGGCCTGAGACATTAGTGTTCTGATCAGGAAATTTGTCTTCTGTATCAATGCATTAAAAGCTATGTCCCAAATTCTGTTCTATTAGCTAAAATATTAGGTTTTATTTTAAGGTCCTTGATCCATTTGGGCTTGAGTTTTATGGAAGATGCTAAATATGAATCTTTTTGCATTCTTCTATGTGGAGACATCCAGTTAAACCAGAACCAATTGTTAAAAGTGCATTTTTTCTATTTTATGATTTTGGCTTCATTGTCAAAAAATCAAGTGGCCATAGGTGTGTGTCTATTTCTGAATCTTCAGTTCTAATTGCTCAACTTGTCTGTTTCTATACTGATATAATGCAGTTATCATTATTATTGCTCTGCAGTATAGCTTAAAGTCAGTGATGGTGATTCTTCCAGAAGACCTTGTATTATTCAGGATTCTTTTGACTATCCTGCATTTTTATATGATTTTGGGAATTCTCTTTCAAGGTCTATGAAAAATTGTATAAAAATTTTTATGAGTACTGTATTTAATATATAGACTGCTTTTTGTAATATGTCCATTTTCACTATGTTAATCTAACTGATTGATGAGCCCAGGAGATTTTTACATCTTCTGATATCTCTTTCAATTTCATTCTATAGGGACTGGAAGTTATTGCCATTCAGATCGTCCCTTTGCTTTCTTCAAATTACACCAAGATATTTTATATTATTAGTGGCTATTGTTTCCCTAATTTCTTTCTCTGTCCATTTATCAGTTACATAAAGGAGGGCTACTGATATTGTTGAGTTAATTTCATATCCATACACATTGCTGAAGTTGTTTCTTGTCCATGATTTTAGTGGTGTTACTTCAAGTTTCTCTCCATTTAATTTGACATTGGCTATTGGTTTGTTGTATATTACTTTTGTAGTGTCAACTATACTGCTCTTATTCATATACCCAAAAGATGATCCACTATACTACAACAACACATGCTCCACTATGCTCACAACAGCTTTATTTGCAATATCCCAAAACAGGAAACAACTCAAATGTCCCTTGACTGAAGAATAGATACAGAAAATATGGTTCATTTACAGAATGGAATACTATTCTTCAGTCAAAAATAGGACATCATGAATTTTCCAGCCAAATGGATGGAACTAGAAAATATCATCCTGAGTGATTGTGACTATTTGTATAGCCCAGGCCCAGGGAGTGGCATTATTAAGAGGTATGGCCCTGTTGGAATCGGTGTATCACTGCAGGTATGGCCTTAGCACCATGATTCTAGCTGCCTGGAAAGTCAGTCTTCCACTAACCACCTTCAGATGAAGATATAGAACTCTATCTCTGCCTGCACCATGCCTGCCCAGAAGCTGTCATGCTCCCTCCTTGATGATAATAGACTGAATCTCTGAACCTGTAAGCCAGCCCCAATTAAATGCTGTCCTTTATAAGAGTTGCCTTAGTCTTAGAGTCTGTTCATCCTTGTAAAATCCTAACTGAAACAGTGATATAACCCAGACCCAAAAGTTTATGCACTGTATGTACTCACTGATAAGTAGATATTAGCCTTAAAGTACAGAATACCTATGTTAGATCCCACAAGCCCCAAGTTAAACAGAAATGAAGGTCCAACAGGGATGCTTGAATGACACTTAGAATATGGAACAAAGAAACCAGAGGAGTCACAGGGTGGGAGGGAACAGGATAATAGAGGAGAAATGGAGGGAAATGGAAGATAGACAGGAGAGAGGCACAGAGAGCCAGAAGAATGAATGGAAATCTGCAGCTTCTGAGGGTGGAGTAATCAGGGGAATATTTAGGAAGTCCAAAAGATCTGGATTGGGAAAAGCTCCCAGAATTTAAAGCAGGTGATCTAAGACAAGATGGCTAACAGTGAGGACATGGAAATAAAAGAGACCACCTTTTATATCTAGGCAGAACCAAGAGTGGAGGGATAAAGACACCAAACTAGTCACAAAACTTTCAACCCCAAATTTGTCCTGTATAAAATAAATGCAAGGAAAAAGATGGAGCAGACACTGAAGGAATGACCAACCAATAACCAGCCCAAATTGGAACTCATGCTAGGGGCAGGCACCAATCCATGACATTATTAATGATACTTGCAGACAAGCACATAATATAACTGTCCATTGAGAAGCTCTACCCAGCAGCTGACTGAAACATTTGCAGGTACCCATAGCCAAACACTGGATTAAGGTTTCAGACTCTTATGGAAGAGTTGAGGGAAGGATTGAAGCCCTGAAAGTGATAGTGACACCATAGGAAGACCAAGAGAGTCAATCCTTGAGAGTTCTCAGAGATGGAACCACTCTCATGGTTTGTATGTTTGGCTCAGGGAGTGGCAGTATTAGGAGGTGTAGCCTTGTTGGAATAGGTGTGTCACAGTGAGTGTGAGCTTCTAATGCCCTACTCCTAGCTGCCTGGAAGCCTGTATTATGCTAGCAGCTTTCAGATAAAGATGTAGAATTCTCAGCTCCTCCTGCACCATGCCTGCCTGGATGCTGCCACAGTCCAACTTTGGTGATAAAGGACCAGACCTCTGAACCTGTAAGCCAGCCCCAATTAAATGTTTTTATCAGACTTGCCTTGGTCATGGTGTCTGTTCACAACAGTAAAACCCTAACAAAACAGTCACCAACAAAAGAACATGCATGGTCTGGAATATGGCTCCTGGTACAAATATAGCAGACATGCAGTTCAATCTTGATGTGGATCCCCCACCAACTGGAGCAGAGTCTCTCCCTAAAGCTGACTGTGGCGTCTGAATCCCAACAGGGCTACCTTGTCTGGTCTCAGTGTGAGAGGATGCACCTAATCTGGTAGCAACTTGTTGTGGCAGGGTTGGTTGATACTCCAGGAGACCTTAACATCTCAGAGGAGAAGAAGAGAATGGATGAGGGAAGTGACTTTGTGAGGGGATGAATGAGAAGGGGAACAGCATTTGGGATGGATGGAAAGGAAGGAAGGAAGGAAGAAAGAAAGAAAGAAAAAGAAAGAAAGAAAGAAAGAAAGAAAGAAAGAAAGGAAGGAAGGAAAATGGAAGGAAGGAAAAGAAAAAAGGAAGAAAGAAAGAAAAGGAATGAAAACAAAAGAAAAGATGAACTTAAGGAAAATAAATGCCTATGTGATATTCCCCAAAAAATTATAACCATAAAGCTGATTAAAAGAAAAGGGAGATTTAAGATGTAAAAGTAGAATTCATCAAAGAGATAGAAATATGGAAAAGGACCTTCCGGGCTACACCAGCTCCAGGTCACCTTGGATGCTAACTCAGCAGACAGACCCACAGTCCCCAGAGGACTCGCCACGCGATTTTAGGATCACTGGTGAGTGGAACACAACATCAATTCCAAACCAATTGTGACAGGCCTGTGACAGCAGGAGCAAGGACGCAGGACCCTGGACAGAGCAGCAGCTCCAGTTCCTTCTGATCTGTGCCGGTATACCTTGGTTTCAAACACACCAGAGAGCCCCATGTTCCCCAGAGGAGACACCACTTCCAGGCACTGTAACATGCCCAGGATCTTATGATTCCAGGCTCCCAGTATAACAGGATCTTTGTCACACCAGGATCTCAGGGTCACAGAGGAAGCTTGACTGACAAGTATTCTGACACACCCAGAATCTCAGGTTCACAGGAGCCAGGAATCACAGGATCACAGAGAAAGCTAGAATCTGAAGATCTTGAATCAACCAGGATTATAGGAAGGACAGGCTCCAATCAGATATATTGAGGGCAGCAAGCACTTAAGATAATCAGATGGAAAGAGACAAGCATAAGAAAAAAATCCACAGAAACCAAGGTTACTTGGCATCATCAGAACCAAACGTTCCCAACTCAGCATGTTCTGGATACACCATCACACAAGAAAAGCAAGATATGGATCTAAAGTCACTTTTCAGGATGATGAT
Source organism: Mus musculus (assembly GCF_000001635.26). Taxonomy (NCBI): domain Eukaryota; kingdom Metazoa; phylum Chordata; class Mammalia; order Rodentia; family Muridae; genus Mus; species Mus musculus. The sequence continues at coordinate 80,116,362 of NC_000079.6, forward strand.
GGAGGACTTTAAGAAGGAAATAAAAAACTTCCTTAAAGAAATACAGGAAAACACAGGTAAACAACTAGAAGGTCTTAAAATGGAAACACAAAAAACGCTTAAAGAGTTACAGGAAAACATTACCAAACAGGAGAAAGAATTGGACAAAACCATCCAGGATCTAAAAAAAGGAAGTAGAAACAATAAAGAAATCACAAAGGGAGACCACTCTGGAGATACAAATCCTAGGAAAGAAATCAAGAAACATAGATGCAAACATCAGCAAAAGAATACAAGAGATGGAAGAGAGAATCAGGTGCAGAAGATTCCATAGAAAACATGGACACAACAATCAAAGAAAATGTGAAATACAAAAAGAGCCTAACTCAAAACATCCAGGAAATTCAGGACACAATGAGAAAACAAAACCTAATGATAATAGGCATAAACAAGAAAAAAAGATGTTCAACTTAAAGGGCTAGTAAATATCTGCAACAACATTATAGAAGAAAACTTCCTTAACCTAAAGAAAGACGCCCATGAACGTACAAGAAGCCTATAGATCTTCAAATAGTTTAGACCAGAAAAGAAGTTTCTCCTCTCACATAATAATCAAAACACCAAATGCACAAAACAAAGAAAGAATGTTAAAATCAGTAAGGAAAAAAAGGTCAAGTAATATATAAAGGCAGACCTATCGAAATTGCACCTGACTTCTCCCCAGAGACTATGAAACCCAGAAGATCCTGGGCAGATGTCACACACACCCTAAGAGAACACAAATGACAGCCCAGACTACTATACTCAGCAAAACTCTCAATTACTAAACATAGAGAAACTAAGGTATTCCACTAAAACACAAAATTTACACAATATCTTTCTACAAATCCAGCCTTTCAAAGGATAATAAAGGAAAATTTCAACACAAGGGAAACTAAGCTCAAGGAAAAGAAAGAAACTATTCTTTCAATAAACCTAAAGAAGAGAGCCACATGAACAGAATTGCAACCCTAACAACAAAAATAACAAGAAACATCAATGATTTATCCTTAATATGTTTTAAATCAATGGATTAATTCCCCCAATAAAAAGACATAGACTAACAGACTGGTTATGTAAACAGGACATACCTTTTTGCTGTTTACAGGAAACCCACCTCAGGACAAAGACAGATACTACCTTAGAGTAAAAGGCTGTAAAACAATTTTCCAAGCAAATGGTCCCAAGAAACAAGCTGGAGTAGCAATTTTGATATCGAATAACATTGACTTTAAACCTAAAGTTCTCAAAAAAGATAAGAGGGGACACTTCTTACTCATCAAAGGTAGGATTTAACAAGATGAACTCTCAATTCTGAACATCTATGCTCTAAATGCCAGGGCATCCACATTCATTAAAAAAATCTTTGCTAAAACTCAAAGCACACATTACAACTCACGCAATAATTGTGGGAGACTTCAGCACCCCACTCTCATCAATGTAAGATCCTGAAACAGAAACTAAAGAGAGATACAGTGAAACTAATAGAAGTTATGAAACAAATGGATCTTTGTATGCCCCAGTACAGGGGAACGCCAGGGCCAAAAAGGGGGAGTGGGTGGGTAGGGGGACTTTTGGTATAGCATTGGAAATGTAAATGAGCTAAATACCTAATAAAAAATGGAAAAAAAAAAAGAAAAAAAAGGATACCTATAGAACATTTCATCCTAAAACAAATGGATATACCTTCTTCTCAGCACCTCATAGTACCTTCTCCAAAACTGACCAAATAATCGGTCACAAAACAGGTCTCACCAGATACAAAAATATTGAAATAATCCCATGCACCCCATCAAGTCACCATGGACGAAGGCTGATCTTCAATAATGACATAAGCAATAGAAAACCCAAATACACATGGAAGCTGAACAACACTCTACTCAATGATAACTTAGTCAAGGGAGAAATAAAAAAGAAATGAAAGACTTTTTTAGAACTTAATGAATATGAAGCCACAACATACCCAAACCTATGAGACACAATGAAAGCATTTCTAAGAGGAAAACTCATAGCGCTGAGTGCCTCCAAAAAGAAGCTTGAGAGAGCACACACTAGCAGCTTGACAGCACACCTAAAAGCTCAAGGAAAAAAAGGGAGCAAATTCACCCAAGAGGAGTAGACAGCTGGAAATAATGGAACTCAGGCTGAAATCAACCAAGAGGAACCAAAAAGAACTATTCAAAGAATCAACCAAATGAGGAGGTGGTTCTTTGAGAAAATAAAAAAGATAGATAAACCCTTAGCCAGACTAACTAGAGGGCACAGGGACAGTATCCTAATTAACAAAATCAGAAATGAAAAGGGAGACATAACAACAGAACCTGAGGAAATTCAAAACATCATCAGATCCTACTACAAATGGCTATACTCAACAAAACTGGAAAACCTGGATGAAATGGACAATTTTCTAGAGAAATAGCAGGTATCAAAGTTAAATCAGGATCACGTTAATGATCTAAACAGTCTCATAGCCCCTGAAGAAATAGAAGCAGTCATTAATAGTCTCCTCCCTCCAAAAAAATCCCAGGACCAGATGGGTTTAGTGCTGAGTTCTATTAGACCTTCAAAGAAGTCCTAATTCCAATTCTCTTCAAACTAGTCCACAAATTAGAAACAGAAAGTCCTCTACCAAATTTATTCTATGAATCCACAATTACTCTGATATTGAAACCACACAGAGACTGAACAAAGAAAGAGAACTTCAGGCTGATTTCCTTTATGAATATCGATGCAAAAATACTCAATACAATTCTATCAAACTGAATCCAAGAACACATAAAAGAATCACCCACCATGATGCAGTAGGCTTCATCCCAGGGATGCAAGGATGGTTCAATATACAAAAATCCATCAATGTAATCCAGTATATAAACAGACTCAAAGACAAAAACATATGATCATCTCATTAGATGCTGAAAAAGGATTTGACAAAGTCCAATACCCCTTCATGATAAAAGTGTTGGGAAAATCAGGAATTCAAGGCCCATACCTAAACATAATAAAAGCAATATACAGCAAACCAGTAGCCAACATCAAATTAAATGTTGAGAAACTTGAAGCAATCCCACTAAAATCAGGGACTAGACAAGACTGCCCACTCTCTTTCTACCTATTCAATATAGTACTTGAAGTCCTAGCCAGAGCAATTAGACAACAAAATGAGATAAAAGGAATACAAATTGGAAAGGAAGATGTCAAAACATACTTATTTGCAGATGTTATGATATATAAGTGATCCCAAAAATTCTACCAGAGAACTCCTAAACCTGATAAACAACTTCAGTGCTGGATATAAAAATAACTCAAACAAATCAGTGGCATTTTTCTACACAAACAGTCTGAGAAAGAAATTAGGAAATAACAACTTACAAAATAGTCACAAAAACATAAAATACCTTGGTGTGACTCTAACTAAGGAAGTGAAAGATCTGTATGATAAGAATTACAAGTCTCCGAAGAAAGAAATCAATGAAGATCTCAGAAAATGAAAAGATCTCCCATGATCATGGATTGGTAGGATCATTATAGTCAAAATGTCAATCTTGCCAAAAGCAATCTACAGATTCAATGAAATCTCTGTCAAAATTCCAACTCTGTTCTTCACCAAGTTAGAAAGGGCAATTTTCACATTTATCTGGAATAACAAAAATCCTAGGATAGCAAAAAGTATTCTCAACAATAAAAGAACCTCTTGGGGAATCACAATCCCGGACTCCAATCTGTACTAAACAGCAATTGTATTTAAAACTGCATGGTCTTGTTACAGTGACACATAGATAAATGGAATAGAATTGAAGACCCAGAAATAAACCCAAACACCTATGGCCACTTGATCTTTGACAAAGGAGCTAAAACCAACCAATGGAAAGAAGACAACATCTTCAACAAATAGTACTCTCTCAACAAACGGTTAGCCTGTAGAAGAATGTGAATTGACCATTGTTATATCCTTGTACAAAGCTCAAATCTAAGTAGATCAAGGACCTCCACATAAAACCAGAGACACTGAAACTTATAGAAGAGAATGTGGGAAAGAGCCTCTAAGATTTGGGCACAGGGGAAAAATTCCTGAACAGAACACCAATGGCTTGTGCTGTAAGATCAAGAATTGACAAATGGGACCTCATAAAATCGCAAAGCTTCTGTAAGGCAAAAGATACTGTCTATAAGAGGAAAAGGCAATCAACAGATTGGGAAAAGATCTTTACCTATTCTATATCCGATAGGGGCTAAATCCAATATATATAAAGAACTCAAGAAGTTGGACGCCAGAAAACTAAACAACTCTATTAAAAATGGGTTACAGAGCTAAACAAATAATTCTCAACTGAAGAGTAACAAGTGGTTAAGATGCACCTAAAAATGTTCATCATTTTTAATCATCAGGGAAATGCAAATCATAGCAACTCTGAGATTCCACCTCACACCAGTCAGAATAGCTGAGACCAACAACTGTGGTGACAGCAGATGCTGGTGAGGATTTGGAGAAAGAGGAACACTTCTCCATTGCTGGTAGGACTGCAAGCTGGTACAAATACTCTGGAAATCAGTTTTGTGTTTTTCCTCAGAAAATTGGACATAGTTCTACTGGAAGATCCAATAATACTACTCTTGGGCATATACACAGAAGATGCTCCAACAGGTAATAAGAACACATGCTCCACTATGTTCATAGCAGCCTTATTTATAATAGCCAGAAGCTGGAAAGAATACAGATATCCCTCAATAGAGGAATGGTTACAGATAATGTGGTAAATTTATACAATGGAATCCTATGCAGCTATTAAAAACAATGGATTTATGAAATTCTTATACAAATGGATGTATCTGGAGGATATCATTCTGAGTGACATAACCCAATCAAAAAAAAAAAAAACACACATGATATGCACTCACTGATAAGTGGATATTAGCCCAGATGCTCAAAATTTCTTTTTAGAAGGGGCAACTAAATACCCATGGAAGGATTTACTGAGACAAAGTTCGGAGCAGAGCCTGAGGAATGAACATCCAGAAACTGCCCCACTTTGGGATCCATCCCATAAACAACCACCAAACCCAGACACTAGGGAGATGCCAACAAGTGCCTGCTGACAGGAGCCTGACATAGCTGCCTCCTTTGAGGCTCTGCCTGTGCCTGGAATATACAGAAGTGAAGGCTCACAGTCATCCACTAGGCAGAACATAAGGTCCCCAATGAAGGAGACAGAGAAAGGACCCAGGGTGCTTTAGGGGTCGGAAGCCCCATAGGAGTAACATCAACATGAACTAACCAGTATCCTCAGAGCTGTACCACCAATCAAAGAAAACACATGATGGTACTTGTGGCTCTAGCAATATATGTAGCAGAGGATGGCCTATTCTGTCATCAATGGGAGGATAGGCCCTTGGTCCTGTGAAAGCTTTATGCCAGGACCAGGAATGTGAGTGGTTAGCTTGGGGAGCAGGGGGATTGTGGAGAGGATAGGGGATTTTTGGGGAGGGGAAACTAGGAAAGGAGATAACATTTGAAATGTAAATAAAGAAAATATCTAATAAAGGAAAGAAAAAAATCTTTCTTACAGCATTTAGAAATCCACATCTATTGTGCAAGTTTCTTGTTTTCTTTGTAAAATGACAGTTATTGTTTAGTCTAATATGTCTAATAAATAAATACATGTGAAGAAAAAAGAGGAAACAAAAAATCTTTTAAATAAATAGAGGAAAACACAATCAAACTGATGAAGGAATAGAACAAAGCAGTCTGAGACCTAAAATTGGAAGTATAAACAATAAAGGAAACACAAATGGAAGCAACGACTGAAATGGAAATTCTAGGAAAGAGGTCAAAATTACGGATGTAAGCATCACCAACAGAATACAAGAAATAGAAGAGAGAATCTCAGATGCCGAACATACCTTAGAAGATCAAATTGTCACAGCTGTCAAAGAAAATTCAAAATATAAAAATCTCTTACCTTAAAACATCCAAGAAATTTAGAACACAATGAAAAGACCAAATCTAAGAATAGAAGAAAATGAGGAGAGTGAAGATTCCCAGCTCAAAGGACCAAAAAAAAAAAAAAAAAAAAAAAAAACTTCAACACATTCATAGAAGAAAACTTCCCCAACCTAAAGAAAGAGATGGCCATAAAGGTACAAGAAGCCTACAGAACACCAAATAAACTGGACTAGAACAGAAAATTCTCTTGTCACATAATAATCAAAACATTAAATGCATGAAACAAAGAAAGAATATTAAAAAGCTGCAAGAGAAAAGAGCCAAGTAACCTTGAAAGGCAGACCTATCAGAATAGCACCAGATATCTCAACAAAGGCACTAAGAACCAGAAGAGCCTGGACAGGTGTCCTGTAGACCCTAAGAGAACACAAATGCAAGCCAGACTACTATACCTAGCAAAATTATCAATCAACATATTCCAGGACAAAACCAAATTCAAACAATGCCTAGCTACCAACCCAACACAACATAGAATTCTAAGAGGAAAATTCCAACAAATCGTGGGTACCTACATCAAATAAAAACAAGGTATTAATCATTTCACAATAAAATCAAAAGGAGAGAATCACATATACATAATGTAATCTACAAAAACATACATAAGAGGATCTAGCAATCATCTGTCTTTAATATCTTTCAATATTAATGGACTCTACTCTCCTATAAAAATACATAAGCTAACAGACTGGATATGCAAACAGGATCCAGAATTTTGCTGTATGAAAGAAACACACCTCAATAACAAACACAGACACTACTTCATAATAAAAGGCTAGAAAATGGTTTCCCTGAAAATTGTCCTATGAAAGAAGCAGGAGATGTCATCTATTATCCAATAAATTATACTTTCAACCAAAAGTAATTAAGTGATATGAAAAAAGAAACTTCATATTCATCAAAGGAAAAATATACCACGAGAAACTCTCAACTCTGAACATCTATGCCCCAAATGCAATGGTGCACACTTTTGTAAAAGAAACTTTACTAAAGCTCAAAACACACATTGAACCACACACAATAATAGTGGGAGACTTCAACACCCCACTCTTACTAATGGACAGGTCATTGAAACAGGAACTAAACAGAGTTTAATTTAACAGTTATCTACAGAATATTTCTCACTAAAACAAAAGAATACAACTTCTCAGCACCTCATGGTACCTTAGTCAAAGTTGCCCATATAACTAGTCACAAGACAAGCCTCAATCAATACAAGAAGAATGAAATACTCTCATGTATCCTATCATATCATAAAGCTGGTCCTCAATAATAACAAAAACAACAGAAAACCCACATAACCATGGAAACTGAACAACTCTATACTGAATGATAACTTGGGCACAGAATAAATAATAAAAAAATTAAAAACATTCTGGAATTCAGTAAAAATGAGGACACAGCATACCCAAACTTATGGGACACAATGAAATCAGAGCTAGGAGGAAAATTCATAACACTAAGTGCCTTGGTAAAGAAATGGGAGAGATCCTACAGTAGCAACTTAACAGCACACCTGAAAGCTCTAGAAGCAAATACACCTAAGAGGAGAAGATGACAGGAAATTATCAAACTCAGGACCCAAATCAACCAAATAGAAACAAAGAGAATTATACAAAGAATCAACAACAACAACAACAACAAAAGATGGTTCTTTGAGAGAATCAACAAAATAGATATACTCCTAGCCAAACTAACTAAAGGAGCCAGAGGCAGTATCCGAATTAACAAAATCAGAAATGAAAAGGGTGACATGATAACAGAAACTGAGGAAATTCAAAAAAAATCATCAGATCCTACTACAAAAGCCTATACTAAACAAAACTAAAATCTAGAATAAATGGATGATTTTTCTAGACATATACCACATACCAAAGTTAAATCAAGAGCAGGTAAACTATCTAAACAGGCCCATATCTCTGTAAGGAAATAGAAAAAAATCATTAAACTTACAGAAAGCTCACATCCAAGTAAATCAAGGACATTAACATAAAACCAGGTACAGTGAATCTAATAGAATAGAAAATGAATCTAATAAAACAGCAAATGGGAAAGAGCCTTCATCTCATTGGCAAGAGGGAAATTTCCTAAACATAACTCCAATGGTTCAGGCTCTAAGATCAAGAATTGATAAATGGGACACCATGAAACTGGAAATTTTCTGTAAGGCAAGGGACATAGGTAATAGGACAAATTGGCAACCTAGAGATTGAGAAAAATCTTCACTAACGTCACATACAATAGAGGGCTAATATTCAAAATATATAAAGAATTCAAGAAGCTAACCACCAAGAAAACAAACAACAATTTTTTTTAATTTAAAAAAAAAATGGGATATAGAACTAAACAGAATTCAAAACAGAGAAATCTTGAATGGCCAAGAAGCACTTAAAGAAATGTACAAAGTCCTTAGTGATCAGGAAAATGCAAATCGAAATGACCCTGAGATTCCACCTTACCCCAAACAGAATGGCTAAGATCAAAAACTGAGGTGACAGCAGATGCTGGCGTGGATGTGGAGAAAGAGAAACACTCCTCCATTGCTGGTGGGATTGCAAGCTGGTAAAACCATTCAGGAAAATAATCTGGAAGTTCCATGGGAAATTGGAAATAGATCTACTGAAGACCCAGCTTTTTGGGCTAAAGATGCTCTACAATGCTACAGGATAATGTTTTCCACTGTGTTCATAGCAGTCTTATTTGTTATTGCCAGAACCTGAAAACATCCTAGATGTCCCATAATGGAAGAATGGATACAGAAAATGTGGTTCATGTACACAATGGAATATTACTCAGCTAATAATGAGTAATTAAGAATGAGGACATCATGAGTTTTGAAGGCAAAAGGATGAAACTAGAAAATACCATCCTGAGTGACATAACTCAGACCCAAAAGTATATGCATGGTATGTACTCACTAATAGTGTATATTAACCAATAAATTACTGAATTCCTAGAATACAATCCATGGAACTCAAGCTGGCTAAAAAACCAAAATGCCCAAGTGAGGATGCTCAATCCTGCTTGAGAGGGAGAAGAAAGAAATCATAAGAGGGGGAGGGAGACCTGGGTGAGAAAGGGGACAGGGAAAGTAAGAGGGAAAAAAGATAAGTTATTGGCAGTGGGGGACAGGAATTAACCCTGAGGGCTAGCATAAAATAAACAAACAAAACAAAACAAGACAAAACAAAACAAACAAACAAAAACAGAAACAGGCAAACTTTGGAGATAGGAGGTGGGGGAGACCCTCTGGTACACCAGAGGTAAGACTTTCAGAACATAAAGGGAGGGACCTTAGATGAAATGCCCTACAGTGGGAAGAGGGAACTTGTAGAGTCCACCTCCAGTAAAAAGACAGGACATCAGTTGGAGGGATCGGGTTGCTATTCCAACAGTCAAATATTCTGACTGAGAATTGTTTCCATCTGAAAGAATTGCAGGAACAAAAATGGAGAAGAGCCTGAAGAAAAGGAGGTCAAATGACAGGCCCAAATTAGGATCCAGCTTAAGGGGAGGTCCCAAGGTCTAACACTATTACTGAGGCTGTGATGTATAGTATGGCTGCTCTCTGAGAGGCCCAATCCGCTGTTGAAAGTGTCAGATGCAGGTACTTACACCAAACCAATGGATAGAAGCTGGTAATCCCTGTGGCTGAATTAGGGGAAAAGCCTAAGGAGGAGAGTGACCCTATAGGAAGACAAGCACTCTTAACTAACCTGGACCCCCTGGATCTCTCAGACACTGAGCCACAAACCAGGCAGCATACACCAGCTGATATGAGGCCCCCGACACATATACAGCAGAGAACTGCAACTCTGGACTTAGACAAAGATGCATCTAAACTTCAAGAGACTTGCGGCCTCAGGGAGTGGAGAGATCTGCTGGGTAGTGGTGGAATGGTGCATCTTCTTGGAGATGGTGGAGAAGAGGACTGCGATGTATAATAGTCAGAGGATGGATTGGGAGGGGGATTGTGGGACCATGAAAGGCAGTCTGGTTTCTGGTTGAATTAGGTTTGAAACCCTAGTGACCCCACAGGTGACCCCACAGGGAATAATTCTGCAAGGAACAGTAGGCCTTTTGCCATGTTCCTCTACACCAGGCCCCTGACATGAGGCTGCAGCTCTCCATAGGTTTGTGGCCTCTCACACAGAAGGCTTCTCAGTGATTCCAGCCATGGCCTCCACCACCCAAGCCTCCTGCCAGACAAGGCAAGGGCTCTCCTCCCTGTGGGACCCAGCTGGAGTTCCTCTCTTTTCCCCTTCAGCCCTGGGCTCAATCCAGCCTATTGGCCTCTATTCAGTTCTCAGCTCTTCTGCTGCACCCAGTACTGTCTGAGTGCCCAAGAGTCTGAAAACCGATGCCCCCTGCCTCGGTACAGGCCCAGGGAACCTGGAGCCAGCTCAGGCAGTCTCCTGGGACTTCAGCCTGCACTCTCCGACCCCTGGAGTGGGCTCCTGCAGCTACCTAATTCTGAGGAAGCTAAGGATTGTAACTTAAAATTAATGATGTAAGTATTTTGTCTACATATTTGTAAGGAATGTTATCAATATTAACTTCAAATTATCAATATTAACTCATTCAAACTCTTTGTAATATTGCTTCCTACAGTTAATTAATTGTCACTGTCATTCTTGGCCAATTTAATCTACAGGAAGAAGCAATTGTTAAAAATAGTAACAACGATTCATTTAGAATGTCATTTGAGGATTGAGGAAGTGATAAAGGTTTAGGATATAAAGTCACTTGAAGTAAGACATGATGACCTGAGTTCAATCTTTGGATGGAATAAACCAACTTTCACAAGTTATTTTCTACATTTGTGTCATAGCATGTACATATAGTAAAATATATATTGAATTGTGAGCATGATATAACCTTGAGAAATATTTGTAAGTATGAAAAAAGCAAAAGTTTGTCTTTGATAGTTAATAAACAGTCTATATTAAATGGACATATTAAAAAGTTTAGAGACATGGGGATTGTGTATCTTCCTCTCTAGCCTATTACATTGCATGAGCTGACAGTGTAACATTTTTTTCTAAGTCTTACAACAAAATTGATGACATATAAATGTTGAGACATACATGATATTGTCAGTTGTTGAGATTGTTATACATCCTACATGTTAATAAATATAATAAATAATAAAAATAAAAATATATTTTTACACACTAAGCTAACATGTAATACAAATCTAGAAATTTGAATTTCAGGTACTCTATCAATAACTCATTAATTTTTTATTTGTTACCATGTAAAATCCACTTAAAGCTGTCTTTTAGTGGATCCTCTTCATTTTTAAAATCCTGTAAACCTAAAGACCTGGTCTGACTATATTTTAATACACACTGAATTTCTCCTAGAAGCTTTGATTTTTTAAGTCAGTTTTAACATATAGAATACTTAGTATTTAAGAGTTCGATGTATTTCTGCATACACTAACATAAATAACGTGGTTGACTAAGGCTGTTAGATGAGAGGCCCTTTCCATGCAGCAGACTGAGGCAATCTGTCAGTACTATTCATATCTGGACCAAAGTCTGTGTAAGAGGAAGAAAGCAGATGGCTGTAGATGCTGTTTGTGCTCTTAATGCCCCATGTCATGGAATATTCTGCTACAGGTCAGGCCCAGGAAGAGTCACTTCAAAGAATACTTTGTAATAAGTGATAATATTTTCATTTGATTTGCAGCAATAAATTGTTAATGGAAAATATAATCTTTCAATATTTAAGTTTCTGTATTTAATATTTTAATATACATAACATATATATGTAAATTCTGTTTCTGTAGAAATGATGAAGATATTTGAGTGAAACACTTAGTAGCCTAAGGATGCATATAATTTGTTTTGCTACAAGTGTGAGGGAGTGTGAAGGTGACAACACCAAGCTTACACAAGAATGAATTCATGATTTGCTCAGCTTTGCAGAAGCAATGGTGTCATAACAGGTACCAGTACCTACTCAGTAAAGAGGTCATTTAGTTAATAGAGAAACGTAACTCTGACTTCATCTTGATTTTTAGATGCATCCAGGTAAAAATTTCCATTAAACATGTTTATGCATTTGCTTTTGAGTCTCCAAAGTAGCTAAAGAAATTGTTATATAATACATTGTTTGTTTGTTTTTTAAGAACAAGTCTGCATGTTAGCATCTATATTTTTTCTAAATACACTGCCATACTTTCTCAAATATGTATACACACAAAGAAACACATTATATAAGTTCCATACACACTATAAATCAGCATGTGTTTATTATTATTTGTATACCATCAACTTAGTAAATTTGACTAAGCTAAGTTCAGAGTCTAAATATATACCAAGACTATTTGTAGACTTATTAATTAGACATACTCTATATATTTAATGAATTCTTATACTGAATAAATTAGAATACATTATTGTAATATATGTATATGTGTACGTATATGTAATCAATACATAAAATTGTATACATTTTATATATAAAGTATACATACATTTATATGTACAAAATATACATGTGTTTACTTGTTAAATATATGGAAATATATGTACACACACACATATATATAAATGTTAAGACATAAAAAATTCAGACCAAGTTCAAGTTGTACTATATTCATACATCTTAGCTTTTCTTTTCCCAAAATCAATATCTACAAATAATAAATGAGATCCCAGAGGGTTGAGATAAGCTCCAACTTTCACTCAGCAATACTGCAATTGATCATTGGCTCAATAATACAGGTGAGTGTCACACTACAGAACACCCTTTGTGCACTACAGTACAAAATCAATAGCTTTCAAATAAGCACCATGGTTACCTTAAAGACTACATGGTAGCTTGGGTTAGAATGATCTCTCAACTTCAAAAAAGGTATGATATCGTAAAACCTAAATAATGAACAAAGCTTCCAATATCATATTTATTTTTGTTGTGTGCACTATATTTTACCTAGCCAAAAATAACTTTATGATTAAAATCATCATATTAACACAGTGTGTTAAAAAGCCACAATGCAGTGACATACATGGTCTCTGGATCATTTTGACTCTTAGTATATTAGTACACATATTAAAATGAGGAGACTGTATTGATCCATAATTTCTTTAAATATAAACAAACAATTCTACACAAGACATTATGCCAATGCTTATTGGAGAATTAGTTAGCCATAAGAAGTACAAGCTCTGTTTATTCCTTCTGTTTTGTGACTCTCTTCTGTCAATCAAGTCCAGAATGATAACCCAATTATAGATCCTTAAGCTAAATTCAACAGACAATAACAAGTTAACAAGTTTGCACACATGTTAGTTTACAGGCATGAGAAGTATTGGGACCAAGGTTAATAAACATTAGTCAAAGAAATAGACTCTATCTTAGCGTCCTTCTGTAAGGTCAGGAAGCTGGAGAATTTCCCACTGTATCATTTCAATCTAGAAAGATTCAATTGTTGATGAGAGAATATCAGTTGTTTTTCCATTTTTCAATTCTAAACATATCTGTGTATGGTAAATATATTTTCAAAGGTAAGAGAAACACATATTTTAAGTTTTACAAAATTTTCCTTATTTCCTTCATTCTTTAAGAATTTAAAATGCATATTGACTTATTTAAATATTTACATCAAAAATATCCAAAAATCAGTGGGATTGTTGAATAAGGCAAATCTTCAAATATTTATTTCGAGACAAAACATGTGAGTTAAAAATATTCAAAATGTTAGCTATTGAATAAAATTAATTATACCTATTTTCAAACTCATAGTTTAAACAATTAGTCTGAAAAGAACCAAACAAACCCCCCATAATCATAAGTAATACTATCCAACGATCACATGTGATAAAGAATTGTGTAGACTTACCCACAGCTGCCAATATCCAGTCTTTTGGCAAAACTAAGAGTTTGTGGTATTTTCATCGACGCTACTTGTCTCTCACTTCACAAAGGAGTTCACCACTTAATTTAGCACTACCTCAAAAGATTAAAAATAGAAAATAAGATATTTCTTCCTGGTTCAATTTTTTGGAGTTATATTTCTATTTCCTTCCTTTAGTGACTTGTGTCATGTACACAACACGGCACAGTTCTCTCTCTACAGAGACAGGCTTTATATCCCAAGCTCATGTGTGAGTATGGGATGCAAAATACCTCTTCCTTATCATGTGCTTGTTAGCTTTGTCCAATCTGTGGCAATCACTTCAGTCCCAGGGGTTGGAAGACACAGATGCAGGGAAAGGGAAGCAAAAGCTGAAGAGAGATCAATACTGTACTGTGAAGTACGAAGTGCAGGCTATTTACTTTTCATTGATCCAATGGTGCTGGAGAAACACCTCAAAACCAGCATTAAATTGAAGGAATACATCTTCTGGTTTGTTTGTTTGCTTTTTTTTTTAAACTGGAAGGATAAAAAGAAGCTAAGAAATTAGAACAAACAGAGACTAACCACAGAAGTGCAATAAAACTATTAATCTACATTACACACACACACACACACACACACACACACTAACATAATTAACTTTCACGTTGAATGAAGTTTAAGACAGAATGGTTAGCGCACAGGTTATGTTATATTTTGTTTTAAAGTTGCTTTACCATGTACTTAGAAGTGACACTAAACACTGATATATGAGAACTAGAGACCCAGTGCTATTCTTCAAAAATATTGAAGCAGGACAAATATCCAGAACACATATTAAATAGGAAGTGGGTCTATTCCAGTCAGAGACAGGAACATTGAACTTTAATTTCTAAGGTTTGAAAATTGAGGCTTGGATTGAAGAGCTTCTGTAGTGGTTAAAGGATTCTAGCCACAGAAACACAATTCAGACCGTAGAACCCACAGAGAAACCATCCAATTCATGTAAATTTTGTGGCAATCAGTCTACTCACACATATGTATAAATACCTGTAAAATTTTTGTGTGACTTTCAGAATCACAGTGATTCTTTCTGGGTGAGAATTTCAACAGGAAGCAAACACTGAAATGAAACTGAAGTTTGTCAAGTTTACTGCACTAATTTAAAGGAGACACATGTTTTTTCTGTGAAAAATTTCTAAGTCTCAATATTGAGTAAAATAATTACATGTTCTATTAAAAAAAACTTTATTTGGTGTTGCTAATCTAAATCCTGGCCATTTTAGAAAAAGTTAATATGAAGAATACAGAACAAACCATTAAAACTGAAAAACTATCCCCATTTGAAGAGGAATTGATTCTTATCTTCTTTGGCAACATTCAATCTCTGTTGTCATCAAGTTTCTAATAATTCAAAATAAAGGCCAAAATGCCTTAATTTTATAACTATTTTTCTTTTATTTATAATAAAAATACACTATTTCTAACGATGATGTGATTATGCAAAAATAAGATGAAGAGTATGACATTTTTATAGCATGGGACAAGTTTTATTTAAGATGATGAAGTTAATTTTGTCTTCTAAATGGGAGCATCTTTTATCTTCATCCATTATTTGTTCTAGGATTTTATGTCTGGAACATCCCTACAGACTAAAAATATAAAATAAAAAGTCTTTAAATTCAGTTTGCTATACAATTTTCTTTTAAAGTTGGAAAAGTTGATTTTTGATTTTAAAAACTAAACACCATAGGAAGACCAGCAGTATCAACTAACCTAGACCTCAGAAATCTCTTAGACACTGAGCCACCAATCAGGCAGCATACACACACTAGATGATATGAGACCCCCAACACATACAACTGCTGGTCTGGTCTCAGTGAGAGAAGAGGCACCTAACCATGGAGAGACTTGAGGCCCCAGAGAGTAGGGAGGCCTGTCAGGGTGGGATGGGGGAAGGCTGGTGGAGTGGGTGGTAGGGCTGTAGACATCCTCTTGGAAACAGGAGAGGAGGAATGGGATGAGGAAATAGATATAATAGTAGTAGTAGTAGTAATAGTAGTAGTAGTAGTAGTAGTAGTAGTAGTAGTAGTAGTAGTAGTAGCAATAAAATAATAAAGAATTGTAAAAAATCCTAAACAATAGAACATGAGGCTGGAGAGATAGTACTAACTGACTATGTAGGTGGGCTGCTGTTTGCAGGATATGAATTAGATTCCTAATACCCACAACTGGCAGGTCACTAATGTTCTGTAACTTCAGGTCCAGGGAATCTGATACTTTTGAGCTATATGGACCCCTCTACTTTAGGAAAATACTCAGACATGGACACAAATGAGTACACATAATTAAAATTAATTAAAATATTTTTAAAGAAATCTAATCTCCAAAAGATCCAATATTCACTTATATTATTGAATGAAAAGATATACAAATCTTCTGTGAAATTTTTTATTATTCAAATCAAGGTTTCTTGGTTATAACTTCCTTGTGAAAATAATAATTAAAATATATTTAACAACATTATTATGATTAACAATTTTGTTAGGAATTATTAATTGAAAATAATTATAGATTAATATTTTGGGCTAAATATGGTTATTCTCTCCATGTTACATTTCACAACATGATATAGATTGTGGTACTAATTCTTGATTTTGTCTGAATGGAAATCTTTCATCTTAGAATGAGGCTACTTATGACATGAGAAGTAAATATAGTTTACAGTGGTCAAAAAGTAAATAATGGACAAATATCAGTAAGTTCCCAAATTATACAAAATTTACAAGATCCCTTTCTAGGATTATATAAGCAGGAAATGCTGGTAGAAAAGAGAATTCCCTGCCTTGTTAATCCCCCGCTAGTCGTGCAGGGAAGTATGGATATATATTAGTATATATTATATGTTATATTATATTATATATTATAGTCGTGCAGGGAAGTATGGCTACATATTAGTATATGTGTTATATTATATTATATTATATTATATTTATTATATATTATATATTATAGTCATGCAGGAAGTATGGATATATATTTTTGTTAGTTCTCAGCCTGGTTTGAGTACACTGCAGTTACATATATGACTTTGAGTTGCCCAGGCTCCTGCAAGTAATTCAAATAAACAAACATTCCCCGGATCCAAAGCCTTAGAACTCCTGGGTAGAACCACATATTAAGGAAGAAAAACATATAAAAGAAGTTTTGGACACTCATTATTTCTGAGAGGGGAGAAAAAATTATGATTCAGTACTCAAAAGAGTACTTAGTAGTCATCCAATGCAAAAGCAAAACTATGATATTCATAGAAGACTCAGCACCCAAATTACTTAAATTGGGAAAGACATTTAAATGAGCAATGAAAGAGCCTGTCACCTCTGGCTCATAAAGAAGTTAGGATCAGGATGCCTGATTTAGAAGTCACATATTGACAAGTATAACAACTCCTAGTCTTTTTTGAGATACTGTAAGTCAAGTCAACCCTTGATAGTCTGGATCATACACATCACTAGAGACATTTGGTTATCACAATCTGAGATCCACATGAATTTCAGGCACTGGCAGACAGTGAAGAACAGATAGGTTTTACTGAGGTAGAATATGACCTTTATGAGAGCATGGGAAAAGGGAAGAGAAAGGGCAGATATTACTGAGACATCTGGGCATGAAGGAAACACTGTTTGGGTTTGAGTTCACTGAGCATGGTAAACTGTATTAAAAGGATAATTAGAAAGCAGGTTGAGTCCAGACCTTCTTGCCCAGACCCAGCCAGGACCTAAATTTATGAGATTTTTTTCTTTATTTATGAGTCTGCCAAGTTTCATATACTGCTGTCTTTCCAGGCCAAAGCACCCACGAAGGTTTAGACAAGTGAGCTTTCTTAAATTTTCCACCAAGCAATGTATGGCACCCCTAATAAATCCTTAACAACCAGTTACCACTGAAGAATTACTCCTGTCTCTCCAATAATCAGCACTGAGTACCGCAATGCCTACCTTGCACATTCCTATTACATGATAGGAAATCAACCATGTTTTGGCAAAATAAAAATTAAACATAGGCATCAATATAGGCAGGACTCAATCTCCCAGCTCTCAGTGAATCAGTAAAATAAATCCATACCCCCAGGTCACATCACAAAAACATAAACAACTTAGAAGTCCAAAATAATGTGTGCCTCCCTAAAGACTTTCTACATAGACTAACCTTAGGACACAGAATCTAAAAGATTTTAAATCTGTAAATAAATAAATAAATAAATAAATAATCCAAATAATTTAAAAGGGTCATGAATTCACCAGGGAGTGAATTTAATACAGAACACAAATAAATCAAACTCCAGGAAAACACACATAAATGGCTGTATAAAATTACACTTTTCAAGATTTGAAAACTAAATTGAATATATATGGAGTATATATGGAAAATATATGGAGAATATTTGGAATATATAAGAAATACATATAATGGAATATACAGGTGTATGTATATGGAATATATAGAATGTATATGGAATATGTATATGTGGAATATGTGTTTATATATCGAGTATGTGTGTGTCTGTGTGTGTGTATGTAAAAACACAATGTAAAATAGTAATTGAAAGACAGCAAGAAGGTATGGGTGGGAGGGTTTGAAGATAAGAAAGAGGGAAGGGAGAAATGATGCTATTATATTATAATCTCAAAACTAAAAAGAAATATTTGAAAGTATACATCAGTTCCTAAAGTAAGGGCAGCAACAATCTTAAAGGGCTGCATGGCAATCTAGAAGCCTGTGTGGATGGGTTCTCTCCATGCATGGTGTGGTTGTTTAGCTTCAGGATTTTGTGGGACTCCTAACAATAGGAATGCAGTTGTCTCTAACTCTTTGCCTGCTCTTGGGACCCATTTCCTCCTCCTGGGTTGCCTAATGTAGCCTTGCTATAAAGGCTTGTATCTAGTCATATTGTATCTTGTTTTGCTGTATTTCTTTGATATCTCTACTTTTTTTTTTTTTCTGAACAGAAATGGCAGAGCAGTGGATCAGCGAGAGAGGAGATGTGTATGGGGGTAGAGACTAGGGCAGGGAAGCTGTTGTCAGAATGTAATGTATGAGAGTTAAAAAAAAAAAGCTACATGTCCAAAAGGGTACATTTTTGTCACTGTTCATTCTGAAGTACAAACAGGAAAGAAATCAGAAAAGAAAATCCACTAGAAATAGAAACCAAAGGCCACAGGGAGCAATGGACAAAGAAGTAAGTTGAGGAAATGGTATTAGGAAGATATCTGGCCTCTACATTTGGCTCACAGGCTTCTGTTCCTGTCCTTGTCTTTGATGTGCTGCAGGACACAGGAAAAGTCTTTTACATGGATCATAAATATTACCTAAGTTTTCAGAAATGTGGGCAGCTATAAAACATACCAAAAATGTTATAATTTTTTAAAATTCATTTATCACAGAATGGGGGGAAAATAGAAGGCTATCTCTAAGATATGACTTTTAAAGACAAAAATTATCTAAAGCAATTATTATGGGGTCCTGCCCCCATTACTATGTGTTGAAATATGCAATCCAAATAGAAAATAGTTCTTCTGAGGTGTCATCTTCTACATCTATTAGAAGTTCTTGGTTTGATGCAAAGAGAAGTTTTATAATCCATCATACATTTTATTTTCTGAGAGAAATAAAACCTCTTGCATTCTAACTACATAGGAGAAATAGAAGGAAGCCATTTTTAAGGTGATATGAAAAACTTAAAGAAAAATTTATTAAACACTACAGCTTCTAATTTCAATGAATGTGTACTTTCTGAGTAGTTTTGGCATTAGCATTAACATAAGCGTGGATGGCAGAAATAGTGTTTGTCGCTCACCACTCTTCGTGCTCTCTCTCCTCTCTTCACGTCATCAACCACAGATACTAACTAAGACCTTGATCTAGAGTTTGAGGAGCTGCATATTGATTTCCTAACTTGTTCTTCCAACTTCCTAATCATATATTATCTACTTTGACTAAACCTCCTTTAACTTTCTATTTCCTTTCCTAAGCTTTCCTGAGATTCACATTAGCTAGCTTGATATGCAAAAAGTATTCTGTAAAAAAAAGTAGGATTAAAACATACATTTAAAAATACCTCATTTACATATACAAAGGTTTGGCTCTTGATTTTTATTTTGGAATGGTCAAATTTTGATTTAATTTATTCTAATGTGTTCCATCTTTAAAACTGCATGGCTTCCATAAGAAATAATTCTTATCTAAATAAAACTTATATGAACTGTAAATTCTCTTTCCTCATCTCTATTCTTTCCATCAAATTGAAATATAAGAACTAATTTTCTTTCTTCTGGGTCTCACTTAGCATTTGGCAACTTATACTTTTTTTTTACTTCTTAAATAATAATATTCTAAATTTGAAAATATGATCTCTGCCTTCTCACTTTGGCTTAGCTCTTGATCACATGATTGCTCAGCCATCTTGTTTGTAGCATGTAATAATAATCACCAAAAGGGAAAAAGAAAACCACATAGGAACTCCTAAACCTAGAGTTAGAGCTGATAGGGTGTCCCTATGGTGCTTGAATCCAGAGTCACCTCAAATATATACTAAACAAAGGATCATTTTCTACCAATGGACTCTGAACTATGTGCTGGAAGAGCAATTCCCACACATGATTTAAATAATCACTCACCTGTAAGAATGGAGAGAGCTCACTGCTAAGGACCAACTATGGACTTTGCAGATCATCTGAGTTCATTTACAAGCACACACATATAAGAACTTTACTATCTATAGTTTTAATCAAGAAGAGGATATATTGTTTTATGACTCCAAGTCCCAAGACACTTGCATACATGCATGCAGGCATTCGCATATATAAATATTTGGGAAAATGTCTGGCAAAATGTATGGGATAAGGAACTGTGGTTTGGGAGACTAACTGGGTAATGCCTGTAAGATAAATAAATAAAATAACTTATTTAAAAAACCAATTTTAAAAGAAAATAATTTGGACTGATTGTTGAGTATATAAATATTGTTTAAATATATGCTCATATTTTAATAATGATAGATCTATTATTAAAATTCATAACTTAATATGAGAAAGGTGGTATATTAATCTTGGTTAGTAGTCTTACAAAGGTTAAAAATTAAACTTTTCATAAGAAATTTACACTATTTCCTGTATTCAATTTTAGAACAGAATCAGTATCACACCAATGTACAATTTCTGTCTTGTGCATTTTATTTCAATAATATTAGAAAGAACAACTTGGTTACATTAAAAATCAAAGCAAAAGAACGTTTACAAAGTACAGGAGGTAGCCAGATCCTATTTTGGTGTTCATAGGATCACCTTCCCTCTTTCATAAAGTATATTAATAGGATAAGATTAATTGATCTTGCAACTAATTTAGTAGGTAGATGTAAGAAAATAATAGCATGAAAGTTCTTTAGTAAGTTAATAGAAAAGAACTAAATGTAACACTTAGGAAAACAATGAAAATAATACTCAATGAATAATATATATGCATATGTGAATATATTCAATGAGAATAATCTAATAAATAACATCTGAAATTATCTGGTAACCACTTCAAAAATAATATTTTAATTAATTATAAAATGGAAGTAGGGAAATATAGACGCTATGTAATTTGAAATGTTTGTTTACTTTTTGTCAGTTAGGCAAATATAAAACAAAGAAGACTAAATCGTGATGCTAAATTTAGGCTTTGATAAAATATAATAGCAGTAGACAAATTTACAAACTCACCTTAATATGATACAAATATGGCGTTAATTTTCTTTAGCCTTAGAAAAAGAAAACTGAGTCAAAACCTTGCAGATGATAAATGGATTTAAAAAGCATTAAAATAGTTCTAAGACTCCCCTTCTGAACTGTGTCAGCTCCAGGTCACTTTGGGCACAAACTCATCAGACAGTCCCATGGTCCCCAGATGACTCTCCATGAGATCTTAGGATCACTGGTGAGTGGAACACAACATCGGTTCCAATCAAATCATGCCAGGCCTGAGCCAGCAGCAGGGAAGCAGAAAACCCAACTGACCAGGGGCAAAAGTGCCTTCCTGTTAGTGCCAGCTCCTGGTTACCTTGGGCACAAACTCAGGGGAAGGTCCCAGACAAGCAACTCAGGTTCCTTCTGATCTATACTGGTACACCTTGGTTTGAAAGACACCAGACAACCTGACAGTCCTCAGAGGAGACACCAATTCCAGGTGCTGTAACACACCCAGGATATTAGTATTAAAGGATACAAGGATACCAGGAACTTGGTCATACGAGGATCTCAGTCTCAGAAGAAGCTTGATTGTCAAGAACTCTGACACACCCAGAATCACAGGTTCACAGGATCCCAGAACACAGAGAAGCTGGACTCTAAGGAGTCCTCTATCAACTGGGATTATAGGAAGGACAGGCTTCAATCAGATATATTGAGGGGAATAAGCACTTGAGATAATCAGATGGCAGGAGGCAAGCATAAGAAGGAGAAGTAACAGAAACCAAGGTTACTTGGCATCACCAAAACCAAACTTTCCCACCATAGCAAGTCCTGGAAACAACATCACACCAGATAAGCAAGATATGGTACTAAAGTCACTTCTCATGATAATGATGGAGGACTTTAAGAAGAAAGTTTAAATTCCCAAGACCTCCCTGGAAACAGACATCCTTCTTGGCAGAAAGAGGCATGCATGTGGGTAATTGACATTCTAGTTGGCAAGTTAAGACATTAATGTTAGAAAAGGCAAGTTTCCTGCCACAGTTGAATATCCCAACCAATGGGAACAGGTAAGTGTACAACAAAGACATTTTCCAAAAGGAAATCCCCTATCTGTAAAACTTGATTGATGGAATAACTTGGAACAGATGTTTGTGGATTTTAGGTGGAAAAAGCTGTATAGGATCTTAACTTGAGGTCATGATTCTGTTCCCAAACCTGTATTGTGTCCATAATCAATCAGAATTGGGGTGTGACATTCAGTAAACCATCCTATTTGACTGAGGAAAAAAAAAAGAAAGAAATACAGGAAAACACTGGTAAAAACCTAGAAGCCCTTAAAGAAGAAACACAAAACCCCTTTAAAGAGTTACAGGAAAACACTAACAAACAGGTAAAAGAATTGAACAAAACCATCCAGGAACTAAAAATCGAAGTAGAAACAATAAATAAATTACAAAGGGAGACAACTCTGGAGATAGAAATCCTAGGAAAGAAACCATAGATGGGAGCATCAGCAAAAGAATACAAGAGATGGGAGAAAGAATCTCAGGTGCAGAAGATTCCATAGAAAACATGGACACAACAATCAAAGAAAATGTAAAATGCAAAAAGATCCTAACTTAAAACATCCAGGAAATCAAGGACACAATGAGAAGAGCAAACGCCAGGGCCAAAAAGTGGGAATGGGTGGGTAGGGGAGTTGTGGGGAGGGTATGGGGGACTTTTGGGATAGCATTGGAAATGTAATTGAGGAAAATACATAATAAAAAATATTTTTTAAAAGATAATAGGTATAGATGACAATGAAGATTTTCAAATAAAAGGGCCAGTAAATATCTTCAACAAAGTTACAGAAGAAAAATTTTCTAACCTAAAGAAAGAGATGCCCATGAACATAGAAGAAGCCTAAAAACTCCAAATAGTCCAGACCAGAAAGGAAATTCCTCCCGACACATAATAATCAGAACAACAAATGCACTTAATAAGGATAGAATATTAAAAGCAGTAAGGGAAAATGGTTAAGTAACATATAAAGGCAGACCTAACAGAATTACACCAGATTTCTCACCAGAGACTATAAAAGCCAGAAGATACTAGACAGATGTTATACAGACCCTAAGAGAACACAAATGCCAGCCCAGGCTATTATACTCAGAAAAACTCTCAATTACCATGAATGGAGAAACCAAAGTATTCCATGACAAAACCAAACTCACACAATATCTTTCCATGAATCCAGCCCTTCAAAGAATAATAAAGGGAAAAATCCAGCACAAGGAGGGAAATGACTCCCTAGCAAAAGCAAGAAAGTAATTAGTCAACAAACCTAAAGGAAGATAGCCTCAAGAACAGAATCCCAACTCTAACAACATAAATAAGAGGAAGTAACAATTACTTTTCCTTAATATCTCTTAACATCAATAGACTCAATTCACAAATAAAAAGACATAGGCTAACAGACTGACTATATAAACAGGGCCCAATATTTTGTTGCATACAGGAAACCTTTCTCAGGGACAAAGACAGAGGCTACCTCAGAGCAAAAGGCTGGAAAATAATTTTCCAAGCAAATGGTCCAAAGAAACAAGCTGGGGTAACAATTCTAATATCAAATAAAATTGACTTCCAACCCAAAGTTATCAAAAAAGACAAGGAGGGGCACTTCATACTCATCAAATGTAAAATCTTCCAGGATGAACTCTTAATTCTGAATACCTATGCTTTCAAGGGCATCCGCATTCATTAAAGAAACTTTAGTAAAGCTCAAAGCACACATTACAGCACACACACTAATCGTAGGAGACTTTAACACCTCACTCTCATGAATGGACAGATCCTAGAAACAGAAACTAAATAAAGACATGGTGAAACTAACAGAAGTTATGAAACAAATGGATTTAACAGATATCTACAGAACATTTTACCCTAAAACAAAAGGATATAACTTCTTCTCAGAACCTCATGGTACCTTCTGCAAAACTGACCATATAACTGGTCACAAAACAGGCCTCAACAGATACAAAAATATTGAAATTATCCCATGCATCCTTTCAAATCACCATGGACTAAGGCTTATCATCAATAACAAAATAAATGATAAAAAGCAAACGTTGATGTGGAAACTGAACAACACTCTATTCAGTGAATATTTGGTCAAGGAAGAAATAAAGAAAGAAATTGAGGACTTTTTAGAGTTTAATAAAGAAGAAGCCACAACATACCCATACATATGGGACAAAATGAAAACAGTCCTAAGAGGAAACCTCATAGCTCTGAGTGCCACCAAAAAGAAACTAGAGAGAGAACATACTAGCAACTTGGCAGCACACCTAAAAGCTCTAGAACAAAAGGAAGAAAATTCAACCAAGAGGAATAGACAGCAGAAAATAATCAAAATCACGGCTGAAATCAACCAAATAGAAGCCAAAAGAACTATACAAAGTATCAACCAAACCACGAACTGTTTTGTTTTGTTTTTTTGAGAAAATCAACAAGACAGATAAACCCTTAGCCAGACTAACTATAAGGCACAGGGATGGTATCCTAATTAACAAAATCAGAAATGAAAAGAGAGACAAAACAACAAAACCTGAGGAAATCCAAAATATCATCAGGTCCTACTACAAAAGGCTATACTCAACAAAACAGGAAAACCTGGACGAAATGGACAATTTTCTAGACAGATACTGGGTACCAAAGTTAAATCCAGATCAGATTAAAGATTTAAACAGCCCCATATCCCCTAAAGAAATAGAAGCAGTCCCAAAGAGGAAAGACAAATTCAGACCAATTTCCCTTAGGAATATTGATGAAAAAATACTCAATAAAATGCTTGCAAACTCAATCCAAGAACATGTAAAAAAGATCATCTATTATGATCAAGTAGGCTTCATTCCAGGGATGCATGATGGTATAATAAATGGTAATCCATCAACGTAACACACTATATAAACATGCTCAAAGACAAAAACCACATGATCATATCATTAGATGCTGAGAAATCATTTGAAAATATCCAACACAGATTCATGATAAAAGTCTTGGAAAGATCAGTAATTCAAGGCCATACCTAAACATAATTAAAGCAATATACAGCAAGCCAGTAGACAATGTCAAACCCAAATGGAGGGAAACTTGTAGCAATCACACCAAAATCAGGGACTAGACAAGGCTGCCCACTTTTTCCCTACCTATTCAATATAGCATTTGAAGTCCTAGCCAGAGCAATTAGACAACAAAAGATTAAGGGGATACAAATTGGAAAGGAAAAAGTCAAAATATGACCATTTACAGATGATATGATAGTATATATAAGTGACCCTAAAAATTTTACCAGAGAACACCTAAACCTGATAAACAGCTTCTGTGCAGTAGCTGGATATAAAATTAACTCAAACAAATCAGCGGTCTTTCTCTACACAAAGGATAAACAGATTGTGAATGAAATTAGGGAAACAACACCCTTCACAATATTCACAAATACTATAAAATACCTTTGTGTGACTCTAACTAAGGAACTGAAAGATCTGTGTGATAAAAACTTCAAGTCTCTGAAGAAATAAATCAGAGAAGATCTCAGAAGCTATCTCAGATTCAATGCAATCCCCAGTAAAATTCCAACTTAATTCTTCACCTAGTTAGAAAGGGCAATTTGCAAATTCATTTATAATAACAAAAACCTAGGATAGCAAAAACTATTCTCAACAATAAAAGAACCTCTGGTGGAATAACCATGCCTGACCTCAAGCTGTACTACAGAGGAATTTTGATAAAAACTGCATGGTAATGATACAGTGATAGATGGGTAGATCAATGGAATAGAACTGAAGACCCAGAAATGAACCCACTCACCTATAGTACTTGATGTTTATCAAGGGAGCTAAAACCATCCAGTGGAAAAAAGACAGCATTTTCATAAAAATGGAGCTGGCACAACTGGCGGTTATAATATAGAAGAATGTGAATTGATCATTTCTTATTTCCTTGTACAAAGCTCAAGTCTAAGTTGATCAAGGAACTCCACATAAAACCAGAGGCTCTGAAACTTATAGAGGAGAAAGTGGGGAAAAGTCTCAAAGATATGGACACAGAGGAAAAATTCCTGAACAGAACAGCAATGGCTTGTGCTATAAGATCCAGAATCGACAAATAGGACCGCATAAAATTGCAAAGCTTCTGTAAGGCAAAGGACACTGTCAATAAGACAAAAAAGGCCACCAACACATTGGGAAAGAATCTTTAGCAACCCTAAATCTGATAAGAGACTAATATCTGATATATATAAAGACCTCAAGAAGCTGGCCTCCAGAAAATCAAATAACCCTATTAAAAAAATTGGGTAAAGGGCTAAACAAAGAATTCTCAACTAAGAATACCAAATGGCTGAGAAACACCTGAAAAAATGTTCAACGTCCTTAATCATTAGGGAAATGCAAATCAAAAGAACCCTGAGATTTCACCTTAAACCAGTAAGAATGGCTAAGATAAAAATTTCAGGTGTCAGCAGATGCTGGTGAGATTGTGGAGAAAGAGGAATAGTCTTCCATTGTTGCTGAGATTTCAAGCTGGTACAACCACTCTGGAAATCAGTTTAGCAGTTCCTCAAAAATGGAGTACTACTCAGCTATTAAAAAGAATGAATTTATGAAATTCCTAGGCAAATAGATGGACCTGGAGGACATCATCCTGAGTGAGGTAACACAATCACAAAAGAACTCAAATGATATGTACTCACTGATAAGTGGATATTAGCCCAGAAATTTAGTATACCCGAGATATAAGATACAATTTGCAAAACACATGAAACTGAAGAAGAACAAAGACCAAAGTATGGACACTTTGCCCCTTCTTAGAATTGGAAACAATCACCCATGGAAGGAGTTACAGAGACAAAGTTTGGAGCTGAGACAAAAGGATGGACCATCTAGAGACTGCCATATCCAGGGATCCATCCTTCCAAACGATGACACCATTGCATACACTAGCAAGTGTTGGCTGAAAGGACCCTGATATAGCTGTCTCTTGTGAGACTAGGCCGGGGCCTAGCAAACACATAAGTGGATGCTCACAGTCAGCTATTGGATGGATCACAAGGCCCCCAATGGAGGAGCTAGAGAAAGTATCCAAGGAGCTAAAGAGATCTGCAACCCTGTAGGTGCAACAACATTATGAACTAACCAGTACCCCGGAGCTCCTGACTCTAGCTGCATATGTATCAAAAGATGGCCTAGTCGGCCATCACTGGAAAGAGAGGCCCATTGGACACTCAAACTTTATATGTCCCAGTACAGGGGAATGCCAGGGCCAAAAAAAAATGGGAATGGGTGGGTAGGGAAATGGGGGGGGGTATGGGGGACTTTTGAGATATCTTTCTAAATGTAATTGAGGAAAATACATAATAATAAAAATATTTAAAAAAAGAAATAACTTTTAAAAATTGGACATAGTACTACAGGAAGATTCAGCAGTATCTTTTCTGGGCCTATATTCAGTTGTTCCAACTTGAAATAAGGACACATGAAACACTATGTTCGTATCAGCCTTATTTATAGTACCCAGAAGGTGAAAAGAACACAGATGTCCCTCAACAGAGGAATGGATACAGAAAATGTGGTACATTTATACAATGGAGTACTACTCAAGTATTAAAAACAATGAATTTATGAAATTCTTAGGCAAATGGATGGAGGATATCATCCTGACTGAGGTAACCCAATCACAAAAGAATACACATGATATGCATTCATTGAAAAGGAGATATTAGCCCAGAAATTTAGAATACCCAAGATACAATTTGCAAAACACATGAAACTCAAGAAGAAGAAAAACCAAAGTGTGGAGCCAGAAGAAATAGCCAGGGAGCTGATTGGGACTGAAGTCCCATAGAAGGAACATCAATATGAACTAACCAGTACCCTCAGAGCTCCTTGGAACTATACCCCCAATCAGAGAAAACACATGGTGGAACTTGTGGCTCTTGCTATATTTGTAGCAGAGGATGGCCAAGTCAGTCATCAGTGGGAGGAGAGGCCCTTGGTCATGTGAAGGCTCTAGGCCTCAGTATAGTGGAAAGCTAGGACCAGGAATGGGAGTAGTTGGGTTAGGGAAACAGGTGGAAGGCAGAGGGGATAGGGGATTTTCGACTGGAAACTAGGAAAGGGGATAACATTTGAAATGTAAATAAGGAAAATATCCAATAAAAAATAGTTCTAGGGCAGGCTTAAAGAACAAATATAGTGACACATAGTGTTGCCTGTCTAATGTAATTTATTTTATTTTTTAATACTTTTTATTAATTATTTTCCTCATTTACATTTCCAATGCTATCCCAAAAGTTCCCCATACCCTCCCACCCACTCCCCTACCCACCCACTCCCACTTTTTGCCCCTGGCCTTCACCTGTACTGGGGCATATAAAGTTTACAAGTCCAATAGGCCTCTCTTTTCAGTGACGGCCGACTTGGCCATCTTTTGATACATATGCAGCTAGAGTTAAGAGCTCCGGGGTACTGGTTAGTTCATAATGTTGTTCTACCTATAGGGTTGCAGATCCCTTTAGCCCCTTGGGTACTTTCTCTAGCTCCTCCATTGGGGGCCCTGTGATCTATCCAATAGCTGACTGTGAGCATCCACTTCTGTGTTTGCTAGACAGCTATATCTGGGTCCTTCCAGCAAAGTCTTGCTAGTGTATGCAATGGTGTCAGCATTTGGAAGCTGATTATGGGATGGAACCCTGGATTTGGCAGGCTCTAGATGGTCCATCCTTTCGACACAGCTCCAAATTTTGTCTCTGTAACTCCTTCCATGGGTGTTTTTTTTTTTTCCCAATTCTAAGAATGGGCAAAGTGTCCACACTTTGGTCTTCGTTCTTCTTGAGTTTCATGCGTTTCTCACCTGAGGAATACCGAATGGCAGAAAAGCACCTGAAAAAATGTTCAACATCCTTAATCATCAGGGAAATGCAAATCAAAACAACCCTGAGATTCCACCTCACACCAGTCAGAATGGCTAAGATCAAAAATTCAGGTGACAGCAGATGCTGGCAAGGATGTGGAGAAAGAGGAACACTCCTCCATTGTTGGTGGGATTGCAAGCTTGTACAACCACTCTGGAAATCAGTCTGGTGGTTCCTCAGAAAACTGGATATAGTACTACTACCGGAGGATCCTGCAATACCTCTCCTGGGCATTTGTCCAGAAGATGTTCCAACTGGTAAGAAGGACACATACTCCACTATGTTCATAGCAGCCTTATTTATAATAGCCAGAAGCTGGAAAGAACCCAGATGCCCCTCAACAGAGGAATGGATACAGAAAATGTGGTACATTTACACAATAGAGTACTACTCAGCTATTAAAAAGAATGAATTTATGAAATTCCTAGACAAATGGATGGACCTGGAGAGCATCATCCTGAGTGAGGTAACACATTCACAAAAGAACTCACACAATATGTACTCACTGATAAGTGGATATTAGCCCAGAAATTTAGGATACCCAAGATATAAGATACAATTTGCTAATGTAATTTTTAATGTATCTTTATAAAAAGACCACAATTTTGATATAATTTTCTATGGCCAGGAAGATGACATTTGTTTTTGTTTTGTTGTTGTTGTTGTTGTTGTTTTGGTTTTTTTATTCTGCTTAAGTTGCTATTCATGCTATATATTTCTATTTGTATATTTAAAATAGATTCTTTCTTATATAATACATCTTGACATGGTTCCCATCCCTCTACCACTCCAAGTTCCCCCTGTCACCTCCCATTTTCCCCAGATCCACTACCATTCTGCTTCCCTTCAGATAAGAACTGACACTCAAGAGCAAACAATCAAATATGACAAAATAAAATACAGTAACATGAGGCAAAAGTCTTCATCTTGAGGATGGACAAGGCAGCCTAATAAAAGGAAAATAATCTCAAGAGGAGACAAAAACTGTCAGGGATAGACCTGCTCCCACAATTAGGAGTCCCACAAAATCACCAGGCTTACAGCCATAGCAGATGATCTGGTGCATACCCGTGAAGGCCCCATGATTGCTGCCTCAATATCTGTGAGCTTTTGTGTGTCTTGTTTAGTTGATTCAATTTGTCATGTTTTCCTGTTGTCTTACGTCCACGTTGACTTGTACAATCTTTTCTTCCCCTCTTTCACAGAGATCTCCAGTCTCCAAGGAGATGATCCAGATGGAGATCTCTAATTCAGACTCTCTCCATATGATGTCTAATGGTCTGGGCATCCTCTTCCATAGGCTGCTTGATGAAGTCTCCCTGATGATGACTGGACAAGTTACCAATTCTAGGTGTCTGTGCTATCCAGTCTCAACCCCTGGCCATTCAGTAGGGCGTGGACTTCGTCTCATTAAATGGACCTCAAGATAAACCAGACAGTTATTAGATATGCTCACAAGTTCTGTGCCACCATTACCCCAACATATCTTGCAGGTGAGACAGATTGTATATTGAGGGTTTATGGCTGGGTTGGTTTCCAAGTTTCTACTTCTGAATCCTGCAGAGTACCTTCCAGCACCAAAGAGACTACAATGTAGTGGTGAATGCTCCATGCAGTCAGTAGTTTGACCCTCTATGTTTAGTGATCTGAGTGAATGTTGCCCTTCATACTAGGGCCCAGCAGCCAATTTTCAGAGAATGACCTTTTACTGTAGCATCATCCTGGGCTACTTAGGGATCTACATCTTGCCCATTGGCCAACAACTAAAATAAATGTTACCACTCATACCACTGAAAGTCTTGCCTGGATACAAAAGATGACAGTTCATATGCCATATCCTCCATTATGAGGAGTCCTCTTTAGGATCACCCTCATGGATTCCTTTAACTTTCCACTGAATTAGGATTCTGAAATGTTCCTAATGCCTCCGTATTCCAACCAATTCTTCCCATGCTCTCTTTCTCTATCCCCCCATTACCTCTATGTGTACCATTTTATATTAGATTTCTTCAGGGCTTATAGCCTCAGATGATAAGCATAATTAACCATCAGATAAACATATAAGTAAATCTTCAGATTATTTTAATGTAAATTTCTTTATATTTTTTATATTTTATCCATTTACATCTCAATTACAGCCCCCTCCCTCCCCTCTTCTCAGTCCAACCCTTACATATCCCTTCAACCATTGCCCCAACACTTCTTCTCAGAGAACAAGAGCCCTTCTTGGGTACCACTCCACTCTGGGGCATCTAGTTTCTGCAGGTCTGACCACACCCATTCCCAGTGAGTCCCAACCAGATATCTATAGAACTATTCACCCCAAAACAACAGAATATACCATCTTTTCACCACTTCATGGAACTTTCTCCAAAACTAACTACAAAATCAGACACAAAACAGGACTCAACATATTCAAGAAGATTGAATCATAAAGACTAAGGCTGGTCTCAATAAAACAAAAACAACAACATATCCACATACTCATGGAAGCTCTACAACTCTCTACTCAATGCTAACTTAGTTAGGGCAGAAATAAAAAAGCAAATTAAAGATTTTATAAAATATAATGAAAATGGAGGCATAGCATACTGAAGCTTAGGAACACAATGAAAGCAGGGCTAAGAGGAAAATTCATAGCTCTGAGTGCCTTCATAAAGTAATTGGAGAGCTGGGACAGGATCCTTCCAGTCACCATCTACACCCTAAGAGCTAAGGCTGTTCCACAGCCCTCTATGCACAGGCCCCACAAAGAAAGAGCTATTCTCTCAGGAGTGCCACTCCAGGGCTCAGAGGTAAGATAGCCACTTTCTCTCCAATAACTCTTCAGGGCTGGACCAGGGAGGAGCATACAGGGCACAGGAACAGTGGAGCAGCTGGGACAGGATCCTTCCACTCACCATCTGCACCCAGAACTTTGGCTATTCCACAGCCCTCTATACACAAGTTCCACCAGGAAAGAGCTGGTCCCCACAGGAGGGACAAGCTCTAGCCAGAGAAGGCAAGACCAACTAACACCAGAAATAACCAGGTGGTGAAAGGCAAGCAAAACAAAACAAAACAAAACAAAACAAATAAACAAAAAAAAAAAACAAAAAAAAACTTACCAACAGAAACCAAGTCTACTTGGCATCATCATAATCCAGTTTTCACACCACATCAAGTCCTACATAACCCAACACACTGGAAAAGCAAGATTTGGATTTAAAATCACATTTCTTTTCTTTCTTTCTTTCTTTCTTCCTTTCTTTCTTTCTTTCTTTCTTTCTTTCTTTCTTTCTTTTTTTGATGTTTGTCTAATGTATTTTTTCTTTTTTATTAGATATTTTTTTCATTTACATATTTAAAATTACATTTCATGATAGAGGATTTTAAAAAGGACATAAATAACCCCCTTAAAGAAATATAGGAGAACACAGATAAATAGGTAGAAGCCCTTAGAGAGAAAACACAAAAGTCCCTTAAAGAATTAAAGGAAAACAGAACAAAACAGGTGAAGGAATTGTACACAGCCATCCAGAATCTAAAAATGGAAGTACAAACAATAAAGAAATCACAAAGGGAGATAACCCTGAAGATGGAAAAACCTAGGAAAGAGATCAGGAGTCATAGATACAAGCATCAAAAAAGAATACAAGAAATAGAAATGAGAATCTCAGGTGCAGAAGATACCATAGAAAACATTGACACAATAATCAAAGAAAATGCAAAATGCAAAAAGATCCTAACACAAAACATCCAGGAAATCCAAACCTAAGGATAATAGAAGAGAGTGAAGATTCCCAATTAAAGGGCCAGTAAATATCTTCAACAAAATTATTGGGAAAAAAAAACTCCCTAACTTAAGAAAAAGATGCCCATGAACATATAAGAAGCCTACAGAACACCAAATAGATTAGACAACAAAATAAATTCCTCCTGTCACATGATAATCAAAACACCAAGTGCACAAAACGGAGAAAGAATATTAAAAGCAGTAAGGGAAAAAGATCAAATTATCATATAAAGTCAGACCTATCAGAATTATACCAGACTTCTTGACAGTGACTATAAAACTCAGATAATCCTGGACAGCATCATATAGACACTAAGAGAATACAAATGCCAGCCCAGGCTACTATAACCAACAAAACTCTCAATTATCATAGATGGGGAAACCAAGACATTCCATGACAATAACAAATTTACACAATATCTTTCCAGAAATCCACCCATTTAAAGGATAATAAATAGAAAGCTCCAACACAAGGAGGAAACTACACCCTAGAAAAAAAAAATCGAGAAAATAATCTTCTTTTAACAAACCCAAAAGAAGATAAGCACATAAACATAATCCTACCTCTAACAACAAAAATAACAGCAAAAAACAATTATTTTCCCTTAAAAATCTCTTAATATCAATGAATTCAATTCCCCAATAAAAAGACATAGACCAACAGATTGGACACAACATTTTGCTGCATACAAGAAACCCATCTTAGTGACAAAGACAGATATTGCCTAAGAGTAAAAGGCTGGAAAAGAATTCTGCTTGCAAATGGTGCCAAGAAAAAAGCTGGAGTAGCCAGTCTAATATCAAATTAAATACACTTTCAACATAAAGATATAAAAAATATAAGGAAGAACACTTCAAACTCATCAAAGGAAAAATCTACCAAGATGAACTGTCAATTCTGGACATCTATGTTCTTAATACAAGGACAAAAACATTCATAAAAGAAACGTTACTAAAGTACAAAGCATACATTGTACCTCGAACAATAATGGTGGGAGGCTAAAACACCCTACTCTCATCAATAGACAGATCATGGAAACAAAAACTAAACAGAGACACAGTAAAACTAACAGAAGTTCTGAACCAAATGGTTTAAACTGATATCTATAGAACATTTTATTTTAAAACAAAAGATTATACCTTCTTCTTGGTATCTCATGGTGCCTTCTCCAAAACTCACAAAATAATCTGTCACAAAACAGGCCTCAACAGATAAAAGAAGATTGAAATAATCCCATGCATCCTAACAGATCATCACATCACAGATTAAGGCTGATCCTCAATAACAACATAAAAAATAGAGAGCCCCCACACACACACATGTGGAAGCTGAACAACACTCTACTCAATGATAACTTGGTCAAAGAAGAAATTCAGAAAGAAGGTAAAGTCTTTTTGGAGTTTAATGAAAATGAAGCAACAACACACCCAAACTTATGGGACACAATGGAAGCAGTGCTAAGAGGAAAAAAAATCATAGTTCTGAAAAAGAAACTGGAGAGAGCATACACTAGCAGTTTGACAACACAACTTAAAGCTCTATATCAAAAAGAAGCAAATATACCAAGAGGAGTAGACAGCAGGAAATAAGCTCAGGACTGAAATCAACAAAGTAGAAACAAAAAGAACTATACAAAGAATCAACTAAATCAGGAGCTGGTTCCTTGAGAAAAATCAAAAAGATAGATTAAACCCTTAGCTAGACTAACCAGAAGACAGAGACAGTATCCAAATTAACAAAATCAGAAATGAAAATGGAAACATAACAAGAAAACTGAGGAAATCCAAAAAATCATCAGATCTTACCACAAAAGACTATAGTCAACAAAACTGGAAAACCTGAAAGAAATGGCAAATTTTCTAGCAGGTTTCAAAGTTAAATCAGGATCAGATAAATGATCAAAACTGTCCCATAACACCTAAATAAATATAAACAGACATTAATAGTCTCCCAACCTAAAAAAGCCCAGGACCAGATGGATTCAGTACAGAGTTTTATCAGACCTTCAAAGACCTAATACCAAGCCATTCCACAAAATAGAAACAGAAGGAACACTACCCAATTAATTCTATGAAGCCACAATTACTCTGATATATAAACTGCACAATGACCCAACAAAGAAAGAGAACCTCAGACCAATTTCTTTTACAAATATCAATGCAACAATACTCAATAAAATTCTCACAAACCAAATTCAAGAACACATCAAAACATCATCCATTTGATGGAAAAGGCATCCTGAGATCACCCCACCTACAGATCCATCCCATCTGCAGACACAAAACAAGGACACTATTGCTGATGCCGAGAAGTGCTTATATACTAGAGCCTTGTATGGCTGTCCAGGCTCTGTCAGCACCTGACTAAGATAGATGTAGATACTCACAGCCAGCCATCAGACTCAGCCCAGGAACCCCAATGGAAGAGATAGGGGAAGGAATGAAGGAGCTGAAGAGGATTGCAACCTGATTGATTAAAAAAAAATACAATATCAACTAACTGGACTTCCCAGAGCTCCCAGGGACTAAACCACCAATCAAAGAGTATACAAGGATAGGCTTATGGTTCCAGCTACATAGGTAGCAGAGGATTTCCTGGTCTTGCATCAATGTGAGAGGATGCCCTTAGTTCTGTGGAGGCTGGTTACCCCAGAGTAGGGTGATCTTAGAGGGGTGAGTTGGGTGTGGGCAGATAGATGGG
Organism: Mus musculus; assembly: GCF_000001635.26. Taxonomy (NCBI): domain Eukaryota; kingdom Metazoa; phylum Chordata; class Mammalia; order Rodentia; family Muridae; genus Mus; species Mus musculus. Next base: position 80,152,390 of record NC_000079.6, read on the forward strand.
GTAGTATGCTCTTAGATGCAAAGGGAAGGGGGATGGCATGAGGGATCTGTGGAGGGGTAACTGGGAAGGGAGACAACATTTGAAATGTAAATAAATAAAACAACCAATTGATAAAAATATGTAAAAAAATCAAGTGTTAGTAGTTCTATTAAGTTTATATAGAAGATGCAATGTTAGTGTAATAAAAAGGTGCTCATTGTTCCAAGGACATGCAACCAGGCTTTGTATATATTTCCTTGACACTAGACTCAGAAACAACATGGAGAAAAACAGATACAATTACCTTGAAGTCATTGCATAATCTGTTCTTATTACAGAATCTATCATTTTCTTGGAAGAACAATAACGATTCACAATCAGAAAATTAAGAAGACTATATCAATGTCTTCAAAGTCATGGACGTTTACAAGGTATAACCTCCCTCACCATCAATATTCTTTTCAGGAGGGAAGACTGAAGCTCAGTCTCCAACCAAAAGTTGACATATTACTTAAAAACTCATGTGGAACATTTACCAAGATAGGCCACAATCTTGTTCATAACATTCAACTTAATAGACATGACAATATAAGACAGATGATCACTGCTACTGAACTACAGTAGAATTAAACTAGAAATCAATACCAGAAGGAGAACTACAAAATTCCCTGAAGACTGGGTATAAATGATCCTTTTATTTTCTCAAATGAAGTGGTAAACTGAGAGCCATCACCCAGCTGAACCCAGAGTCTCTCTTTCTTCATTCTAAGAATCTCTAGGCCTAGGCCTGGAGGCTTCTAGTTTCCATAGAATCTAGTCTTCCAAGCTCACTGATTCATTCCTGCTCCTCCCAGGTTCTGCCCGAGTTGCTCCACTTGGCCTCTTTGGCAGTATGTTCTAATCTTGTTTTCTTCTCATTCTCTGGCTCAGTCTGTCATCAGCTATGTCTAGGTTGTTCTCTCCATAACCTGTCTTTATCAAACTGTCCCAGTAAAAATGAAATACAGATCTCATAACACCACCCTTTCTACTTTGTTCTCTGTCTATGTCTCTGTCTCTCTGTCTCTCTGCCTTCCTCTCTCTTTCTCTCTCTCTTTCTCTGCTCTTAAGTAACCTCTCTTTTCTGAGAAGTTCTCACAAGAGTTAGGCCTATCTGTTGTGGTTCCAGGATAGCTACACAAACCACTCATATTCTGGTCTCAATTAAACAAGGCCAGTTTATTGAATGCACACATAAAAAATAATCCGTGCAGTCTAGACTCAGGAGCTAATACTGGACCCTGAATGTTTTTCAGAGCCAGCTCATGTAGGAGAAAAGCCATAATTATCACATAAGCAGGTTTAGGGAGGGCTGCCAGGTTGATAGCCTTTGCCAAGGTGTTGTTGTTTTGTTTTGTTGTAGTTAAAACAAAACAGTTCAAGCTGACCTCTTTTTGATTGGTCCTCAGTAGAGCTTATGGTTTTGGAATGTCTTAAGATTAGGAAACCTCAGAATAGAACAGAGTATGTGGTCAGTTTGACCCTGTTCTGAGTCAAGTTATTCTCTGCAACAATTTTACAGCAACAATATGAAGTAGCTGGCAGGCATATTACAAGAACAAAATTAGATCACTGTCAGGCATGAAACAAAATGGTTACAACTATTCAGTGAGGCAGGCTTCAGCTTTATCATATCTCTGATTCATTTTCTTAAATCTTTTCTGATTTATCACCTTTTTTTGCACACAATACATGTCACTTTCAAAATTAGCTGCTTCCTTTTACAAACTAACCTGACCTTCATTGCTCAGGATTAAAAATCTGCACTAAGGGTGTGTCTGTATCCCAGCCAGATCATATCTTTGGATATGGTTCATTGCCAGGGAAGACATGTTGCTGGATTAAAATTTTCTCTACAACTGAAAGATCAAATAGTGTATTTCTGAAAAACGGATAAGCTAATGACAAAATTTAAAAAGTATTTTAAACTAGGTTAAAAACAGAAATAGTATCCTATGAAAGAGTGATTTAGAGCAAAACGATGCTTATTGTGGTGAATGGATGCTAGAAGAGCAGACATAGCTAAGGTTAGTCATTTAGTTTCCATCCAAGGAAACTAACTAAAAACAGAAGAATAAGCAAGCAGAAGGAAATAAAAAGTAAAAATGAAGACAAAAATCAATTAGATAAATATAGAAAATCAACCTAACAAACAGAACATACTAGAAGTATAGTAATAAAACTTTATCTAGAAACAGACAGTGGGTTAAGGTATGAAACTTATTTTAGTAATATTAAATGGGAAACATGAGAAAAATGTCAAATTAGAAACCATTAAATTTTAATTTGTTTTCAAAATATAATGTAAGTAGATGAAATGTACCTAGAGTCAGAAAACATTTGTATAAGCCATTAGCTTCTCTCCCTCTTATACTTAAGTAGAACTATGTTAATCTAAAGTTATGTTCAGAATCAGAGAACTGAAACTGTGAGGATGCACAGGGGAAGAAGGAATTAGATAGTACACTGCTTTTTATGTCCAAGGGATTCTAACAGTAAGTGAATGCTGGAAGGAGAGGAGCTTAGCCTTGAAGCAGCACATGATCTGAGTTTAGTTTATAGAACTACTCTAGGAATTGCAAATCAAGCTTACACTTGTGCTCCGGGCTGAGATTTAAGAGGATCACCTACCACCTACCACTGGAATAAATACTAACTGGAGCTAAGAGACACAGCATCTACCCTAAGGGCAGACATTCTGCTCATTCAAGGCAAATAAAATTCTTCTATGAATTACTGTTGTAATACAAAGAAAGAGGAAATTGTGCCTAATAGTCATGGGAAAATATATCCTTGAAAATAACCTTCATAAGAAAAAAAGACTTCTTTTTCAAGCAAGTAGCAGCTTGTTGTCCTCAGAATAATTCAATAGGAAATGACTTATATGAAACAGAAGCAAGAAGCCTTAAGGAAAAAAAATGTGAGTTAAGATGTAAGAGCTGGTGGGGGCTTGCAACATAATACTGAAATAATAAAAATCTACATTGGATGTAATCCCTATTGGATTGATTACAGAAAATCAAGTCAACAGTATGAAGGATACATTTCAGAAATGTACCCAGAATGCAAAGAAAAGCAGATTATTGGAAACTAAGGAAGAAAAATATAAACAAAAAAACCTAGAAATCCAATATAATTATAAAGAATTGTTAATTTTCCTAATGATAAAATATTTGTCACCATGTACAATTCTGTAAACAGACTTATTTCTTGAACTAAAGAGTAAAAACTAAACAAAAACAAACTAACCCACAAATATACATAAAATAACCAAATTCCTATTGACAGGCTCAATATTTTGAGAGTCACTTTTTGGAGAACGCCTTCTCCACGAAAACATCCCCATTCTAATCTCTGGACAAAGGTGTTCAAATAAATGAGAAATATCAAGGCTTTTCAGATAACTGAGAAGATCTAAGAATAGAAGCGTTCCTCGGGTTATTTGGATGGACTTAACATGTGATGCTAACCTCCTTAAAAGGCAGGAAAGAGTGGTTGTTCACTGCAGACCTGGAAAAAGGAGTCTCGTTTGAACATCAGAGAATGTAATGATGAACCTGGTAACCAAGGGGTGGCAGTAATGAAAGCTGCCAGCAGCCTCTGCTTTGAAGCTACTTGATTTTAAATTAGTATCCCTTACTTTACGCTTCTGTTTTCCAGTGTCATATTAAAAATATGTCATCTTTCAGGGGAAAATGAGGAAAAAAAATACCTACCTACCATTAAATAAAAATTTTAAAATCCTAGAAAAATGTTACTCAAGAAGTTAGTACACATATAAATGTATCCCAGAGAAAAACAGAACAAACTTGAACAAGTAAATGTGTAAAATTAATTTGAGTGACGAAGAAAACAATCACCAGACGCCCACAAGTAAAAGTAACATTAAGAAACTTTCCATTTGCTGCCATACTAGATATGAGTGTACATGAAGATATGATACTTGGCATGCAAATTAAAAGGTGAAAATCATAAAACCTCCTGTCTGTAATATAATACTACTCCATATCGGTGAGAAGGGTGATGCATATGCAAAAGCAAAAATAAAATATTTTAAGGAAAATCCTATTTGAGAATTGAAAATCAAAATTGTTGGACAAAAGCCTTGCCATCTTTGCGTACTGTGTGTAGATACAAGAATGCCCCACTACGTAGCACTCCACCTTGAATTCATGGGAGGAGTGCTTTCTCACTGAACCTGGAGCTCAGTTGCAGCTTGATTTTCAGCTGGCTTCCTACATCCTCAACCCATATCAGCACCTGGCTGTAAGCATGTGTGGCCATGGAGAGTACACAGCTTTTGGGGATCCCAACTCAATTTCTAATCCTTCTCCAACAAGGGATCTTTTTCCACTGAGTCGTCCATATCTCTAGCTTTTATCCTTAAATAATGCAATTATATAAAACCAGAAGATTGCAAATACACTAATTAAAATAAAACTATTCTGTTAATATTAAGTGCATATATAAGTCAGGAGCATATTTGTATATATTACTAATTGAAATGTGATTAGCCAAATTGGCAGCATGAGATGAGCTTGTAAAACTTATAAATAAATTTAGAAAAATATAACTAAAATTGTTATCCTCTGAAGATGAAGAAAGACATATGCTGAACAGAGAAAGGTGGATATTTTTGAATAATAGACTAGCATAATAGAAGAAATAGATCTGATAATCTGTGACTTAAAAGATAAACAAATTAAATAAGATATTAATGCAGTTTTTATTTTAGAAATAAATCAAACCAAGAAAATTTAAAAGTTTGAGTAAAGAACTTTAAAACAAACAAACAAAATAACTCGTGGTATGTGTATATTTACAATGTCACAGAATGTATTAGGCCTCTGAGTACATTGATAAGCTATATTATTTAACATAAATCAAAAATTTTCCAAACAGAAACAGAATATTTTACTAACTATATACCACAATATTGACTGTTAGTTTATTATATTGAATTTTCATGTTTTAAAATTGTCTGTTGCAGCCAAGAACTGATCAATGCAGATGTGGATGCTTGGAGCCAAGCATCAGACTGAGCTCAGGGAACCTGGTGGGGGAGCTGGCAGAAGGACTGGAGGAGCGGAGAGGGATTGCAGTCCTATTGGGAGAACAACATAGGTTAGCCTGATCACACAGTTCTCTCAGTGTCTAGGCCACCAACCAAGGAGTATACTTGGAGGGATCCGTTGCTCCAGATACATTTGTAGCAGAGGATGGCCTTACCTAACAGCAACGGGAGGGAAGGCCCTTGATCCCTGAGAGGCTTGATGCCCCAGCATAGGGGGATGATGGAACAGTGAGGCAGGAGAGTGAGGGTGGGTGGAGGAGTACCCTCATACAAGCAAAGAGGAGGGGGGACCAGGGGTGGAGGTGGGATGGGAGGTTGTAGGAGGGGTAACAGGAAAGTGGGATAGCATGGGATGGGGGTTTAGTGGAGGGGTAACTGAGAAGTGGGATATCATTTGAGATGTAAACAAATAGAATGATTAATTTAAGAAAAATGTGTGGTTTCTTATTGTGTCGATGGAAATGCCCCTTTGTTTATTTCTTTTCCTTTCTTCTGTTTTTGTTGTTGTTTCTTTGTTTTATTTTTGTTTTCCTCCTTAATTTGACAGCCCTATAACTATCTGTGGCCAGCTCTTTACTTCACTAATGTTTTGTATATTCAGTTTGTTGTTTATTTTTCTCTAACATTCACTATTTCTTCTCCTTCACAAATCATGGCTGTGAAGAAAATGGAGAGGGTAATGGCTTGAGTTCTTTCTTTAACATGACTTCTCATAGCGCCGAAGCTGCTACACTTTTTCTACTGCCTTGATCTCAAAAGTTTCTTTAAAATTTCCTTAAAGTTTTCATTATACTGTGTGATACTGAAAAGGCCTCTGTTTAATTCCCATGATTTCCCCCTGAATACGTATATATACAAGTAACACTGTACAGACTGGGAAGCGTATATGTTGGAATGTAACAATACAGCCAGGCAACAACAATTTCTGAAGAAAGAGATCATAAATTTGAAGTAGAGCAGAGCATGTTATTTTGGGAGGGTTCAGGAGGAGGAAATGGAAGAGGAAAATATTGTAATTATGTTCCAATCTCAGAGGCAGGCGGATTTCTGAGTTTGAGGCCAACCTGGTCTACAAAGTGAGTTCCAGGACAGCCAGAACTATACAGAGAAACCCTGTCTCGAAACAACAAAACAAAACAAAACACAAAAAACAACAAACAAACAGACAAACAAATAACAGGAGCTTTGCACAGTGGCAGTATCATAGCCAATGAGGTTTTTCTGAGGTGCGATCATTGCTAATTGTAAAAAAAGAACATGATTTCATCAGAGGACTAGTCTATTGTTAGACCAAAGCTGCACAATGCAGTCAGTTTTCCAAAGACGTCCACTAGGTAGAGAATGCATCTTGAATACATGAGTCTTTGACAGGACTCTTCAGACTTGAACAAGATGCCAAAGTAACCTGACAAATGGTGTCTCACCTAGATCAGTGTAACATGAACATCCCTACCTCACATAACACACCAGACTCATACAGCACCGTACCTTAGCAGCATACATAGGAAGAAAATACCATTTAGCTCAAAATACATAGACCCAAAGGCAAACCCAAAGTATTAAATGTTCTACAGAAATAAAGAATAAATTTTGTAGCCTTCATTTTTAAAAGCTTTTATTATTTTTTCTTTTCTTTTAAATTTAGTTTACAAGTTGAACTTACATTATGAGAATTAATGAAAGATGAAAGGAATCAGAAGCAATGTCCACAGAAAATTTTTAAAAATCATAAAATGTACAGAAATATGCAAAAACCACAGCTCTTGCATGATGATACTTAAAATAAAATAGAATGTTTCTGAAAGAGAACAAAACACAAAACACTGTAATGGAAGATTTCTCCTAAACCTTTAAGTCCTAATCCATAATCAATTGTGACTCTTTAGGTTTTTGACACATGGCAGAAACCACAAACTACTACATAATTAACAGTGCTATTTCTGTGAAAGGTGAAGTACCCCATTTGATAGATGCCTTTCTAGTTAATGGGTGTCTACACACATTCCTTCCATGTAAATAAACGTGAGCAATTAGAAGCTAGGATCTATATGAGGAAGAACATCTATGTGTTTTTGATCATGGTTTTCTTTAATCAGCATAATATGTGCAGTCTATACATTTTCTGCAATTTCATGATTTTGTAAAGTTGTAGGTGATATAATGGGTAAGACAGACATAGCACGCACATGAAAGTCAAAGAAAAGTTTGTGAAATTAGTTCTCTCTTTTCACCTGAAATCTTGAAGAGATCAGATTCAAGTTCAAGTTCTCAGTGCAGATAGTGGCTTACATATGAGATGTCTAGCTTGCCTTATACTCTCATTTTTCTTTTGTATGACTGAAATATGCTGTATATACATATTATATTTTTATTAGCCACTTATGTGTTGATTGACATCAAAAGTGATTTTGTTTTCTTGATAATATAACTATGGCAGCCATGAACATAGATATATAAGTGTTTCTGTGGTGTGATATACAGACCTTTGAGTATATTCCTAGATATATAAGTGTTTCTGTGGTGTGATATACAGACATTTGAGTATATTCCTAGTTATATAAGTGTTTCTGTGGTGTGATATACAGACCTTTGAATATATTCCTAGGAGTTATGTTATTAGTCTATATGGGAGTTTCAGATTTTTAAAATTCTGAATCACCTTTTTTCTACTGACTTCACATGGTCAGATAATTATTCGAACCCTCCATTTGGCTTTGACTATGTTAAGTCATTATGTCGTTTTCATAAATTGCTTGGGATTTACAGTTTTAATTTTCTGCTCCCTCTTTAATTTTTTAATTTTACATTTTATTTTTTATATAATATAATCACATCATTTTCCCTTTCCTTTCCTCCCTTCAAAGATTTGTATATAACCCTCTGTGTTCCTTCTCAATTTCATCACCTCCATTTTAATCATAAATACGTAAATACATTATCAGGCTATAAAATATTATTTGCATATATATTTTATGACAAATCATTTGTTACCACTTGACACATTGGTATATTCTCCCCTGGAGTAGAGTACTGGCTTTTATCAGCATTCCTCAGATATTTACCCTCAAGAACCTTTGTTACTGCTCTAGACGTGATAGAGCCTGAAAAATGGAAGACATATATGAGGCAGACTAAATTCTAATGCCATAGACATCTTTATTCAGACAATTTATACTCTAAGACTGTGATTCTCATCCTGAGTGTCATAGCGACTTTGAGGACACATATCAGATATCCTGAATATAAGATATTTACATTATGATTTATAACAGTAGAATAATTATAACTATGAAGTAGCAATGAAATAATTTTAAGGTTGGAGTAAACATAGCATGAGAAACAGCATTAAAGTCAATTCCTTGTACAAAGCTCAAGTCTAAGTGGATTAAGGACTTCCACATAAAACCAGATACACTGAAACTAATAGAAGAGAAAGTAGAGAAGATCCTTAAACACATGGGAACAGGGGAAAATTTCCTGAACATAACACAAATGGCTTATACTCTAAGATCAATAGTAGACAAATGGGACCTGGTAAAATTGCAAAGGTTCTGTAAGGCAAACGAAACTGTCAATACGACAAAATGGCAACAAACAGACTAGGAAATTATTTTTACCAACATTACATCTGAAAGAGGGCTAATATACAATATATACAAAGAACTCAAGAAGTAAGACCCTAGAGAATCAAGTAAATCTATTAAAAATGGGATACAGAGCTAAACAAAGAATTCTCAAGTGAGGATTCTCAAATGGCCAAGAAGCACCTAAAGAAACGTTCAGCATCTTTAGTCATCAGGGAAATGCAAATAAAAACAACCCTGTGGCCAGAGGTCACCTGCCAAGATGGTTCGCTACTCTCTTGACCCAGAAAACCCCACAAAATCATGCAAATCAAGAGGTTCAACCTTTGTGTACACTTTAAGAACACCCGGGAAACTGCCCAGTCCATCAAGGGTATGCATATCCACAAAGGCACCAAGTATCTGAAGGATGTCACTTTAAAGAAGCAATGTGTGCCATTCCGGCACTATTATGGTGGAGTGGGTAGTTGCGCCCAGGCCAAACAGTGGGGCTGGACACAGGGTCGGTGGACAAAAAAAGAGTGCTGAATTTTTGCTGCACATGCTTAAAAATGCAGAGAGTAAAGCTGAACGTAAGGATTTAGATGTAGATTCTCTAGTCATTGAACACATCCAGGTGAACAAGACCCCTAAGATGTGCCGACGAACCCACAGAGCTCATGGCCGGATTCACCCATACATGAGCTCCCCCTGCCACACTGAGATGATCCTCACTGAGAAGGAACAGATCGTTCCAAAGGCAGAAGAGGAGGCTGCACAGAAGAAAAAGATATCCCAGAAGAAACTGAAGAAACAAAACCTCATGACGTGAGAATAAATTCAGCATAAAATAAATGCAGATAAAGTTAAAGGTTAAAAAAAAGCACAAAAACAAACAAACAAAAAACAAAACAAATTAAAAAAAAACTAAAACAAAAAACCAACCCTGAGATTCCACCTCACACCAGTCAGAATGGCTAATATCAAAAACTCTGGTGATAGCAGATGCTGGTGAGAATGTGGAGAAAGAGGATCATGCCTCCATTGTTGTTTGGATTGGGAGCTGGTACAACCACTATAGAAATCAGTTTGGTAGTTCCTAGGAAAATTAGATGTAGTAGTATCTCAAGATCAAGGTATACCACTCCTGGGCATATACTCAAAAGATGCTACAAAATATAACAAGGACACATGTTCTACTATGTTTATAGCAGGCTTATTTATAATAGCCAGAAACTGGAAAGAACCCAGATGTCCTTCAACAGAGGAATGGATACAGGAAAAGTGGTGCATTTTACACAATGGAGTACTACACAGCTATTAAAAACAATGACTTCATGAAATTCCCAAGCAAATGGATGGAACTAGAAAAATATCATCCTCAGTGAGTTAACTCAACCGCAAAAGAATACATATGGTAAGAACTCACTGATAAGTGGATATTAGCCCAAAAGCTCGGGATAGTAAATATGCAATTCACAGACCACATGAAGCTGAAGAATAAGGAAGACCAAAATGTGCATGCTTCAGTCCTTCTTAGAGAGGGGAATGAAGTACTCATGGGAACAAATACAAAGACAAAGTGTGGAGCAGAGACTGAAGGAAAGGCCAACCAGACTCTGCCCCACATGGGGCCCTATCTCATATACAGTCACCAAACACAGACAACTATTGTGGATGCCAAGAAGTGCATGCTTACAGGAGCCTAATATAGCTGTTTCTTTGGGAGTCCAAAGCCTAAACCATTGGACTGAGCACAGGGTTCCCAATGGAGGAGTGAGGGAAAGGACTGAAGGAGCTGAAGGGGTTTGCAACCCCATAGGAAAAACAACAATATCAACCAACCAGATTTCCCAGAGATACCAGGGATTAAACCACCAACCAAAGAATACACATGAAGGGACCCCTGGATCCAGCTGCATATGTAACAGAGAATGGCCTTGTTGGACATCAATTAGAAAAGAGGCCCCTGGTCCTATTAAACTTCGATGACCCACTGTAGGGAAATGCCAGGGTGGTGAGGTGGGAGTTGGTAGGTGGGTGATGGAACACCTTAATAGAAGCAGGGGGAAGGAAGATAGAAGAAGGGGTTTCGGGGGGGGATCTGGAAAGGGTATAACATTTGAAATGTAAGTAAAGAAAATATCCTATAAAAATAAATAAATGAATGTCTAACCATCAAAATAAATAAATAGATTAATTAAATAATTAATTAACAGTAACAAGAAGTTCTCATTCTGCATTATGGTGCTGTCATACTTACATATCCGGGTTCTTCTAATACTTTCATGAACACTGTTCCATTATCTTCTACTGCTCTCTGGACTTTGGGTGTGATGAGCTGCATTAAATTCCTACAGCCTTGAATTCTTTGCTTTGATGGGAACCTTCCTCCTGTGAGATGCTTTGTCACAGCAATGGGAAACAGATTAAAGCACAAGTAAGAACATGTGGTATTTTTCTCTACCTGGTTCATTACATTTATTTTATTTCATAGCAGCATCCCACACTGTTGCAGATGACTTTCATAAAAAGAAGAATTGCAGTATTAGCAAGGTTGAGAACTACTACTCTAAGGGTTAAGGATTTTCATATGAATGAACATTTCAAGAGTTCAAGTTGTACACAATAGCAAGGACAAGCTTTATGTGCAAAACCATGTGTTATTTCAGAGAGACATATAAAGAAAAGCTTAAACATTTAATTGACCAACAACAACAAGCAATAATGAGTAATCTGAAGGAAACACACTCCTGTTCCCTACATCTGGGAGCCACAAGAAAACATATTCCAAGATCAATTTCTTTCTTTGATAAAACTGAGGGCACAACACCCTCAGTTTTCTTGGAATTTTCTCACATCCAGTCAGAAGTTTGCTCATATGATTCCATTTCTGGACTATGTTTCCAACTCACCTTTACATACCCAGTGTTGTCCTGGCTTAGTTCATTTTACCCAGTAATGTTAATTTATGGGAATAGCATCTATTATTCCTAATAGATACAAGCTCAAAGCAAATTTAGTGCCCTCCTGATTCTTAGACTCTTTCCAATACCTTTCCCAGAGTTTCAGATTTTAAACTGAAACTTCACACATCCTAATCAATGTGTCACTTTACTCACTCTCTCAGTGGTAAATAATTAAATGTTCTGATCTCACAGTCTATCCCAGCATTTGTTTTCTTATAGGTACCTGAAGATACTCATTTTGAGTGTTGTGGGATAGAATTTAAGCTATTTTTAATATCTCTTTCCCTCATAATTAAGGATGATGAACATACTTTTAAATATTACACATTTGTATTTGTATTACTTCTTCTTTGAGAAAGAACTCTCTGGTCAGCCATTCAGTTTACTTTTAAAAACATAAGATATGGTTTTGGGATAGCATTGGAAATGTAATTGAGGAAAATATGTAATAAAAAATATTTTAAAAAAAGATGTGGTTTTTGTTTTGTTTTGTTTTTATTATTCTTAAATGTTAGATATGTCAACTATATATCTCCCAAATTGTCTCTTTTTTTATGTAGGCTAGGTCTTTTTTTAAATCAATTTTCTTAATTTAAATAACAGAAGCTTCTTAATTTCATAAACTCTAATTAGTTGATAACTGGCCATAATTCTTATGTGACTGGTGTTCTCTTTAGAACACCCTTGTCTCTACATAACAATGAACATTTTCTCTGCTTTCCTGGATTATTTTCATAACCTTAGATATTATGAAAAGTTGGTTTTCATAGAGTAATGTTGATTTTCATGTCCAGAGAGATATAATGACCTATCTTAATTTTTTCTAAATATCCAATTTTTTCACAGCATTTTGTTGAGGAGTTTGTTTCTGTTTTTGAATAAATGCTTTTTGCATCTTTGTCAAAAGTCAGGTGCCTGTAGCTCTTTGGATTTATTTCTCTCTTTTTTATTCTGCCACACTTGACCCATGCTATTTTTAATAAACACTCTGTAGTATCACTGGAAACCGATATGGTGATTTTCTGGCATTAATCATTTTTTTAAGGGATTCATTTTGGAGTTCATATCTATGGATATGGAATGGAGGTGGGCTTTGTAACTCTATAATTGTGACAATTCTTTTCTTTTTTTTAATTATTTTTTTTACTAGGTATTTTCTTCATTTACATTTACAATGCTATCCCAAAAGTCCCTGATGCCCTCTCCCATCCTCCATTCCCCTACCCATCCACTCCCACTTCTTGGCCCTGGTATTCCCCTGTATTGAGGCATATAAAGTTTGCAGGACCAATGGGCCTCTCTTTCCACTGATGGCCTACTCAGCCAACTTCTGATACATATGCAGCTAGAGACACAAGCTCTGGGGGGTACTGGTTAGTTCATATTGTTGTTCCACCTATACGGTTGCAGATCCCTTTAGCTCCTTGGGTACTTTCTCTAGCTCCTCCACTGGGGGCCCTGTGATCCATCCAATAACTGACTGTGAGCATCCACTTCTGTATTTGCTAGGCCCCGACCTAGTCTCACAAGAGACAGCTATATCAGGGTCCTTTCAGCAAAATCTTGCTAGTGTATGCAATGGTGTCAGCATTCTTGGCTGATTATGGGATGGAACCCTGGGTATGGCAGTCTCTAGATGGTCTATCCTTTCGTCTCAGCTCTTAACTTGGTCTCTGTAACTCCTTCCATGGTTGCTTTGTTCCCAATTCTAAGAAAGGGCAAAGTTTCATGTGTTTTGCAAATTGTATCTTATATCTTGGGTATTCTAAGTTTTTGGGCTAATATCCACTTATCAGTGACTTCATATCATGTGAGTTCTTTTGTGATTGGGTTACCTCACTCAGGATGATGCCCTCCAGGTCCATCCATTTTCCTAGGAATTTCATAAATTCATTCTTTTTTATTTTTATTTTATTTTTTTTTTTTTGTAGCTGGGTAGTACTCCATTGTGTAAATGTACCACATTTTCTGTATCCATTCCTCTGTTGAGGGGCATCTGGGTTCTTTCCAGCTTCTGGCTATTATAAATAAGGCTGCTATGAACATAATGGAGAATGTGTCCTTCTTACCGGTTGGAACATCTAATTGATATATGCCTAGGAGAGGTATTGCGGGATCCTTCGGTAGTACTATGTCCAATTTTCTGAGGAACCACCAGACTGATTTCCTGAGCGGTTGTACAAGCTTGCAATCCCACCAACAATAGAAGAGTGTTCCTCTTTCTCCGCATCTGCTGACAACTGAGTTTTTTATCTTAGCCATTCTGACTGGTGTGAGGAGGAATCTCAGGGTTGTTTTGATTTGCATTTCCCTTATGATTAAGGATGCTGAACATTTTTTCAGGTGATTCTCAGGCATTCAGCATTCCTCAGATGAGAATTCTTTGTTTAGCTCTGAGCCCCATTTTTAATGGGGTTATTTGATTTTCTGGAGTCCACCTTCTTGAGTTCTTTATATATATTGGATATTAGTCCCCTATCTGATTTAGAGTAGGTAAAGATCCTTTCCCAATCTGTTGCTGGCCTTTTGGTCTTACTGACGGTGTCTTTTGCCTAACAGAAGCCTTGCAATTTTATGAGGTTCAATTTGTCAAACATCGATCTTACAGCACAAGCCATTCCTGTACTATACAGGAATTTTTCCCCTGTGCCCAAACCTTCAAGGCTTTCCCCCACTTTCTCCTCTATAAGATTCACTGTCTCTGGTTTATGTGGAGTTCCTTGATCTACTTAGATTTGACCTTTGTACAAGGAGATAGGAATGGATCAATTCACATTCTTCTACAATATAACCACCAGTTGTACCAGCACCATTTGTTGAAAATGCTGTCTTTTTTCCACTGGATTGTTTTAGCTCCCTTGTTGAAGATCAAGTGACCATAGGTGTGTGGGTTCATCTCTGGGTCTTCAATTCTATTCCATTGGTCTACTTGTCTGTCGCTATACCAGTACCATGCCGTTTTTATCACAATTGCTCTGTAGTAGAGCTTGAGGTCAGGCATGGTGATTCCCCCAGAGGTTCTTTTATCCTTGAGAAGAGTTTTTGCTATCCTAGGTTTATTGTTATTCCAGATGAATTTGCAGATTGCCCTTTCTAATTCGTTGAAGAATTGAGTTGGAATTTTATATGGGGCTTGCATTGAATCTGTAGATTGCTTTTGGCATGATAGCCATTTTTGCTATATTAATCCTGCCAATCAATGAGCATGGGAGATCTTTCACTCTTCTGAGATCTTCTTTAATTTCTTTCTTTAGATTCTTGAAGATTTTATCATACAGATCTATCACTTCCTTAGTTAGAGTCATGCCAAGGTATTTTATATTATGTGCGACTATTGAGAAGGGTGTTATTTCCCTAATTTCTTTTTCAGCCTGTTTACCCTTTCTGTAGAGAAAGGCTATTGACTTGTTTGAGTTAATTTTATATTCAGCTACTTCATTGAAGCTGATCATCAGGTGTTGGAGTTCTCTGGTGGGATTTTTTTTTATTATGTATTTTCCTCGATTACATTTCCAATGCTATCCCAAAAGTCATCCATTCGCTCTCCCCCCAATTCTCTACCCACCCATTCCCACTTTTTTGGCCCTGGCATTCCCCTGTACTGGGGCATATAAAGTTTGTGTGTCCAATGGGCCTCTCTTTCCAGTAATGGCCGACTAGGCCATCTTTTGATACATATGCAGCTAGAGTCAAGAGCTCTGGGGTACTGATTAGTTCATAATGTTGTTCTACCTATAGGATTGCAGATCCCTTTAGCTCCTTGGGTACTTTCTCTAGCTCCTCCATTGGGAGCCCTGTGATCCATCCAACG
This sequence comes from Mus musculus, assembly GCF_000001635.26. Lineage (NCBI taxonomy): Eukaryota > Metazoa > Chordata > Mammalia > Rodentia > Muridae > Mus > Mus musculus. The sequence goes on from NC_000079.6 coordinate 80,167,825, forward strand.
GCTGACTGTGAGCATCCACTTCTGTGTTTCTAGGCCCCTGCATAGTCTCACAAGAGACAGCTATATCTGGGTCCTTTCAGCAAAATCTTGCAAGTGTATGCAATGGTGTCAGCGTTTGGAAGCTGATTATGGGGTGGATCCCTGCATATGGCAGTCTCTAAATGGTCCATCCTTTCGTCCCAGCTCCAAACTTTGTCTCTGTAACTCCTTCCATGGGTGTTTTGTTCCCAATTCTAAGAAGGGGCACAGTGTCCACACTTTGGTCTTCATTCTTCTTGAGTTTCATGCCTTTAGCAAATTGTATCTTACTTATATCTTGGGTATCCTAAGTTTTGGGCTAATATCCACTCATCAGTGAGTACATATTGTGTGAGTTCCTTTGTGATTGTGTTACCTCACTCAGGATGATGCCCTCCAGGTCCATCCATTTGCCTAGGAATTTCATAAATTCATTCTTTTTAATAGCTGAGTAGTATTCCATTGTGTAAATGTACCACATTTTCTGTATCCATTCCTCTGTTGAGGGGCATCTGGGTTCTTTCCAGCTTCTGGCTATTATAAATAAGGCTGCTATGAACATAGTGAAGCATGTGGCCTTCATACCGGTTGGGCCATCTTCTGGATATATGCCCAAGAGAGGTATTGCTGGATCCACTGGTAGTACTATGTCCAATTTTCTAAGGAACCGCCAGACTTTTTTCCAGAGTGGTTGTACAAGCTTGCAATCCCACCAACAGTGGAGGAGTGTTCCTCTTTCTCCACATCCTTGCCATCATCTGCTGTCACCTGAATTTTTGATCTTAGCCATTCTGACTGGTGTGAGGTGGAATCTCAGGGTTGTTTTGATTTGCATTTCCCTGATGATTAAGGATGTTGAACACTTTTTCAGGTGCTTCTCTTCCATTCGGTATTCCTCAGGTGAAAATTTTTTGTTCAATTCTGAGCCCAAATTTTTAGTGGGGTTATTTGATTTTCTGAAGTCCACCTTCTTGAGTTCTTTATATATATTGGATATTAGTCCCCTATCTGATTTAGGATAGGTAAAGATCCTTTCCCAATCTGTTGGTGGTCTTTTTGTCTTATTGAAGATGTCTTTTGCCTTGTAGAAGCTTTGCAGTTTCATGAGGTCCCATTTGTCAATTCTTGATCTTACAGCGCAAGCCATTGATGTTCTATTCAGGAATTTTTCCCCTATGCCCATATCTTCAAGGCTTTCCCCCACTTTCTCCTCTATAAGTTTCAGTGTCTCTGGTTTTATGTGAAGTTCCTTGATACACTTAGATTTGACCTTAGTACAAGGAGATAGGAATGGATCAATTTGCATTCTTCTACATGATAACTGCCAGTTGTACCAGCACCATTTGTTGAAAATGCTGTCTTTTCTCCAGTGCTTGGTTTTAGCTCCCTTGTCAAAGATCAAGTGACCATAGGTGTAGATTGCTCTTATAATGTTTATGTATGGGCCTTGAATTCCTGATCTATCCGAGACTTTTATCATGAGTGGGTGTTGGATTTTATCAAATGCTTTCTCTGCATTTAATGAGATAATCATATGGATGTTGTCTTTGAGTTTGTTAATATAATGGATTACGTTGATGGATTTCTGTATATTAAATCATCCGTACATCCCTGGAATGAAACCTCAGGGGTCAGGATGGAAAATTGTTTTGATTTGTTCTTGGATTCGGTTAGCGAGAATTTTATTGAGTATTTTTTTATTGATATTCATAAGGAAAATTGGTCTGAATTTCTCTATCTTTGTTGTCTTTCTGTGTTTAGTTATCAGAGTAATTGTGGCTTCATAGAATGGATTGGGTAGAGTACCATCTGCTTCTATTTTTTGGAATAGTTTGTAAAGAACTGAAATTAGATCTTTGAAGGTCTGATAGAACTCTGCACTAAACCCCTCTGGTCCTGGGCTTTTTTTAGTTCGGAGACTAATAATGACTGCTTCTATTTCTTTAGGTGATATAGGACTGTTTAGATCACTAACCTGATCCTGATTTAAATTTGGAACCTGGTATCTGTCTAGAAATTTGTCCATTTCATCCAGGTTTTCCAGTTTTCTTGAGGATAGCCTTTTGTAGAAGGATCTGATGGTGTTTTGGATTTCTTCAGTGTCTGTTATTACGTCTCCCTTTTGATTTCTGATCTTGTTGAGGATGCTGTCCCTGTGCCCTCCAGTGAGGCTGGCTAAGGGTTTATCTATCTTGTTGATTTTCTCAAAGAACCAGCTACTCAGTTGATTCTTTGAATAGTTCTTGTTTCCACTTGGTTGATTTCACACCTGACTTTGATTATTTCCTGCTGTTTACTCCTCTTGGTGAATTTGCTTCCTTTTGTTCTAGAGCTTTTAGGTGTGTTTTCAAGCTGCTAGTGTGTAATCTCTCTAGTTTCCTTTTGGATGCACTCAGAGCTATGAGTTTTCATCTTAGAAATGCTTTCATTGTGTCCCATAAGTTTGGGTATGTTGTGGCTTCATTTTCATTAAACTCTAAAAAGTCTTTAATTTCTTTCTTTTTTTATTATGTATTTTCCTCAATTACATTTCCAATGCCATCCCAAAAGTCCCCCCCCACCCCCCCCCCACTCCCCCACCCACCCAGTTCCATTTTTGACCCTGGTGTTCCCCTGTACTAGAGCATACAAAGTTTGCCTGTCTCATGGGCCTATCTTTCCAGTGATGGCCAACTAGGCCATCTTTTGATACATATGCAGCTAGGGTCAAGAGCTCCGGGGTACTGGTTAGTTCATAATGTCGCACCTATAGGGTTGCAAATCTCTTTAGCTCCTTGGATACTTTCTCTAGCTCCTCCATTGGGGGCCCTGTTATCCATCCAATAGTTAACTGTGAGCATCCACTTCTGTGTTTGCTAGGCCCCGGCCTAGTCTCATAAGGGACAGCTATATCACGGTCCTTGCAACAAACGTTTGCTAGTGTATGCAATGGTGTCATCCTTTGGAGGCTAATTATGGGATGAATCCATGGATATGGCAGTCTCTAGATGGTCCATCCTTTTCTCCCAGCTCCAAACTTTGTCTCTGTAACTCCTTCCATGGGTGATTGTTTCCAATTCTAAGAAGGGGCAAAGTGTCCACACTTTGGTCTTCGTTCTACTTGAGTTTCATGGGTTTTGCAAATTGTACCTTATATCTCGCTATACTAAGTTTCTGGGCTAATATCCACTTATCAGTGAGTACATATCATTTGAGTTCTTTTTGTGATTGTGTTACCTCACTCAGAATGATGCCCTCCAGTTCCAACCATTTGCCTAGGAATTTCACAAATTCATTCTTTTTAATAGCTGAGTAGTACTCCATTGTGTAAATGTATCACTGTCTTATTGACGTGTCTTTTGCCTTGCAGAAGCTTTGCAATTTTATGAGGTCCCATTTATCGATTCTCGATCTTACAGCACAAGTCATTGCTGTTCTATTCAGGAATTTTCCCCCTGTACCCATATCTTCGAGGCTTTTTCCTACTTTCTCCTCTATAAGTTTCAGTGTCTCTGGTTTTATGTGGAGTTCCTTAATCCACTTAGATTTGAATGTACTCTTATCAAGGATTATCTTCTTATAGTAATTTTTATAGAGACTTAATATTTTCTTAAAGTTTTACTTCCTACTATATAAAAGTATTAGAATCACTCAAACTAATTTCAAGTATTATTTTAATAGACATCACCACTTCATGATATGTGGGGTATAGAAATATTTTCTTTAAAAGAAAATGTAGGTGAGCACACTCCTAGAAACAGGGGGGAGGGGAGGGGAGGAGACAGGAGGTTTGCAGAGAGGAAGTAAGAAAGGGGCACAACATTTGAAATGTAAATCAATAAAATTACCAATTAAAAATTAAATTTCCATATCAAGAGAAAGTTTAATATATCGCTATGTGGATACTATGTACATTGGCATACACGGAGACTCACTTTAATAAGCCTGGGAAATCTTGGAACACTTTTCTCTAGGATAACACTTTGAATTCAACCACACAGACATATGATTTAAGCAAAGTTCTATATTTTTTAAAATCAGATGGATATCACGTAGGGGGCATCATGTCTACACATAATAAAGGTGCCCTATTTCCCTAGGCATTAATTTGACTACTTAGGCTGAGAAAGCTCATCTATTTTTTTCCCATAAAGAGAAGCCTACCAATTATCCTTTATTCTACTTTCAAAACAACAAATATTACCTCATGCAAGATTCTCTATTAGTGTTTGTATTTAAGTGCAGGCAGTCTGCTTAATCCTTCAAATTTATCATACTTCACTGATTAATCTAGTTTGAATACCATAAAGTCTGTAGCCATTGCTATTAAGACTTATATTTACTACTAAAGGAGCTTTTTTGGCACTCCCAAATACAAGTTACTAAATTATGCACATATATAATAGGAACAAATAGTTCTTCACTTTGACAAATAGATGAATTATTGTGCCTAAAATTGTCACAGTCATGCAATGAAACCCCTAAAATAATATGATATATACTATTCAAATGTTTCTCTGGATAAATTGTACTGATGTGTCTTTAACAAATAGTCCATGGCACTTTTTAACTTATTTTTACAGAAAGAAGGCTGTTTTGGAAGAAATTTATCTTACTACCAAAATATTTGGGTATTCTGCACAAGGCCCTGGTTTCACAGTCCATGACAAAAATCCAGCTCTTCTTATTATTATCAAGATATCCTCCAAGGTTTTTGTTGCAAGAAAGTGATTTCCAAGTCAAAGAAACTTGAGAAAATAAAACTGATTGATTTGTTATTGCATATAACTTTAAACTTGTTTGGTATGTCAATAAGCACAGTGGTAAATAAAAACTTTCTTTTCAGTAGGTAGGTGGGAAAAACATCACAAGGGATTGACAATAAAGTTTGAAGACATACTTTATGAAACGTCAATGTATGAAAAGTTAAGCCACCTCTTCTCAAAGTCCACTCAAAATAAATTCTAATGTTTAGAAAGATGTTGCATCATTAGCTCAGTCAAAGCCTTGCTGATCGGTGTACTGAAAAATTGCTTTCAAATTAGCTCAATACTGGATTGAGACAGGGTTTAGGCTGTTTACAATGTAATCGTGTCTGTGTGTGTGTGTGTGTGTGTGTGTGTGTATGAGAGAGAGAGAGAGAGAGAGAGAGAGAGAGAGAGAGAGAGAGAGTCATTCCTTTCTTGCTTTATCACTACATACATCTCATATCCATAAGGGAGATTAAAGTTCTTTGGGAAACAGAAAAACAGAAACAGCTAATACACATCTATCTACAGAGAGCAGAATGAACTGAAACACAAAGAACATGTTTAATTTTTCATCAGATTCAGAGAGCAAAATGATCTATTTTTCATTCAATCAGTGAAGAGCTAAAAATACTTCAGACCTACTATTCCTTCTTGTGTCTAAACACAATTCATAAGTCTTAATTCATTAGACTAATGTGTTTATAAGGCAGTTGAAATGTCAAAGCTCGGCCTGATTTAGTATAAACTTAAATTCCATTACCTGGCAGGCATTAATTGCTTATGGAGCATAGGGATTCTTCCCAAGGGTCTTATATGTTTCCTTTTGTCATTTTGCTAACTATTCTGTCTCGACGAACTTAAAGCCCTTAATCCACCATAGGGATCAATAAATTGCACAATAATTCAGTCCTAATAATTAGCTTTCACTTAAAGACAATTGGTCATTTCATTGTGAACTGCAGTGCAAAATGATAATGAAATAATTAAAAAGACAGATGAAAGAATGACTTAATAGGAAAGAGGCCTTACTGTTCAATTAGAGGCATTACCATTCAACCTTTTTATTACTGCCACAACCTTTCAATTTTTTTTTTAAAAAAATAATACTTCAAGCCTGCTCATTTAACCCATGGCTGTACCACTGTGATATATGTGGGAAATGTAGGCCTGACACTGCAGGCTGCTGGACCACTGGTTTCACTGAAATTATTAAATTGGGTGTGTGTGTGTGTATATATATATATATATATATATATATATATATATATATATATATATATATATAATCTACAGATCACAGTGCTGTGTTGTACTGATTTCTTACATAAAGAATTTTGCGAGACTTCCCAATTCCTTTTAAGGAAGAGTTAGATCCACATGGTCCTTTGTAAATGGTTATACAACTATGTAGAACACTTTTGAGAAACTTTGTGTTTGTAAACAATCTGTAAAAGCTTCTCATTTTCTGCCACCAGAGAATGTTATAGGATAATCTTCAATACTAAAATTCTTCAAATTTACTGAACTGACAATTTAGTTATATGTCCAAAGTTCTATAAAATTCATTAACATTGGATACTTTCTCTAGCTCCTCCACTGGGGGCCATGTGTTCCATCCAAAAGCTGACTGTGAGCATCCACTTCTGAATTTGCCAGGCACTGGCCTAGCCTCACATGAGAAAGTTGTATCAGGGTCCTTTTAACAAAATCATGCTGGCATATGTCATAGCGTCAAGGAGATATATGCCCCAGTACAGGGAACACCAGGGCCAAGAAGTGGGAGTGGGTGGGTAGGGGAGCAGGGCGAGGGAAGGTTATAGGGGAATTTCAGGATAGCATTTGAAATGTAAATGAAGAAAATATCTAATAAAACAATTGACTTTTATTATATATCCTCAGAGTTGCATGTTGATAGATATGTTTGAATTTTTGTGATCAAAATAAAGGCCTAATACTTTCTTTGGTGTATCTGACTTTGGTTTGAATCTTGGCTTTCTTCTTGCACAATTATGCAAAGATTATATTTAAGCTTTGTCAAAACTTGAAAATATTTGAAGTCAATTTCTGAAAAAAATTGCAGCTACTCTTGGTGCTGGATGAGGAGATATGGTAATTTCTCAGTCTCTTAAGTCTCCTTGCAAATCTTCACCTCATTATTCTTGATTTATTGTGGATCAATACACCACACTGAAGATGGACATGAAATTTTCCTTTAAGATAAAATAAAAGGTAATTAGTAGGTGGAAAGAGGTATCAGAAGATATTGGTCTGGCCTCAAAAATGAACATGCTTCAAACCGTAAAGGCTTCTCAGTTTTGCAGTCTCATTTAGATCTTTAAGACCCACATAAGGCAATATGCAGCACACTGATCAGCTGTAATCTCAGGGTATATTTGTCAAGACTGGAGACCCAGAAGGGAGAGTCTCAAGAAGTTTTTGGGTCAGCTAGATGGGCATACACTGCAGTGAACAAGCAATCTACCTGCAACAAGGTGAAAAATGAGGTCTAACAATCGCTGTTTTCTGCTGATCAACACATATACATGTTGTGACACAGGCACACCTGCATACATACATACATGAACAGTCTCAAACATATACACATAAGCGTGCATGTGTGCATGCACACACATATTATAACTTTGCTAATACAAGTATAAAATCATGATTCAGTTTATACTATTTTTAAAGAGCAAAATAAAGCTATAGGGAACTTTCGCATTTATCTAAGCAAACTATGGAGTTAATTAATTTGGATAGATAATAAAAAGAAGAAGCATTTAAGATTTCAAAGAATGCATTTGCCCCCTTAGCCCTTTGTTCCTCTTATAATTATGTTATCTCTCAGATATTATTACATCAAAATTCTTAAATGAACCTGGAATCCATCTCCAGCACCCACAGATTGATTCAGATTTATCTAGAAAATTAGTCTGAGCCAATAACAGTAGTGCAGGTGTACATACATAATGCTTTGTACAGTTATTAGGGAGCATCGCTCCATTGCACTGAATATATTACATAATATGCATCATATATTTTATATTTCTAGTAAATTATCAAAATCATTATGAAATTTGACATATACTCAGTGGTATTTGACTGAATTAGTATTTTTGGTTATGATTATCAAAATTATGGTCAAAATTCGTTTAAATTTCTGAACTTGGTAATTAATTTAATGCAATTATATGTAGTTAAAAATTCTAACATATTGACTAACAAAATCCAATATCCAGAATTCATTCTCGTTATGATGTCTTATTCGCCAAACTTTTCTTTTCTGCACAATCTGGATTTAACAGAATAACTGTTCTCTCTTCACTGGGATTTTTTATTTTCCAGTGTTAGCAAAAAGCTAGAAGCCTCATAATTACCCTTTCTAGACCCGTACTCTCCTCCTTCCACAATCTGTTTAATTTTGTGAATTCTAGCTTCTATAGGTACTCTGAATTTATCTGTAAACACCTTACTCTGACATTTTTCCTTTTCTTTGATGCCTTTGTTTTTTTATTTTTTTTCTTATACAGACTTTTTCAGTTTTTCATCCCAAGCAATATTTCTAAAAATTTATTTCTGTTAATTATAAAATCAGAGACTTGGTAAAGTGTGCAAGACATTCATTGTTAGCAGTAATGGCTTTCTTATATGCCTTCCTATTCACTTGATATTTTTAAAGATGATAACTAAGTACATCAAACTCCATAAATTCTAAATTTCTGATATTTTTTTCTTTGCACATGCACATACGCACTGGTGATCAAATCCTGACTGCACTTGCTACACTGATCCTTTGCCACTGCACTATATCCAATACTAATAGTTTAGTTGTTCCAGTCCTGGTCATAGAAACAGATAGTACTTTTAAGTTGCCACATAGCTCTCGTAACTCATGGGAGTAAGATATATGCTATAGCAATCCTCAGTGATTTGGATGTGGACATGGAACATAATTTGCTTATGTGTTTAGAGGAGATAGCTTATACAACTGCAGAGAATTGGTAAACCAGACTGCAATATTTAGTTCAGTCCTTTAGACTTGATTTGTATGTGTTTGTGTGTGTGTGTGTGTGTGTGTGTGTGTGTGTGTGTGTGCACATGTGCATATACACTTGGGCATAGAAATGTGTGTGCTTGAGTGTAAGAGTTTGTGTTGATGCATATGTTTTCAGGTTCCCATGAAAACGTATGTAGAGACCAGAAGGCCACCTCAGCTTTATTTCTTTTTTCTTTTTTTAGTTTATTTATTTATTTATTTATTTATTTATTTATTTATTACACTTTATATTATACCTCCCCCCACTGTCAACCCTTTAAATGTTCGACATGCTTTACCTCCTCCATACACCCTTGTCCCCAAGTTGATGTCCCTGCCCCCCACCCCATCTAAACTCTAAACTCCCTGGGGTCTCCAGTTTCTTAAGGGTTAGGTACATCATCTCTGATTGAACACAGACCCAGAAGTCCTCTACTGTATGTGTCTTGGGGGGTCTCATATCAACGGGTATATGCTGCCTGTTTGGTGGTCCAGTGTTTGAAACATCTCCAGAGTCCAAATTAATTGAGACTGCTGATCCTCTTACATGATTGCCCTTCTCCTCAGCTTCTTTCAGCCTTCCCTAACTCAACAACAGGGTTAGCTACTTCTGTCTGTTAGTTGGGTGCAAATATTTGCATCTGACTCTTTCAGCTGCTTGTTGGTCTTCAGGAGTGCTGTCATTCTGGGTCTCCCATTTGTGAGTGCTCCATAGCCTCAGTATCAGAGTCAGCCTTGAGACCTCCACTTGAGCTGGATCCCACTTTGGGCCTGTCACTGGACCTTCTTTTCCTCAGGCTCCTCTCCATTTCCAGCCCTGTAATTCTTTCAGTCAAGAAAAATTGTGGGTCAGAATTGTACCTGTGGGATGCCCACCCTCCCTCATTTGATGCCTTGTTTTCCTACTAGAGATAGGTTTTATACATTACCTCTTCCTGCTATGGAGCATTTCATCTAAGGACTCCCTTTGAGTCCTAAGAGTCTCTCACCTCCCAGTTCTCTGGTGCATTCTGGAGCCCCACCCCCACCCCAACCTCCTTTTTTCTGAGGTTGCCTGTTTTCAATCTTTCTGCTGGTCCTCAGGGCTTCAGACCTTTTCCCTCACCCAATACCAGATCAGGTTCCCCCCTCCTCCATCACTCCTGACCTCCCCTATCTACTCTCCTTCCCAGGCCTCTCCCTCCCTCCCCACTGGTGATTGCTTTCTTCCCCCTCCCAAGTGGGACTGAGGCATCCTCACTTGGGCACTCACTTCAGCTTGTTGACCTGTTTTGTTTTGTTTTGTTTTGCTAACATCCACTTACTAGTGATTACATACCATGATGTCCTTTTGGGTCTGTGTTATCTCACTCAGGATGACATGATGACATTCTCTAGTTCCACCCATTTGTCTGCACAACTTAGGATGCCCTCATCCATAATAGCTGAGTAGCATTCTGCTGTGTAAATGAACCACTTTTCTGTATCAATTATTCTGTCTTCAGACATCTGGGTTGTTTCCAGCTTCTGGCTATCACAAATAAGGCTGCTATGAACATATTAGAAAATGTGCCCCTGTGGTATGGTGGGACATCTCTTGGGTATATTCCCAAGAGTGATTTAGCTGGGTCTTCATGTAGATCTATTTCCAATATTCTGAGGAATTTCCAGATTGATTTCCAGAGTGGTTGTACCAGTTTGCAATTCCACTAGCAAAGCAGGGGTTTTCATCTTTGGCCACATCCTCTCCAACATGTGTTTCACCTGTGGTTTTGATCTTAGCCATTCTGATTGGTATAAGGTGCCATCTCAAGTTCAGTCTGATTTGTATTGATCTGACCACAAAGTACTCTGAACATCTCTTTGGGTGCTTCTCAGCCATTTGAGATTCCTCAGTTGTGAAATCTCAGTTGAGTTCTATATTCCATTTTTTGATTGGATTGTTTTGTTTTGGGTGATTAGCTTCTTGAGTTCTTTTTAAATATTGGATACTAGCTTTGTGTCAGATATAGAGTTAGTGAAGATATTTACCCAAGCTGTAGGTTGTCAATTTGTCTTATTGACTCTGTCCTTTGCCATACAGAAACTTTCCCGTTTCATGAGGTCCCATTTGTCAATTCTTCATCTTAGAGCATGAGCTGTTGGAGTTCTTTTTAGGAAAATTCCCCAGTGCCAATGAGTTCAAGGCTCTTTCTCACTTTCTCTTCTATGAGATCAGTGTATCTGGTTTTATGTTGATGTCCTTGATCCACTTAGACTTGACCTTTGTGGAAGGTGACAAATAGAGTTCTCTTCATTTTACTGTGTACAGACAGCCAGTATAGACACAAATACTATAAAATATCTTGGAATAACTCTAACCAAATAAGTGAAGACCTGTATGACAATAACTTCAAGTTTCTCAAGAAAGAAATTGAAAAGGATCTCAGAAAATGGGGAGATCTCCCATGCTCATGGTTTGTCAGAATTAACATAGTAAAAATGGCCATCCTACCAAAGGCAATCTATAGATTCAATGCAATCTCTATCAAAACCCCAACATAATTCTTCAAAGACATGGAAAGAGCAATTCTCAAATTCATCTGGAAAGGAAAAAAAAATCAGAATACTGAAAAAATTCTTAACAATAAAAGAACAGCTCGGGGAATCACTATTCCTGACTTCAAGAATTACTAAACTTTTACAGTGGTCTTTTACTAGGACACAGTAGACAAAACTGATTTGCCTGTAAGACCTAGGATTCTGCCTGTTTCTTCTATCACATTGTGATTCAAATTATTTCAACATTTTGGAATCAATCTCATTTCTTTCTAGGCTTTCTTGTTCACCCTTGATTTTCTTTTTGATCTGAAATTTTGAGTGTCACACAAGAGACAATTTTATTTTTCCTTCTGAATGAGCAAAGATATAAGTGCAGCAATTGCATCACTGCTTCTGTGCACCCACAGGAAGACGTCTTTCCTTCTTTTAGAAACTATTCTAGCTGTACATTTAGAACTACTGAAATTTCCTATTCTAGACAGACCATCAAATGACAAACATGATTTCTTCAATGCTACTCAATCCTTCCAGTCACCCAGAAAGCTCTACATTTAAAATCAGAGCATAGGTACTTAAGGGCAAGATTGCTTCTTTTATTACAACCTAGAGAATTCACTTTAATCATGATTTTTTTAAGAAAAAAATAACTGTATTTTGTATATGTGTTTGTGCACATGTGGATACATGTGTATTTCAGTATTGGAGTTAGAATATAGGATTTCATAAGGTCAAAACCCAATGCTTTAGTCATAAATATAGTGATATGAATAACTTATTTTGGTCTCAATTCTCTTACCTGTAAAGAGAAAACATAAAATCAGGTAGCCTACTTAAAAGTTTATGATATGTAACATTTCCCCAGAATTTAGGAGTCCAAAGCTCAACATGTTACTGCTTCATATTTTAATTCTATGATAATTAATTTGAGACATGGGTATTATTTTCATGGTTCTGTACACTTTGGAAGTTAGACTGCAATCTCTTCATCTCAGAGATCAATTTATCAAATTGGGCTCACACTACTTCCAAAATTAAGAAAGACCTTCCTGAAATAATTGTCATTTTTAATGAAAATTTAACATAACTAGATAATGAATATAAAAAGTGGTTTCTGATGCCTTTTTGAATAGCAAAGGTTATATGGAACAGGACAAATCTAGGAACCCATGTGCTCTAAAAATTGCTTCATGAACAGACTCCTTGTTTGTTGATTTGAAATTTCTGTATTCCTGAACCATACAAGATGTACTCTTCATTTCTTTTCCTATTTTGTAAAAAAGCATAGAACTATTCCAATTGCATGCATCAAAGGATGTTAAGCCTATAAAACTAAGAGTAGCACAGAAGCATTATAGTAAGTTAAAAACATACTAAAGGAAAATGGAGAATGGTCTCCATGTTTCTTGACTGGGAAATCATAATCTGATTACCTAAATGAATGTAGTGCAGACCCTGATTTTGCTTAGTGTGCATAAATGAATTTTAAGTACTGAGTATTAAATTCTACGTGTTAAGGTTAGAACATTGTTTAGTTGACTTGAAATTATCTAAAATTACTTAAAATTACTGTCTCATCCTTGGTATCATGACTTATTTCAAAAAGTTTACAATATTAAGTAGGCTAACTAAGAAGCCTCAGGTCTCTAACCTGATAATGAAAATGTGTTATTGCTACATTTTCAAGACAAATATCGTATGACTTGCATCACAGTACTTTTCTACATACATAACAGTATATAGAACCTTTGTTGGAGAGTTGTCAGTGTAAAAATGCCTTGAGACTGTAGCCTTTGTCCAAAGCGTAGATTGTTTGGAAGTAATATAGAGATAGATTTTTGGCGATTATAGGAAACTTGTATCATCTATTTACAATAAAATCTATTTGCAATAAAATTTATATACAATTATATATAAATGCTAGAGTTTCTATTTCTAGTCCTTGATTATTAAAAGAAAGTTATGTGAAATGGAAGTAAACAGCTTTACATGATTGACCTATTGCATACTAAGTATATTTAATTAATTCCTATGTTGATAATCTTTTATATTACTTCTACAGATTACTGTTGATTACAGAGAGTAACATCAATTCAAACCTAATTAACAATAAAAATAACGAAATATTCTGAAAACTTTCTAAGACAATTATTACTAGCATTGAAAATTTTTCTGTTTTTTTCTGTATAAGGATCATTGGAAGACAGATTTGTGAATTTGCCTGTCAGCTCATGTTCGACTTTTGCCATTTATACAAACATAATGTAAAAAGCCATAGGAGAAGTAATGGGTGCTTCCAACCTTCCTACTAACATAAGAAAGATGACAGACTCTAATATTCTTAGTCATTGACATTTACAACTATGAGTTTGTTTTTAATACAGGGCAGTAAGCAATATACTTAAGGCTTCAGAGAATGCTTTATGGCATACACTAAAGGTGAATCACTTTTTTACTAGATTTATTACCTAGAGGAATGGTGGTCCTGAGAGAAAACATAGTCAGTTTTAACCCAAGGATTGCTCCTTATGGTTATTTCCGCTCAACTTCTCAGCAGGACTCAACCACACTAAATGTCCTCTTCCAGGGTCTTGATTTCCTTTCCTCAGCTGGTTCCTGCCACCTTGGGAACTGACAAGAGTACTCATTAAGAAATCTAATTGATTTTTATTAATTATCTGTGGTATGATCTTTTCATTGTTTCCCCCCTAGTATCTAAGCTTATTAACTCTAAACACACACACACACACACACACACACACACACACACACAGAATAATTAGTCCTAAAGAAACTTTGCAGTAATGAAATGAAATATACAGACTGATTGCATAAATAAAAATGTAATATTTATTTTCTAGATTTGTAAAATTATAAACATTTATTAAATAGAGTAAAAGAGAAAAATCCTGCAATGTGGCTTTTAAAAAGCAATTAAAGTATTAGTTATGAAGAATTGCATAGACTATTTAAATTGCAACTGTGAGATAAAATGATTCAAATAGAAAAGCCTGAGAATGAACTTAGAGCAGGGAAGGAAGTGCTGATACTAGAGCTGTCCTTAGTCCTTAATGTAATATTCTCATGTATGTCGACATAAAATGTATCATTAAACTTGTATTAAGCCCAAGTAAATAACTGAAAGTAAATTTATACATATTACGTTAATAGTTTAAATGAGAGTAATATGAAGATGTTAATTGAGAATATGGTGATTAGGATGAAGGTTTTTGGACTGCATACCTCTTCCATCATTTTCAACACTGGAAAGTTTTTTTAATCTCTACAATGCCCAGATTCTTTCCTTTTGATATGAGATATTAAAAATATATTACAGACGGGCGTGGTGGTGCATGCCTTTAATCCCAGCTCTTGGGAGGCAGAGGCAGGCAGATTTCTGAGTTCGAGGCCAGCCTGGTCTACAAAGTGAGTTCCAGACAGCCAGGGCTATACCGAGAAACCCTGCCAATATATATATATATATATATATATATATATATATATATATATATATATATATATATATATCACTCATGGAGTTGTCTTGAAACTAAAGAAGTGAGTGTTGAGTAAATACCTACAATGAAACAATAATGGTATGTGATGACTATCATATTCTTTCGTACTAACCAGTCTTGCATCTGCATGTTCACTTGTGTATCAAGTATAAATTATTCTATTCTAATGTATGATATTTTATATTAAGCTGCTCCCATGGTTTAGACTAGTTTAGTGTTGGTCAGTCCTCCCTCTATCACAAAGATATTGTCCCGATCATTCAGAACATAACCAGCAGCATGATTACCTCCTATTTGGCACCATCTTTAATGTATTTCTTAATTATGTCCCCCATGTAGCCACTACTAGTCCAAGTAATTCTTTTTCTGTAGTATTTAAAGCAATGTGCTTTCTTCATCACCTTGGGGTTCTGAAACTGATCTACTTATAATGAAGTTTTAAACAAAAGCGCTTTATTTACCATTCTGTGTGCGTCACTTTCTATACAATACATTTGTGAAGTTGCAGAAGAGAGAAGCACACACTGCAGAATACAATCAGCACCAGTTATCTTGACCAATGATTTATTGATGGTATTGCTCCTTATCTCTAAAACTTCGAAGTATAGCCACTATAGGTTGTTTCTTTATTTTCACTACTCACTAAATAATTTACATTGAACAGCTTTTATGTAATAGAGACTTATACTAAACATTAAAAAGAATTTTAAACAGTGATTAAGATGTGTTATGTTTTTGTCAGAGAAACAGGGGCAAGTATTGCTATAAAGTTATAGGTACAGAAATCTATTACCTAGCACATGAGCTTTTCAAAATACAACTTTCAAAGTCAGGCAAACTACTTCGAAACACAAGTGCCTATTAAAAAATACCTAGAGCTCTTTGTGTAGGCTGATCTCTATAAGCTTGCTAGAATGATTGTCAATATCATCTGATATTCTGAAGCATACTGTGCTCATCAATGTCTTCTGATCTGTATACACATGTTTTAGTTATCCCAAGTGCCACCTGATATGTAGAACCATGCCATGGGTATCACTAATGTCACCAGAAATGTGGAACCACACCATGGTCATCACTAATGTCACCAAATATGTGGAATCAATCTATGGTTATCACTAATGTCACTTGATCTGTAAAAGCATGTTTTATGGTAATTACCTGTGTAATATGATCTGTAAACACATGTTATAGTAAAATCTAAGGTCATGCCATGTTTTATGATAGAAACCTACAAATGTATGAGCACAACAAAGAGAAGTGTGAAATGGTGAACATGTTGGATTTTCCTGGGGGAAAAAATCTTTAACAGGGAAGAAGGGGACCTAGAGAAATAAATTACAGAAAGTTTACAATATCCCTTACATGGAATAACAAGATTTTTGTTCTCGCTTTATCTACTTACTGTGTTAGTATCATTCCTTTCTGAAATTTAGTTTATTTCTTTTAAACACTTTCAGAAAATAATAGAGTGATGAACTGATATTAGGTGATAAAAAATAAAAGTCAGACAATATTGTAAACCTTCATTATGGGTTAAGGGTATGTCAATAGCGAGGATTTATAGGAAGGTAGAGCCAAGAGATTTGGGGTTACAAAATTATTTATTTTTATTTATTTCTTACTTTTTAAACCAGCTGCTAGAGACTTTGATGAGAAAGATAAACTCAGACTACATAGATGAGATAAACTCAGAATGAAGAGAGGAAGGGCACTAAGAAAGGAACCAAACCTTCTGTCTGCTATTATTCCACAGTATGTGTGAAAAGTTGTATATTTGTATTTTCTTTTGTTGGTCTATATAAAATAATATTTTCCACAAGAACATATAGTAATCTTCATATCTTTAAATGTTTATCTCAAACAAGGATGAACCACTCTTAAGACAGAAGTAGTGAAAAATGTGCTGTATTTATTGCTGCTTGTTTATCTGACTCTTATCTTTAAACAATAATTATGATCCTCCAACCACAGCTCAATTCAGTTTAGTGGTCATCAACTCTGTCCTTAAAATGTGAAAATTTCTTTCACCACTTTCATAACAGTGCAATTTCCTTTTCTCTGATTTCTTCATGTTTTCAAGGAGAAAAAAGTCTATTGAATAAATTAACTTATAACAACAGAAAATGGATTGATAATTATTTAATGGGACACCTGCAGGGACCAGTGTTTCAACTTAGAAAGCAATTCTTTCCTGGCAGACTTGCAGGCAGTGTGAGATAAGGAAATTAGTACAGTAGACATACTATTTCACAGTGAGAGGGAAGTCTAGCCTACTTTTGCAGAAATTCAAACTTGAATGAATTTACACTTCATTCTTATATGTTATATGATTTTGAATAGTTATACTTATTCCTTATTCACGTATAAACAGAAAATAAGTTACTCAATAACAAATGTATAAAAATCTAAGGTATGTAATACACTTGAAATAATAAAAATCTAAAAATAAGAGAAAGATCTTAGTACAGACAGAAAAGTTTTGAAATTATTATTGTATTAGGCATGGTTTTCTTTCATTAAAATTCAAACTAATTATTATAAAAGTCTATTATTCATACATAATACACACCCCACAAAATATACATGGCAGATTTTTTAAATAAAGTGTTTCTCTGAATGACTAGTAAGGCCTTGACATATATACAACATTTGTCTATGCCAATGAAAATGATGTGCTTTCATTTATGTCTGTTTTATCTGCAACATACTAATTTTCCAATACTCTTAAGCAACTAATGTTTGTTGAAGCACTATTGTTTGATTGAAAGGAACTTCTGATGAGTTCCTTATTACTATGTTATAAATGCCTAATAATCATCTGACAAATAACATAAAGTGGATACATAAAGAGATACATCATTAATAATCAGCTAAACACTAGACCATCCCTCTGGGAGGCTTCCTTCTTTCTTCTGGAAACTGTACTATTAAATTCCACATTGTTTCATTTCTATCAGTTCCTGGCAACGTGAATCCTAGTCTTTGCCAAGACTAATATTTTGGTGCCTCATATAAGTGCAATTACACTATATTTGTGTTTTGTTGGTGGACTACTTCTCTTTCCATCCTACTCTCCAGACTCACCTTTTGTTGTCAGCTGAAGTAAAATTTAATTTTATCCGTGAACATCATGCCACTTTCAAAATGTGGAACATCTTTTTAAACCTGAACGACACTTTTACGTTACTTCTATATCTGGGCTAATTTGATTGATGTTATGGTGAGTTTAAAATGCAAACAGATCTCTGAGATCCCGCTTTCCATTCTTTGGATAACTAGGAATTAGGGATTGACGTGGTAGCTTTGTTTTTTAATGTCTAAAGCGAGTTTACATAATGGCTGCATTATTTCATTCTTTCACTGATATCACATGAAGTTTCAGCTTCCCTCTCTTGTCAGCCATGCTGATTTTGTTTCAAAGATTTCCTCAAGAGTGTGAGCTGATTGAGCTTTGGATTTGTGTTTCCCTCTTGATTGGTGACTGCTGGGCACCTTTTATGCACTTGCTTCTCATTTTTAGCTCTTTCGTGAAAAAAAAAATATGTACAGGTCTTCTGCCCATATTAACAGAATTATTGTTTGCTACCAGGTACTATTAGACCTTATGCATTTTGGAAATTAGCCCTTCCCTGGACACATTGTGCATATTGTCTACTGTCCTGTAGCTTGCCTTTCATTTTCTGATAATTTCTTCTATTGTGTGAAGTTCTTTAGTTTGACATAATCTTGCTTGTTTATTTCTGCTTCTTCTCTTGCCTGCACTTTCAGTGTCATGTTAATTAAAATATAGATTAACTTAATGAAGTGTTTTCACTTGTGGGCTTTTTCCTGGAAACATGAGTTTGATTTTAGATTTAAATCCCAAGTGTTTTTACAATTAATTCTTGTGACATATAATTGTCCAATCCCATCTTTTCATATACACATGATTTTTGCAACAACTCTCTTGACAGACTTGGTAAAGATAAGATAGCTGTGTATACAAAGGATTATTTCTGAAATCTCTATTTCATTCCACTAACTTATATGGTTTTCTATATAATTAATATTGATTAAGACATATCTTATTCTATTAAGCAATCCTGATCAAAAAGGGCTGAATCTTGTGGAAACTTCATGGCCAAAGAATAAAATACTTTTAATGCAAGATGGAGTGATAGAGTCAATAATGTCTAAATGTTATCAATTTTAAGGCCCAGAACTCTTCAAATGTTGTGCAGTATGCCAATTTAGGATTTATATTAAGAGAAAATAGAGAAAATTATTCAGTAGCAGAGAATGAGACTACACAGGATGAGGAGAATACTCTGTCATTAATGTTATAATTCTATGATTATTCATTAGATATACTAAAAAACTACAGAAATGTCGAATTATGACTTTCAGCAGTTGTGTACCTCATTTACTTCCTGTGGGACACACTTGGTCTGCTAATGTGTGATTTAATGGAGTCATGCTAATAAGAACAAGCCACATCTGATTGAGAATAGTATAAGAACAAAGAGGAAAGTCAATGATTCTGAGTAGTTAACTCTTGAAAAGTAACTCATTTGGGAAAAAAGAACAAGAAAACTAGGTAAATGCTATTTTCTTTCTTTTTTTTTTTTTTTTTTTTTTACAGCAGTCACAAATCTACCAGAGTTCCAGAAGGGACCTCACTTCTACTTTTTGCATAACAAGTACCCCAGGTGATATGCTGCTATTGAATTCTATGTGCACGTTAGCTTATTAAGTGTCACTGCTATTGTCCTTCCTCGGCTCATTTTTGGGCAGCCATGGTGTTCAGACATTATAAGTACTGCATCTGGCACTGCAAGAAGACACAATCTCACAACAAACTCCCTGAACATCTATGTTTTCCAGGTTGCTCCATGAGCCTTAGAAGTGGAAGTTGTATTGTAAATATATCCTTTGGGACAGAACTCCATATTTCTACGTTTTGATTGCTTGTGGTTTTAAGTAATGGTCTTCCATTACAAAAAGAAGTTTCCTCGATGAGAAGACTGCACTTATCTGTGGGTTTAACACCAAATGTTTATAACGTAGTTAAGGTTTATGTTTGTTTAGTTATTGATGATTTTAGGCGCTTCTCCGAGATCCATGATTCTCTAGCCCTTTGAAGTTGTGTAGGTTGTCAGTATAAAGAATGATGGCTTGTTTTAGTTGTTGAGTGGGTCATATTCATATATCTATTTAGAGAACAAATGGTTACCTCCAAAATATGAGCCACTAATGCACCCATAGGACTAGTAATTACATACTAGTAATTGTTATCTTTGATAGACTTCATACCTGAGTAAGGACTGTTGACAGCCATCTTTTGGAAGCTTGTGTGGTGAGTTCTAGTACTAGGAGAGCTAGACTGCATGAAGGCATTCAAATCAGGTCAATATCAGAGGCCTCTGGGACCTGTATATGAAGTGCATTTTCTTCAGCAATAGACAATTACCATCTTCCTCAGACAGGAGAAGCTCAAGAAGTCACAACCCTGCAGAAAGAACTACAGGAAACTAAGGAATGCTAACAGCCAGAGAAACAGTCTCCTCAGTGAAAACCATATCAATTGCTAATCTAAAACCTAATGGTCAACCCTGAAAACATGCATACAAGTAACATTGTTCAGTCTGAGAAGCTAGTATCTATAAGTTTAAGAACTTATATGTATATATGTATATTAACAAAATTGATGAAAAACACAATACATTTGAAACAGTTACAACAGTTACATGGGGCAAGTTGGAAACAAGAAAGAAAAGCAGAAGAAATGTAATTATATCACAACCTCAGACATAAAAGAAACAATTAGAAAAATAGTTTTTAAGCAGTCTACGATCACATTTTCTTCACTGTGTTTAATTTATGACTAAATGTATTGCTCACAGAATTCAGCTCTTGACAGAAACCGTGTGCCCCATACATTCATGCTTACCTTATGCTTGCTATGTTCCATTTCTAGGAAGAATTATTGCATGAAAATTTTCCCCAGATATGGGAGTATGGAAATGTGTTTGGTGAGTGTGTGAGAATAAGAAACAATCATGTATACCCTGCTTTATAATAATCACATTTTGATTGACACTTTATTGGCCATATCTTGTTCCTCTTTCCTGTTATAATAATTAGAGTAGGATTCTTTTGAAAAAGAACTTTAAAGTAATAACTAAATTACTTCAATAAAGAATTTCACAAGAAATGAAAACTTCAATTTTAGTATCACGATATCAAGTTCAGGATGCTAAAAAAAAAAAAGAATCGTTTCCAATTTTCTGTGGCTCTCCTCTGCCACCTAGCTGTATCAAGCTGTCAGGCAGCTGAAATGAAAACAGTAAAATAGCTACACCACTAAGCAAATACTCAGATTTTGGGAAGTAATTTTGGGCAGGCAGAATGCCTGAGTCAATATCAACTCTCTGAAATTTTAGCACAAATTAGCCACTCTGCATTCACTCACTATTTGTCTGTTTTCTATCTTTTCAAGAAGGACCAGGCTTACCTAACAATTAGCAAATCCAATGGAAAAAAGACGGTTTTCAAAGCAGTATTCAAATGTGTGTGCATATCTATATCTATCCATATCTATCTATACCTATACCTATACCTATACCTATACCTATACCTATACCTATACCTATACCTACCTATACCTATACCTATCTATATCTATATCTATATCTATATCTATATCTATATCTATATCTATATATCATCTGTAATATAAACATAACTTACTCTATATGATGACAAAATTTAGATTTTTTAAAAGGATATGTGATGGTTTGACTGGGAAATGACCCCCATAGGTTTTTGTTCTTGAACATTTGATGCTCAGTTGGTGAAACTGCTTGGGGAGGTTTAAGAGGTACTGCCATGGTAGAAGAAGTACATCGTTGTGGGGAAATTAAAACCTTGCCTCACTTTTGGTATTATCTGCCTGAAGCCATTGTAGTTGCATTTGAGGAACTGAGTTCTCATCTTCTCTCCTGAACTCTGTGTCTGTCACTTGAGTACACATGTTAAAACAAATTTAAATATATCTGTGCATATGTTTACCAAACTTGACAAATTTGCTCGACACAATTAGTTGATATCACTATTGTTTTATATGTATGTTCTGAAACACACACACAAAAATTTATATTTCTACAATGTGCTTACAAATCTAATCTTAGATTACAGAAACTAAAACTTTTAATGCATTTATGGATATGTAGATTGTATCTGGAGTTGATTCATAAATATCAAATGATCAATGTTATTACTAGGAAGGCAGTTTCTTGAGAACTTGCAGAGTGAGAGCAGACTGGACAGGATGCTGAATAGGATCGTGGGCTGGAGTCAGAAGACTACTAGTTAGTCTTCTGGGAAGTAATAATTTCTGGAAGTGAGATAACATTAAGAGTAAGATGAAATAAAATATAAATTAAATTTTCATTTTTATTGATTATTTTATTTATTTACATTTCAAATGTTGGCTCCCTTCCTTGTCTTTCCCCCATGAACTCCCCACCCCATTCCCCTCCATTTGGCACTAAGAGGGTGCTCCCATACCCACTCACCCACTCCCACCTCACCCTTCTAACATCCCCTTCTCAGGATCATCAAGTCTACACAAAACCAAGAGTTTTCCCTCCTACTGATGCCACATAAGGCAGTCTTCTGCTACATATGTAGCAGGAGCCTTGGAGCCACCCATGTATACTCTGGTTGATGGTTTAGTCCCTGGGAGCTCTGGGACAGGAGGGGGGCAGTGAGTTGATACTGTTGTTCTTCCTATGGTGTTACAATCCCCTTTAGCTCCTTCTGTTCTTCTCCTAATTCTTCCAATGTAATCTCCAGGCTCAGCCCAGTGGATGGCTATGAATATCTGAATCTATCTTAGTCAGGTGCTGGCAGAGTCTCTCAGATGACAGCCAAACCAGTCTCCGGTATGCAAGTACATCTTGACATCAGCAATAGTGTGAGGGTTTGGTTCTGTGGATGGGATGGAGTGCACATGGGTCAATCTCTGTATTGCCTTTTCTCTAGTCTCAATTTTTGTCCTTGTGTTTCCTTCAGATAGGAACAATTCTAGGTTAAAAATTTTAAGATGGTTGCGCTGTGGTGGAGCACACCTTTAATCCCAGCACTTGGGAGGCAGAGGCAGACAGATTTCTGAGTTCAAAGCCAGCCTGGTCTACAAAGTGAGTTCCAGGGCTACACAGAAAAACCCTGTCTCGAAAAACAAAACAACAACAAAAAAATTTAAGAAGGATGGATCACTCCATACCTCAACTGGGGGTCACTTCAGGTTCTATAGCTATTGAGCATATTAGCTAATGTCATCCCCATTGGGTCCTGGGAGCATCTTGCATACCTGGAGTCTGGGACATTCTAGTTGTATCCATTCCCTGCCCCCAACTACTACAAATTTCTACTCATTCTCTTTGGCCCTATGGACTCTTCACACACCTGACCTTACCTACCCTCTTTTTCCCAGGTCCCTGCCTTTGCCTCCCATAATGCATACCCACTTCTGTCTTCCATTTATTTTAAGTTTTATATGATGTGTGATTTGTATAATAGGGATTCTGAGCTTTTCAGCTAATAGTCACCAATGAGTATATACCATGCATGTCCTCTTGGGTCTGAGTTACCTCACTCAGGATGATATTTGCTAGTTCTGCCCTATTTGTCTCAAAATTCGTGAAGTCCTCATTTTTAACAGCTGAGTAGAATTCTATTGTGTAAATGTACTACATTTCTGTATCCATTCCTCAGTAAAAGGGCATTGGAGTTGTTGCCAGCTTCTGGCTATTATGAATAAGGCTGCTATGAACATAGTGGAGCACATGTCCTTGTGGTATGTTGGAGCATCTCTTGGATATATGCCCAGGAGTAGTATACTTGTGTCTTCATGGAGATCTATTTCCAGTTTTCTGAGAAATTTACAGATTGGTTTCAAAAGTGGTTGAACCAGCTTGCAATCCCACTAGCAATGGAAGAGTGTTCCTCTTTCTCCACATCATCACCAGCATCTGATATTACCTGAGTTTTTTATCTTGGCCATTCTGATTAGTTAAGGTGGAATCTCAGGGTTGTTTTGATTTGTATTTCCCTGATGACTAAAACCTTTGAACATTTCTTTAGGTGCTTCTCAGCTATATCAGATTCCTCAGTTGAGAATTCTTTGTTTATCTCTGTACCCCATTTTTAGTAGGGCTATTTGGTTCCCTAGAGTCTATCTTCTTGAGTATATTTTGGATATTAGCATTCTATCAGATGTAGGGTTGGTAAAGATCTTTTCCCAATCTGTTGGGTGCCTTTTGGTCTTTTGAAAAATGTACTTTGCCATACAGAAGCTTTTCAGTTTCATAAGGTGCCATTTGCCAATTGCTGATCTTAGAACTTGAGCCATTGGTGTTCTCTTTAGGAATTTTTTTCATGTTCTAATGTGTTCAAGGATATTTCTACTTTCTTTTCTATTGGACTTAGTGTATCTGACTTTATGTGGAGGTCTTTTGAATAGACTGTAAATTATGTGAATGTTTTCATTTATGATTGAAGAGCAAAATATTAAGTTTAATGCATTATATCAGAGCACTTCAAAGAAGTCTCTGTCACACAAAGAGCTCGTTGAAAAGTAAGATAAGAATTCGGAGACTTGAGAATATATGTGGGGTGAGGAAAAGAAGGATATATTAGAAAGGAATTCCCTGTATGGAAATGCCTTCAAGAAATAATAGCTTTGTATAATCTCTTTATATATTAGAGATAAAACTTATCCAATAATATAGAGTACTTATAAAACTAAATTAAACTGAAACATTTCTATTCACCTACAAATGCTATACAACAGTTCTAATAATTGAGTCTTTCCACTTCATCTTGACTCAATGCCTTTGTTTCATGAGGCAGCAAATCTGCTGACAATTCCCATTGATCCACAGATCAGTGGAAACAAAGATTTTTTTCATTTGAGGAATTCATTCCAGGGCAATAAACCACAAATTGCTCCTAACTTGAGATTACTGGAATATTTCCATATTCATATATACCATGTGTATACAAATACACACACAAACATATAAATGTGTATGTATGTATGTATACATTGTGGATGGGTCTGGTGCTGTTTGTATGTTGATGCTAATTCTGCTCTCCTGGGTGGGGTTGCAGGCATGGAGTGACTTCTTGTGAGCCAATCCCCTAATGAATAAAGGATCCAATCACTGGGCAAGAAGGTGGGATTTCCATCTTGGAGAGGGGAAGAGAGGAAGCAGGAGAGATTAAGGTCCTTTTGGACAGGGATAGTCTAAAGACAAGATGTAATTACTAGTGCCTCCTGGTTTCAATGGCACATCCATCAGGATTTGCCACCAAAGGATTTAGATTTTCATAAGGCTTACAAGATTAGGACTTTAGTTTTTGCAACGATAGATTGAGTTACCACTGTTTCTGAACTAACTCTATGTGGCATTTTTCCTTCCTGCAGTGGTTCAAGAGAGAAAGGTACAGCAAAAAAAGTGTAGGTTTGCCAGATGTGCACACAAAGGCCTTGGGAGATTTGAAGCTTAGAGTTGGCATGGTATATGCCCACCAGTGGGAACTTAGTGAGCTGGGTAGAGACATTTCATGAGCTCCAGGCCAGAAAGTATCCACAAGATAATAAAAGTTCGGCCATTGTCCACCAGTGCATGGTCGGCCAGTCTGCCAGAGCAGAAAGTTAGTGGCATAAGAACAGGAACAAGCCGGTTCTCTTTACATATACATATATGTATGTATGTATTGTATGTATGTATATGTGTGTGTATATATATATATATATATATATATATATATATATATATATATATAGAGAGAGAGAGAGAGAGAGAGAGAGAGAGCTATAGATACATAAACACATATAGAGGAATAAGCCACAAGTTGTTCCTAACTTGAAACTACTAGGATACTTCTGCACAAATATGTTCTATGTGTATACAAATGCACACATACTTTCATATACACATACATATGCATACACATATACACATATGTGTATTAGAATATTTCTGTGTACATATACACTAGTATGTATCTCAGACTACTAAAATGTTTCTGTGCACATATACATTATATTTATGCCTAAATACTGAATGTTTCATCATACATATACACCATTTACACATACACACAAATATACACACACTCAAGTATATATATATATATATATATATATATATATATATATATATATATACATATATATACATATATGTGTGTGTATACATGTGTACAATAATGCTTCTGCAGACATATATGCTGTGTGTATGCACACGCACATATGTGTATGTGTATATGTA
The DNA here is from genome assembly GCF_000001635.26 of Mus musculus. NCBI lineage: Eukaryota > Metazoa > Chordata > Mammalia > Rodentia > Muridae > Mus > Mus musculus. The sequence continues at coordinate 80,193,968 of NC_000079.6, forward strand.
TAAATATAAATGTATTCATATATACACATACATATATATTAGTGCAAATGTATATATACATATATATCTATGTGTGTTTGTGTGTGAATTTGTGTGTGTGTGTGTGTGTGTGTGTGTGTGTGCTAGTATGGTTCTGTATACATACACACTGTGTGTATAGATGGGCTCACTGTTATGGTTCTGTATTAAATATACACTCAATAAATACACATATATATCTTTAAATGGAGTTCTCAGACCTTCTGAAAGTCATTGATCCAAAAATGAAATAAATCCTTTGGAAGAACTGGCAGTTCCTTTTACCTAAATGTATATAGCATAATTATATATCTTAATAAAGATATACCCAGAAACATAAATGTGCTTTGCACATAAATCAAACCATCAAGTGGATGAGATTATTTGTGATATGTGTTATCCTCTACTCTGTTTCTATCAAAAGTAACAGTTTACTTCTGCTTCCTTAATTAGGTGTTTTTTTATTCAGTTTAAGAAAGTATGTGTTACAATGTTCACATTCTTCTCCCATTGCAACATGTTTTCATGGACTACTTAAGGATTGTCATCTTCTGATAGTGTTTCCAGCTGAGCATGTGGATGTGTTGTCAGAATAATTTTTTTCCTCCATATGCTAACAAATTAGATCTAGTTATTGAGGAATATAATATTTTATAGGCTCTTATTTTTTTCCAATTTTTAACCACTTGTAAAACAAATATAAAAAGCAAGCATTGTTAAGATTTTGTTAAAATTAAAAAAGTTCTTAGTTATTAAATGTGAAATAGTTTAAAAAGAAAAAATAAAGTACCTGTATGCAGTCAAACCTTCTTTAATATTTTAAAAAGTGACAATAAAGTTTTTGTAATACTTATTTGAAATTCATTTGCCAACCAGTTCGAACAGATTAAGGATGTAATGATTGATACTCATTAAATGAAATAAAAATAGACACGACAAAAAGAATTCGAATTTCCTTATTTAATGAAATTTTTGGGCACAAGTTATAAAATCCACAAAAGAGAGAAAGAGAAAGGAAATTTAAAATGTCTTAGGAAATACCCTGTTCAAGTACCTGATACCTAGAGCCTGTTGTGAAGTCTAAGACAGGCTAAAGTTTTCTAATGAAGTGACCCTGACCTGAAGCCTCTTTTGTAAGCGACTACTGCCTTAATTATTTGCATCTGTGAACTCAAATGAACATACTTAAGGATATATCAATATGCTCATAAATCATCTGCAGGCGATAAGTGGTCCAACATAGATAATTAGAGAATTTACGGAAGACTTACTCCCTCTGTTTATCTGCTGATGACATTTGCGGTACAGCCCTAACAGCAGGATAATTACTAGATTTATTCATCAAACAAAATCACGCCTTCTGGGAATGCACAGTGACTCCAGTTTTAGGACTAATAAAGACATTTTTCACCAAAACTCAAGTACTAATTTGCTCAATAACTAGCTGCAATAAGCTTTTATGGAAGCACTCAAAGAAAAGGCTTGGCACCAGAGGGCAGATAATTAAAGGTGCAGTATCCCCACACAAAAGGATCTGAACAATTCCCTGACCATATTAAAATTTAATTGTTGGATGTTAATTGAAAAAAACATATAAGTCACTTCTGTTCTTTGAGTCACAGTAATTATTCTCCCCAGATCAAAAACATAACTGTGTGTCTAAGTTAGCCACAAAAGAAAACAACTTAAAGGAGCCTTAGTACTTAAAATGAAATTCTCATATCAACAAAAATAAACTAAAATTAAATATCCAACAACAATTATCTGAATCCAAACTATAAGGTTTGAATTTTTTCATGTTCTTTTTTCCTCCACTCCATGCCTTTAAAAGGAAAAGTTATAAGCAGTTAACTTTCTACTTTTTAAAAGTTTCAAAGACTTCTTAAGTAGCAAAAGGCTCAAACATTTCAGTAATATGAAAATATCATAATTTCCCAACAGAATAACCCATTTCAACATGTTTTGTTATGTCACTTTTCTTGTTTGCACATTATTATTTCAGTTTCAAGTTTATAACATCTATGACACAAAATAAACAGGCATTTGCATTATTGATCAAACCCATTGAGCATTAGCTAATGCTAATGGTGACAGCCCAGAATATTCAAACACATAGAAGAATATGTTGCAAGAAATTACTGAACATTATCAGTCACTTTCTCAATGTTTACATAACCATTATGCTAAAATGAATAAGAATTATGAAATGTTACTTTTAATATTTTTGCCTATAGAACTCTTGGGGTATTTCCCCTTGAAAACTAAATTTTTCAGTACGAAATCAGAAATCCTCAGGCCCTTGGGCTCACTTTCTGCTGCAGAGGAATGATGGACTACGCAAAATGCAGACTTTTAAACTCATATTTAATTGTTTAATGTCATGGCTCTTGGTAGAGCATTGTTGCTTGAAAAATAAATTGGGTAATTCAATTAAATGGCTACAGAGGATACATCATATCAGCTATAGAAAGGCACTAACCCCAGCTTGAACTTGATGTCCCACATCGCTTCACTTATTTGACAAATGGATTCTTGAAAATAATTGAAACACATGGCTGCCAGCATAGGTCAATAATACTTTTTTGCCATTCAGACTCTTAACAGCTTCCATTTTTTTCTTGCACTGTGCCATTCAGGGCAAAGATTGCATTTGCCTGGTAAATCATGCAAGCATTATTACTAAAATGGGACTAAATGCAATGAAAATGGACTACATAAAAGTAATGGCACTTAAGTAAAGGGAAGACCATCTACCAGGGCAACCACTAAATGTCAGAGTTAAATAGTATATGACATTACTTCCATTACAAGCTCATATTATGCACATAAGAAAGCAAACCCACTAATTACAATCACATGCCACATTTTCATTTTGCTTAATGTAAGCTATGTTTTGAACACACTAGTGTTAATCCAAATCCAGAGCATAGCTACATATCTGCTTTATACAACATTGTCTACCATATCTCTTTAGGAGTAATACTATATTTCAACTACACTGAATCTGTGACTAAATCTTCAGTTGAATAGTCCTATCATAGCTATAGTCATCAGTTTATCTGAAAAACGTTAAGGAACAGACTAAATTACAAACAACAAAGGGATTTAAAGTTATTGTCCAGAATAAAAAAATAGAATAGAAATAAAGCAATGTAAAAATATGTTTCAGTACATATTATTCCTACTAATAAGTACATTAAAAATTATTACTTCTTAAATCCCAACTTTCACTGCATTAGTACACCCTAAGTGGTTCAGAAGAAAACAGAATATGAAACAATAAGTACTGAAATATAGAATGTTATTTTGTTTTTTGTTTAGAATAAGCACCAAGTAAAGGCTGCCTAGTAAGAAATACAATGAGTTTTAATAATTACACTAAAAAGAGAAATAGACTTGGGAAAATTTTATGTTCAAGGAAAGATATTTATCCCCAAGGACAAAGTCACAGGTATGCACAATGATAAATAAGACAAAGTCACATAAAAACTGTTGCTTTGAACTTTTAATGAATATTTTAGAGTAAAACATTGCTTTGAAATTAATATCAATATCCTTTTGTAATGCTCATTTTATGTAACATTTTATTTCTGAGATAATTTTCTAAAAAAAAAAAAAATTGTCTAAGAAAGTATAAAAAGGCCAGAGAAAGAAATAAAATTGTTGGTTAAATGGTTAAAAAAAAAAAAGTATTGAAATAGAGAATGTTTTTTTTTGTTTGTTTGTTTGTTTTATTTTAGAAGTGCCAGGTTCTGGGTATATCTAGATTGGTATTGTGCAGTTTGATTTGTTTTTTGTTTGGTTGGTTGGTTGGTTTGTTTTTTAGATATTTTTTATTTACATTTCAAATGCTATCCCAAAAGTTCCCTATACCCACCCCACCCCCGCCCTTCTCCCCTACTCACCCACTCCCACTTCTTGGCCCTGGCATTACCCTGTACTGAGACATATAAAGTTTGCAAAACCAAGGGACCTTTCTTCCCAATGATGGCCAACTAGTTCATCTTCTGATACATATGCAGCTAGAAACATGGGCTCTGGGGGTACTGATAGGTTCATATTGTTGTTCCACCTATAGGATTGCAGACGCTTTCAGCTCCTTGGGTACTTTCTCTAGCGCCTCCATTGGGGGCCCTGTGTTCCATCCTATATATGACTGTGAGCATCCACTTCTGTATTTGCCAGGCACTGGCATAGCCTCATACAAGACATCTATATCAGGGTCCATTCATCAAAATCTTGCTGGCGTATGCAATAGTGTCTGGGTTTTTATAAAAAAAGAAGAGGAAGAGGCAGAAGAAGAAAAGGAAGAGGAGGGGGAGGACAAGGAAGTGGAAGAAGAATCTTTCCAGTTTCATAAAATTCATACCTAGAACATTTATTTTCCAATTAGGCAATGCTGCTTAGATATAAGAATGCAACCAAAATTCCTGGATTGACTTCTGCCTCCTGAGTGCCACAGGAAAGTTCCTTCATCACTTTCTGCTTCAGTATTCAATCTGTAAAATCTTCATTTGCAGATAAAGATCCATTTCTTAAAAAAACGCATTGTTCAATGTAGTACCTAACAATAAGACTTCATAAATATCTGCAGACTTAAATAAAAAGTAGGAATCCTTCATAAGATATTTGTGTAATGAGATGTTTTGAAATGAGCATGTGAACTATGGCATTGGGAATCCCATTTAAATAATCTCAGGTCACATTTGACTTTTGACCCCTTCTGAGCCATAAAGCTCTGTTAAATTTTATTTTCTTTGCCAAACTTTCTTTCCCTATGACATGATGATGCCTGAGTCTGAAGGATCCACAGATCTTAATCTTCAGAAAAGATCATGTACCTTCTTTGGAGAATTAATTGAGTCATGTAAGGTTGTCTACATTTATGAGAAAGCTCTCTCCTGTCAAGGTTAGCCAAGTTATGTACTATAAATAAAGGATATGATTCTTTTCAGAAGAGCTCTATGCTTTTAATCAAATCTCATTTCTTTCTTTCCATTTTAGGCACTGAAACCACTCATTTGTTTAGCTCCTCTAAAGCCTCCCACTGAGTATACCTGACTGCACTGAGTGCATCTTTGCAGAGAGGACACAGGTTTAAATACCACAAACTAAAGAGGACTCTGCAGTATTCTGTTGCATATTCTACAACATTTTGCTTATAAGAATGATTTAATCAAAAATAGAATAGTTCTACTGAAATAAGCTTTAAAATTTGGTTTTGGACTTCCAGTGAGCTCACACATTCTTTAAAAATGGCATTTAAAACATCCAGACAATACAGTGAGTAGCGAACAGAGTCATACCACTGGTCAACATTATAGTAGAAGCAATACCAGCAGTAAAGGAAAAGTACAATGACTACATATGCAGATGAAAAGTAAAGAACATATCATGCACACAGTTTCAGGTTTCAAAACTTTTAAAACCAATAAAATAGTGAGATTCACAGATATTTATTTCTAATATTTGACTGTTCAAGGAAAACATTTAAAGTTATTAAAATAATAAAATGTTCCTTGTCTATACACATAAAGTGTAGTAATTTAAAGACTATTATTTGCCTTGCACTGAACTAGTTCCATTGTTCTACAGGTCACTGATTACTGTGGTATGATTGATTCAATGTATACTTTTCACCAATTACTCAATTCATAAATTTAAAAATTGAGGATAATAAAGTAAAGCTCTTATTATACAAGCTCACATAAATAAATATATCCTCATGGGGCCATGAATAACATTCATTCAAAACAGACTGTTAAAAAATTAAGAAGACTCTCCTGAAAACAACTCCTTCTGCTCTGAGCCTGTGCCCTGACCAGAACTTGGGCACTGGCTCCACACCTAGTTCCACAACACCAAGAGGAAGCTCAACTCCGAGGTGCTCTAACACTCACAGGATCACAGGATCACAGGATCTCAGGAGCTTGGTCATGCCCGTATATCAGTATTCCAGAGACAGCATGATTCCCAGGATCTCAGGATCACAGGCTCACAGAGTCACAGGATCACAGATACCACTGAACTCTGAGGAGATCTAACACAGTCAGGATCACAAGAGCAAGAAGATCTAGTAAGACTCAGCAAGGGCAGGTAGAACCAGATATATCCAGATGGCAAGAGGCAAGCAAAGAACATAAGCAACAGAAAGCAATTTTATTTGGCATCATCAGAACCCAGTTCTCCCACCATAGGAAGTCCTGGATACCCCATTACACTGGAAAAGCAAGAATTGGTTTAAAATCACTTTTAATGATGATGATAGAGGACTTTAGGAAAGACATAAATAACACCCTTAAAGACATACAGGAAAACACAGGTAGACAGGCAGAAACCCTTAAAGAGGAAACACACAAATCCCTTAAAGAATTAAAGGAAAACACAACCAAACATATAAAAGAATAGAACAAAACCACCCAGGATCTAAAATTGTAAATAAAAACAATGAAGAAATCACAAAGAGTGACAACTCTGGAGATAAAAAACCTAGGAAAGATATCAGGAGCCAGAGTCTCAATAAACACCAATAAAAGACAAGAAATAGAAGAGAGAATCTCGGGTGCAGAAGATACCATAGGAAAAAATTGACACAAAATTCAAAGTAAAAGAAAAATGGAAAAAGCTCCTAAACAGAGTAGTCCAGGAAATCCATGACACAAGAGAAGATCAAACCTAAGGATAATAAGTATAGAAGAGAGCAAAGATTCCCAAATTAAAGAGACAGTAAATATCTTCATCAAAATTATAGCTGAAAACTTGCCTAACCTAAAGAAAGAGATGCCCATGTACTTACAAGAAGCCTACAGAACTCCAAATAGACTGGACCAGAAAAGAAACTCCCCTCATGTCATAATAATCAAAACACCAAATGCACAAGACAAAGAAAGAATATTAAAAGCAGTCAGGGAAAAAGGTCAAGTTACATAAAAAGGTAAACCTATCAGAATTACACCAGACTTCTCAACAGAGACTCTAAAAAGCGGGCGATCCTGGGCAGATGTCATACAGACCCTAAGAGAACCCAGTGTCAGCACAGGCTACTATACCCAGCAAAACTCTAACTTACCATAGATGGAGAAAACAGGATATTCCATGACAAAACCAAATGTACACAATATGTTTTCCACAAATCCAGCCAGACAAAGGATAATAAATGGAAAACTCCAAAACAAGGAGAGAAACTACACCCTAGAAGAAGAAGAAAGTAATCTTTCAACCAACCTAAAAGAAGGTAGCCACACAAACATAATTCCACCTCTAATAACAAAAAATGACAGTAAGCAACAATCACTTTTCCTTAATATCTCTTAACATCAATGGACTCAATTCCACAATAAAAGGACATCAGCTAACTGACTGTATACATAAACAGGACTCAGCACTTTGCTGCATACAGGAAACTCATCTCAGTGACAAAGGCAGACACTACCTCAAGATGGAGGTAGAATTTCCATGCAAACGGTCCCAAGAAACAAGTATTAGTAACTATTCTAAAATAGAGTAAAATTGACTTTCAACCAAAAGTTATCAAAAAAGATAAGAAAGAACACTTCATACTAGTCAAAGTAAAAATCTACCAAGATGAACTCTCAATTCTGAACATATATGCTCCAAATGCAAGGATAACACATCCATAAAAGAAAGTTTACTAAAACCCGTACCATACATTGAACCTCACATAATAATAGTGGGAAACTTCAACACCTTACTCTCCACAATGGACAGACCATGGAAAGAGAAACTAAACAGAGATGCAGTGAAACTAACAGATGTTATTAAATGGATTTAATAGTTATCAATAGAACATGTCAACTTAAAACAAAAGAATATACTATCTTCTCAGCACCTCATAGTATCTTCTCCAAAACTGACCATATAATCAGTCACAAAACAGTCCTCAACGGATACAAGAAGGTTGAAATAATCCCATGCATCCTATCAGATCAACACATAAAAAGGATGGTCTTCAATAACTACAAAAACTATAGGAAGCCCACATATACAAGGAAGCTGAACAATACTCTACTCAATGATAACTTGGTCAAGGAAGAAATAAAGAAAGACATTACAGACTTTTAGAATTTAATGAAAATAAAGGCACATCGTTTCAAAACTTGCAGGACACAATGAAAGCAGTGCTAAGAAAAAAACTCATGACTCTATGTGCCTAAAAAAAAATACAAACAAACAAACAAAAAACTGGAGAGAGCATAGACTAGCAGCTTGACAACACATTTGAAAGCTCTAGAACAAAAAGAAGCAAACATGCCCAAGAGGAGTAGAAGGCAGGAAATAATCAAACTCAAGGCTTATATCAACCAAGTAGAAATAAAAAGAACTATACAAAGAATCAACAAAACCAGGAGCTGGTTCTTTGAGAAAATCAACAAGATAGATAACCCTTAGCCAGACTAACCAGAAGGCACAAAGACAGAGTCAAAATTGACAAAAATCAGAAACAAAAAGGGAACAGAAACCAAGAAAATAAAATTAAAAAAAAATCAGATTCTACTACAAAAGCCAGTTTTGTTGACTACAAAAGTCAACAAAACTGGAAAATCTGGATCAAAGGACAATTTTCTAGACAGTTACTAGGTGCCAAAGTTAAATCAGGATCAGATAAAACATCTAAATAGTCCCATATCCCCAAGGAAATAGCAGTCACCAGTCATTAAAAGTCTCCCAACTCAAAGAAACCCAAAATTCAACCAGAGAACAACTAAACCTTACAAACAACTTCAGCAAAGTGGCCAGATATAAAACTAACTTAAACAAATCGGTAGCCTTCCTCTACTTAAAGGATAAACAGGCTGAGAAAGAAATTAGAGAAATGACACCCTTCCCAATAGTCACAAATAAAATAAAATATCTTGGTGTAGCTCTAACCAAGCAAGGTAAAGACCTGTATGAAAAGAACTTCAAGTCTCTGAAGAAAGAATTCAAAGAAGATCTCAGAAGATGGAAAGATCTCCCATACTCATGGGTCAGCAGGATTAATATGGCATTCTTGCAAAAAGCAATCTACAGATTCAACACAATTCCCATCAAAACTCCATCTCAATTCTTCATAGAGTTAGAAAGAACATATTCCAGATTGATTTGGAATAGCATTAAACCCAAGATATCAAAAACTATTTTAACAATAAAAGAACTTCTGGGGAAATCACCATCCCTGACCTCAAGCTGTATTATAGAGCAATTGTGATTAAGAACTGCATGGTACTGGTAAAATGACAGATAGGTAGATCAATGGAATAGAACTGAAGACCTAGAAATGAACCCACTTACATCTGGTCACTTGACCTTTGACAATGGAGCTAAAAGCATCCAGTGGAAAAAAAGACAGCATTTTCAACAAATGGTGCTTGTTCAACTGGCAGTCAGCATGTAGAAGAATGTGAATTGATCCATTCTTATCTCCTTGTACAAAGCACAAGTCCAAGTGGATCAAGGAAAATCAAATAAACTGACACTAATAGAAGAGAACATTGGGAAACAGAACACCAATGGCATATGCTTTAAGATCAACAGTAGACAAATGAGAACTCATAAAATTTCAAAGTTTGCCTAGTCGGCCATCAATGGAAAGAGAGGCCCATTGGACATGCAAACTGTATATGCCCCAGTACAGGGGAACGACAGGACCAAAAAAATGGAAATGGGTGGGTAGGGAAGTGGGGGTAGGAGGGTATGGGGGACTTTTGGGATAGCATTGGAAATGTAATTGAGGAAAATATGTAATAAAAAATATTAAAAATTTTTTTTCAAAATTTCTGTAAGGCAAAGGGCACTGTCAGTAGGACAAAAAGGCAACGACCAGATTAGAAAAGATATTTAGAAACCCTACACCCAATAGAGGCTAACGTCCAATATATACAAAGAACTCAAGAAGTTAGACTCCAGAGAATCAAATATCCCTATTTAAAAAAAATAGTACTACCGGAGGATCCCACAATACCTCTCCTGGGCATATATCAGAAGATGTCCCAACGGGTAAGAAGGAAATATGCTCCACTATGTTCATAGCAGCCCTATTTATAATAGCCAGAAGCTGGAAAGAACCCAGATGCCCCTCAACAGAGGAATGGATACAAAAAATGTGGTATATTTACACAATGGAGTACTACTCAGCTATTAAAAAGAATGAATTTGTGAAATTCCTAGGCAAATGGTTGGACCTGGAGGGCATCAACCTGAGTGAGGTAACACAATCACAAAAGAACTCAAATGATATGTACTCACTGATAAGTGGATATTAGCCCAGAAACTTAGTATAGTGAGATATAAGGTACAATTTGCAAAACACATGAAACTGAAGAAGAACGAAGACCAAAGTGTGGACACTTTGCCCCTTCTTAGAATTGAAAACAATCACCCATGGAAGGAGTTACAGAGACAAAGTTTGGAGCTGAGACAAAAGGATTGACCATCTAGAGACTGCCATATCCAGGGATCCATCCCATAATTAGCCTCCAAAGGATGACACCATTGCATACACTAGCAAGCGTTTGTTGCAAGGACCGTGATATAGCTGTCTCTTGTGAGACTAGGCCGGGGCCTAGCAAACACAGAAGTGGATGCTCACAGTCAACTATTGGATGGATCACAGGGCCCCCAATGGAGGAGCTAGAGAAAGTATCCAAGGAGCTAAAGAGATTTGCAACCCTGTAGGCACAACATTATGAACTAACCAGTACCCCGGAGCTCTTGACTCTAGCTGCATATGTATCAAAAGATGGCCTAGTCGACCATCACTGGAAAGAGATGCCCATTGGATAGGCAAACTTTATATGCTCCAGTACAGGGAAATGCCAGGGCCAAAAAATGGGAATGGGTGGGTAGGGGAGTGGGGGAGCGGTGTGGGGGACTTTTGGGATAGCATTGGAAATGTAATTGAGGAAAATACGTAATAAAAAAAAAGAAAGATAGACTGAGAAGAAGAAACAGTATGGTAACATAAAATATAAAACTTTATTAAAGTTTTTAAATACTGAAAAAATAGGATACAGAGGTAAAGAAAGAATTTTTTATTAGATATTTTTTTATATACATTTCAGATGCTATCCTGAAAGTTCCTTATACCCTCCCCCTGCCCTGTTCCCCTACCCACCCACTCTGGCTTCTTGGCCCTGGCATTCCCCTGTACTGGGTTATATAAAGTCTGCAATACCAAGGCGCCTCTCTTCCCAGTGATGGCTGACTAGGACAACTTCTGCTACATATGCAGCTAGAGATATCAGCTCAGGGGGAGGAGGGGTACTGGTTAGTTCATATTGTTGTTCCACCTATAGGGTTGCAGACCCCTTCAGCTCCTTGGGTGCTTTCTCTAGCTTCTCCATTGGGGGCCCTGTGTTCCATCTTATAGTTGACTGTGAACATCCATTTTTGTCTGTATTTGCCAGGCCCTGGCATAGCCTCATATGAGACAGCTATAACAGGGTCCCTTCAACAAAATCTTTCTGGCATATGCAATAGTGTCTGAGGAAACTTGAATACCTGAGAAGCACCTAAAGAAAAGTTCAAAATCCTTTGTCATCAGGAAAATGCAAATCAAGACTACCCTGAGATTCTACATCACACCAGTCAGAAGGGCTAAGATCAAACTCAGGTGACAGCAGATGTTCGCAAGGGTGTGAAGAAAGATACCTCCATTGTTGGTGGTATTGCATGCTGGTACAACCACTATGGAAATCAGTCTGGTGCTTCCTCATAAAATTGGATATAGTAGTACTTCAGAACTCAGATATACCTCTCCTGAGTATATACCCAAAAGGTATTCCAACATATAACAAAGACACATGCTCCACTATGTTCATATTATTTATAAGAGCCAGAAGCTGGAAACAACCAGAGGTCCCTCAACAGTGGAATGGATACAGAAAATGTGGTACATGTACACAATGGAGTACTACCCAGCTATTAAAAACAATGACTTCATGAAATTCTTAGGCACTGGATGGAACTAGAAAATATCATCCTGAGTGATGTAGCCCAATCACAAAAGAACACACATAGAATGCATTCACTAATAAGTGAATATTAGCCCAAAAGCTCAGAATACCAAATATACAATTCAAAGACCATATGAAGCTGAAGAAGAAGGAATAGTGTGGGTGTTTCAGTCCTTCTCAGAATTGGGAACAACATCCTCATGGGAGCAAATATGGAGACAAGTGTGGAGCAGAGTCTGAAAGAAATTCCATCCAGAGACTGCCTCTCTTGGGTGTCCACCTTATATACAGTCACCAAAAGCAGACTCTACTGTGGATGCCAAGAAGTGTGTGCTGACAGGTGCTTGATATAGCTGTCTTTTGAGAGGTTTTGCAAGAGTTTGACAAATACAGAGGCAGATCCTCACAGCCAACCATTGGACTGAGCACGGGTGCCCCAATGGAAGAGTTAGAGAAAGGACTGAAGGGGTTTGCAACCCCATAGGAAAAACAATATCAACCGACCAGACTCTCAGAACTCTCAGGGACTAAACCACCAAGCAATGAGTGCACATGGACGGACCCATGACTCTAGTTGCTTATGTAACAGAGGATGGCCTAGTTGGGTATCAATGGGAGAAGTGGCCCTTGGTCTTGTGAAAAGCAGATATCCCAGTGTAGGGAAATCAAGGGCAGGGAGGCAGGGGTGGGTGGGTGAGTGGGGAAACACCCTCATAGAAGCAGGCAGAGGGTGGATAGGATTGCAGGTTTCCAGGGAGAAACCGGGAAAGGGGATAACATTTGAAATGTATGTATAGAAAATATCCAGTAAAAATGTAATAATAATAATTCCAATAGGAAATAGGTCCAGGAGTTTGATTTTGTCATAGTATTTCAAAAATCTCAAGGCTTAGTTTTCTCCCTTAAGGATTATGGAAACAATCTTGGTAAGCCTAAAGGCAATTGTGCTTTTAGAACATTAAGCAACCATGAGTATCTCCAGATTCACAAAGCTCCAATAAAACCATGTGTATATAATTAGATCAATCAACAGGAAACATTATGAGATATATATGAGAGGAAACCTCACAACAAGCAGCCTTATAGTGAGAATTAACTCCATCCACCTAAGGCCTAATTGTTCTGTTCATAGACATTGCTGAAATCTACAACAGCATTAAACCTACTGGTGGGGTGTAGATCATTTTCACACCAGCAAAACACAGGCAAGTATTTAACAGTTCCTATTTCAATAGACTTTGCTAATAATTTTCAAATGTGATGGATATGTTTGAAACATGCTTCAGGTGTTTCTAACAAAACATTTTTACTCCTAAAAAATACCAAATACTGTCATCTTTGCTTGGAAAAACAAAATCATGAAGCAAAACTATTCTATTAGTTGCTTTGTTGGAAAGATAAAAAATGATTTAGTCAGTAATATAAGTTGAATATAAGCAATTCTCAAAATATATTTTATAACTATAAGTCCTGTGGTTTTGTAGTTTTCTTTCTTGAATGTGAATATTTTTTCATTCTCAAATTCTTAATTAGTTTTAAATAAGGAAAGAAGAGAACATTAGAAATATTTTATTGGATGGCAACTTTTATTTAGACAAAATTTCAGTTATGTGACATTTAAAAATTGATGATTTTGCTGGTCTTCAGCATGGGTGCTGTCTGTTTCCATTTAATGCACCAGCCAAGTACTTGAGGTGATAATAAAAGTGCTGCTCCTAACTTCTGTGAAGGCAAAGCAAGATTTACATAACGTAAACCAATTTAGGTAACAAATGGAAACATCCCGAAGTTCAAGCCCATGAAGTGAGGAGTGAGAGGGAAAAGTTACTAGGGCACCAACCACTCTTTGGAAACCCATGCAGAAAATACAGGGATCAGTGGCTCAACACTATACACTACAAGTTCGAATCTATGATTTACTGTTAACAGTTGAACTCATATAGTATTAGGGTATCTAAATGTGTCCTATTTTCTTCATCTATTAACTGCTGAGTATAGTTGTATCTACAACATTAATCAAGATCAAACATGAATAAGAAAATTAATTTATATGAAGAGAATTATATTGATTGTCAATTCAGCTATCATTTTTGGAAATGGATATTTTTGAAACATGAAACGTGAATTATAAATTGAAATGAAAGTGAAACAATGGCTTTATTCTTTTATGCAAAATTTAGACTTTAAGAGTGAACTGAATTATTCATAAAAGTCCTATTAATTTTATTGAAATGAGAAACTCACAGTATTATAGACTTATGAAGGTAATGGGTCAGTCATGCTTATAAATTGTTATTTTTGTTAGATATCAGTGTAATTTTAAATAAATCAAACAGCTAGAATTTTATATTTATTTTCTTCCCCATGTTTACATATTTCTCAAAAAAGAGATTGTTTTTAAAAGCAATGTTAAGATGAAAAGGGGAAATTATGACTACCAGTCTATAGTTTATCAACAACAAAAAATATTTAAAGATAGCTAATAATCAACTTAAAAATATAGCAACATGATAAGACATGAAATCAAATCCGCTAGAATCTTATTTTTATACTGTAATACAGCCCATATTATGAGGAATAAAACTTTTCAAAAAATAAGAGAGAAAGAATGAGAGGAAGGAGAGAGAGAGAGAGAGAGAGAGAGAGAGAGAGAGGAAAAGAAAGACAGAGGAAGGAAGGAAGGAAGGGAGGGAGGGAGGGAGGGAAGGAGGGAGGGAGGGAGGGAGGGAGGGAGGGGGGAAGGCAGCAGGCAGGCAGGCAGTTGCTTTTACCCAGAACATTCTACTCTGTTGTAAACAGGTAGGATTTTTGTTTGACTTTTTATTGTCAACTTCATAGAACATAGTGCCACTAGGAAATTGAGACAGACTGAGGGATTACATGTCAGATTGGCTGAAGGCTTACCTAGCAGAGGTTTTTCTTAATTGAATTAATTGAGGTGTTAACACACACCATAAATGTGGACAGCACATTTCATAGGCTGAACAGTATAAAAAAACTGACAAGAGCAAGCAAGGCACAGCATGCTTGTATGTGTTTCCCTTTGTTCTTGACTGCATTATGTCAAGCTGCTTTCAGTTCCTGCCTTGATGTACCTACTGCAATGCTGGTAACCTGGAATTAGAAGCCATATAAATACATTTTTCCTTAAAATAGTTTATGCCTGGGTATATTATATTACCAACACTAATGAAACCATGACAATAGAAACAATGCATGTTTAAAGTACGTAACATTAAATCACAAAATGAAGTAGAAGTTCATGATCTTTCCTTAGAAGTCAAATTTTCCAGGGAAAAATGTGCTGTTCTAACTTCAATATTTATGAAGGAAGAAAGTAAGTGAGGTAGGGTTCAGCATAAGCAATTGGTAGGGGGATACTTCTTGAAAGATCTGAACAAAGGAATATCTACTCAGAGAGGAAAAAGTATTCCATTTAACTAGAATATATAATTAACTAGAAATGCTTAGCATATTTTTTTAAATGTTAATTTTCCATTAGATATTTTCTTCATTTACATTTCAAATGCTATCCCCTTTCCTAGTTTCCACTCTGAAAGTCCCCTATACACCCCCCCCCCGTGCCCTGCTCCCCAACCCACCTACTCCTGCTTCATGGCCATGGCATTCCTCTATACTGGGGAATATATTCTTCACAAGACCAAGGACCTCTCCTCACATTGATGGCCGACTAGGCCATCCTCTGCTACATATGCAATGAGAGACATAAGTTCTGGGGGATACTGGTTATTTCATATTATTGTCCCTTCTATAGGGTGGGAGACCCTCTTATCTCCTTGGGTACTTTCTCTAGCTCCTTCCTTGGGGGCCCTGTGTTCTATCCAATATATGACTGTGAGCATCCAGTTCTGTATTTGCCAGGCACTGGAATAACCTCACAAGAGATAGCTTTATAAGGGTTCTGTCAGCAAAATCTTGCTGACATGTGCAATAGTGTCTGAGTTTGGTGGTTGTTTATGGGATAGATCCCCAGGTGGGGCAGTCTCTGGATGGTCCTTCCTTCTGTGTCAGCTCTGAACTTTGTGTCTGTAACTCCTACCATGGGTATCTTGTTCCCCATTTTAAGAAGGAACTAACTATCTCCACTTTGGTCTTCCTTCTTCTTGAGCTTCATGTGTTTTGCAAACTGTATCTTAGATATTCTAAGTTTCTGGGCTAATATCCACTTATCAGTGAGTGCATATCATGTGTATTTTTTTGTGATTGGGTTACCTCACTCAGGACGATACTCTCCAGATCTATCCATTTACCTAAAAATTTCATAAATTAATTATTTTTAATAGCTGAGTAGTACTCCATTTTGTAAATGTATCACAATTTCTGTATCCATTCCTCTGTTAAAGGACATCTTGGTTCTTTCCAGCTTCTGGCTATTATAAATAAGGCTGCTATGAACATAGTGGAGCATGTGTCCTTATTACAAGTTGGAATGTCTTCTGGGTATATACCCAGGAGAAGAATTGCTGGATCTTCCGGTAGTACTATGTCCAATTATCTGAGGAACAATCAGAATGATTTCCAGAGTGGTTGTACCAGCTTGAAATCTCACCAGCAATTGAGGAGTGTTTCTCTTTCTCCACATCCTCACCAGCATCTGCTGATACCTGAAGTTTTGATCTTAGCCATTCTGACTGGTGTGAGGTAGAATCTCAGGGTTGTTTTGATTTGCATTTCCCTGATGATTAAGGATGTTGAACATTTTTTTCAGGTGCTTCTCAGCCATTCAGTATTCCTCAGTTGAGAATTCTTTGTTTAGCTCTGTACCCCATTTTTAATAGTGTTATTTGATTTTCTGGACTCCATCTTCTTGAGTTCTTTATATATATTGGATATTAGTCCCCTATTTGATTTAGGATTGGTAAAGATCTTTTCCTAATCTGTTGGTGGCCTTTTTGTTTTATTGACAGTGTGTTTTGCCTTACAGAAGCTTTGCAGTTTTATTAGGTCCCATTTGTTGATTCTATATCTTACAGCACAAGCCATTACTGTTCTGTTCAGGAATTTTTTCCCCTGTGCTCATATCTTCGAGGCTTTTCCCCACTTTCTCTTCTATAAGTGCCAGTGTCTCTGGTTTTATGTGGAGTTCCTTGATCCCCTTAGAATTGAGCTTTGCACAAGGAGATAAAAATGGATCAATTTGCATTCTTCTACATGATAACTGTCAGTTGAGTCAGCACCATTCGTTGACCATACTGTCTTTTTTTTCCATTGGATGTTTTGGCTTCATCCCAGGGATGCAGGGATGGTTTAATATGTGGAAATCCATCAATGTAATTCATTATATAAACAAATTCAAAGACAAAAACTACATGATCATCTTGTTAGATGCTGAGGAAGCGTTTGACAAAATCCAACACCCATTCATGATAAAAGTCTTGGAAAGATCAGAAATTCAAGGCCCATATCTAAACATGATAGAAGCAATCTACTGCAAACCAGTAGCCAACATCAAAGTAAATGGAGAGAAAGTCAAAGCAATCCCACTAAAATCATGGAGTAGACAAGGCTGCCCACTTTCTCTCTACCTATTCAATATAGTACTTGAAGTTCTAGCCAGAGCAATTGGACAACAAGATGAGATCAATGGAAAGAAATTGGAAAGAAGAAATTAAAATATCACTATGATGATATGATATATGATATGATATGATGATTTGATATGATATGATTATATATATATATATATATATATATGCCTAAAAAATCAACCAGAGAACTCCTAAACCTGATAAATAGCTTCAGTGCAGTAGTTGGATATAAAATTGACTCAAACAAACTATTTGCCTTTCTCTACAGAAAGTATAAACAGGCTGAGAAAGAAATTAAGGAAACAACACCCTTCACTATAGTCAAAAATTATATAAAATACCTTCGTGTAACTCTAACTAAGGAAGTGAAAGATCTATATGATAAGAACTTCAAGTCTCTGAAGAAAGAAATCAACAAGCTGACACCATTGCATACACTTGCAAGATTTTGCTGAAAGGACCCTAATATAGCTGTCTCTTGTGAGGCTATGCAGTTGCCTAGCAAACACAGAAGTGGAGGCACACAGTCAGCTATTGGATGAATCATAGGGCCCCCAATGGAGGAGCTAGAGAAAGTACCCAAGGAGCTAAAGGGATCTGCAACCCTATAGGTGGAACAACAATATGAACTAACCAGTACCCTTCCAGAGCTCGTGTCTCTAGCTGCATATGTATCAGAAGATGACCTAGTAGGCCATCAGTGGAAAGAGAGGCCCATTGGTCTTGCATACTTTATATGCCTCAGTACAGGGGAACATCAGGGCCAAGAAGTGGGAGTGGGTGGGTAGGGGAGTGGGGGGATATGGGGGACTCTTGGGATAGCATTGGAAATGTAAATGAAGAAAATACCTAATAAAAACAATAACAATTTAAAAAAGATGGAAAGATCTCCCATGCTCATGGATTTGCAAGATTAATGTACTCAAAATGGCTATCTTGCTGAAAACAATCTACAGATTCTATGCAATCCTCATCAAAATTCTAACTCAATTCTTCACAGAGTTAGAAAGGGCAATTTGCAAATTCATCTGGAATAACAAATAACCTAGGATAGCAAAAACTGTTCTCTACAATAAAAGAACCTCTGGTGGAATCACCATGCCTGATATTAAGCTGGACTACAGAGCAATTGTGATAAAAAAAAAAAAAAAAAAAAAAAAAAAAAAAAAAAACTGCATGGTAATGGTACAATGACAGACAGGTAGATCAATGGAATAGAATTGAAGACCCAGAAATGAACCCACACACCTATAGTCACTTGGTCTTTGACAAAGGAGCTAAAACCATGCAGTGGAAAAAATGCTTAGTACATTGATGTGTGTTATTTTTCAAGTCACGCTGGATAACAAAAAATACTAAGCTTAACGCAAAGTAAAAGTACTGTGGAGGTTTGAATGACAGTGCTCACTGGCCCGACATGTGCACATTTATGTTTGTATATTTAAATATTTTGGTCCACAGTTGATGGCACTATTGGGCAAGAGTCTCGGTGCTCTCTCCTTTCTCTCCTCTCTCTCTACCTTGTTCTGTGTCCCCAGATGTGAGCTCCCAGCTACTTATCTAGCACCCTGCCTTTCCGCCATAATGCTCATGGACTGTAACCCTTTGAAACTATAAGTTCCAAGTAAACCCTTTTTTCTACAAGTTGATTTTATCATGATGTCTAATGGCAGTTAGTAATACATAATGAGAAGATCTAAATTAAGGAGGTAGCAGACATCCAGAACTACCTTTTATTGGCAAATGCCTAGTCACCTTTTATAGGTTACTTTGATGGTAAACACTTCGTATATTTTATAAAGTCAGACTAGTTCTTCTTGTTATTTATGCCATTCTGACAGGCATCAAGAAGTCTTGCATAGTACTGTTCTGAGGCTTATGCAGTGGGATTAGTCAAGGATCATTTCAAAAACCAATAGCAGACTAAAAAGAAATCAAACTGATTTTCATTTCATCTTGGAAATATGACTACTGTCATGGGTACTCATTATATTTCTGCAACATATTTTTGCTGCTTTTTAAAAATCTGGAACATATCATTATAAATAACATGGTGAACAGAAATTTCTTTAAATGCATAAAGTCACATGAGGAAGAAACATGCATGCATAAAGTAAAATGAGTCTAAAATGTGAAAATACCAGGACACAAATATAAAAATATCTGAAAATGAAACTGTCAACACTTGCTCTCTAGTCTTTGACAATCTTGTCTGACACAGACTAAATATAATATTAATCAAGTGATTATTATTTATATAATTATCAAAATTCAAACATCAGAGTTAAAATATCCTCATGTTTTATAGAATTTTCAATATGTTTTTAATTGAATTAGAACTTCATCATTTCTGCTCTTTCTTCATCCCAGTTTCATGGGCTGTCATGAAATATCCTCACCATGTACATAATTGCATACCACAAAAACATAAATTTATAGTATATGTATACATATATGTGTTGGGCACATACATATATATGCAAACATATGTTATGCATACATACTCAGATATGTATTGAATGCACACATATATATTGAACATTAATACATATGTCTCTTATGATCATTTTTTTCTGCATTCAAAGTTAATTTTTTTTCATTTATTTTTTTTTATTACGTATTTTCTTCAATTACATTTCCAATGCTATCCCAAAAGTCCCCCACCCCCTCCCAAGGAACAAAGTTAATTTTTTATTTTAAATTTTTTGAAATTATACTTTGGTTACATTCTCCCTTCCCTTTCTTCCTTCTAAGCCATCACATATAACTCTCTACTTCAAAATTAATAGTCTATTTTTTAACTGTTATTGTGTGCATGTAAGCATGTATCTATACATAAACATCTAATGATAATTTGTTCTGTCTGAATATTGCTGCTAGTTGTACAAATGTTTTCAAGGTTGATGGTTTAGCATTGGAAAACCAATTGGTGTGCTCTTCCCTGAGAAAAACTTCCTTTCTTGTTGGACCTTTCTTCAGTTGCCTGCAGCAGTTTCAGTAGAGGTGAGGATACATAGACTCCAGTGAGTATGTCATGTTCATTGGCATCAACCTTGTTCAGCTCACCTTTGGGCATTCTTGGTGAGACAATATATGTACAGCTTCTGACACTATTAAGAGACTCGAACTTATACCACATTCCCCGATACCCTGGCTCTTATAATCTTTCAGTCTCCTCTTCAAAAATGTGCCTGATCCTTACATACAGGAGTATTCTGTATATGTAGCCATTGTGCATATTTCTACACTTTGATTCTTTGTGAATTTCTAAAAATGTTATTCTTATGCTGCACAGAACAATTTTTTTGATGAGGAATGAAGACTGTACTTATATGTCAGTGTAAGGACAAATATTTGTAGATTTAAGAGCCACTTTACAAGAGAGGGACCAAGCATGATACAGGGAACCTCACTAACTCTCATTGCTAGTAAATTATGGTTATTGGAGGAGAAACTATAAACACTCATGTACTAAGCCAGCATAGTCCCTAAAACAATATATTCAATTATTACTGCTATAGTTTGGAAGTTAGTGACTGCTATGCTCTAAAATGTATGTAAAGCTTAGCACCCAATGAAATTCTGAAATTTAATGGTGTGCATAATTTGGGTATTAACCCAGCTATAGAAAGTGTATATAGGAGCAGTTTTCTTAGTTCTCTTCTGGCACAAAAAGCCACACCTAGCCTCCTATAACCTGCCTTGTCTCCTCATGTGGATACAACAAGAAAATCTTCATCAGATTCCAAGGGATAGAACTATGATTTTTCAGGCACTGAGACTGTAAAGGTATGCATTTTTCTTCTAAATGTAGCCACAAATGTTCTGCTACATCAGCACAAAATGAAGTAAAGGCAGTGGGTAAGCACAACTGGCCATCTATAACAGTTAAGTTCTATTGTTCAAGAGAAGTACAAGATAGGACTTTAGATGGCTATGGCTCTGGTAATCATTGACTCTTGTGAGGGCTCTCCCGGTCCATTTCTTTGCCTTTTTCAACCTTAAGAGACATCTCATATTTTTTGACTGATGGTTCCTTCTACAAACACAGTAATTGTATTCCTGTCATCTCTGCTTCCATCAATGCTTCTCTGCCTCTCCCTCCATCTTCTGCCTTTTTTATGGCTGGAAAATGTTCACATATCCATATCCGTTTCCTCTTTTGTTTTACTGTGTTAATTATGCCTGGTGTTTCTAAGTTTTTCTTTTTCCCCTATGGGTTTTCTATTACCCCATATTCTTTAAGAAACTCTTCTTCTGTCATGTTTTTTTTTTCAGTGCTGCCTGTTTCTCTTTAGCCTTAATTCACTATTTATTCCCATCATCTCTCAAGACATCAGCTATACCTATGAGTTCTTCAAGCATCGGTCCTATATCCCTATGTTTCATTGAGAGTTATTTCCTGGCATATATATTTAAACTGCTTATCAATTTGAATAGCCAAAGATGACTGTAAAACCAACATATCCAAACACAGAACTGTGAACCACCTTATGCAAAGGTCAAAAATTTAAAGTTTCACTCACAAAAGTATTAGATGGCAAATTCCAGAAATACAGTTTTAAATAACTTATAAGATTATATTGCTTTCTCTGCTCTAGTTTATGATTGTTACTATGCCTGCTATAAGTGTTAACCTCAATTATGTGTTCATTTCAGGAAAAGGATTGTATAAACAACATATTTCTAGGTATTGTCAACAATTTTAGTCATGCATGGAGGGCATCTCTGACTGTTTTCTAATACATTGTTAATAGTCTGTGATGATAATTTATGACCCTAAATACACACCTCTTTCTTATATCTTTTTTCCATTTCCTTTATCTTCCTTCCCTTTGTTTCTTTGTTCATTCTTTTCTTCACCCTTTCCTTTTGCTTCCCTCTCCTATTCCCTCTTCTTGATTCGTCTCATCTTAAGTTGTCTCTTTTCTCTTTCTGTTTTACATAGCATTAACAACCTTTCCAAAGGAAAAAAAAGGTAGACTCTTCATCTATCTCTTCAATATGGAATTCCCATTTAACTCTGCTACAAGAATATTAAGTACTTGAATTTTAAATGTCTTAATATTTCAACCCTTGCATCCATCCTCAACATGTGTTATACTACTGTCTTATAACACAAATTAAGTTCTTGCACCTATAGTCTCTATATCTTTCTAATGAATCATTTGTCTCCAGCCTTAATACCCCACAGTCCAGTTTCTCCCTATTACCAATCTATACACATTTATAACATTAATCATACTGCTTAAAATTCTTCAGTAAATATATCAAAGAGACATTATTTGTGCCATCCCATTCCTTACTCATCATTCAATTTCTGAAGTTCATAATACTATTTGCATTTTTAGTTGATGCTATTTTCTTCTACCTTTAGCATATTTATTTTCCTCTTAACTTAGTTCTGTGCTGTTTCACAGTGTACATGAAGTAATGTTAGCCGTTGTATAACCTTGATAACAAAGTAAGAATTCAATAAACATTGGTGATTTTTCCTGCTGAGACTTCATTCAGAAAGGTTTTTGCCAAGAATTTCTTTATCTTCTTTTTGATGGCTCATGTCTCTCATAATAATATCTCATAACTTTATTTTTAGTAGTTTATATTTTACTATTTGCTTCATTATTTCTAAGATAATGTAACCAACATTACTATTAAAGATTTATATAATTATATTGCTAACAGTGTAATTTTATTTATATCCTAATTCTATGAAATTTAATTGTAAGTTTCCATTTTGCTCTTCTAGGCAGGGTGTCATACTGTAGGCAAGACCTCAAGCCAATGGTTATCCTCCTGCCTTAGGCATCTTGAATGATGCTATTATAAATGTATGCCTTACTTAAATATTTCTCTTAAAGATGCAATATCAAAAGATGCATCGAAAAACAATTATGTGCCAGGAAGTCGTGGCACATGCCTTTAATCCCAGCACTTGGGAGGCAGAGGTAGGCTGATCTCTAAATTCCAGACCAGCCTGACCTACAGAGTGAGTTCTGGGACATCCAAGAATACATATAAAGACCGTGTCTCAAAATGTAATAACTAGTAAATTAGAATTGGTATTCAGTGTGTATACAGTTCTGTGTAGCTAATTGTAGATTTCCATGATCCATAGTATAGCAATAAACTATTATGGTTATGAAACTGGTTTGATAAAAATTGTTTCCATGGTTATTATATTATATGTGATTCATAATTATTTGTGATTTGATTAATTTCTTTGAGTTTGTGTTACATGTAAGGGAATAGTTTCTATTATAAACTTACTATTTAATGTGCGTACATTTTAAAAAATATAAATAAACCTGAAATATTACACACTTCATAAAAAAAGAACTAGGCTAAATAGATGAAGAAAAATACTGGTTAATATTTATATCTAGAAACAGAATACAACAGTGGCTACTAGGGGATCAAAGGGCATAAGCTTGCACTTATACTATGATGATGACTATAGCTGATAATGTACATTATATACTGAAAAGTCTCTATATGTGGATACAAACAGCCAAACATTAGGCAGAGGTCAGGCATATCTATGGACGAGCCAGGGGAAGGATTGAAGGCCTTGAAAGCAACCCCTCAGGAAGACCAACAGTGCCAACTAACCTGGTCCTCCAGAAGCTTCCAGAGACTGGAAGGAAATAGCATAACCAGACTGTCTGAGCGCCACCCCCACTCCCGCCCCCCAGACACATGCAGCAAACAGCTGCCTCCTCTGGCCTCAATGGGAGAGGATGTACCGAGTCCTGCAGTGACTTGATGAACTAAGGTGAGAGGATACCCAGGTTGGGGTACCCTTTCACTGGTGAAGGGGGTATCTGGGAAGGAACCATCTGAATGGAGACTAAGGGGCAATGTTTAAGATAGAAATAAATTTTTAGAAAATAAGAAAGCAACAAGGACATTAACAACACACATCTATATCCTCCTCCTCCTATCAAATTAAGAGAACAGACTTTGGGAGCTCCATGAAGAACGTTTTGGGGATGAACAGATTATTTTTCATCATACATATTTAAGATATACAACATGTTTCAACATATACACATACTGAAATGATTGCCTATCACCTTCGATAGTTTCTTTACTTGTGATAAAAGTAGTTACAATTCTTCTAAATACTCATATCTTAACTTCTTGATCATCAACTCATTGTGGCCAAGTTTTCTTTTTTTTTTCTTCCTTTAGAATTCATAGATTTCATACTGCATTCCAAAGAACAATAGAAATGTCTCTTTTTATTTACCTGACATAATTGACATCTTGGAGACTTACTACTGAGTAAGGTCACCCTTTCTACTCCCTTCTGAACCCTAGCTGGCTGGTTTAACTGGGCTATTCTGTCTCAAACTCTTCTCCAAGATGGTTGATTGAATATGGCTCTTAGCTTCTAACTGAATTGTTCTGCTTAGCCTCAAATTCTGCCAATTTGTTCGAATCTCTCTCTCTCTCTCTCTCTCTCTCTCTCCCTCTCTCTCTCTCTCTCTCTCTCTCTCTCTCTCTCTCTCTCTCTCTCTCTCTCTCTCTCTCTCCTCTTTCCTGCGTTGTTCTTGTGAGAATTGGGTTGGGTTGTGTATATCCTAGCTCTGACTGATTCTGTCAAATATTTCTCTGATTTGTCATATTGTCACTCAATTAGATGTCATTAGTGTTGTGGATGGCCCTGGTGCTGCCGGTATTTTGATGTTAATTCAATTTTCCCAGGTGGGGTTGTCTGGAACTAGGAATGAGTCACATACTCAGATGACTTCTTGTGAACCTCCCCACAAATGAATAAAGGGACAAATCACTGGATGAGTAGGCGTGACTTCAGGTTTGGACAGAGGAAGAGAGGAAGCAGGAGAGAGTTGGGAGCTTTTGGGAGGGATGGGAGAGGAAAGGCTGTAACTGCTAAAGTCTCCTGGTTTCTGTGGTGGATCTGCCACCAGAGGATTTATACTTAGTATGGCTTACAAGATTAGGATTCTAGTTGTTACACTCAGAGATTGGGTTACCATTGTTTCTGAGCAAAGTTTGTGTGGTGTTTCCCTTCATGCAACGGTTCAAGTGGGTTCCAGAGAGAAAGGTACTGTGGCAAAGTGTGGGTTTGCCAGATGTGAACCACAAAGGCCGTGAGGGTTTTGAAGCATGGGACTGGCATGGTTGGTCCCACCAGTGGGAACTTAGAGAGCTGGGTGAAGACATTTCCGGAGGTCTGGACCAGAGAGTCTCCACAATATAAGAACAGGACTGCCAGCCCACTGGGACAGCATTGCCTCCAGTAGCAAGGAAAATGGCCGTTCTTATTAATATTTCCCGCAACAATTTTCAAACATGGCTGCTAGATTTTACAAACTCATTTTACCTTAAATGTTTGTATAAGGGAATGTCTATATTCCAGCCAGAAGGATTAAAGGTGTGTGGCATGCCTGCGTTCTAGCTAGATTACATAGGTCTTGGTTTTTTGGATGTGATCTCCTTGTCAGAGCAGCCATGTTGCTAGATTAAAATTCCTCTCCAGGACAGTTAAATATTTGAAGTTACTACCTGAATTATTATCATCCTTACCTAATATCTTAGTCAGCTACTTAGAAATGAATAGTTTTCTTTTTTATACTGATTTCAGTCAAGTTGTCTATATTAGAGCCACTGATACATGAAATAATGTCTGAATATAACTATAATATTTCCATGTCAACAGCTTTTTCCAACCAGCCTTCTATTTCTTTCTAGGTAATTTTACTTTAAGTTACTAAAACACAAAAATCAGACATCCATACACCTCATTTCTAGTCATTTGTAGTTGCCTCAATCGTCTTTATTCTCTATATTCATCTATCTCTTTATTCATCTATATCTCCTCTGACATTCTCTCCCTTACTCTCCTCCTTACACTCCTCTCCTGAGTCTTTCACTTCCTTCCTCCGTGTATTTCCACATTTATATTTCATCTGTATTTTGGCATTCTGAAAATGAGTCTTTAGTTAAAATTAAGTTTTGTTTTGGTTTTGGTTTTTGGGTTTTGGTTTTTGGGTTTGTTTGTTTGTTTGTTTGTTTTTCGACACAGGGTTTCTCTGCAGCCCTGGCTGTCCTGGAACAAACTCTGTAGACCAGGCTGGACTCAAACTCAGAAATTCACCTGCCTCTGCCTCCCAAGTGCTGGGATTAAAGATGTGTGCCACCATGCCCGACCATAAAATTAAATTTTAATTAGCCTCTTTTATTTCCTTCTATCTTTTTCTTTTTCCTGAACCAGAATGAGCCTCTGGTGAGAATGACCCTGTCGAGTGGGTCAGAGGCTTGGATGCCCACCTGGGGCTGAGTGGAAAGCGTCCGGCAGCCCTCCCGCATCTGCCTGTCCAGGGCATAGATGGAACTCTGGCCAGACATGGGATATCCTCCCTCCCACTTCTTCCCCAGGCCCCCTATTTAGTTCCCACACTACATTTACTTGTTTACTCTTTTCATTTAACATTTTAAAAATTATTCATTCATATATTATATATGTTATATGCTGCATACAGTTTCCTCTCTCCATTCATCCCAGCCCGTCCTCCACATCTACCCCAACACTTACTCTTCCTCTCTTTCCCCTCAGAAAAGGACAGGCCGGCCTCTTCCAGCCTTAATATGAGGGGAGGTGCCTAGTCCTTTTGCAACATTTACTATTTTTTTTTAGCCACTATAATGTATGAGTTTGAGTTTGAATTACCCTTAAAGGGAAAGAAAGCTATCAGTATAATTTAAAAGGTTGAAATGGGTTACTAAACAAGATAAAGGGGATTTTCAGAATTCTTATCTGTTAAGGAAAATTAAGCTAATTAAATCATTTAGGCTACCAGGAATCTCTACAATTTCTTAAGCACATTGGATAATATAGCTCACATATATTGACTCTCATTTTGCTGTAAAAGATTCTTTTTTTCTTTAAATTCATAACCTAAAGTAACCACATACCATTCTTCTATTACAAAGATAGCAAAGTGGAAGAGTACTCTTCTCTTGGGAACGTACTAACCTAAATATTTAACTCTAATCAGGTCTTTGCAGAAGATTCTTACATCACATTAACCTTTACATAATTATCCAATACTGCATAAAAGGATTATTAAATTGAAACTCCAGTTGATAAAATAAAAAAATGGAGGTTAAGTATCTTCTAAAAAATACTAAAGTGAGGTAAATATTGCCATAACCCTATTTATGTAACTCTCAAAATAAATATATAAGCAGATAATAGAATAAGTTTCACCGTTGTTAATGATATATATCAAACCACATTTGCTGTGTTCCTGTGTCATCTCCAGGTATTTTTCACATATGCCTTTGATGGTTGCATGAATAACTCAATAATTAACAAATATTGAACTAATTTACTAGAATAGATTTATTTAGCCCATGGATTCTGAGGCTCTGGTTCAAAATCAGTATGATAATAGAGGGTAACTCAACACAGTGGAAGCCCACAAGACAACATTTTTATATAACAAACAAGGAAAAATAGCCAATCTTCTGCTTTTATGATATTAATTTCTTATGAGAGCTATATCAGAGTTCCAAGAGAAATACATAAACTTCTTTGAAGGCATGAACAGCCAGGTGACATCCATGTAGCTTATGTTTTACAGCACAATTTAAAACCAGAACCCTGTCCACAAAGACTTCAATGCCAAGTACCCTTGGGATATACTCAGATCAGAGAGGGAAGCAACAGGCTTCATGGTAATATGGAAAATAATGTTTGAGGCCAATATAATTTTTCTCTGTACAGATTTTCACTTGTGGGTTGTTAGGACATGAGCCATAACAGAAGTCCTACAGTGATAACAAACTAGTCATATTCATATGAAAATACTTATTTTGTAAAGCTTTAGGCAAAATATACATCAGAAAATTGTTCAATGTGGTGGCAAGTTGAAATGGTGACTATATAGTCACAAGAACCTGTTGTTGAAAATGTTTAAAGTTCATAACAGAATTTAAATGATATCATAGAACTCTTCTATATACCACTATCCACTAATATCCCCCGTAGCCGCATTCCCTACCAGGTGATAGCGATTTCTAACAGATGTATTAACGCTGCTGTATTACTCTCACCCAGTGTCTGTGATTTATAGCAATCACTCAGTAGATTCTCTGTGATTCTTTGTGAATTTTGAAAACATGCCTACCATGAGAGTTTCACGTGCATTTTTCCATAGAACTGAAAATCCTCTTTACTCTGCCACACATCTTTCTTCTCTCCTATTCTCCATAGTTGGCTATAACTGATCCTTTCACCCTTGCCATACACTTGCATTTTCTGGTCATCAAGCGACTACTATAACATAGTTTTTGTTGTTGTTGTTGTTGTTGTTGTTGTTGTTGTTGTTGTTGTTGTTTTATTCTTCTCTCATTATATTCCAAGTGTAGTTTTTCTCCCTCCCTTCCCCCAGCCTAACCCCTTCACCTTCCCTTTCTCACTGATCCACCCTTCCTCTCCTCCCCTTGAAAAAGAGCAGACCTCCCAGGAACATCAATCAAGCGTGGCATAACAAGTTGTAGTAAGACTAGACACATACAATCACATCAAAGCTGGACAAAGCAACCAAGTATAAGGAAAAGAGTCCCAAGAACAGTCAAAAGACTAAGAGATAGTCACTATTTCCACTGTTCACATTCCTACAAAAACACCAAGCTACTCAGCCATAACAGAAATGGAGAAGACTTTGGTCAACACCTACGGGCTCTCTTATCTCTGGGAACACTTGTGAGTCCTGGTAAGTTGATTCTGTGAGCCATGTTCTCCCAGCTGACCCCTCTAGTTTGTCTAATCTGACTGGCTTGTGTCACTTTTAAATTTACTTTTACATTCTTTTCATACATCCACAACATTTCATTGCAAGCATTCCATATTTTAGCACTGACAAATATCCTATTTTCTGGGTTTACCAAAATGTATTCATTCACCTGTTTCAAAATATCTATGTTGCATCTAAATTTTGACACTGATTCAGCTATTATCCAAGTGTTTATATAAATAGGAGGTATCAACAATCTTGTGTACGAATTCCATATTTTGTAATGTGTGTGTGTGTGTGTGTGTGTGTGTGTAGGTTTGAGTGTTCAGCAACAATTAAAGAAAAAGAGACCAGAAAAGTTAAGAAAAAAGGGATAGAGGGCAAAGAGAGAAAGAAGGGATAGATATACTTACATTTTGATTTTAAAAATTAATAGTATCTATATGTAAATGTTTAACATTTTTGTTTTAGATTTGTTATTTTGAAAAAGATGTTTCTTTGAACACTTCCTGCCCTAGAAATCACTAAGGAGACCAGGCTGACCCTAAACTCAGAGATATTTGTAACTAATTTTTTTTCAAAGACTAATTTTAATGAGGGTTCTTAAATGGCTTAACCTCCCTTCTAGCTTACTACCCACCAGAGTTAGTGAAAATGAAAGGATATATGGAAAATGCACTTGTTTATAAATGGTACTTTGGAGCAACTCCCATCTATGTTGTTAGGAAATCTGCATTTCAGTTCACAGGTCAGGAACAGCAGCTCAATCCACTAGCAAAGACTTTGCGAATATACCACCAGTCCAGTTCTATAGTGTTGGGAGAGCAGCAGGGTTGTCATGACATAGAAGGAACAGATAGGTCTCAGCCAAATTGGCACAAGTCAGCAGAAGGGGCCAGGACAAACAGAATGGTCAGGAAAAGTTCTTGGCTGTGCCTTTCTCAGGGAAGCAAAAATGCAAAACTAAGAAGCATTTCACAGCCAGCTCTATAAGCAAGCCAACCTCCTCTCATAGTCCCTTGAGTCCTATTTATACACCCTCCAAATACCATGGGTCTTACATCACCATTTGTCTTACTTTAGCATGTGAGTCTTTCTCAGATGACATCACTGCCAATTTGCCTTAGTCCCTGGAAGCAGGAAGAAGCCACAGCATACCATCAGAAGTTTTTGTTTATTTATTTGTTTTTTGGAGGGTTTCCTTCTGTAGGGTCTGAACAAACGAAGCTCAACTGCACAATGTGAGGCAGACCAATATATGCTTGCTTTTAAGAAGACTCCTTCATTATGTATCCTTTCACGTGCTTGCTTTAGTAGAACACTCTTTCACCTGTGTATGCTTCATTGAAATGTTCCTTCCCATGCCTGCTTTCATAAAACATCTCTTCACTGTGTCGGCTTCAGGAAAACACTCCCTTACATGTTTGCCCCAGCAAAACACCATGTAACACTGACTTTTCAAAGAATTCTTATGTTTCCACCTATGACATTCCTGCCTCTTCTTCATAAGTCCTGGAGTGTGGGTATTAAAGTTATGTATCACCATGCCCTTAACTGTATAAATTTTAAAATTAGCTGCTAAAGTACTTGTACAACTCTTCAGTCCTATCAGCAAGTAATGGGAGTTCCTGCTCTTTCCTGTCTTCTTTGGTATCTGATTCTGCTGGTGTTCTAGACATGCCAACACGTATGTGATAGGACTACACTTGTTTCTTTAATTTGTACTTCCTGATGATACAGAATATGGAACATAGTTATGCTGTATCCTATTTGTGAAGTTTTATAAATTTAATAAAATTTAACTTATCAAATTTTTTACAGCGTCTCATTAAGGATGCATCTAAAAATCAATAGCAAAAAAACCCCAACAATTTGATATATATTATTCTCTGTAATAACAGTAATAATAATAATAATAATAGAAATTAATGTTATAAGAATTTTACTCTTTTGCTGTTTATATTAGGTCTACAACTCTTTAAAATTAATTTATGGAAATAGTGTTAAGTCTGTGTTATTTGTTTGCTGATAAATGGTCATATGCAGTTTTAGACGCTATTGATTATGGAAAATTAATCTTTACATATAAAATCATCATATTATTGAAAGACTATTATTTTTATTTTAGTATTTACTTTTTATATCCAAATTGAACACATAGCTCTGAAATATCTTTGCAAAATGTCAATGATCATATTTCTTTGTATATCTTAAAATGCATAGTTTCTAAGAGAATTTTACACAAAGTGGATTAGCTAAGTTCAACTGCACTTATCATAAGGTATGAATAAAAACAAACACTGGAAAAGAAGAGCAGTAAAATAAATATGACATCAAGAATCTTTAAAACATAACTTTTATTTATTTGGAGATTTATTCATTCATGTGCTATGTATTTTTGAAACATGGTCTTATGTATCTCAAGCTCTTCAATTCAGTATAATTGAGACATGTCTGAATCCTCCCTCCTGCACTTCCCTGAGATTGCAGGAATATATCATGATATTCATTTTATACAAGACTTTCTATGAAGTGAAGGTAGCTTACCTTATATTCTCCTACCTCAGTATCCTGTGTCCTGGAATTATAAATAAGCATCACTTTGCACAGAATGAGTATAGAATAATTATTAAGAAATAGAGACTGACTTCCAAATACTCAATACTGAGTAAAGACAATGACAGAAATTATATAACATAATGTTTTCATTGGTAGAAATAAGCAGTAAGTTTACAAATGCTGTGAAAAGCATGCACCCAGATAATCATGAATGTACACAGAGATAGTACCAGCTTCATGGATGGTTCATACTGAAGTTGAGGTGGAGACTGAAGTGGAATGGTATTCGGGAATCAGATAGGGGATTTAAAGATCCAAACTGAGCCAGGCATTGGTGGTGCATGCTTTTAATCCCAGCTCTTGGGAGGCAGAGGCAGGCAGATTTCTGAGTTCAAGGCCAGCCTGGTCTAAAAAGTGAGTTCCCGGACAGCCAGGGCTATACAGAGAAACCCTGTCTAGAAAAACCAAGGGAAAAAATCCAAACTGAGCAGTCTTTGAATGTCAACTTCAAAACAACTATAGGTTATATACACTTGTCTAGGAGTGAGTATATGATATCATATAAACATGAAACAATCACAAACTGAGACTAATAAATTTGTTCAAAATACAGATAGAACTGGCACAGACATTTTGTTCAGAGCAGAACTATAAACCAACTTATTATCTCAAGTCTGCATCTCACAAAAATTCACATATTTTATTTTTAGATAAAGTAAAAAAATATTAAATATCTAACTTTATACTAAAGTTTGATTACTAGAAACAAATGTACAGTTTAAAGTTGATGTAAAATTTCAGATTGAGAGAAGCAAGGTAGCCTGTGTTAGTGAGTCTAAAACACCATCAGATCCTTCTACAAAAGGCTATACTCAACAAAACTGGAAAACCTGGATGAAATGGACAAATTTCTAGACAGATACCAGGTACCAAGGTTAAATCAGGATCAAGTTAATGATCTAAACAGTCCCATATCCCCTAAAGAAATAGAAGCAGTCATTAGTAGTCTCTCAACCAAAAAAAGCCCAGGACCATATGGGTTTAGTGCAGAGTTCTATCAGACCTTCAAAGAAGATCTAATTCCACTTATGCACAAACTATTCCACAAAATAGAAGCAGAAGGTACTCCACCCAATTCATTCTATGAAGCCACAATTATTCTGATACCTAAACCACAGAAAGACCCAACAAAGATAGAGAACTTCAGATGAATTTCCCTTATGGAATATCAATGCAAAAATACTGAATAAAATTCTCACTAACCAGATCTAAGAACACATTAAAGCAATCATCCATCCTGACCAAGTAGGTTTTATTCCAGGGATGCAGGGATGGTTTAATATACGGAAATCCATTAACGTAAATCCACTATATAAACAAACTCAAAGACAAAAACAACACGATCATCTCATTAGACACAGAGAAAGCATTTGACAAAATCCAACACCCATTCATTATAAAAGTCTTGGAAAGATCAGGAATTCAAGGCCCATATGTAAACATGATAAAAACAATATACAGCAAATCAGTAGCCAACATCAATGTAAATGGTGAGAAGCTGGAAGCAATCCCACTAAAATCAGGGACTAGACAAGGCTGCCCACTTTCTCCCTACCTATTCAACATTGTACTTGAAGTCCTAGCCAGAGCAATTCGACATCAAAAGATCAAGGGGATACAAATTGTAAAGGAAAAAGTCAAAATATCACTTTTTGCAGATGATATGATAGTATATATAAGTGACCCTAAAAACTCCACCAGAGAACCCCTAAACCTGATAAACAGCTTTTATGAAGTAGCTGGATATAAAAATTAACTCAAACAAGTCAATGGCCTTTCTCTACACAAAGAATAAACAGGCTGAGAAAGAAATTAGGGATACAACACCCTTCTCAATAGTCACAAATAATATAAAATACCTTGGTGTGACTCTAACTACAAAAGTGAAAGATCTGTATGAAAAGAACTTCAAGTCTCTGAAGAAAGAAATTAAAGAAGATCTCATAAGATGGAAAGATCTCCCATGCTCATGGATTGGCAGGATCAATATAGTAAAAATGGCTATCTTGCAAAAAGCAATCTACAGATTCAATGCAATCCTCATCGAAATTCCAATTCAATTCATCAACGAATTAGAAAGAGCAATCTGCAAATTCATCTGGAATAACAAAAAACCTAGGATAGCAAAAACACTTCTCAAGGATAAAAGAACCTATGGTAGAATCACCATGCCTGACCTAAAGCTGTACTACAGAGCAATTGTGATAAAACTGCTTGGTACTAGTATAGTGACAGACAAGTAGACCAATGGAATAAAATTGAAGACCCAGAATTGAACCCACACACCTATAGTCACTTGATCTTTGACAAGGGAGCTAAAACCATTCATTGGAAAAAAGACAGCATTTTCAACAAATGGTGCTGGCACAACTGGTGGTAATCATGTAGAAGAATGAGAATTGATCCATTCCTATCTCCTTGTACTAAGGTCAAATCTAAGTGGATCAAGGAACTCCACATAAAACCAGAGACACTGAAACTTATAGAGGAGAAAGTAGGGAAAAGCCTCGAAGATATGGGCACAGGGGAAAA
The DNA here is from genome assembly GCF_000001635.26 of Mus musculus. NCBI lineage: Eukaryota > Metazoa > Chordata > Mammalia > Rodentia > Muridae > Mus > Mus musculus. The sequence goes on from NC_000079.6 coordinate 80,228,408, forward strand.
ATTCCTGAATAGAACAGCAATGGCTTGTGCTGTAAGATCAAGAATTGACAAATGGGACTTCAAAAGATTGCAAAGCTTCTGTAAGGCAAAGGACACCGTCAATAAGACAAAAAGGCCACCAACAGACTGGGAAAGGATGTTTACCTATCCTAAATCAGATAGGGGACTAATATCTAATATATATAAAGAAATGAAGAAGGTGGACTCCAGAAAAGCAGATAACCCCATTAAAAAATGGGGCTCAGTGTTAAATAAAGAATTCTCACCTGAGGAGTACCGAATGGCTGAGAAGCACCTTAGAAAATGTTCAGAATCCTTAATAATCAGGTATATGTAAATCAAAACAAACCCTGAGATTCCATCTCACACCAGTCAGAATGGCTAAGATCAAAAATTCAGGTGACAGCAGATGCTGGTGAGGATGTGGAGAAAGAGGAACACTCCTCCAATGCTAGTGGGATTGCAAGCTTGTACAACCACTCTGAAATCAGTCTGGCAGTTCCTTAGAAAATTGGACATAGTACTACCAGAGGATCCCACAATAACTCTCCTGGGCATATATCCAGATGATGTTCCAACTGGTAAGAAAGACACATGCTCCACTATGTTCATAGCAGCCTTATTTATAATAGCCAGAAGCTGGAAGGAACCCAGATGCCCCTCAACAAAGGAATGGATACAGAAAATGTGGTACATTTACACAATGGAGTACTACTCAGCTGTAAAAAAAGAATTAATTTATGAAATTCCTAGGCAAATGGATTGATCTGGAGGGCATCATCCTGAGTGAGGTAACCCAATCACAAAGGATCTCACATGATATGTACTCAGTGATAAGTGTATATTAGCCGAGAAACTTAGAATACCCAAGATACAAGATACAAAGCACATGAAACTGAAGAAGAACGAAGACCAAAGTGTGGACACTTTGCCCCATCTTATAATTGGGAACAAAACATCCATGGAAGGAGTTACAAAGACAAAATTTGGAGCTGGGAAGAAAGGATGGACCACCTAGAGACTACCATATCCAGGGCTCCATCCCATAATCAGCAGCAAAACAGACACCATTGCATACACTAGGAAGATTTTGCTGAAAGGACGCAGATATAGCTTTCTCTTGTGAGACTATTCTGGGGCCTAGCAAACACAGAATTGGATGCTCACAGTCAGCTATTGGATGGATCACAGGGCCCCCAGTGGAGGAGCTAGAGAAAGTATCCAAGGAGCTAAACGGATCTGCAACCCTATAGGTGCAACAACAATATGAACTAACCAGTACCCACTGGAGCTCGTGTCTCTAGCTGCATATGTATCAGAAGATGGCCTAGCCGACCATCAGTGGAAAGAGAGGCCCATTGGTCATGCAAACGTTATATGCCTCAGTACAGGGGAATTCCAGGGCCAAGAAGTGGGAGTGGGTGGTTAGGAGAGTGGGGGGGGGAGGGGACCGGGGACTTTTGGGATAGCATTGGAAATGTAAAGGAGGAAAATACCTAATAAAATAATTTTTAAAAGTGAGTATGACACAATGGGGCTTGAGTCATAGAAAAACGCTTTAGAAACGCTTACACAATAGGATAGGTAGATTGCACAGTAGATTAAAAAGTGCTTGATGTACAAGCTTAAGGAGCAAAGCTTTCATCCCTAGAATCCACATAGGAACTGAGTATGGCAACATGTGCTTATAACCCAGCCCTGGGGACAGAGACAAGAGAACCCCTGAAATTATCTACAAAGATCATTCAGTGGAAACAGTTTGCTCCAGGTTCAACAAGGGACCCTGTCTCAATATCTAAACGCTGGCTTGGATGTTTATGAATGCATGAATGGACACATAGACCCATGTACACACATATGAAAACATGGACATGTGAAATTTACATAGTGTTTTATGGATTTGGTTTAATTGGGTTGAGTTAACTAAAAAGGAGGTGTCTTAAGAGAGACAAACAAACATTCAAAATATTCACAATGTAAAAACATACAGAGATTTGGGGAAAATTCAGGGTTCAAGGTCATTTTAACCCAAAGAAAATCAATCATATAACCCAAAAATTTTGACATAATATATAATTCATCCTTTATAAACAAAAGCAAGGAAGATTTAAAAAAAAGTTTAAGTGATCAACCTATAAACAAATATTCTTCTGACAAATATGTAAGTTGTTCTAAACTCCAGAAGAATTTGATTTTTAAAAAGGGATAATCATATCAAGGAATTACTTACCTAAAATAGAAAAATAAACTAATGCATCCTCATGCTGAAGTAAGTATTCTAGTGAGAACTGATTGACAGCTATGCCTATTTCTTCTTCCTCATGGATGGCCAATGCGGATGATGAAATTATCATTATTCTTACATTATGTAGCATTTTACAACTGAGTTAAAGCAGTACAAATGTATTATACAAAGTATGTCCTAATGTAAACCTGAAGTCATTCATTGTAACCTTGTCATTTAAGCTGTATTAAGAGCTTGAGATTCAGACTCTCAAGGTGGACAGGAGGTGCTCTAATTTCAACAACCATATCTGCATCTATCATGGTAGCTTTTCATGGAATTGAAAGTCTGCACTATAATCGGGCACATAAGGAGGAATCTGCCATCTTTAACATGTTTTTTAATGTGTATGATTACCTGGGCATGCTTGTGCATGTATACATGTTTGCATGTATGTGATCACAACTTCAAGTTTTGTTTTCCTCCCAAAATTCTTTGCAAAGCCACAATCTCATAGCAAGTTGTCACTGCCGGGGATGATTGGCATAGCAAAGAACAATTTTATTGGTCCTGTAATCCAATATGAAAATGAAACACCTTGCAGCTCTGAAGTTGCAAGTCTGTATTTTTAGAATCACTTCAATTTTCAGTAGAATGCTTCTAGTGTATGTCCATACAATGGTAGGCGGTGTTAATCACTTCATAGGTAGTTATTAAGCAATGACTCTTAAATGAACATTCACTTAGAAAAACTGTTAGGGTTTTCACAGATCCCAGCAATGCATGTATGTAACACAAGAAGGTCCAAGTGTTCTTCAACTGTCACTTGATGCAAATATTCTGTGTCCAACATTCTGTGTGTCAGGAGATGCCAGGGATTGTATTTATTGCACCATAGCAGATCTAATTGCATTCTGTAAAGAAGACAAAGAGCCAAAAATACAAAGGGGGAGACAGGAATATGGGTCAGGAATGTTTGACAGACTGTAAAAGAAAATTGCTAGCAGCTACTATTCCTTGATATCTGAAAACAAAGAAGATGCTTGGTTCACTTGCCAAGATTTTCTTGAAGTAATAGCTTTGGAAAACACAGCATGGCAGACAGAAGTCTCTGTATGAAAGTTTTGTTTTCTCATTATAGGTTCTGAGTTTTCTTTCGTCAACAACTATGGCTAAGAATGATATAAGATAAAAATGAAATGTCCAACAAAACATTACTTACAAGAGTTTGCTTAAAAGTTTCCTTTGAAATGAATGGAGTAACATGTAAATACTCAAGATTCCTTCATACGAGCTGATTGCCCATAATAGATTTCTCAGCAGATAGCTCATTATGTCACTGACAGGGAACATAATCAAGGTGAATTAACAGCTACCTGAGGATAGGAAAGGGGGAAAGTAACTATCTGTTTAATGGCTGAGATGACCTAATAGCAGTCTATTAAAATAGTAACAATACAATGCAATAAAATTTCACTAATGCTTACAGGTATAGAACTACTTTTTTTTTTTAAAGAGAGCTACTTTTATTGCAATCTTTAAATCAACAAATCAAAGTTAAAAATGATGATATTTTCTTAAAATATCAAATTTAGCATGCTATTTCTACAAGATTAACTTGTGACCTCACTGAAAAATGGAAAGCAGTTACTGTCATGAGCAGATAATACATTCTAATTTAATTATTATGTATAATTGATTGTGCCATGTGGCTTGTGATACCCTGAAAATTATGGACTATCCTTGTTCCTCTACAGGGAAGTATCCTTGTGCAGAACTCTCTGCATTGCATTCGTGTGACAAAGAATTTCACTTTATAGGAACATGTTATGACCTAGCCTCAATCCTTCAGAAAAGGGAAAAAGAAAAATACAATTAATGAAAGTCTTCAAAGATTTTTAAAGTCATCTGAATTTTGAAGTCATTGATTATATAAGTACCATTAGTTTAAGTTAATCTGGTTTTCTGATAGTTGGTATAGGGACGATTGTAACACGAGATGAACTGTCATTTTCTTGGAGCTCTGATAGAGAGATTAAAGCTAAGAGTAGCATGGAGATAAACTATTTGTATGTGAAATGTATTTCAATTTTAGAAAACTTGACAAGTCTTTTATTTTATGTAGAAATTTTTGTTCATGTTAAAAAGAGAGTAGGGGATCTTAGGATGTATTTGTATACATATCTCTCTACCAACATGGTTCCTACATCATTTTCTTACAAGCATTCACATAACTATTGAAATTAATTATTCATATTGTATCAATTTTACAGAATTTATCCTATGAAAAACACATTAGTTTTTTTTTTATGTTTTACTTTAATATTCTATAACACAAAATCCCCTTTTTTTAGGAACAATGCCATGCACACTGGATTATTAAATATGTTATATTTGCATAACTTTACCAGGTATATTTGATGGCGCATAGGTACCATTTGATTTTAAGATTTATATAAACCAGATTCTTACTTTGTAAATGTGATATTTTTCAGCAGGATAGGATATCAACGCTAAGGCTACAAAATCTTGTCAGTGAAGCACTTGAAAGCATTCCTTTGTAAAGCTCTTGTATTTCTTGTTGTTTTCTTGAATGAAAAGGAAGAGCGATGTGATTTAATACTTTAACATTAATATGGATAAGTTCAACAAAATACTGCATTGTCATCTTAGTGAGCTAAGGCTGTTTGATCTAAGGTCAGTTTATTGATCAGGACATGTGAAACTGTTCCTATTTCTTAGGCAGCTTTCCTTTGTTACATCAAGAATGGTAATTGTATTGAGAAAGACACAACAGAAGATGATTGTCTGCTTTTGTCATGGAGATGAATTATTGCAGAATGCATACATAAAAAATAAAAGCAGTATTCTATAAATTGGCCCTTGATGCTTTGTTCATTTGATTTCATTGTTCAGATATTCTAGCATGAGCTAATGCTAAATAATATAGTAAATAGAAACATTATTTGGCTGAAGCAGAATTACTTTCTTTACTAATGAAACTCAGCTTTATGAAATAGCTCAATAAGACAGTGCAATGCATTTAAAATGCATAATTCAATCTATGCCAAAACCTGAGTAGTAACAGAAAGTTTGCATAGCTATTATCGTTTTATTAAATTAGTAATAAGAATGTATAATGAAAAATGAAAAACTTTTTATTTAAAAGTTAATGGAGTGTAGCTCACAAGCCATACAAATTAAAAGTAGTACATTCTAATCCTAGACATTTCAATAAAATCTATTAAGAAAATTGTAATTGTCAGTAACTATTGAATGACTTCAACAATATTTTAATCAAAAAAATTAAAATCGTGACTGGCAAATTTAAGAAGATAAAACATTAGAATAGAAAAAGGCCTTATCAACCCTTCTGTCTTTTCAAAAACGTATAGAAATGTGGTTTATATAAATTGATAGCAAGCTAATTCAACGTTTCCTTCTTGACAAAATTATCTTTTTATATTTGAATATGGACACCATAAAATGTAATTAACAGTATTTATTAAGTTGTAGATTATATAGAACTTAAAACCAATGGGAAGTCTGTCCACTGAGAAGTCTGGCTGGCTCTGCTCCTTTTAATCTAGTTCATCTATTTTTCATTGAGCTGCAATTTTGAGAGAGATGAGCAGTTTATTCTAGATACAACTATCACCTGGTGTTTGCTAAATCACTGTGAAATTCTTGCAACAGCTGTTTGTTCCTGGGGAAACATTCACTTCATATTGCAGCAATAAACTGATCATTGCCAATTAAATGCCCATTAATTGTGTAAGCAAGGATTACTGCCAGATGTTTACATTAGAAAGAAAAATATCCTTTGCTATTTATTTTCCACTTATGACCATCCCTTCTCATGGAGATAATTATGTATATGAGATTATATAATAAACCACAAATTTCAATTCAAAAATTAACAAAATAACCTCTTAATGGGTCAGATTTAATAGAAAATAGACTAGGAATGCATTTTGCATATAATAAACAAAATGCTTCTGGACAGAATTACTTTTCACTGTGATGAAAAGGGGTGGGGGGATAATTAGACTACCAACCAGTTCAAATGATCTAACCTGTTTTATTTGCTATATCACATTTCTTAAAAGTTGTCCCTGTTTTTCCTATGTTCCAGTTAAATAATAAACATAAAAGTTTATTCTTAAATGTTGAAATAAGACAAACATTTTACTACAAGTAAAGGAATAACATCATATAAAAGCAAGTACTGTTTTCAGATTTTAGCTGAATTTTGCCACCTCTGCATTTATCCAAAGTGTCATTCACCTTCAACATATGATTTAGGATTCTTGTAGAACATGGTAGTGATGAAAGGAAAGCAAGCACTTAATAATATGTTTTTCTAAGTAATTTATATCAACACTAAAACAAAATGGGAAATGAACACTTACCATAATGAATACATTTATTACATATTTTATTACCTAAGTAAACAGAGAAGTTATAGGAAAAGAAGTGTTTCCATGGTCAAGCACACCAATAAATTATTCATTCTCTTCAAAGAGCTCTCTTAGGATACATCACATGCCTGTTTCTGCAGTTGAACCTTCCTGTATTCATAAGGAAGAACGAATTCATATGCATTTCTTTCCTATAAAAGTAATGAATCCTAGGCCCTCACACCTAAGCATACAGCAAGTATGCGAACAGCAGCAGGAAGATTAGGTGGCATTCTGTTCCTCACCACATTCAGCAACACCTCCTCTTTGGAAGGTGATCACAGGACACATCCAGAGCTGCTGAAGACATGAAACAGTAGCATCTGGCTCCTTAAATATCTCCACAGGCATTTGTAATGACATCTTTGAAGTTTGTTCTGCATCTGTCACATGTTTAGACTACACATTGACTGCCCCAGCTGAGCACGATTTTGATTCTTTGAGACTTTGAATAGTGTAATCTGTTTAAGAATAAGACTCGGGAAAATCCCTCATAATATCCATACACAAGCTCTTTCATGATTAAAGAAGGGGTCCTCATTCCCATAACTGTTATTTTTTATATTGAAATGATGCCAGCCTTTGAGTTAATAATACAGCCTACAATTACATTCCAGCTTTGCACATTTTTTGAGAACCTGTACTCAAAAAGCCACATCTCTCCTTTTTTTGAAACTAGCATTATAGAAATTACTACTTGAGGAGGCCTCTATAAGTGTGATGTGTGTGTAATCGTCTTGGCATCTGATTATAAAAGAAATGTGACCACTGTCAACTCACTTTGAAAATCACTTTTTATTCAACCTTTTGAGCAGTGTAGAATATAAGAATAAAAGCTGATTTTACTTAAATGGTAATTTGAGTGCAATTGACTTTACATCTATTAAATTAATATACTTCTTACAATTAAGTCATAAGATGCTACTTAACGTACCTCATTTTGTAGGCAGACTATTTTCTAATATTAGTGCAATCTTCAAGCTATAGCACCAGTCTTATAAATACAAATTAGGCCTATTAAGTACAGTTCATTCTCCTTCCATAGATATCCCAGTTTAAATATTTCAAAATTAACACATTGTTTCTTTGGTATTTTGAAACTTGCTATTTCTAGTTTTGTTTTTTTTAACTTTGTTAACGAATGTGTTAAATTCTTTCATTAACACTACAGTATTAAGACCTCCTCACTGTTCTTTCCCTTTTTAACATTCTCTATTTTAGAAAAGAGAAGATGAGGAAGGAAAGTGCTGGACACTTAATCCTGACTAATTTTAGTGTACATGTACACACACATACACACACACACACACACCAAGACAAAGAGGAAAGCAGAAAACAACAGTTGCTTTATGGCAGATTTGCAGTGCCTCACCAAATTATGTCATTTGAGTCATAATTTTTGATTTGTGTATAAGATTATCTTGACAAAATTGTCCATACATCTATGTTCAATCAAAGAGATCTTGTTTCCTCAGTAAACAACACAAATACTACTATTTAAATTAGAGACCTGTGAAAACAAAAGTCAGCATGGAGTCAAACTTGACAACCTATGAAATTACCTTAAATGTATTAGGTGGTCATAGGGAATTAAGTTTTTACATAAATAAAATGTCCTATGGCTTTCAGTAACCAGAGCCTGAAATGTACTAGGACACACCAGTTGATTTTAAATATCTGGGAAACATGAGGACTTCCATGCAGAATCCCACTGTATACTGAGTATCTAATATAACAAACCTAAGACAATTCCTGTTTCTCAAGAATGTGTCATTACAGAAAGGGTAGCAACTTCTTTCCTACTCTCTTCTGCCAACTTGAGACTGATAATTACAATGTTTTACTCAACCGAAAGCATTTTTTTTCCTACCAAAATTTTTTTCCATGTTAATATATCTTCAAGGGTTATATCTATGACTGTCATTTTATGGTTGTTTGATATGTAAATGCAGGAGATTATAAGCATGTCTTTCTCTTTACACACAAGGGTTTTCAAATTCAGATTTGAAAGAATGTTCTGGATCGTTGGACTTGGGAAGTCATGATGGGACGTGTTGAATGGACCCGAAAGGAATGTAGAAGTGCTCAGGTATCTAACTTGTTGCCAGAAAAGCATCTAGTGATTCAGAAAGACCCTATTGGTTAACAAATTAAGAGGACAGAGTTTTGGCACCAGTGGACACATGTGATTATGGTATATCTCTGTAAGCAACAAAGTTGCCTTAAAAAATGGTTGACTAGAAATGCTGTGAATTATGAATGGGAAATCTTTCCTCAAGGAATGACTCATCAGCCCACACTCAGTTTTATTCTCACATATTCATGACACATAGTTTCTTCCCATTTCCCTGGGATACAATTTCAACTGATAAAAGAATTCTAGAATCAATTATTGACTATCACGATTACCAAAAGTATGTGGATACCAAATTAATTTATTTGGTTTCATAATAATTTAAATTTAGATGTAGATGTTAGAAAAAAGTTTCTAGAAAAGACAAAAGGAAATATGGAAGGTATAAAAGATATGCTGTGATAAATATTAATTTACTCAAGATTCATTCACTAATTACTATGTTCCAAGGACTTTAAGAAAGTACAGTTTAGTAGGAAATAGACTACGCTATTAACATCTTTAAGTCTGGTTCATTTGTTAACTGGATACTCACCAAGAGAAGGCCTGACTTCTTTTGAAAGTGCTAAATATGGTTCAGACCCAATACTTATTACTGCATTTTTTTTCATTTGTCAATCAGGCAGGGTGGCATATTGTACATTTAGCCCATGGGTCTATACGCTGCTGCTCCAGATTTCTCAAATTGAACAACATATTTTCCACTCTGACAATTGATCTCATACATGAAATAAACATAGTTATCTGAAATTCAAAAGTATTAGAAAGGAAACTATTCCAATACATGCAAAGGATACACATACACACACACACACACACTCTCTCTCTCTCTCTCTCTCTCTCTCTCTCTCTCTCTCTCTCTCTCTCTCTCACAGAGTCACATGGGGGTAGAGGAGGGATACCACTGAAACCTTCTACTTATTTCTCAGATCCATGGGAAAAGTGACCTCCCAAGAGAACCATATAATGCTGCCATGATATGCTTCATGAGACATTAATGCTATAGGATCCTCCAGAGTGAGGCCATTAAATGATTCTAAAACATTCACTGCATTTCCAAACATAAAAGCTCTGATAGAATGATTCTGGAAGCCTGAAAAGGGAATTATTGCTATATAAGTATATGGTATATTTATTAAATTAATGGGAATGTACACTTCAAAATTAACATGACAATACATATTTTAAGTATCATAAAATCACTAGTATGGACATTTCTCTGCAACAACACATACTTCAATGATGCAAAAGTTCACAGCTCCCTCCTTCTCTAAATAAGACTACAAACCCAAATTGTGTCAAGTTCAGGGTAGCACTCACCAGACCCTTTGCCTCAGGTCACCTGATCTACAATTTCTTCAGGAAAATGGTGTCTCCAAATAAAATACAAATCTACTGCTTAGCAAGTTAAATATAATCCGGAAGCATATGAAGATTCAGACAGTAGAGATACATCAGAGAGTATACTTAAGGTCAGTAGAAGTGAGGGTAGATAATAGAAGTGTCAAAAAATAAAATTTAAAATCCTTGAAAACAGTATTTTTTTCTTTAAGTAGTTCTTTCTCTGTATTTATTGTTTAACGATCATCTCCAAATGCCACCTATGTTAAAGAGTATTATTTATAAGTGTACTAAGTATAACATCTTCACCATTCCAATGTGTCTTAAAGAAAATCCTTCCCAGTAATTGTGTAAATGAAACTTTCCTAACAGCTGATTAAAACAATAATTGCCTAACAGGAATTTCCACAGTTATGAAGGCATATTACAGTCTAGAGTATCTCATTAAAAATCAAATTCACAACATCAACAGATCCTTCCGGTGCAATGTAATTACATGACAGGCACTTAATTGAAATAAAGTAGAAGTGAATCCTGGCCCAGCACAGACATGTACTGATGGTTAAGACTCAGCAGGGTGGCGCTACCTCATTAAGTGTGGTCTTCTCATACACTTGGGCCTGTCCGTTACGTTTTAAGAAAATACTAAAAATAAGAAGAAGTCAATTAAACACATAAATTTGTAAATATGCATTGACCTTCTATGTATATAAAAAATATTTAAAGACAGAGACTTAAAATTTTATAAAAGCTACTTTTTTCCTTCCTGGTGATATTTACAAATTTGAGTAAGAATAAATTCTATATTACAAAAATTTCTAAGTCATATATGTTTTTTTTTCTTAAAGTGTTAAATTCTTTTCTTATGCTTGCAAACAGCCATCATTGGCATCTCAGGCCAGATATCACTGAGAGACAAAAACTGGACAGTGGATATTTAATTATTGCTAACCAAAGTGTCCTCTACTCAAAGTCTGAGTCCCTAAAGTAACCTGAGCCAAGACGTTCCTTATTATTTTAAACCTCAGGGGGAATTGATCATGGAAAATCCCTTATAACTTTGGTGCTAAATAAAAACAAGCAAACCAATGACGATTGTGTAAAATATCTCTGACTCAAAGGAGTTCTTTGTTAACCAGGATTCTTTGAATTGTAATAACACAGAAACCTATACACCTTCTTCTTTTGCGTATTCCTTTCTCTTTTTATTGGAAATAGATTTCATACAGTGTTTTCATACAATGGATCCTAATTACATTTTCCTCCCACTACTTCTGCCAGTTCCTCCCGATGAGATCCAGAACCAAACATGACATAATAAATATATTAACATAAAGCAAAATACATCGCATCAAGGCTGGTACAAGCAATTCAACAGAAAGGAGTCCCAAGAGCAGGCAAAAGAAACAGAAAGTCCCAAGAGCAGGCAAAAGAAACAGAAGGACTCATTTACAAGAGTCCTGTAAAATTACTAAGATGAAAGCTCTAATATATACACAGAGGTGCTGGTGCAGTACCTTATCAGTCCTGTGTGTGCTGTTTCAACCTCTGTGAGTTGATATAAGCCATGATCCACATGCCATGTTGTTCTTCTGATGTCCTTCATCCCCTTAGGCTCTTAAACTTTTTCAACTTCCACTTTTAGGGGAGGATTCCCTGAGCTGCAAGGAGAGGAATTTGAATGAGACATCTCATTTAGAAATGTGTCTTCCAAGTAGTGTGTTTGTGTGTGTGTGTGTGTGTGTGTGTGTGTGTCTGTGTGTCTGTGTGTGTGTGTCTGTCTGTGTGTGTGTGTCTGTGTGTGTGATGTGTGGCTGTGAGTCTCTGTATCTCTTTCTATCTGCTGCACAAAGAAGCTTCTCTGATTATGACTAATTGAGGCACTGATCTATGAGTATAGCAGAATATCATTAGGAGTCATTTTATTGATACTTTTAAATTTTCTTAGACAAGCATTGTTTGGATTAGGATTGCTTTAAAAATTTTTAGGAAGTTTCCACTAAATTCAGTTTCTATTCCATCTCTCAGATTACCTCAATTCCAGGTGAAATAAACTAACAATATACAAAAATGTGGAAAAAACTCCCATGCTCATTTATTGGGAGAATTAACATAGGAGAAATGGCCATCCTTTCAAAAGCAATCTACAAATGCAATGCAATACCCATCAAAATTCTAATCCCAAATCTTCACAGATCTTAAAAGGACAATTCTCAACTTCATATGGAAAAACAAAAATCGTAGCATAGTTGAAACATTGCTGAGCAGTAACAGCACTGCTAGAGGTCTCACCATTTTGTTTGTTTGTTTGTTTGTTTGTTTTATTTTATTTTAGCTTGTATTACAAACCTATAGTAATAACAACAATAGTGTAGTGGCATAGAACATATGGACATATTAGTCAATGGAATCTCATTGAAAATCCATACATAAATTCACATGCCTAAGAACAGTTGATATTGGGTAATGAAGTCAAAAGTAAATACTGGATAAAAGACAACAAATAGTGCTGGTCAAACTGGATATCTGTGTCACAGGATTTTCCCTGTCCAATTACATTAAAATATTAGTGCAGCAGGAGACCTATGATTGGACAGGGAAAAGGGAGGCAGATTTAGGAGTTTCAATGACAGAGAGCAACAGAGGAGAGTAAAAGAAGCCAAGACTGAGGCAGACAGACAGCAAGAAGATCCTGAACCAATGTGTCTTTAAATAGCCACAGGTAGATATGATATCATAAAGGATAGAACAATTGGGATAACTTGTCTAATCTAGGTGGGCAGCTTTTATCATTATCAATTGGTTCTGAAATTATTGTATTGGCATCTTGTGAATTGAGAATTGATATATAAATCTGACTTGTTAATTATAAACTTCTAGAGTTTTCTTTCTACCACATTGCTGGGTGTTATGGTAGCTGACCAGAGGGTGGACTGTCATTGTGTGGGGCTGGTGTGACAGTGAAGGGAAATCAGGAGCTCCTGCCCCACCAGAGAGTTTGTGGGCAGAGAGTAGCTAGATGGATCAAGGGAACTTGGTGGTTCTTTGTTAATATTTCTCACAATATATCTGCATCTAGAAGAAAATAGATCTATACTCATTACCCTGAACAAAAATCAAGTTCTCATAAATCACAGACCTCATTCTAAAATCAGATCCACTGAACGTGACAGAGGAGAATGTAAGGAATAGCATTGAATTCATTGGCACAGAAGGCTTTCTTAACATACTATTGATACCCAGGCACTAAAATTGACAAGTAATAAATGGGATTTCATGAAACTGAAAAGGTTTTGTAAGGCAAAAGACATTACCATTTGAACAAAGCATCAGCCTACAAAATGGTATATGAAATTACCAACTCTACATCCTGTGAAGTTAATATCCAAAATATATAAAGATTTCAGGAAATTGTATATTTGAAAAAACTTAAGTAACCCAATTTAAAATGGGGTACAGATATAAACAGAGAATTCTCAGGAGAAGAAACTCAAATGGCTGAGAAAAATGTAAATGCTCAACATCCTTAGCCATCAGGGAAATGCAAATCAAAACTACTTTTAGATTTCCTCTTATACATGTTAGAATGTCTATAACACAAGCCTTGGTGGCAAAGGTATGGAGCAAGGAGATTACTTCTCCAGTTCCAGTAGGAGTACTACCTAGTACAGTCACTATAGAAATCAGTAGGATGACTCTTCATAAATTTGGGATTTGATCTACCTCAACATTCAGTTATACTACTGTTGGGCATAGATTCAAATGACATTTCATCTGACAAAAAGAACATTTTCTCAACCTGTTGAAGCTTGTTTTATGTCCAGTTATATGTTCAACTTTGGAGAAGGTTCTATGAGGTGTTGAGGAGGTTCTTTTGGTTTAGGGTGAATAGTTATGTAGGTATATGTTAAATCCATTTTTTTTATAATAACTTCTAATTTCACTGTGTCTCTGTTTAGTTTCTGTCTCAATAACTGGTGCATTGGTGGGGTATTGAAGTCTTCCACTATTATTGTGTGACGTGCAATGTGTGTTTTGAGTATTAGTAAAGTGTATTTTGTGAATGTAGGTGTCCTTTCATTTGAGGCATAGATGGTCAGAATTGAGATTTCATCTTGTTGGATTTTTCCTTTGATGACTATGTAGTGTCGTTCACCATTTCTTCTATTGCTTTTGGTTGAAAGTCTATTTTATTAGATATTAGAATGGCTACTCCAGTTTGTGTCTTGAAACCAGTTGCTTGGAAGACTTTTTTTTTCTAGCCCTTTAGTGGCTGTCTTTGTCATTGAGGTGTGTTTCTTCTGTGCAGCAAAAATGCTTGATCCTGTTTATGTATCCAGTCTTTTTAGCCTGTGTCTCTTTATTAGGGAATTGAGCCCATTGATATTAAGAGGTATTAAAGATCAATGATTATTTCTTCCTGTTACTATTGTTGTTGGAAGAGATATTATTTGTGTGTGATTTTCTTCTTAAGGGCTTGTTTATTCTGAACTGATCAATTTCTTGTTTTCTTGGATGTAGTTACTGTCCTTATATTGGATATTTTCTTCAATTATTCTCTGTAGGACTGGAAAAGTAGAAAGATATTGTTTAAATTTGGTTTTGTCATGGAAAGTCTTGGTTTCTACATGTATAGTGATTGAGTGTTTTGTTGCATATAGTCGCTTGGGCTGGCATTTGTGTTCTGTTAGGGTATGCATGACATCTCTCCAGGATCCAGGTCTGCCTTTTTTTATGTTACTTGGCTCTTTTCCTTACCTCTTTTAATATTATTTCTCTTTTCTGGGAATTTAGTGTTTTGATTAATATTTGTCAGGAGGATATTCTTTTCTGATCCAATCGAGTTGGTGTTCTGAAGGTTCCTTGTAAGTTTATGGCCATCTCTTTCTTCAAATTAGGGAAGTTTTCTTCTATGATTTTGTTAAAGATATTTGCTAGCTCTTTTAACTGGTACTCTTCACCCTCTTCTATTTTTATTATTCTTAGGTTGCCCCCCCCCCCCAATTGGGTCCTAAATTTCCTGAATGTTTTTTTTAGCAGCTTTTTATACTTTGTATTTTCTTTGACTCAATATCTTCTATGGTATATTCTTATACTGAGCTCTCTCTTCTATGTCTTGTATTCTGTTTGTGATGTTTGCATGTATAGCTCTTAGTCCCTTTCCTAGGTTTCCCATCACCAGGGTTGCATCCATTTTGGATTTCTTTATTGTTTCTATTTTCATTTTTAGGCCTTGGTAGTATTTTGTTCTTTTTCTTCTCATGTTTGATTGTGTGGGTATTTATTTGAGTGATTTACTTGTTTCTTTTTTAAGGGTTTCTATCTGCTTTCCTGTGTTTTTCTGTATTTCTTTAAGGGAGTCATTTATATCCTCCTTAAACATGTCTATTATATTCATGAGATTGTATTTTAGATCAGAATCTTTGTTTTTCAGGTGTGTTAAGCCTGCTGTCATAGAAAAACTGGGTTCTGATGTTGCTAATTTACAATGCCTTCTGCTGTTTATATTCTTACATTTGCCTCCCACCATCTGGTTTTCTCTGATGTTAACTGACCTTATTGTCACTGACTGGAGCTAGCTGGCTGTGCAACAGGCATGCTATATGGTGTGGGTGGGGGACAGCCACACAGCTCATCAAATCTCAATCTTAAAAGTGAAAATGTAGTCCCTAATAAAGTTAGTACATGTAGGAATATATAACTTTATATGGCTCAAAGCCTGAAAATGATATTCTTATGTGTTTGCCAATAGCAGTTTTCATTACAAATTAAGAAGGAAATATCAAGCCTATTTGAAACTTGACAGAAGTTTACTATGCACATAACTGAGCAAAATTTATTGCTTCCACAGCTATGGAAATGTCACTAGGGATCCATAGTTGTTTTCTTCAAATTTGTACCATGACATATTTATTCAAATTTTTCTCCAAATTTTGTGATACAGTTAGTATAACCAACATTGATTATTCTATAGATCTAAATGGGAAGAAACTGCTCTCTTCTCAATATACCCTGCAGAACCATGGGGTTGTTTTTCAATACCCTTTGTTGAATAACATGTTTATAACTGATACAGGTAATCTGGTAAATGAAATATAATTAATTTTTTGATAATAATGAAATCATGATTCACACCTGAAATTGTAAGGAATAGCTATTTTCCAGGAAACATTGATAGAGATGGAAAAACACATGGTAATCAACCCAAAAAGAAAAACCTAAAGATATTAATCAAAAGAAGGATGAATACAATAGAACAGAGAAAGTTGATGTGTTCATTACAAAACAAAAATATATCAAATGAAAAAAATGATATTTTAGAATATTTTGAATGTAATTAAACTTAGATTTTATTTTTATTTTTATGAAAAGTCATACATTTTATTTATAAAATGGATTTATTGATAACAGTTAACACGCCATATTTTCTTCACAACACAATATCAATACTGTTCTATTAAACTAATGCCAAAAACATAAAATCCATTTTTCATTGTGCTATTTGTAAACCAACAATATATCTTCAACACCTATAAATATATCTGTACCAAGAAAATGGATATAATTTAATAGATAGTTCCTAATTTTCATGTTTAACTTTTGCATAAAAAATTAAACAAATTCACAAATTTCTGTAGAAATTTTTTCTTTCATATTTTTATTAGATATTTTCTTCATTTACATTTCAAATGCTATCCCCAAACTTTCCTATACCCTCCCTCCACCCCACTACCCAACCTGCCCACTCCCACTTACTAGAACTGGCATTTTCCTATACTGGGGCATATGAACTTCACAAGACCTAGGGCCTCTCCTCCCACTGATGGCCAACTAGGCCATCCTCTGCTACATATGGAACTAGAGACACTGTTCTCGGGGGGGGGGGGTACTGGTTAGTTCATATTGTTGATCCTCCTGTAGGGTTTCAGACACCTTTAGCTGCTTGGGTACTTTCTCTCGCTCCTACATTAGGGGCCCTATGTTCCATCCAATAGATGAATGTGAGCATCCACTTCTATATTTGCCAGGCACTGGCATAGCCTCACAAGAGAGAGCAATGCCAGGGTCCTGTCAGCAAAATTTTGCTGGCATATGCAATAGTGTCTGGGTTTGGTGGTTGTTTATGGGATAGATCCCCTGGTGAGGCAGTCTTCTTTCTCTCTCATCTCCAAACTTTGTCTCTGTAACTCCTTTCATGGATATTATGTTCCCCATTCTAAGAAGTAACAAAGAATCCACACCTTGGTCTTCCTTCTTCTTGAGTTTTGTGTGTTTTGCAAGTGATATCTTGTGTAGTGTAAGTTTCTGGGCTGATATTCGCTTATCAGTGAGTGCATATCATGTGTGTTCTTTTGTGACTAGGTTACAGCACTAAGATTGATATCCTCCAAATCCATCCATTTGCCTAAGAATTTCATAAATGCATTGTTTTTAATTTCTGAGTAGTACACCATTGTGTAAAATGTACCACATTTTCTGAATCCATTCCTGTGTTAAGGGACATCTGGGTTCTTTCCAGCTTCTGACTATTATAAATAGGCTGCTATGAACATAGTGGAGCATATGTCCTTATAACAAGTTGGAACATCTTCTGGGTATATGCCCAGGAGAGGTATTGCTGGATCTTCCAGTGGTACAATATCTGACTTTCTAAGAAACTACCACACTGATTTCCAGAGTAGTTGTACCAGCTTTCACTCCCACCACCAATGGAGGAGTGTTCCTCTTTCTCCACATCCTTGCCAGCATCTGCTGTCACCTGAATTTTTGATCTTAGCCATTCTGACTGGTGTGAGGTGGAATATTAGGGTTGTTTTGATTGACATTTCCCTGGTGATTAAGGATGTTGAACATTTTTCAGGTGCTTCTCAGAAATTTGGTATTCCTCAGTTAAGAATTCTTTGTTAGCTCTGTATCCCATTTTTAATAGGGTTATTATATTTTCTGGAGTAAATATCCTTGAGTTCTTTATATTGGGTATTAGTCCCCTATCTGATTTAGGATGGGTAATGATGCTTTCCCACTCTGTAGGTGGCCTTTTTATCTTATTGACAGTGTCTTTTGCCTTACACAAGCTTTTCAATTTTATCAGGTCCCATTTGTGGATTCTCGAGCTTAGAGCACAAGCCATTGCTCTTCAGTTCAGGATTTTTGCCCCTGTGCCCATACCTTCGAGGCTTTCCCCCACTTTCTCCTCTATAAGTTTCAGTGACTCTAATTAGGTGGAGTTCCTTGATCCACTTAGACTTGAGGTTTGTACAAGGAGATAAGAATAGATCAATTAGCATTCTTCTACATGATAACCACCATTTGTGTCAACACCATTTGTTGAAAATGCTGTCTTTTTTCCAATGAATGGTTTTAGCTCCCTCGTCAAAGATCAAGTGACCATAGGTGTGTGGGTTCATTTCTGGGTCTTCATTTCTATTCCATTGATCTACCTGTCTGTAGCTTTACCAGTACCATGCAGGGGTTTTGTTGTTGTTGTTGTTGTTGTTGTTTGTTTGTTTGTTTTAGTTTTTAATTTTTATCACAGTTGCTCTGCAGTACACTTTGAGGTAAGGCATGGTGATCCCCCCAGAGGTTATTTTATTGTTGAGAATAGTTTTTGCTATCCTAGGTTTTTTGTTATTCCAGATGAATTTGCAAATTGCCCTGTATAACTCAGTGAAGAATTGAGTTGGAATTCTGATGGGGATTGCATTGAATCTGTAGATTGCTTACAGCTAGATAGCCATTTTGACTATGTTAATCCTGACAATCCATGAGCATGGAGATATTTCCATCTTATGAGATCTTCAATTTCTTTCTTCAGAGACATGAAGTTCCTATCATACAGTTCTTTCACTTCCTTAGTTAGACTCACACCAAGGTATTTTATATTATTTGTGATTATTGTGAAGCATGATATTTCCCTAATTTCTTTCTCAGCCTGTAAATCCTTTGTGTAAAGATAGGCCACTGATTTGTTTGAGTTAATTTTATATCCAGCTACTTCACTGAAGTTGTTTATCAGGTTTAGTTGTTCTCTAGTGAAATTTTTACGGTCACTTAAATATACTATCATATCACCTGCAAAAAGTGATATTTTGACTTCTCCCTTTCCAAATTGTATCCCCTTGATCTCCTTTTGTTGTCTAATTGCTCTGGCTAGAAATTCAAGTACTATATTGAATAGGTAGTGAGGGAGTGGGCAGCCTTGTCTAGTTCCTGATTTTAGTGGGATTGCTTCAAATTTCTCTCCATTTAGTTTGATGTTGGTACTGGTTTCTTGTATATTGCTTTTATTATGTTTAGGTGTGGGCCTTGAAATCCTGATCTTTCCAAGACTTTTATCATGAATGGGTGTTAGATTTTGTCACATGCTTTCTCAACATCTAATGAGATGATCATGTGGTATTTGTCTTTGAGTTTGTTTATATAGTGGATTACATTGAGGGATTTCCATATATTAAACAATCCCTGCATCCACGGAATGAAGCCTACTTGATCATGATGGATGATCATTTCGATGAGTTCTTGGATTCAATTAGTGAGAATTTTATTGAATATTTTTGCACTGATATTCATAAAGGAAATTGGTCTGAAGTTCTTTTTTTTTGTTTGATCTTTTTGTGTTGGGTCTTTATATGGTTTAGGTACAAGAGTAATTGTGGTTTCATAGAAAGAAATAGGCAGAGTAACTTCTGTTTCTATTTTGTGGAATAGTTTGAGCAGAACTGGAATTAGGTCTTCTTTGAAGGTCTGATAGAACTCTGCACTAAACCTGGGCTTTTTTTGGTTGAGAGACTATTAATGACTACTGCTATTTCTTTAGGGGATATGGGACTGTTTAGATCATTAACCTGATCCTGATTTAATTTTGGTTCCTGGTATCTATCTAGGAATTTGTTCACTTCATCCAGGTTTTTCAGTTTCTTTGAATATAGCCTTTTGTAGTAGGATCTGATGATGTTTTGGATTTCCTCAGATTCTGTTGTTATGTCTCCCTTTTCATTTCTGATTTTGTGAATTAGGATACTGTCACTGTGCCCTCAAGTGACTCTGGCTAAGGGTTTATCTATCTTGTTGATTTTCTCAAGGAACCAGCTTCTGGTTTGTTTGATTCTTTCAATAGTTCTTTTTGTTTCCATTTGGTTGATTTCAGTCCTGAGTTTGATTATTTCCTGCCTCCTCTTAGGTGAATTTGCTTCCTTTTGTTCTAGAGCATTTAGGTGTGCTGTCAAGCTCCTAGTGTATGCTCTCTCTAGTTTATTTTTGGAGGCACTCAGAGCTATGAGTTTTCTTCTTAGGACTGCTTTCATTCTGTCCTATAAGTTTGGGTATGTTGTGGCTTCATTTTTATTAAACTCTAAAAAGTCTTTAATTTCTTTCTTTATTTCTTCCTTGACCAAGGTATCATTGAATAGAGTGTTGTTCAGCTTCCACATGAATGTTGGCTTTTTATTATTTATGTTGTTATTGAATATAAGCCTTAGTCTGGTGATCAGATAGGGTGCATGGGATAATTTCAATATTTTTTATCTGTTGAAGCCTGTTTTGTGACCAATTATACAGGTCAGTTTTTAGGCGGTACTATGAGGTGCTGAGAAGAATGTATATCCTTTTATTATAGGAAAAAGTGTTCTGTATATATCTATTAAATCATTTGTTTCAGAACTTTTGTTAGTTTCAATGTGTCTCTATTTAGTTTCTGTTTCCAGGATCTGTCCATTGATGAGAGTGGGACATTGAATTCTTCCACTATTATTGTGTGAGGTGCAATGTGTGCTTTGAGCTGTACTAAAGTCTCTTCAATGAACTTAGCTGCCCTTGCATTTGGAGCATAGATATTCAGAATTGAGAGTTCATCTTAGACGATGTTACCTTTGATGAGTATGAAGTGCCCATCCTTGTCTTTTTTGATAACTTTCGGTTCAAAGTCAATTTCATTTAATATTAGAATGGCTACTCCAGCTTGTTTTTTCAGACCATTTGCTTGGAGAATTGTTTTCCAGCCTTTCACTCTGAGGTATTGTCCTTCTTTTTTCCTGGAGTGGGTTTCCTGTAAGCAACAAAATGTTGGGCCCTGTTCCTATAGCCAGTCTGTTAGTCTATGTCTTCTTATTGGGGAATTGAGTCCATTGATATTAAGAGATATTAAGGAAAAGTAATTGTTGCTTCCTATTATTTTTGTTGTTAGAGTTGGCATTCTGTTCTTGTGGCTGTCTTCTTTTAGGTTTGTTGAAAGATTACTTTCTTGCTTTTTTCTCAGGTGTATTTTCTGTCCTTGTATTGGAGTTTT
Source organism: Mus musculus (assembly GCF_000001635.26). Lineage (NCBI taxonomy): Eukaryota > Metazoa > Chordata > Mammalia > Rodentia > Muridae > Mus > Mus musculus. Next base: position 80,249,851 of record NC_000079.6, read on the forward strand.
TCCCTTGATTATCCTTTGAAGGGCTGGATTCATGGAAAGATACTTTGTGAATTTGGCTTTGTCATGAAATACTTTGGATTCTCCATCTATAGGTAATTGAGAGTTTTGCTGGGTATAGTAGCCTGGGCTGGTATTTGTGTTCTCTTAGTGTCTGTATAACATCTGTCCAGGATCTTTTGGCTTTCATAGTCTCTGGTGAAAATTTTGGTGTAATTCTAATATGTCTTCCTTGATATTTTTCCCTTACTGCTTTTAATATTCTATCTTTATTTAGTGCATTTGTTGTTCTGATTATTATGTGTTGGGAAGAATTTCTTTCCTGACCCAGTCTATTTGGAGTTCTGTAGGCTTTTTGTATGTTCATGGGCATCTCTTTCTTTAGGTAGGTTAGGGAAGATTACTTCTATAGCTTTGTTGAAGATATTTACTGGCCATTTAAGTTGAAAATATTCATCTTCATCTACTCCTATTATCCATAGGTTTGGTCTTCTCTTTGTGTCCTTTATTTCCTGGATGTTTTGAGTTAGTATCTTTTGGAAGTTTGTGTTTTCTTTGATTGTTGTGTCTATGTTCTCTGTGGAATCTTCTGCATCTCAGAGTCTCTCTTCCATCTCTTGTATTCACTTGCTGATGCTCGCATCTATGGTTCCAGATTTCTTCCCTAGGGTTTCTATCTCCAGAGTTATCTCCCTTTGGGTTTTTTTGTTTGTTTGTTTTTGTTTTTGTTTTTGTTTGTTTGTTTCTACTTCCACTTTTAGATCCTGGATTGTTTTGTTCAATTCCATCACCTCTTTGGTTGTGTTTCCCTGTAATTCTTTAAGAGATATTTGTGTTTCTTCTTTAAGGACTTCTACCTGTTTCTCAGTATTTTCCTGTAATTCTTTAAGGGATTTTTGTGCATCCTCTTTAAGGCCTTCTACCTGTTTAGCCATGTCCTCCTGTATTTCTTTAAGTGAGTTATTATTGCCATTCTTAAAATCCTCTACCAGCATCATGTGATATGATTTTAAATCTGAATCTTGTTTTTCTGGTGTATCTTGAGGGTATCCAGGACTACCTGTGATGGGAGAGTTGAGTTCTGATGATGCTGAGTAGTCTTGTTTTCTGCCAGTAATACTGTTATATTTGCTTTTCGTCATCTGGTAATATCTGGTGTTAGTTGTTATAGCTGTCTCTGGCTGGAGCTTTTTCCTCCTGTGATTCTGTTAACCTCTATCAGCACTCATAAGAGTCCAACTCTTTCCTGAATCTCAGTGGTCAGAATACACTCGGCAGGCAAGTGTGCAGAGGTCTGGAGCTCAGCTCTACCTTCTGGTTGAAGATTAAGGCCGGAAAGGGACCCTGTCCCAAAAGTTATGTTGCTTCTTTTGCCCACATTCTCTCCTGCACAGGCTGGTCTCTTTGGGACCTGGGATACAACATGGCTTTCTCACCTGGTCCTGTGGACACAGCCCTCCTTGGGGCTGCCTCTCCTCTGGTGGGGAAAGTACACACAGCTCAACTTAGCTTTTAAATATAAATCATAAACACAAAAACTGAAATTTTTGTGAGGTAAAATGGAACAATGAAAAATTATTCAGTAAGCATTATTTATGTAAGTTTGGTTCTACAATAACCCACAGAATATCATCTATCCATGCTTTCTCTCCGATAGTACTGTTATTCTAAGAAGCTGCCAGAAGTAGGAGGTGGCAGAAGATAGAAAATAGAAACAAGTCTTGAAAGTTTTAGCTAGCCCTTATTTCAGTTCTCACTATCTGTTTCTTGACCCAGCAAAATGCAAACAGCTTTCGTAGATCACATGTTTCCACACCTATGGTGTTCAACTCAAACTCAGGAAGCTAAACAGCAATGGATGGAAATCTGAGAAACTATGTAGCCTAAAACAATTCTGATATAAATTGTTCCTTTTATTAAGTGTGACAGAAACATAGCAAATACAGAGTCAGAAGATAGACATGTGGTAGTTTCAAAATTCATCATGTTTATGGAATGCATTCTCAGTAGTTAGAGTAAGAAAACTAATACTTTGAATCAGTAATACTCTTTTTTTTTCAGAAAAGAAGTATAGAAACCAGACATATAAGAGGTAAAAAATGAAGTGTTCATTAACAATTGTTTAAAATTAAGAGAAATCTGAAGAAACTGTACGTTCTGTAGCTTCACTTGGATACAGTCAGAGAAATGCAACTTTGACACAATATATATTGAGTTTAATGATTTGTTCATTTAAATATACCAAAATTGAAACTTTTGGAATCAATTTCTTCACTGACTGACTCAGCTAAAAAGCATGATTTCCCTTTTTTTAGAAATAGTATTAAAAAATAAAGACTGAAAGTGTTAAGATTAGGCCACATTAACTTTAAAATATGCAATAGGTAAATATTTAAGAACTCCTACTGTTGAGTTGAAGGAACCAATTCTGGCTATTGCCATTGATGAGCTCCTTAAAAGCTATATACTCAGTAAGATTCTATGATATGCTTAATTTTAATTCTAAGTTAAATTAAATTAGTCATTAAACATCCACAATCAGGATCCAGAGGCTGAGAAATACTTCTGTTCTTTTTACTTTATCCTTTTTCCTTAGTTTAGGGACCCTAACCTAGAGTATGATGCCACCCACAAGGAGTATGTATCCTGCCCTGTGTTATTTAAGTAAGTGAGCATACACAGGTTAACCTAACAGAGCTAATCTCTCATAAGTATCTTTGGTGTTGTGAATGAGAATTTTCTCCATACCCAAATGTTTGTATACTTGTTTCTCAGTTGGTAGACCTATATAGGCAGGATTAGGCAATGTGACCCTGGTGGAGAAGACATGCCATTTGGGGGAGACTAAGAGAAAAACAAACAAAACAAAATTAAACAAAACAAAACCCTCTTATCATGCTCTCTCTACCTACTCTTTGTGGCTCTCAGGAACTCATACCACCATACTTTTATTGCAAGGGCCACATATTGTTTTTAAACATTTTGTTTTTAAAGTTTTTCTAATCATGATATTTTTTCACAGAAGTAGAAAAATAACTAATACAGAAGTGGGTATCAAGAATCTTCTATTGCTTGACAGACCTGATTTACTGTTTCTGAAAAAGAGTAAAAGGCTTTTGGATGTTGAACTAGGAAAGTCATACAACTCTGTAAGGGGAGCCAAATGGGCCATCCTAGTAGGAGCATGGAAGACATTATTGCTAAAATGACTGTTGCCTATAGAGAGTCAACTTAAGATGTTTTAGATGAGAAAAATTGTTATCAACTTTCCTAAGGAAATTTGACAAAGAATGTGGGTACTTTCTGCCCTTTCCCTAAAAATTTACATGAGAATAAATTGAAAAGTATTACACTCATGCCTTTGGTAGAGGTGATTTCAAGACAGTTTAATATTGACTCTGTTACATGGTATTAGCAAATAGCCTTATGTAAATCTACAATAAAAAAAGAGCAATTGAAACAAAGATGAAGTACAAATTACAATTGGAGGAGAAAAAGATCACCAGAAAATTTAAAGTTGAGGTCAAATCTTGTGCTTAATGAGACACAGTGAGACCCAACATGAAATGGAATAAAGCAGAGGAGACTTAAAGGCAAGATCCAACCCAGCTAAACTTACTACTTTGAAAGGAAAAGGCCTAAAGAATTGTATCTTATAAAACAACAAAGGTTTCTGCAATTGTGGCTAAAGGGGTGGGATGTGAACTTCACACCAAATGGATAAAGAGTCTTAACACCATCTACTTCTGAAAGGAGAAGGCCTAAAGAATTGTATCTTATAAAACAACAAAGGTTTCTGCAATTGTGGCTAAAGGGGTGGGGTGAGAAGTGCATACCAAATGAAAAAAGAGACTTGACACCATCATGTATATACTTATGGATTTCAAGTGATGAAGGATACACTTGTAAAACGTTTTTTAGAATCTTCTATAGAAGAATTACTGAGGTCAGGCATCATAAGTCCTACATTAAAGGCCTGAGTGGCCAATGGGACTTGAGGGGTAATTACTTGAAGCCTATAGAAGAACCAAGCATGATAGAGATGACAGAGCTATTGGGATTTCTGCATAAAAAAAGATGCACACTGAGACTGGAAACATCTCAAGTCAAGAGAGAGAAATGCATTTCTGGAAGTAAAGCTGGAAGGGAAGAACAATTTAAGCCCTGTGACATCGTTTATAGAGCTAAAGCATTCGGCGTTCATTCTGCTGGCTTTTGGTCTTGCTTTGGTTCAGTGTTTTCTCACTGTGTCTTGATTGCTTTTCTCCTCCTCCTCCTCCTCCTTCTTCTTCTTCATTTTTCTCTGTTTTTTGAATAGTAGTGTGCATCTTGTGTCATGAGTGTGTCTTAGGTACTCTTCTATTGGGGTTAAGAGGCACAATGCCCAAAACAACTCATAAAGAAAGCATTTAACTAGGGGGATTTCATAGAGTCTAAGATAATTAAGATGATCATCATGGCAAGAAGGAGACAGGGAGAGTACTGGAGTAGGAGCTTAGAGCTTCCCATTCTGATCCACAGGCAGCATGCAGAGAGTGTGACTGAGTCTTGTGTGGGCTTTTGAAACCTCAAAGCCCATCCCCAGTGAGATATTTCCTCCAAGGCCACACCTATTCCACCTTAATTAGAACAGACTGATAATTTCCAAACAGTTCCACTAACTGGGATCAAGCATTTAAATATATTGGCCTCTGGGAGTCATTCTTCTTCAAACTACCACATTCCACTCATTGGCCTCATAGGTTTATAGCCATAGATTATACATTTAGTCTAACTTGAAAGTCCCTACATTCCTTCAATCTCAAGAGAGTATGTGTATCTCCAACTACAGGAGTTTTCTTGGACTCAAGGCAATTTCTTAACTATAAATTTATGCAAAACAAAATAGAAAAGCAAAAGCAAATATATTTCGAACATGCAATGAGAGAATATACATTAGCATTCCTAAGTTACAGTCCATGAATCACTGAAGATTCATGACCCCAGACTCAAGTAATATACAAAAGCCCAAGAGTATTTATTGAACAAATTCCTGCAGGCAGGGACCCAATTCCATCAGGATGGAAGGATCCCCAAATGAATTTACAGATTCAGTTTTAAAGTCAAAGGGGGGAATATTAGGGAGGAGTGGGTGATCCATATCTTGATTTCATGTTCTATCTCTGGGAGTTGCTGTAATTGGTTAGGGTCTTGCTTCAAGCATATTTGACTATTCTTGCTTCATGTCAAGGGGGGTAGTTCTTCACCTCTTAGCCACAAGCTCTTTTAACTATCCTTTTGCAACTAGGAATGGATCACTTTTGCATAAGCCTATGGTTGTTCAAGTAAATGACTTGTCCAGTTCTGGAATGTAAAAACTCAGATCTGGTTTCCTGAATTCCTAGTTTTCTGCCTGTCATGGAGTTACCCTGGCTAAGGCCAATTCATTCCTTTCATTCCCCATAGAAGAAGGACCTATCTTGAATCCTTGAGATGTTCCTATAAGCTGATATTGTTGTCTAGGAATCATTAGTTGAACAGTATAAATGTGTTTTTTGACAACCTGACTAAAGCATTAACTAAAGCATAAGGTCCACATGTCAGAATTAATAGTAATATGATGAGGAGAATAGTTATTCCTGAAACTAAGGTGGTCAACCAAGGAGAGCAGTTAAAAGAGACATACCACTTTTGAGACTCTTACTCTTCTATTTTCCTTTCCTGCAATCTTTTCCTGAGTAGGGCTATGGATTCCCTAACTATGCATGAGTGGTTTGCATAAAAATAACACTCTTCCCCTAAGGCTTCACATGATCCCCTTTGATGGAGGAATAACATATAAAGGCCTCTCCTGATTTGAATAACTACTTCTGGTAGGGAGTCAAGAGAATTCTCTAGAGCTGTGATAGATTGTTTTATTCCTTGTATGTTAACATGCATGGCCTATGTAAAGCTTTATAGTTGTGATTTTGCAACACTAAGACTGAAGTTCCCATGCCAATTCCCTAGATACTCCTATGCCCAGGAGGGTAGATAATACCACAGTTGTCACAGCAATTTTTTTACTAGATGATTTGGGCTTAATTGATTGATATAAGCTCCCCTGCCCCCCCCCCCACACACACACACAATAAGTTATATGGTGAACTAACTATACCAGGACAAGAAATCAGAGGATATATTGCCAATCAAGGTCTGGATACAAGGGATGTGCCCTGATGTGCATGCTAACCTAGCATTTGAAAGGATAATATAAACCCTGTTTGTCTTCATTTAAGGACCAGGCCTGATTTTGAAAAGAGGCACCTGCCACGGGAAAAGAAACTGGGCCATAAGATACCAGCTCCACGGACAGATCATAAAATCCAGAACAAGTTCATAAAAACATCTCCCAACCTGGGTATAACCTCAAATATGGGGGAATATTTTATCTCAGAATGGGCCATCTTCACTGGGCAGCCCTCTTTCATCATGTGGTTAAACGTTCATGACATAGGAATGCAGACCTTGACGCCCTGTGAACCCACCAATGAAAATTTAGATTACCTAATTCTGCTAGAGAGTTCTCCTCACTTCACTATAAAAAGGTCTGAATGCCTTTGTTTGAGGTTGTTTCTGCAGAATATTCTTTGTTTTTATATACCATCTGAGTCTGGAGTCTTCCTTCACTGATTTTTGAGCCTTTACACATTCTCTGCAACAACAGATAGGCATGCCTTATACTGGTAGGAGCTAGAGTGGATTTGCATAGATGTGAATATTCTTGGGGAATTAGATTTCCAACACAAAGGTCCTGCCCTGTTATTCATTGCAGGGTCAATTTGGCTTTACTTGTCTAAAGAGTATGCATTGCTTGCTATCCATGAATAGTCATTAAGAATTACAATACCTTTATCCAGAGGGGGTTGAGCAACTAGACATAATCTGCAATATTGAGTCAGATCTGAGTAGGATGAATTGAGGACTGATAAATTGAATTTAATAATCACAAGGGTTCTGGGTGAGAAGTTAGAGTAGGTATCATGTGGAAGTTGCTAGGTTAAGTGCAGAAGAGGGATTTGGGTGGGCCAATATTTTTTTGACATTCTGGTAGAGGGTAGAGGGACTTAGGGTTGTGCTTCTAATCTTTCTGTTGGAAGCTGGAAATTTTGGCTTGAACCCTCATTAGGGCCCAGTTGAATTAGGGGCCTGAAATTTTATTGTAGTTGGTGGATGGTAAATAGGAGTTCTGGATGACCAGAGACATAGAGTCTTAATCTCATGAGTAGTCAGAGACCCAGTCAACCTTTCATCCAGCTGAAGAAAAACTGATTACTAATGTGTTCCATCAGTCCCCTGAGGTACCCTAGTGATATGAGGGCTCAAAGTAGGGCTCACAATCCTCCCATGGGATATGGGTAAGAATGCATGAGGCAAGTTCTCACCCTAGGTAGCTTAGTGTCTCCAAACCTGGTAACAGTAATAAAGTCATCTTTAATAGGAGAGCTCCACTTTATCCACCAGGTAGATTTGCATCCCCAAATCTCTCTCTCTATATCTCTATCTCTCTCTCTCTCCCTCTCTCTCTTTCTCTCTCTCCCTCCCCCTCCCTCTCTCCCTCCCTCTCCCCCTTCCCCTCCCCTTCCCCCTCTCCCTCCTTCTCTCTCTCTCTCTCTCTCTCTCTCTCTCTCTCTCTCTCTCTCTCACACACACACACACACACACACACACACACACACACACACACACACAAGGATTCTGGGCCTCCATATTGGGCTCTTTTATCCCAGGAGAGCCCAGGGCAAACATAGAAGCTTCATTTTCTCCTTTGGTGCCTCACCCCAAGCAAATTGCAACTGTAGCCAGAAAAAGTTGCTGTGGTGAGGAGTTCCATCCGTCTTCTGTGATATCTCAGAGTTCCACAGGAGGTCTGGATACAAGAGGGGCCAACCCAGAGGTTGAGTTGGTAATTCTTTCTATGGTAGTGTTGGCTGTCAGGTAAGTTTGAATGGATAGTGGGGCTTGACAGCTGGTATGGCAGATAATAAGCATCAGACAAGCCAGATCAGGATCATTACAGAGTAAGAATCAGCAAATGGATGGAATAAGGAGAGGTCCTCCATCCTCTAGAAGTAAGTTGTCTAGAGTATTTCCTTGGTTGAAGCAATTGCTGGGTTTTTTTTCTTCTTTTTCTGCAGGCTTAATTTGGGGTCTACATCCCATCCAAGTACACAGTGGTTGTTATGGTGAGGGTCACAGTATGATAACCCTTCCATCAAGACTCCAGAGTCTAATTGCTATTGCAGTAGGCCTGCTTTGGCAATCTTCTTTCTGGTTCTCTCTTGAAAGTAGAAAGGAGCAGAAGACTTTCGAGATATTAACGTTGTTTTTTTTAATAATAAAATGTTTACCTGTCTTCAGTTTAATTGTCATCAGTTTAATTTACTTTGCAGTGGTAGCTAACCTGCCTGTCTGAATTCCCCTGAGACCAGAAACTGTAGTCTCTGGCATTTAGCACCTCATCTTAAATCAGCAGGGGATTGAGTAAAATAACTTTTGTTCTTATCTCTGCAGGAACTGCAAGGCTCTAACTCCCAAACAGCTATTTAAAGTCACTAGAAGAAAAGGGGACACTTTGAGAATATGGATATAAAGTGTGGATCATAGACCGAAGGAAAGGACATCCAGAGACTGCCCCAACTGGGGATCCATTCCATACACAGCCACCAAACCTGGATGCTATTGTGGATGCTGGGAAATGCTTGCTGATAGAAGCCTGATAGCTGTCCCCTGAGAAGCTCTGTCAGAGCCTGACAAATACAGAGGCAGATGCTCAAAGCCAAACATTGGACTGAGCATGCAGGTCCATGATGGAGGAATTAGGGAAAGGAGTGAAGGAGCTGAAGGGTTTTGCACCCCATGGAGGGAGTAACAGTGTCAAAAGGCCAGATCCCCCTCCCTGAGGTCTTGGGGACTGGACCACCAACCAAAGAGTACACAAGAAGGGACCATGGCACTGGTCACATATGTGGCAGAGGATGGCCTTGCTGGACATCAGTGGGAGGAGAGGCCCTTGGGCCTGAGGGTGTTTGATGCCCCAATTTAGGGGAATTCCACGGAGGGAAAGCAGGAGTGGGTGGGTGGGTTGGGGAGCACTCTCATAGAGTTAGGAGGATTGGGGATGGGATAGGGGGTTTCTGCAGGGGAGACCTGGAAAGGGGAAACATTTGAAATGTAAATTAAAAAAATATCCAGTTAAAAAATAATAAATATGATAAAAATAAAATCAATAACCATTAAAAGAAAAGTGATTTTTTTCATCTTAATTACTAAATTCTTCTTCAAAAACTTCTTATCTTTGTCCACAGTACTTATATATCTTTCAGAATACATGATTATATGGTAAAAAGTTCGCCAGGAGTATACACATAAATTCAAATAATAAATTGAATAATAAGTTTACAATACAGAAATTTACATGCATATCCATTAGGAATAAATATCTGGAGAGGCATTCATTATCTGTCACAGCTCCACAGGTTCATGGAGAGTTAAAACCATAAATTATTGTTGCGGTTTTGAATAGATAAACCCAGTCAATATTTTTTCTGTCCTTGTTCCTACAATAAATCATTAGTTCCCTTTTATGACCTTTGGTTAATTGTTTTACAACCTTTCTATCTCAGAAGCAATTAATTTGTGACACTTGAAGACTGGCAGAGTTCTCATTGTAGTTTTGATATCAAAGAAGACTTAATAGCAGTCCTTATTATAAAGGAGTTAATAATTACTAGTATAATTTTAGGAATTCTTGTAAAATCATCATTAAGAATTAAGACATCATCTATTTGTCTATACAGAATCACTAGAAGTCAGTATCATGCCAAGCACGGTGGTGCATGCCTTTAATCCCAGCACTTGGGAGGCAGAGGCAGGCAGATTTCTGAGTTTGAGGCCAGCCTGGTCTACAAAGTGAGTTCCAGGACAGCCAGTGCTATACAGAGAAATCCTGTCTCAAAAAACAAAAACAAAAACAAAAAAAAACCAAAAAAACAAAAAGAAGAAGTTAGTATCATCTTCATTGAAAATGAAGAAGAACAGTGATATATATATATCATATTACTAGCAGGGATCTTTCCTTAAATGTAAGCTCTTCAGCCTTGCCTAGGAGAGCAAATCCATCATAGCTTTACAGTTCATGGTGGAACCATCTCAGGAAGACCCCCTGTTAGTTTTCAGATTCTCCTAGATGTCTCCTCATATCTTGTGATGATGCCTCTTGACCCAGACTTCATCACCTATTTCAATGCAATGGGGATTAGGTGGAGGCTCAAATTTAAAAATCTGGTGAATGGCAGACCAAAGCTGCTTCTGGATGCTGTGAAGGTTTTCAGAGATCACAAAAATTTCTACTAATCATATTCAGCCAGAATATGATATTGGAGATTAGATAACATGGGAGAAGCCTCCCATGTAGTATCTCAAAGGAGGTAAGACCCAAAATATAGGGGGTATTCCAATCCTTATAGAAGGCATAATGTAGGAGAAATACCCAATCACAGCCACTTTCAAGGGTAATTTGATCAAGGCCTCTTTCAGGGTCTGAATCAACTTTCCTATCTGACCTGAACTTTGGGGTCTGTAGGCAAAATATAATTTCCAATTAGTCCCCAATGCTTGTACTTTAGTACAATATTGAGTCACATGAGAGATGAATGCTGGTCCATTGTCTAACACAAGCAGGGCTGGTAGGCCATACCTTGGTATGATTTCTTCCAAAATCTTTTTTTACCACTACATTGACATTCTCCTTTGTTGGGTAGGTTTCTACCCATCCTGAAAAGGTATCTATAAAGACTAACAATATTTATACCCACATTTTCCTGGTTTTTCTCTGTGTCATCTATTTTCCAATTGGCTGCAGGCTGTTGGCCTCTGATTCTTGTTCCTTGACCAGAATGACTCACAGCCTGGCAGGTGGGGCAATTTGAGATTGCCTGGTCTACCAAGTGTCCTATATCAAATATTTTGTATTTTGCCCCTCTTTCAGTTTTCAGTGGCTCAAATGCAAGGCTTAGTAGATTTGGTGGATAAGCTGTCTGGCAAATTCCTTGGGTAGGATGCTGTGACCTTCATTGGTATGCAACCATCCATCTTTTCTGTACATTCCTTTGCATTTAGCCTGGCCCCTTTTGTCCTCTGCCAGGGACAGCTAGGACTGCAGGGAGTGACAAGCTTACCAGAATGTGAGCAGTGTGAACCATGTCAGCTTCCCTGACAGCCTTATCAGCCATCCTGTTTTTCTTGTCTGTCTCCATTGGTCCCTTTTGATGCTCTGGGGAATGGATTATAGCCATCTTGAGGGGAAGCCATAATGCCCCCAGTAGAGCCAATATTTCTTCGTTGTTTTTTTGTTTGTTTGTTTTTGTTTTTGTTTTATTTTTTCCTTCTGCAGTCAGTAATCCCCTCTTTTTTTATATGGGCCCATGTACATGTGTAGAGGGAAAGGCATACTTGCTATCAGTATAGATGTTGACTATGACCCCTTCTGCTAGCTTCAGAGCCTGGGTCAAGGTTATCAGCTCAACCTTTTGAGCTGATGTGACTTGTGACAGACAAGCCATCCAAACAACAGAGTCCCTTGCCAAGTCCTGTACTACTGCCTCTGCATACCTGGTTCTTCCATTCTGAACAAAACTACTCTTATCTGTGAAATAGATGTGTACAACATCTGGCCATGGGATGTCAGTCAATTCTGGCCTAATGTTTTGAACCTGCTCCAAATCTATGGAACAGTAATATTTATATCTGAGAACTGGTTATATAGCTGCATTGCAGGGCTCAGACCAGATGACCAGTTATACCTTATGGGAGGGGGACTTAGGAGCAGAGCTTGGAAGTGTGTCTGCCTGGCATTGGACAGCCAGTCACTGGCTAGGTCCCCTTGATAGTATGAGGGGTGATAATGATGAGTTCCTACCACATTGTTATCTTGTCAGCATCCTTAACCAGCAGGACTATGGCAATTCTAATCCTTAAAGAGGCTGGCTATCCCTTAAGCACTGAATCTAGCTTCTTGGATAGATAGGACACATGTCTTCTCCATGGGCCTAGGGTTTTGAGTAAGTATTGCCTTTGCTATGTCTTTTCTTTCATCCACATATAGGTGAAAGGATATGTGAATGTCTGGGAGAGTCAGGACTAGTATATCTAACAAAGTCTTCCTCAAAGTCTTAAAGGCCATGTCCAATTCTAGGCTTCACTATAGTTTGTATTCTTGCCCCCTACTAGCCTCATATAGTGGCCAGACTATTTCAGTAAATCCAGGCACCCAGTATCTACAAAACCCAGCATACCCCATACTTGCCTTCAGGCCAATGGGACCAGGATGCTGAGAATGGACTGTTTCTAGGCATCTAACAACATACATTGATCCCCTCCTTAGATTATGTGACCAAGCCTGCTCAATCAGTCAACAGGTTCTCCAGCGCAGGAGTGAGAATTAAAAAGAGAAAAGACAGTGACAAATCATGACCCCAGTTAATTCTGAGACTGAAGGCAAATTTAATTTTCCCAATACACTTTTTATACCATTTTAATTACATGCAAATATTAAGGGCAAGCAGTACAATAAGGAACTAAAAAGACAATAGTCAAGGAACAAGCAAAACAATAAACACAAAGCCCCATGATCACTCTTGGGATAGCTGTTTCTAAGGATGATCAAGATATCTGAGCCTACTTCTTTGTTCTACCCTAAAAACAGATTCTAACTTCCTTGTCCTTGGCCAATGTCAGGTCCCTCCCTGAACTTACTTCTTTGTCATGTTCTAATGTCAGGTTCCTACTTGAGCTTACTTCCTTATCAAGGCCAATGGCAGATTCCTGCCTGAAGCCCATTTCCTTGTCCTTGGCCAATGTCAGACTCCTGCCAAGCAGCACCCCAAATAGGCTCTCCACATCTTCCCCCTTTTAATCTAATAAACAAGGCTGAGCCTGTCTTAGGTTGTTCTGACAAGAATGCCTTTCTTACCTGTCTTCAAGACATGTGCAGCTTGTTTGTGTTATATGAACAAACATGGCCTTTTGGCACATGCCTCTGTCTGAGGTTGGCAAGGCCCTTGTGCAGAATCTTACCCTTCCTTGGCTTGACCGCCTGTTAAATTAATAACTCTGTTTGGGGTATCATTCTTAGTTTTAAGCCATGGACTTTGGCCGCTAACATGATGTTTTTAAAGGCAAACTTTAACATGATGGGCAGGAATAAAAGTATTCCCAGGACAAGAAGGACTAGCATAATCAAGCCATCCTTGAAGCATGACCAAGGTGGAAATACTGATTTTAGGCCATGAATAATTCTACCAGCAATATCAGCAGTATCAAAGCTTAGCAGAGCAGCATTCTTTAAATTTATAATCTCTATGTGCAAAGCTAAAACATACAGACAGGTGTTGGAATTATGCCAAATACCCTGCAAGTGTCTTTGAACCCTTTCCAAATTATAGTGGCTGTTTTTGTAAACCTTACAAATAACACAAATCCATTAGTTTTTGGCATGGCACTTGAGATGGCTCCTTACTTTTGGACTCAAAACCTGCTCTCCAATAATTTGAATAGTATCATAAAGAGCATCAGTGCTCAGAACTTTAGTAACTTTTTTTTTTTTTGCTAAATGATTAACAAAAGTAGCTGTCTTAACTTCTTGTATTAAAGCAATTGCAGAGGCAGTAGTACTAGCTATCAGAGTAATTAAAGCTGCTATACCAGCAATAATCAAGCCCACTACCTTTTTGCTTCTACTTAAAGCCTGACTCACTTCTTCCAGTACCTGCAAGCTTTTCTCAGAATTCCAAGGTCCTGTAATATTCACATGCAATAAAACAAAAGCTGGTTTATAGACCACCATAACAGACATGCCAGGTTTCAACACACTAACACAATTAGAAAGTGTAAAATCAATAAAACTTATATTGAATATTGTGGAAGAAACAAAGCAATTTCAACATGAACAAATAATAAAAATTTGGGAGCCTTTATACATGCACTAACATTTGTTTGAAATTCAGATTCTGTCTCAATTTTATCTATTGCTAACATAACATCATAGAGAACTGCAGCTAACTTTCAAATATGTCTCTAAAACTGTCTAGAACCAGCCTTCCAAATGAAGACTGTTACTTCCAATATTAGATTGATTTCTAGACAAGTCCATGATTGAGTCAGAATAACTGGTCACATTAAAGGAAAGAAATAGAAGAGTCATCATAACTTCTCTTATGGATCAAGTTTTTAAAGGCAGTTTCCATAGTCTCCATGTTCTCTGTCCCACAAGGTCTAAAAGCTTGAAGTGAGGCAACTTGTCCAATCTGGGATATAGGCAAGCAAAGGTGGGTCAGGAACATATGTCCAAAATAGCCTTCCTGTCTCCATTGTCAGGGCACTCATCAAGATCACAGATCAGCATCATTTTTTTTTGTCCCAGCCTCAGCATGTCTCACCAATCACTCTGGCACTTAACATGCTCCTTCAGCATCCTGAGGAAAAACCACAAACATGCCCTCTTCCCCGTATACCTGATCAGCACCATGCCATGTGCAAGTATGTGGATCCTTCCATTTCACCTAGGCATAAGTATGCCTAGTTTTATAGGGTGGCATAGACACTCAGAGAGTTCCTTGGCATCCAAATTTTAAATTTTTTAAAATAAAAAAATATGACTTAAATAAATCTGTAGTGTATGGAGATATAACTCCCCATTTTTTACTTTATGAAGATGGTTCCACAATACTTGTTTCTCAATACACTGTGCTTGAGGATTATAAGGAATTCTAGCAATATGGGTAATGTTAAATTGTTGACAGAAAGTTTGAAATGCTTGAATGTAACAGCCATTTCCATATCTGTTTTAATATGATTTGGAACAACCAGGATAGAAAAACAATATAGGCAATTATTAATTACATTTTTAGTTGCTTCTCTTGTGAAAGCAATTACAACTAGAAAGCCTGAAAAGGTGTCAGGTCACATGTACATACTCTAATTTTTCAAAATCAAAAATATGAGTAACATCCATTTGCCATAATTGATTAGGTATAAGTCCTTGAGGATTAACACCATTATGTGGTACAGGTAGAAACTGAGGACATTCCTAATTATGGCCAATGTCAGATTACTGCTTGAAGTCCATTTCCTTGTCCTTGGCCAATATCAGACTCCTGCCAAGCAGTTCCACACAGAGGCTCTCCACAAGTATGTGCCCCAGATAGTTGGCCTCAAGTGTACAGAGCTGGGCCGTTTTTAGCTAAAGCTCAGTAGCTCAGTTGACTCAATCCTTGTAGCACGTGCCGTGTTACCCTTGACAGGTGTCCAAATAAGAGCTGGTATCAGAAGGTCATCTGCTTATTGGAAAAGAGTAATTTAGGGGTGTGTTTGCTGGTACTAACCCAAGTCTGCATGTAGTGCCACATTGAAGTTGGTGGGTGAGTTCTTGAATCCCTGAGGCAGGCATGTCCAAGTCAGTTGTCTATTGAAGCTCCTTTCCGAGTCCTGCCATTCAAAGGTAAACAGGGGGTGACTTTTGGATGCCAGGTCCAGGCTAAAGAAGGCATCTTCAGGTTAAGCACAGTACATGTAGCCTGCTCAGGAGGGAGCTACTATACTATATACTACTCAATAGTGTATAATGGTTTGGAACGGTGGGGTGAATATCCTCCCCCAGCTGGTTTATTTCCCTCAAGCCCTGCACAGGTTGGTAGCCACAGGAATGAGGCTTCTTGACTGGAAGGACAGAGAGTGTTCCATGCTGATCAGCAAGGGATCAAGATCCTAACTTGCCAGATTGATGTACTGAATTGTCTCCACCCAGGACTCTCTTGGCACTGGATATTGTCTGCTCTGAACTGGGATATCCCCAAACTTAACTGAAATATGATTGGGGATCTTAGATGAGCCAGTCTGATTGGATTTCTCTCTACCCAAACTCTGGGGAACTCAGTCAAAAACTTCTGGAGCAGTGGGTTTGGTGAGGACATTGGCTGAAGGAACAACTTGCATTTTTCTAGGGCTAGGGTCATAACATGGACAGATTAGAGCATCCTTTTGTTTTTCTTTTTATTTTTAAGTTTTTTAATTATTTTATTTATTTACATCACATTTCCAGCTTCCCCCACCCCAGCACCACAGTTCCTTACCCCATTCCACTTCCCTCTTGCTTCTAAGAGGGTACTTCCCCAATAGTCCCCTTCCGTGGGGCTTCAAGTCTTTCAAGGATTTTACACACCTCCTCCCAATGAGGCTAGGCAGTCCTCTGCTATGTATCTGGGTGTTGGTGCTCTGACCAGCCAGTGTATACTACCTGGTTGGTGGCTCAGTCTCTGGGACCTTCATGAGGTCTTGGTTAGTTGAGACTGCTGGTCTTCCTTTGGGTAACCCTCCCCTTCAAATTCTCCAGTCTTTCCCTTAATTCAACCATAGAGGTATTCAACTTAGGTCCATTGTTGGGTATAAGTATCTGAGTCTGTCTTAGTCAGCTGCTAGTTGTGCCTCTTAGAGAACAGCCATGTTAGGCTCCTGTCTGTAAACACTTCATAGCATCAGTAATAGTGTCAGATTTGGTGACATTGGGGTACTCCTATCCAGCATTTCTACTCTTTCTTGGACAAAATGGATTTGGGTCAAATTTTGATGGGATCTCTGCCTAGAAGAGGGTATGGGCATCCTGGGATGATCATAAAAGAGTGAGTTATCTCCCAAGTCCACCTTTCTTTGGGTAGTCCATGGATAGGGCTTAGTGACTGTGGTCCCTTTTACTTGTGTTTTCCAATCTAACAATGGCCCTAGTGTTTTTTCAAAAATAGAATGTTGTTCACCAGTGTCCACCAGAAAATCTATTGGGTTCCCCTCCATCTTCAGAATTACTTGGGGCCCATGAAAGGGGGTTGAGCCCCATATTCCTCTGGTACCAACTTCCCCTAATCCCAGAACTTTGGGATTTCTGTTGGGGCATTCATTTTTCCAATGGCCTGGTATTTTTCAGTAGGTACATTGGTCTTTCTTCAATAGGTTTTTCCTCCAGGTGTACCCTGCTCACCTTTTTCTCTTTTCTAAGCCATGTCTCTCAGTTACTTTTTGTCCTCGTGGTAATGGTTAATGAGAACTAGTAATATTTTGGCCAGTTCCCTGTTTTGTCACTCCTTAGGAGTCTCTCTGTTGTTGTAGACTTTCTCTGCTATGGCTTCCAGCTCTGTCGATTGCTAACTTCAAACCCCTCCAAGAGTTGAAATGTTCATGGAATGTCAGGGGCTGACAGTTTAACAAATCCATATTCACAGCTGATTGGCTTTCTCTAGCTTCAGGATGAAAGGGGCTATAGGTTCTGTAGGCCTCCACGAATCTTTCTAGAAAGTCCCTAGGGCACTCATCCTTCCCTTGTGTAACCTGCCTTACCTTGGATAAATTTGTAGGCCACCTGGCTGCCTCTTGGAGGTCCTCCATTAGAATCTGGCAGTAGGCCCGGAGGAGTTTCTCCTTACCTCCATTAGTGTTGTAATCCCAGTAAGGTCCAGTCAAGGGAAAGGTCATGTCAATATCTTCCTTGAATCTCTGTGGGCAATCCATTCACTCTGGAACTGACTTCTGGGAAACAACCCAAATTCTCTCCCTCTCTTCTGCGCTAGAGAGGATCTGCTCTAGTTGCTCACATTCATCCGAGGTAGGCTGGTGGTCAGCATGACTGAGTCTAGAGCAGACCTAGGAGCTTATGTCCTTTCTGAAAACAGAGGATTTTGCATCTTCCCTTACATAAGTCATTACTGGCAGAAGGCAAGTAGACCATAAACTGTCTCCCCAGGGTATCTGGTGGTCCTGTAGCCCTGAGGGTTGTGGTCCATTCAGCCCGATGGGAAGTTGAGTCAGCTCTCTGGCCTGCTGGAGCCTGACTATGGGGCAGACTCCAGGTTGAGTCAGGAGCTTCCTCTTCTTTTGACTGTACCTGCTGGACAGAGGCTTAGGCAGCAACAATAAGGAGGGGGCAAAGATTCAAGTTGAGAGCTGAAGAAGGAAGTAAGGCTGACTGCTCTCCTTCAGGGGAAGGAGAGCAGGGGGTGAGACAGCAGGTGACAAAACAGGGTTTCATCCAAACAGGGATTTTTCCACTAAATACTGCCAAGTAGTGATATAAGGCACCTGGTCCAGGTGACCTGGGACTTCATAGACTATAGCTTTTACTCAGTAAATGATGGGGAGATGGAAGGTCCCTTCCTTGTGCAAGGCAACCATAAAAGCAGGCCATGCACTACTACAGAAGCTTTGCTTGAAGGAATAATCAGCCCTGAGTCCTATGCGACCTGGCAGAAGTGCCTAAAGTGGCCCAGAACCAGACTCAGAAGGGTGATCTGTGCTAGTGCCATTTTACAAATCAAGATGATAGCCCCCAAACTGGTACAGAATGACAACAATCCCGAACAGAACACACAAGGACAACACCGAAAGCCGTTCCAGGGAAAACGAAAGATCAACATTATGAACTAACCAGTACCCCGGAGCTCTTGACTCTAGCTGCATATGTATCAAAAGATGGCCTAGTCGGCCATCACTGGAAAGAGAGGCCCATTGGACACACAAACTTTATATGCCCCAGAACAGGGGAACGCCAGGGCCAAAAAGGGGGAGTGGGCGGGTAGGGGAGTGGGGGTGGGTGGGTATGGGGGACTTTTGGTATAGCATTGGAAATGTAAATGAGCTAAATACCTAATAAAAAATGGAAAGAAAAAAAATTAAACCAAAAAAAAAAAAAAAAAAGAAAGTAAAACAGAAACAGCCTGTCAGGGGGTCTCACCCTGTGAGCATAATAGTAGCATAAATATAGAGCTGCTTCATAAACCAGGCGAGAACACTCAGCTTCTCCAGAAACCAAGTGAGAATTCTCAAGTTCTCCAGATTCCAGGTGAGAGCACTCCGGAGGTCTTCAGGTGGGATTCCGGGAGTCCAGCTTAAATCTGGCCCCTGTATGGCAAAATATATACCTGCTTTGCCCTTCCTCGCCTTCAGGTTGGCAACAGGCAGAAAACAAAAGCAAATACAGACACAAACTGAACACTCCTAAATTTGTTGATTGGTGGGAAGAAAAGTTTCCCAAAATTCTCAGCTATTTGAGTGGGTTTCCTTCAGTGCCTCCCGGCCAGTGCACCAAATGTTAGGGTCCATGAATTGTTGAAGAATGATATCCCAGACTCAAATAGTATGCAAAAGCAAAGAACAATTATTGGACAAGCTCCTGCATGCAGGGGCCCAATTCCATCAGGAGAGAAGTGCCCTTACTGAATTCAGAGATTAGTTTTAAAGTTAAAAATAGAAATATAAGGAGGGGTAGGATTATCAATATCTTGATTGGTGAGTCTCTGGGGATCTGGTACTGCTATGACTCAGACTATTCTTGCTTCACGCCAAGGAGGGGTAGCTCTTGACTTCTGGACTTCAAGGTTGGCTAACTGTCCTTTTGCAAGCTAGGAAGGGGTCTCTTTTACATAAGCCTATGGTTGTTTAGGTAGCTGACTTGGCCAGTTCTGTAAAGTAAAAACAGTCCTGGTCTCTTGAACTGCTAGTTTGCAGCCTGCCATGGAGTCAGTCTAGCTCAGGCCAATTCACTACTTTCACCTAAAGAAAGGAAGGGGGCATAATGAACTAAAGCTAGGGGGAAAAAACCCTAGAGGTTAAACTTCAAATTCTTTGTTAGATGGATTTTTCTAATCTCCTTCCAGCTTTGTTGATTGCAACATACTTTTCAGCCTTGGAGAGGTTCCACACTTTGTTCACAGCTGTCCTTGGCAGCTAGCTCTCCCACTGTGCTGGCATATCCAATATCTTGGGCTCTCCAATACAATCCAGGTTGCACCTCATAAGCATCAGGCAGTGTTTTCTCTGGGCCTCCGTGCAGGGACTGTCCTGTAACATGCCTAGCCTCAGCAGTTTCCATGAAAAGTGGAAGAAGGCTCCTCAATATCTTCACTATTTCTTTCATGACTCTAAATCCATAACTACGTGGCTGAAGCTGCAAGTTCATTTGCTTGTATGGGCTGGACCTGGCATCCTTCTTGAACTATACTGCCTTAAGTTTTCTGTTTGTTTGGTTTTTTTTTTCCCTAGGAAATCCCCCAGACTTTTTCCTTTCACAAGCTGCAGGATTAGCTGGTTGAGGTTGTCATTCCCTTAATTCCATTTAACATCAGGCTTTTTTCTTTACCTTCTGATCTCTTTGAGTACAAAACTAGACTCCAATATTACATTTCCTCTTGCTCTTTTTTTTCCCTCAAATCGTATGATTGGAATCTCTTTTTCTCTTCTTCTTCTGTTAATGTAGATTTGTATTTTTAAACTTGTCTTTATTAAAGTGCTTGTTATATGTATGTATGTATGTATGTGATATATGTCTGCATGTACATATGTATGTATGTTCATGTTTGGATGAGGAGAGCTCGCTCTTTCCTATAATATTACAGGAACAAAATTGTCACAACTGATTTGGTGCTGTATTTTGGTATTCAATAGTTGGAAATGAATCTATTTTTCTGTGTGATGTACTTACCTAACAGCCTTTTTAGGATTAAATCTATAAAACATTTATACTTCTCTAATTATGGAAATCTTATAATTACTAAAGGTAAAGTTTTGGGGAAAGTACTGCATAGAAAATAATGAAGCCTGGACAGGCCAGGTCCTGTGATGAAGTAGCTGACCATCTTGGGGAGTGGTCTTGCCTCTTCAGTGCTGTTTTATGAACTTATTAGATTTGTGCTGCAGGCACTCTAGGCCTTCATTTTTTTAAGTTATCATATTTGATATCTAGCTATCCTTTTAATAATAAATAATGATGCACATATTATATTCAAAATTCAAGGAGCCTATTCCTTCTGTCCATTGATTCTTACTAATACCTTAGAAAATTTGACCTTCAAGAAGACTGCTTTTGGCACAGCACTCCAGAAATCAATGCTTCCAGATATTTGGGGTGTGTGTGTGTGTGTGTGTGTGTGTGTGTGTGTGCATGTGTGTGTGTGTGTATACATATTTCATGATTCCTTTGGCACTTATACAGGGTTACCTAGTTTATTTTTACTCATGTATGAAATGAAACTTGAGCATTTTTGATCCCAATATTCTCTCATCCTGGAGAAGATTCATCCTATAATACTGTGTTTATTTAGACACCGTTAAAGAAAGATTGTTTCTTGTTTCTATTACTGGAAAAGAAGAACCCCACTATAGGATTAATCTAAAATAAGCCTTCTAGTGATATGCTGTCCCTATTATGTAGTAGATATTTATAAAAAACTAGACTTACAACAACTTATTAAAACTATCTATTCCTAAATTTCATTAAAATTCTTGTATTTTACAGGATTCATTTGATTTTTAAGAAATTTCATTGTGAACCTAAAGCTCACATTGGTGCCTCTAAAGAAGATGCATTTTGCTTCTTGGGCACTTGCAAGCGTGAGTGTCAAAAGAGAATTCATTCTTTAATTTAATATAATCATAACTAAATTTAATTTTAAGTTAATTTAAAATTTTAAATGCATTTGAAATAATGACTATAAATCTACTTTTTCTGTTAAATATTTTATGAAATTAAAATATAGACAAAATGTTTCTGATAAAAATCAATGTCAGAATTGAGAAAAACTCAAAACTTATAATGCACAAAAATGGATGCATATTATATCCTTTAATTATTATAAAATATTGACTTTATATGTTAATGTTGTTGTTTTGACATCTTTGCCTAAACTGTTTTCATATAAATAAATTCATATTAATTTATAATTTTAAAATATGACCACCTGGTAGTTTAGGATGACTTGAATGATTGAAATTAATTTTCTGAAGGGTAGAGCTGGTCCAGAAACTGAGAGTTTGGAAAAGAATATAATTTGTCAACAGCATCAGTTCTTGATAAAATGATTTATAATGGACTATATTCAGATAATAACTAAATAAGGCATAAGGCAGAACATCTGTCTTAATAGAACTTATTTGAGGCAGAAAAGTGAATTTAAAGTGCTGCAGTTATTT
This sequence comes from Mus musculus, assembly GCF_000001635.26. Lineage (NCBI taxonomy): Eukaryota > Metazoa > Chordata > Mammalia > Rodentia > Muridae > Mus > Mus musculus. Next base: position 80,271,874 of record NC_000079.6, read on the forward strand.
TTTTGTAATTTTTTCACTTTTTTATTAGATATTTTCTTCATTTACATTTCAAATGCTATCCTCAAAGCCCCCTATGCCCTCCCCCTGCCCTGCTCCCCAACTCATCCACTCTGACTTCCTGGTCCTGGCATTCACCTGTACTGGGGCATATGATCTTCGCACCTTGGTCTTGCCAAGTGGTGCACTTCTAACTACCAAATATCTTTTTTTAAAAAACTAACTGAATTTTTAAAATATAGAGAGACTCCCTTACCGGAGGGCTATGGAGAAGGCACCATGAGAAAACTTCTTGTTACATAAGCATGAGGCCTGTGTTCAGATTCTTCACAACTTCTCTTAAAAGCCAAGTGAGGGAGCATGCTTCTAACCCTAAATGGAAAGCAACACAGATGCACAGTCCCAGAGCATTCTGACTTGCCTGTCTAGTCCAAACCAGAACTGTCAAAAATGATGCTGAATGACAGAGGAAGATGCCAGTCATGACCTCTTGATCTCTACCTTCTAAATGCCAGCATCCACACATGCACATTCATATGTATATGCAAATTACAGAATGTTTTTAAAAAGAAAATGGTATCTCAGCCTTATCAAAATCAAAAATTTAATTTTGCATAGGAAAAAATTCCTCATATTGAGTTTCTAAAGTCATTTAGAAAGTACCTGATTATATCAGAGCTGAAGTTTCCAATTTCCTGTATACCCTAAGAATTCAAATGTAAGTTTCAAGAGAAAACCATTCTATATGGCAATGTGGCTATGGACTCCTGTCTTTCCTTTCTTTGTAAAGATTGTGCTTGGGAAAGTCTATGCTCAAAATATTGCTCTTAAGATATTACACTTTAAAAATAATCTCTTCATTAAATTATGTGCTTTTGTCATTAATTGGTTGGATTTTAATACTTTTCTCATCATGGTGAAAGGTGATGTATCACTATACACATAAGCAACATATTGAATATGGCCATCCACTTGAATTAGTAAGATCAAGAAAGGGTTAAGATCTAGAGCAAACTGTAGGCCAGAAAGTTGCTGATGTGAAGTAGGAGGTCTCCTGGGAAAGCAACATACAGGCTGCACCATTGACTTGGCAATTAATCCAAGGAACTACATAGCCATTAGTTCAGGAAAGAGATGCTTGCTTGCCTGCTTGCCTAGAGGTAAGAGCTAGGTTTGCAGATGGCAAACAGCAGGATGACAGAAATAAATGGGGAAAGATATTAAGACTAAAAGTCTAAGAATTTCATTCTCTCCAAATGAAGACACAAATTTCGAATAAACTATAATCACTTGTATAATATACAAGAAGAATCATTTATCATCAAACATCTAAAAGTATAAATTAATGTATTAGGATCTTAAAAACAGTATTGTTGTAAATGTGTTCTGTTAATTCCCTCAAAATTTGACATAAGAATTTAAGGTTAATGATTAAAATCCGGAATGCTAGGCTCATAGCACTTTACAGAGCTATAAATAACTTTATGAGGATGCTAGGCTACATTAGAATCAGTGATATCAAGTTTACTAAAACTCTATATTTGTAAATATTTTATATTACTATCATATTCAATTTTGTCATAAATGTCTCTCCTTTATGCATGTGAGTTACAGGGTTTGAGATTATTTTAATTACTATATGCCTAACATCACTATGAGACTGCTATGTGTGAAATGATGTGGTCACACACAACGTTTGATTCTGACACTAAGAAAGTGCTATAAGCTGTTACCTGTTCTGATATCAATTAAAAACATACCTGGTTCCTTGGTAAAAATATATTCTAGTAATCCATCCACATTTGGAGTGTATCTGTAACCCTATGCATTTATTCTATAGTTGAAATATAAAGTTGTCTTATTTATTAAAAAGTGACTCTACCCAATGACACTATTTAGTCTTGAAATGTAATTAATTGAAGATATTAAATTATAATTATAAAGGTACTTCCAGCTTCTTCATACCTACATTTGTAAAATATGAATAAATAAAGTTAATAATAAATTAAAACAGTACACTAGCGATATCCTCTTCCATGGAAAAGTCATATTCTACACTATTTCATATCTTAACAATAACATGATACATGATAATCAAGACCACAGAGAATCTAGCTGGGCACCATTTGCTCTAACTACACTATTTCATATCTTAACAATAACATGATACATGATAATCAAGACCACAGAGAATCTAGCTGGGCACCATTTGCTCTTAGTTTCCCATTTTGCAAGAGTCAAAGAAATCTCAGACAATCAGGAGACAGCTTCATCATCACCACCAAGTTCTGGTTGGCTGGGTTCCCAAACCTCTTCAGTATGTTAACTGTCAAAGCAAATTATGCTCAAGCTTTCTTTGGGACAGTGACTTTGCTAACTTGATTGGTGCTGTGATCGCTGGGTTTACTGACACCAGCAGGTGACACCTTTTCAAAAATAAATCCTGATAAAATATTGATCTTTTTTCCACTTCAAAATTGCAAGAAAAAGAGAATTGTTTATTACCACGGAAGGAAAGTAATAGAGTTAGAATATTAGTAAGGAGTCAGAGTTTAATATGTATTTAAGTAGTTGAAGTTCTAGTAAAAGATCACTTTGAGCTAATATTAATAGTAAACCTACATTTATAATCCAAAACTATCAATGCCAATAGTGAAGTAGATGAAAAATACATTATACTCAAATGTATGTAATCAAATAAATATTTCTGGAAAGATTTCCACAAGAAAGAAAGCAATATAACAACTAAACCTGCAGAAATAATAAAAACTTGGGTAAGACTGAGAAAATTAACAAAAGTTTATGTAATAAAGTTTAACAGAAATATGCTGCCCAAGTAGAACTATATTCATCTATCTATCTATCTATCTATCTATCTATCTATCTATCTATCTATCTATCTAACTATCTATCTATTTATATCTATCTATCTATCTATCTATCTATCTATCTATCATTTATTTTATGTTTTAGTAAACTTTTAGATGCTGTCCACAGTATCACAAGCTAATGGGAAATTAAGATATGTGTATGTGTTCATAAAAAAGACAGGCAAATCAATAATATTTATCAAATTTATAGTTCATAAAAACAATAACGGCTATAGTTTATCTATTGTTTGACATTTTGAATATGCATACAATTTTTTTTATTCCTTAAGTATACCCAATCACTTCTTTTCTTTCAAATTTCTGTACTGTCTTTAAAAAAAAAAATCCACAAGTCCACTTACTCTTGCCTTTATGTGCACAGGTGTAGAATCATCCACTGAAGCTCGGGTACCATCTCAGGTACTGCATATTTGAGCAAAACTAACTCTCCCTCTCCCATTAGCCATCTACTGCAGAAATTCCTCAGTTGAGTTGGATACCAGGAGCACCACATCCTTCCATGCTGATATGTTGGATGGCTTGGCCTTGTTTAGTTCTTGTGTATGCAGTCATAGATCTTGTGAACTCATGGGTCAAACAGACTTTTTATGTGCAGGAAATAAGGTTCTGCAGCAGATGTCCACTACCTCTTTCTCTCACAATTTCTCTGCCCCTTGTCCACAAAGATTGCATCTTCATTGAAAGGAGAGGGCGCCATGCAAATGCCCCACTGGGGCTCTGTATTGATGTCCATATACTGCAAAACAAACTCTGATGGAATATTTAGGATGAATTATTGAAGATGGATACATATCTAAATATATTGCATACATAATGAAAAATTAATGCAGAACTTAACATGTGTAAGAAAATGTTTGGTGTGTTTGTGTCTCCATTTTAAGTCAACATGAACTTGATACATTTGATTTATAACATATGTCTTACATGTGGCATTGAAATTAAAATTTGATAATGCTTTCTGACTAGTCCTTATTGGTCCTATATTCCAGAAATAACTACCTCTTATTTTATAATTACATCCTATTCATGAAACTGCTACTTAGCAGCACCCACATTTTTTAGCAACTTCTCTCAAGAAGGAAGCATGATGACAGTAAAATTGTAACTAATGTATCTAACTAGCACCTAGAGAACTTAGAGAATCACAATTACTTCCATAGACCAGAACATTAGTTTCTTAAATATTGTGTCACATATCCATCTAGGTTGATATTTCCCCTTTAAAAATTTTATAACAAAATATATTTAAAAAGAAAATGAGCTTAAATGTTAGCACAGATGACAAAATTATTCATGTCCAGACATCCTCCTACTCCCCTATCTTTCTTTCGAATCAGTTTCCTCTGAAAAAGTCACAATTGTTAGTGATTCAAAGTATTATCGAGTGCCCATATAGTGTTTTTCTTCTTATTCTTTTTGATCTAAGATAATTACGAGTTTGGCCGGGTATAGTAGCCTGGGCTGGCATTTGTGTTCTCTTAGTGTCTGTATAACATCTGTCCAGGCTCTTCTGGCTTTCATAGTCTCTGGTGAAAAGTCTGGTGTAATTCTGATAGGCCTTCCTTTATATGTTACTTGACCTTTCTCCCTTACTGCTTTTAATATTCTATCTTTATTTAGTGCATTTGTTGTTCTGATTATTATGTGTCGGGAGGAATTTCTTTTCTGGTCCAGTCTATTTGGAGTTCTGTATGCTTCTTGTATGATCATGGGCATCTCTTTTTTTATGTTTGGGAAGTTTTCTTCTATTATTTTGTTGAAGATATTAGCTGGCCCTTTAAGTTGAAAATCTTCATTCTCATCAATTCCTATTATCCGTAGGTTTGGTCTTCTCATTGTGTCCTGGATTACCTGGATGTTTTGAGTTAGGATCCTTTTGCATTTTGTATTTTCTTTGACTGTTGTGTCGATGTTCTCTATGGAATCTTCTGCACCTGAGATTCTCTCTTCCATTTCTTGTATTCTGTTGCTGATGCTCGCATCTATGGTTCCAGATCTCTTTCCTAGGGTTTCTATCTCCAGCGTTGCCTCGCTTTGGGTTTTCTTTATTGTGTCTACTTCCCCTTTTAGTTCTAGTATGGTTTTGTTCATTTCCATCACCTGTTTGGCTGTGTTTTCCTGCTTTTCTTTAAGAGCCTGTAACTCTTTAGCAGTGCTCTCCTGTAAATCTTTAAGTGACTTATGAAAGTCCTTCTTGATGTCCTCTATCATCATCATGAGAAATGTTTTTAAATCTGGGTCTAGATTTTCGGTTGTGTTGGGGTGCCCAGGACTAGGTGGGGTGGGAGTGCTGCGTTCTGATGATGGTGAGTCGTCTTGATTTCTGTTAGTAGGATTCTTACGTTTGCCTTTCGCCATCTGGTAATCTCTGAAGCTAGCTGTTTTAGTTGTCACTGTTAAGAGCTTGTTCTTCAGGTGACTCTGTTAGTCTCTATGAGCAGACCTGGAGGGTAGCACTCTCCTTAGTTTCAGTGGGCAGAGTATTCTCTGCAGGCAAGCTCTCTTCTTGCAAGGCAGGTACCCAGATATCTGGTGTTCAAACCAGACTCCTGGCAGAAGTTGTGTTCCACTCACTAGAGGTCTTAGGATCACGTGTGGAATCCTGTGTGGGCCCTTGCGGGTGTCAGGCGACTCAGCTGGCAAGGTAGCCGGGGCTCGAGTGGAGTGGAAGGGGTTTGTGCCCCAGATCAAGCCCGGGTAGCCTGCTTCCCTATGTACCGCAGTCTCAAGTTCCACACGATTGGATTGGGGTAGGCGCTGTGTTCCACTCACCAGAGGTCTTAGGGTCCCGTGGGGAGTCCCGTGTGGGCCCTTGCGGGTGTTGGGCAAGACTCTGCTGTCAAGGTAGCCCGGGGCTCGAGTCTCGAGTCGAGCGGAAGGGACTTGTGCCCCAGATCAGGCCCGGGTAGCCTGCTTCCCTATGTACCGCAGTCTCAAGTTCCGCGCGATTGGATTGGGGCAGGCACTGTGATCCACTCACCAGAGGTCTTAGGGTCCCGTGGGGAGTCCCGTGTGGACCCTTGCGGGAGTTGGGCAAGACTCTGCTGGCAAGGTAGCCTGGGGCTCGAGTCTCGAGTCGAGCGGAAGGGACTTGTGCCCCAGATCAGGCCCGGGTAGCCTGCTTCCCTATGTACCGCAGTCTCAAGTTCCGCGCGATTGGATTGGGGCAGGCACTGTGGTCCACTCACCAGAGGTCTTAGGATCCCGTGGGGAGTCCTGTGTGGGCCCTTGCGGGTGTTGGGCGAGACTCTGCTGGCAAAAGACACCGTCAATAAGACAAAAAGACCACCAACAGATTGGGAAAGGATCTTTACCTATCCTAAATCAGATAGGGGACTAATATCAAACATATATAAAGAACTCAAGAAGGTGGACTTCAGAAAATCAAATAACCCCATTAAAAAATGGGGCTCAGAACTGAACAAAGAATTCTCACCTGAGGAATACTGAATGGCAGAGAAGCACCTGAAAAAATGTTCAACATCCTTAATCATCAGGGAAATGCAAATCAAAACAACCCTGAGATTCCACCTCACACCAGTCAGAATGGCTAAGATCAAAAATTCAGGTGACAGCAGATGCTGGCGTGGATGTGGAGAAAGAGGAACACTCCTCCATTGTTGGTGGGAGTGCAGGCTTGTACAACCACTCTGGAAATCAGTCTGGCGGTTCCTCAGAAAACTGGACATAGTACTACCAGAGGATCCAGCAATACCTCTCCTGGGCATTTATCCAGAAGATGCCCCAACTGGTAAGAAGGACACATGCTCCACTATGTTCATAGCAGCCTTATTTATAATAGCCAGAAGCTGGAAAGAACCCAGATGCCCCTCAACAGAGGAATGGATACAGAAAATGTGGTACATCTACACAATGGAGTACTACTCAGCTATTAAAAAGAATGAATTTATGAAATTCCTAGCCAAATGGATGGACCTGGAGGGCATCATCCTGAGTGAGGTAACACATTCACAAAGAAACTCACACAATATGTATTCACTGATAAGTGGATATTAGCCCCAAACCTAGGATACCCAAGATATAAGATATAATTTGCTAAACACATGAAACTCAAGGAGAATGAAGACTGAAGTGTGGACACTATGCCCCTCCTTAGATTTGGGAACAAAACACCCATGGAAGGAGTTACAGAGACGGAGTTTGGAGCTGAGATGAAAGGATGGACCATGTAGAGACTGCCATAGCCAGGGATCCACCCCATAATCAGCATCCAAACGCTGACACCATTGCATACACTAGCAAGATTTTATTGAAAGGACGCAGATGTAGCTGTCTCTTGTGAGACTATGCCGGGGCCCAGCAAACACAGAAGTGGATGCTCACAGTCAGCTAATGGATGGATCATAGGGCTCCCAATGGAGGAGCTAGAGAAAGTAGCCAAGGAGCTAAAGGGATCTGCAACCCTATAGGTGGAACAACATTATGAGCTAACCAGTACCCCGGAGCTCTTGACTCTAGCTGCATATATATCAAAAGATGGCCTAGTCGGCCATCACTGGAAAGAGAGGCCCATTGGACTTGCAAACTTTATATGCCCCAGTACAGGGGAATACCAGGGCCAAAAAGGGGGAGTGGGTGGGCAGGGGAGTGGGGGTGGGTGGATATGGGGGACTTTTGGTATAGCATTGGAAATGTAAATGAGTTAAATACCTAATAAAAAATGGAAAAAAAAAAAGATAATTACATTAGCTTCCTATTCATATGTCTGCAGGCAATTTTTCCTGGAGTTCTTTGCCACCTCTGGTGATCAATGTAGAGCAAAGAAGACACTTCCAGTTGCAGGAATCTGCCTCTTCTTTGATGCTATAATTATTTAAATTTCTTTTCTATTTGAGATTATAATATAATTATTACATTTCTCATTTCTATTTTCTTCCTCAAAATCTTCATTATAAGCCTCCTTGCTCTCTTTCAAATTCAGGGCTCCTTTTCAACTAATTGTTGTTTTATACACATATACTCACAATTCTTTTCTAAACACAACCTGCTCTGTCTGTATAATATTACTGTATTGTGTGTCATGGCTTACCATTTGATACTTGATAAGCAATAGATGTGCTTGTCCCTGTTGAAGAATACTTCTCCCACTCCCAGCTTTCCTTAGCAGTCTGCAGTTTTTGTTTGGGTTTTAAAGCATCCAAAGGCATGATTATCGTTAATATCACCAGAAGGTTTAGTGGGCAGGTTGGTGTATTTATCCCTCCAGTGGGAGTCCTGCAAGAAATAGCCTCTTTAGGCTCCATATTCCCTAATGCTAGGAGTCTCAGTTAGAGTCATCCTCCTCATAATCTCCTCCATCAAAAATTTCTGGCAAGTCCTAGAGATACCACCTGCCAATTTCAGCTCACTCTTCATGCTCTCTTTCCCTGGCTCTCCCTACACCTGATCCCACTTGCCCTTGGCAAGCCTGCTTCCACCCAGTTTCCCTCCTCCATCCACCTCAGGTGACTATTTTATTTCTCCTTGTGAGTGAGATTCAAGCATCCTCCATTGGGCCCTCCTTGTTATTAACTTTTTTTGAGTCTATGTATTATAGCATAAGTATTCTGAATTTTATGGTGAATATCTACTAATAAGTGATGTCCTTTTGAGTCTGGGTTACTGTCTTAGTTAAGGTGTCTATTTGCATTTTTCTATATGCAAACATCCAGTTAGACCAGAAACATTTATTGAAAATGCTTTCTGTTTTCCATTGTATGGTTTTGGTTTATTTGTTAAAAAGAAAAAAAAAAAAAACCTAGTTGTCTGTAGGTTTGTGGCCTTATTTCAGAGTCTTCTATTTTTTCCCATTGATCAACCTGTCGGTTTCTGTACCAATTCCATGAAATTTTTATTGCGATTGCTTAGTAGTACAACTTGAGATTAGGGATGTTGATACTGCTAGAAGTTCCTTTATCATACAGGATTGTTTTAGCTATCGTGGGTTCTTTTATTTTTCCATACAAAGTTGAGAATTGTTCTCCCAATGTGAATTGTGGTAGAATTTGTATGTAAGTTACATTAAACCTGTAGCTTTCTTTAGGTAAGATGGACATTTTTACTATCTAATCACCCAAAAAAGCTCTCGACCCAAAATGTATCCTGCCTACAAGAAGGAGAGGGATAAAAATCTCACACAGACTAAGGAAATGGCCAAACAATGCCTGGTCCAACTTGACATGCAGCCTATGGGTAAAAACCAATCCCTGACAATATTAATGATACTTTGTTATGCTTGAAGACAGAAGCCTAACATAACTGTCATCTGAGAGCCTACCCCTAGCAGATGACCACAGCAAATGCAGAGACCCACAGTAAAATATTAGACAAAGCTCAGGAGTCTTGTAGAAGAGTTGGTAGAATGATTGCAAAATATAGATGGGATAGGAATTCCAAATTAAGACCAACAAAGTCAACTCAACTCACCTAGACACTTCAGAGCTCTTAGAAGCTGAACCACCAACCAAAGTGTATAAAAGGGTTGGACCTAAGGGCCCTGCACGTATGTAGCAGATATGTGACTTAGTCTTTATTTGAGTTCCCCCAAATTTATACTGAGGGCTTATTCTGACTCTGTTTCCTGTGTGTGGATCCTGCTCCCCTAACTGGGCTGGCTTGACTGATGTCAGTGGGAGGGGATGTTACTACTCCTGCAAATAAGATGAGGTGCCAGGGTAGTTTGGTTTCCTGGGAGGGACCTTCTGCTTCTCAATGGTGCAGGGGAGCGAGGATGGGGGAGTGGCTAAATGAGGTGGAGACTGGGCGGAGATGGGGAGATGAGATAAATAAATAAATTAATGTAAAAGATGTGTCCATATGGATTTTCTGAGGACAGTTCAGCCCCTCTCCCATATTAGCAGGCATTGCTACAGCATTCACTTATTTATTCTCACACAGTGTACTTGTGTATCCAGGCATATTTAAAGACCTCATTGACCTCTTGACCTTTTAATGTCAAAAGAATTAGCTGTTCACATTGTGAAAAACCAAAAACATCCTGATTTTTATTTTATAATAAATAATAAGTCACTACTAGTTTATGAACACAGCATGTGATTCACTACAAAAAAACATTCTAGAAGATGCATAAATTGAAGGTGGTTTATCAATTTCAATAATCTGAAATGTGTGTTCAATGTTATGTCATTATTAGAGAAAAGTAGATATAAAGATATTGGCCGGTGTCAATGCAAAGATATTAAACTAATGATTAGCATTTGATAACTGATAAGATCAAAAGGACTAAGCTAAAGTGTAACTGTTATGTTTTATTTATTTTTATATGAGTACAACAGTTATATCATTAAACTGACACAATTGTGGTAAAAGGATTGTCTAACAATGAGAAAGTATTTACTTAGAACTTGTCTAAAGAGTGTATGCTACAATCAGATCAGTTCAGACATTTATGCTCAGCTCCAAGTTCAAAGAGTCAATATTTCATCTCTACTGTGATGAAGTTTAAAGTCAATATAAGCAATTTTTTCTCATTATTCTTTTTTCCCACTGCTTCTAAATGCAGGAAAACAAGCAGAAATAGGGTTGTGGGTTTACCAAATATATTTTATTGTTTCCAACAAACAATAAAATGTTCTCAGTAAGCAAACATTACATGAGATACATACTTCAATATTACATCTATCTTTATACAAAATTCAAATTTATGTGGGTTATTTCATATTTTATTTATAGTAATGTTACTTAGAAACCAGGATTTCAATGTGAAACTGTCTCTATCATTTTGTCTTGTCTGAATTAGTGCAACACATCAGATTTACTACGAGTTCTATCTCACAAATGTACTTGGAATCATTCAAGTCTTTTGATAACTGCGCACATCTCACATGGCCTACATGGCATTAACGTAGACACCTACTAAGTTCCTTCCCATGGTTGAGTTGTCTTGTATAACCTACCATTTCTCCGGTGCTCTTTTTATGTTTTTAGTACTAAGCCCTCTCTTTTACCACACCATCTTTTTTGAAATCAGTTAAGAGAGAGTAGAAAATTAAAAATTTCACAAAATGAAGTGGCCACTTTCTGCAGCTTCAATCAACATGTTACAGTACCTCAGAGGGAGAAAAAAAAAAGCTATTGCTTCATGTATCTAGGAACATGGTAATAATGAACATATGTAGTTTCCTTTATAAAATAATGGAATAAAAACCTAAAAATAGAACAGTAAGAAGCAGAAAGAGACAATGTGGTTAATGATGTTGATATCCTGTTTTGAAGAACATATCTAGAAAACTAAATTGCTAAACATATTTTACTTAGAATTTAAACATGTCTGTAATCATGTTGTCTCATAACAATCTTAGGCCTGAGAAAGGGAATATTTGTAGATATAAGAGGTTACAAACACAGTGGAGAAGGAAAACCTTATCGTTCATTTAGTTAAATATGTGAGAACAGTATGGATTGAGTCCTCTTTTTAGAAGAAAATCAATGTCCGAAACCAACATGTTAGCTAAAGGCACAGGTATGCTTACATTCCATCTGAATAACTTTTCCAGTAGGAACACAGTAGTCCTGGCAATTCAATAGAATATGAAACAAAGGGCATCAACAGAGCCATCTGATCTGTGGCAAATTAATAAGAGAACTGTAAATAAATGGTGTTCTTTAAAACATTTTTATCACTTAAAATATACTCAGAAAGCAAAATAGGTGTGAATAGCCCCTGTTGTATTTGGCCTGCACTATGTGTACTCTCACTGGTTCAATATGAACTTGAAGGCAAGTGTCACTCAAGGGCCTTTCAAGGCTCTGTCCTATTGTGATTTTTGAAGTGCATGATGCTACTTACTTCCATTAGTATTTCTTAAACTACTACAATTACCATTTAAATTTGTGTAAAATTAAAAAAAAATAATAAGCAGGCAGTGGTGGTGCATGCCTTTAATTCGGAGGTAGAGGCAGGCAGATTTCTGAGTTTAAGGCCAGCCTGGACTCGATATGCTCCTGTCTCAAATAATCTTTTTCTTATTTGTTGTTGTAATTTTTAAAACATGTCATTTGTATTTTGTAATAGTTCCTGATTAGTATATAAACTGCCAGTTAAGTCAGACAGTGGACACCATATGAAGTGTGCTTTTTTTTTTTTTTTTTTTTTTTTTTTTAAAGGAACCAATTCTTCTATAAACCTCATGGCATTAGATGCCAACATTAGAAAAGCTGTGTGCAGTATCAAAAATAACCTCAAAGTGGTATAGTTTATCAAGGCTCCATCAAGTTGAACAAGAAATGAAAATTCAGTATTACAGCATTTTTATACTTTACACACTGTTGTAGAAATGAAGAATTATTGCCGGGAAAAGCATCTTTGCTTTTACTGCTATTGCCATATGCGTTCCATGCGCAAATACATTTTTCATTCTACTACTTTAAATTGGTTTTTTAAGATGTGCTTTTAAAAACTTGTCTTCTGCTATGAGAGTACATAATAACCATATCAAACAACTTCATTTTCCCAATATATGGTGTATTTTGAAAGTGATATCAATTTCAATCACTTGGTAGTTACATGAATTGAACAGACACTTTCATTTAAATGAACTTTCTGGTAACAAACTTTGAAATTGACAGATTAAAGTTTATTGGATGTTGTCAAAACACCATAGAGCTCTCTATGAAAACAATGAATAAAGTTGTACTGATGGTGGATACTCTTTACATGTCAGATATAATAGTATGTTCACTGCCAATTAAATAAACCATATTGAAATCTATCTTCCAATTCAGTTATAAATGACCTTTAATATATCAAACACTAAAGTACAGAGAAATTTCTTTTGCACTTAAATTTGCCATTGACTTTATAATTGTGAAAAGTAATCCACACATACACATTATTATGTTGTAGAATGGTTTAATATAAACCAAGCATTGTAGACTTAAATAAAATATATTAATCATATATCAAGTCAGTTTTTCAAATTATCATCTAATTACCTCACATGGCAATAGTAATTCTGTATTTATAAATAACTTTATATGGATTGACATTGAAAGTGAACACGAAAGTAGACTTAGAGAGATAAATGAATGCATATAAAATATTTCTTAAGTAGCTGCTATTATTGTGTTGATAGTTTAATGAGTCGGGAAGTATTATTTGATAAATTGTAAATTAAATTAAATGAACTTTAGAATGGTTACTGATTATATTATCTCCATTAATATTTTAATTATTATTCATAATAATTCTTTAAATTTAAGACTTTGCCATCTGAAAGATGCTTTTTTTCCTATGAAAGAAATCTTCTCTAACCATAGTTTGTATCAAATGAATTTCAAATATATTCAAATTCATTTTTCTATGAATTTGTTTTCGTAACGTCTATAATATCAGGTTTTTTTTGACCAGTCTGACAGAGGAAACTGATATTAAAAGCCTTCTAGATCCATTGAAGAGGCTTATCTCAAATTAGAGATTCTTAACAGAAGAAACTGGTAAACATTAAGGAAAAGAAGAGGAAAGCAAATCAGAAATTAAAATTTATATGAGAAGAGAAACGAATGTAATAAGTCTATGTGGCAAAACTTTTACAAGAAATTATGCAGAAATGGTGCCTAAAACTAGCTAACCAGGGAAACTAGAGATAGAATGCATATAGTACTGCCCTGGAAGAATACCTATACACTGTTGAAGAGAGTGGGAACCAGTGGGACCACTCTGGAAATCAGTTTAGGTATTTGTCAAGACATGAGAAATATATCTACGATATGATCCAGCTACCACTCCGGAGCATATAACCAAATGATTTAATATATTACTACAGAAATATATTCATCCATTTTCATTGCAGCTCTATTGATTTTTTTCTGATTTTTTTATTGGATATTTTCTTTATATACATTCCATGTATAAACATATAAACCATGTTCCTGGTTTCACCTCTGAAAAACACCTTCCCCCACTCCCTTTCCCCAACCCCCTGCTGGCCAAGCAACCAACTCCCACTTCCTGGCCCTGGCATTCCCCAACACTGAGGAATACAGAATTCATAGAACAAAGGGCCTCTCCTCCCTTGATGTCTGACTGGGCCCTCTGCTGCTACACAGGCAGCTGGAGTCATGAGTCCCACCATTTGTACTCTTAGGTTGGTGTTTTAGTCCCTGGGAGCTCTGGGGTACTGCTTGGTTCATATTGTTTTTCCTCCTATGGGGCTGCAAACTCCTTCGGCTACTTGGGTACTTTCTCTAGCTCATTCATTGGGATTCTTATGCTCAGTCCAATAGATGGCTGTGAACATCCACTTCTGTATTTGTCAGGCACTGGCAGAGCCTCTCAGGAAAGAGTTATATTGGCTTCCTGTCAATAAGCCCTTGTTAACATCCACAACAGTGTCTGGGTTTGGTGATTGTATATGGGATGAATCCTGAGGTGCATCAGTCTCTGGATGGTCATTTCTTCAGTCTCTAATCCACACTTTGTCCCTGTAACTCCTTCCATGGGTGTCCTGTTACCGCTTCTAAGAAAAATCAAAGTATGCACACTTTGGTATTCCTTCTTCTTGAGTTTCATGTGGTTTGTGAATTGTATCTTGGGTATTCCCAGCTTCTGGGCTAATACCCACTTATCAGTGAGAGCATACCATGTGTGTTCTTTTGTGATTGGGTTACCTCACTCAGGACGATATCCTCCAGATACATCCATTTGCCTAAGAATTTTATAAATTCATTGTTTTTAATAGTTGAGTAGTACTCCATTGTGTAATTGTACCACATTTTCTGTATCCATTCCTCTGTTTAGAGACACCAGGGTTCTTTCCAGCTTCTGGCTATTATAAATAAGGTTGCTATGAATATAGTGGAGAGTGTATCCTTATTACATGTTGGAGCATTTTCTGGTTAGATGCCCAGGAGTATTATAGCTTGGTTCTCAGGTATGGAACAGACAGATTAAAAGATCAGAGAATTTGCTCTGAGATGGTGTCTTCTAGTAATGTGAGAAACTAAACCCATAATGCCTCACCAACATGAGTCCCAAATATGAGTTAAACTAAGAGGACACCTGTGAATATGCCACAATCGAAGGAAAAAAGCCTACAAAGCCTCATTCTTATATATGTAAAAAAAAAAAAAAAAAAAAGATAGGCAATTGAGAAAAGCTGTAAGTGGGAAAGGTGGTCCTCCCAGAGAAAGCACACCAATTAGTTATCAAGTATCAACATCAGCCCCGAAAACACATACCCAGGTAGCACTAGCTGGATTGAACTGGTTTCATTTAGAAATATATGTGCATGCATATGCATGAATGCATGCAGTAACAATTAGTGACAAATGAGACCATGAGTTTTAAATGGGTGGGATAGGGGTGTATGACAGAGTTTGGGAAGAGAAAAGGGAAGAAAAATATGATTAAATTACATAATCTCAAAATAAAATTGAAAGTTATTTCAATTAAAATATGTTTTAAGATAAGAATGTATCATCAAAAGCCTACAACTAACAGAAAATCAATAAGATCCATCCCTCTGTGTAATTTTATGAACCTATGAATACTAAGAATATATTTTTTTACATCCTTCTCCGTCTGTCCCTCAAAAAACTTGAGAATTTGCCACCCTTATTTTTCGTTCATTTACATTTGTTTTCTGTTATTTAGAACATAAAAGCGCTGTGGAAAACTGCAACTTTTGACAGTTCAAAATGAACTGAGACACACACACAGGGGCGGGGGAGAGACTGTGGAATTTAAAACTACAAATATAATCTATCATAAGCAAAAGTAACATTTAAAGGTATGCAACTTTACATGAAGTGTCTGCACAGGGGAGGTCCTGCCTGTCTCTTACACTGCTCACTCTTTCTTTGTCTGCTTGAAGGAGTATGGGATCCATTACGTCAAATGAATGGAGAAGCTGCTTACAAGTGATACACATTGTATTTTAAAAAACAAGTCGACCTGCTGCCTTACTGTTTACAAGATATTTTAGAAATTATCAACAACTTTTAACAGTCAATTTGCTATTACCAGTTAGACTGTGCATGCCCCACATTAGCTATGTGGGCGAGCCAGGAGGTGGCAGTCTGTTGGTGCAATCTCTTTTCCCTTCCAGCAATTACCACTCCCTACATTCTTTGCAACTCATAATCATTCACATTGAATAGTCAATAAAAAGAACACAACAGAAGCAATTTATGAGATTTAGACTGAGTTATATATTTTATATTAAATATGTTCTGCTGTTTAGTTTTTCACATATCTAAACACGTCTATTGAGTTAGTGCTCATTGTATATTAAATTACTATATTATCAAATGAGCTTATGTAATTGAATATAATGTGTTGTTATTCCTTTGGTAACGAGTTGGGATATGTTTCAGAAATGTTCACTACTAAAACATATCAGAATTTTGACACCCTTTCGCTTACCAGTTTCAAGAAAACAATGTGTAAAAAATGTGTAAGCTTCTTACAAAATGAGTTCTACTTGCTCCAGTGTTATCGTAAATTAGAATATATCCTGAGATGAGGGTCTTTTTGTGGTTATTTTCTTACATGATCTTGTGAAAAACTGTATTCATTTATGACTATAAATATAAATGTATAGGAAAATTATATTTATTTTGTATACATATACAAATGCACAGAATCATAGGCTTGTGTTTTTAAAAGATAATCCTAAGAATACTAGGACTCCCTTACTCCTTAAATGCTAAGAGAATGATAGAGTGTTTAAAAAAAAAAAAAAGTATGGGAAAGGGCCAGAATGAGATAGCCTAGAGGGAAAACAGACAGGTCTAGCAGTTATATGTTAATTTGTATCCAAGAAAAGTATGTCCTCCAGGAAAGGCATGAGAAGAGGTGAAAGTATCAGACTCCTGCCCCCAGGGTGAAAGGTGGAGAAAAGGCCATAAAAATTTTAGAAGCATTAGGAATTTACTCAGATGCCAAAGGGAATCTGTAGAAAAATTTATTGGATTCACTGCATAAGAAATTCAAAGTTCAAATACAGGATTTCTGCCGTATTGGCTGGGCTCATATGCTAAGTGCATTTCCTCCATAGGTAAATAGAGAGCACAAACAAACTCAAGAGCAAATAGAAACAAATACATTCCCGCCTAAAACACAATGATATATTTATGGTGGACAAAGAATTTTCTTTTTAATTTGAACTTGCTACCTATCATATGATTGCCCTAGAATTTGTAGTGACACTATTACTTAATAAAATAAAAATTGTATTTAATTGAGTACTGCATTCATTCATGAACCAATTTCCCATACTGGAGAACAATCTTTCACGTGGAAAAATGTATCTCAAGGCAAGCACTGCACTTCCTACAATTAAAAGGAGGCTTTATTCAATACTATTGTAATAGAGAAGAAAAGCTAGTAAGAGATCAAGGATGGTACTGCATAAAAGACAACTAATTAAAGGTCTTCTGTGGGGCATTGGGCTATGCACAGACAGGCTGGTCTCCAGTCGAGCTGAGATGCTGAACCCTGGGACCCAGTGGTCGTAATTTACCTACATGGGATGGAAGTAGTTCTCTCATGCTCCGTGCTCCTGGAACTCTGGCTCCAGTCTAAGCCCCCCCCCCCCCAGCCCCCACAAGAGACACATGGCTAGCAATCAAGTAGGCAAAGTCCCAAACTGCTGACCTTCAGGCTAAATTCCTTCCCAGTTACCTAACAACAGACAAACAGCAGCTCACTTTTAAAAAAGGCTGTTCAGGCCCCTCCTTGCTCTCTCACTCCTCTCATTCCTTTGTTCTCTTACTTCTCACCTCTCTCACTCCTCTCTACTCTCTCTTTGTCTTCTCTCCTCTGCTTTCTCCTTCTTTTTTTTTAAATATTTTTTTATTACATATTTTCCTCAATTACATTTCCAATGCTATCCCAAAAGTCCCCCCCCCCACTCCCCTACCCACCCATTCCCACTTTTTGGCCCTGGTGTTCCCCTGTACTGGGGCATATAAAGTTTGCAAGTTCAATGGGCCTCTCTTTCCAGTGATGGCCGACTAGGCCATCTTTTGATACATATGCAGCTAGAGTCAAGAACTCTGGGGTACTGGATCATTCATAATGTTGTTGCACCTACAGGGTTGCAGATCTCTTTAGCTTCTTGGATACTTTCTCTAGCTCCTCCATTGGGGGCCCTGTGAAATAGCTGACTGTGAGCATCCACTTCTGTGTTTGCTAGGCCCCTGCCTAGTCTCACAAGAGACAGCTATATCAGGGTCCTTTCAGCAAATGCTTGCTAGTGTATGCAATGGTGTCATCGTTTGGAGGCTAATTATAGGATGGATCTCTGGATTTGGCAGTCTCTAGATGGTCCATCCTTTTGTCTCAGCTCCAAACTTTGTCTCTGTAACTCCTTCCGTGGGTGATTGTTTCCAATTCTAAGAAGGGGCAAAGTGTCTACACTTTGGTCTTCGTTCTTCAGTTTTATGTGTTTTGCAAATTGTATCTTATATCTCGGGTATACTAAGTTTCTGGGCTAATATCCACTTATCAGTGAGTACATATCATTTGAGTTCTTTTGTGATTGTGTTACCTTTCCAGAGCATAAGTGGAAATCTGGCGGGACATGGGTTCTTCCTCGCCCCCCTCACTCCTGGGTCCCTTTTTAGTTCCCACAGTCTTCTATGAGTGGTGACTAGTTTCCCTCAAAGGGAAAGTCTTATTTTCAAGTTTTCTGACAAGAGATAGTTTTACAACTTTGAGCAATATGCCTACTGACTTAAGACCCCTCCTCTCCCATAGGCACCTTCACAGAGTCTGAGAGACAATCTGGGATGAAAAACACACCAAGAAGTTTGTTTTGTTTTCTTCTGGTTTTTTGTTTTGTTTTTCAAGACAGGGTTTCTCTGTAGCCCAGGCTGTCCTGGAGCTCACTCTGTAGACCACGCTGGCCTCGAACTCAGAAATCCACCTGCCTCTGCTTCTTAAGTGCTGGTATTAAAGGCGTACCAAGAAGATTTTAGAAAGATTTGCATCTTAAATGTTTAGGGAAAGAAGTTGCTCTGTAACTTAAGTAAGTGGTAGTTAGGGCCCATTTCAGCAAAGAGTCTGAGTAGCAAAAATATTTTCATTTCATTTTTCAGTTATGGATTGGCATATGTATCCTTTGTTCTCTTCATTTTGAGTATTACAGTAATTACCAGTATTTGAATATACATTTTAAAATATTAATAAAACCACAAAACCACCTCAGGATACAGGTCGGGAATTCCTGAATATGTTCATATCTTCTGTGGATATGATACATTCACAGGGTTAATAATTCAGTTATTGTCAAATCAAATAGTTTAATCATTATGATTGAGGTGTTTAGTTCTTATAAGGTCAATATACTCAGAAAATAATTTAATTTTGAGTACATTATCAAAACATAAACTGGCAACCAAGCCTTTTAATAAACATAATGTAAGAGTCAGATTTCTATTCTTCTAATGTAGAGTTTTTTTTTAAGATACAGTATAATTGAAGTATAAAAACAAAAGTTTCCTTATAAAGCAATTTTAAAACACAAATGTATGTTAAAAGTGGGAAACTTGCATTACTGTCAGTTGCAGAGATCAGTTTAGTGAAAGTAAGCCAAATCCAGATTCCTTGGTTGCTTCTCTTCTCTCTCCTGATGTCAGAAAAGAAAGGGTAGATAATTAAAACTACCTAGAATGTAACGGGGCTAATGACTCAGGATCTTAAAGACTACACAGGGCTCTCATTTGTCCATTTTTGAGGAAATAAAAAATATTAATCTGAATATATATAGAGACAGAACAGTGCTCTAAAGCCCTTACTGCTTTTCAAGAGGATCCAGATTTTGTTCTCAGCATCCAAACAGTGGTTTATAGCGATTTCTAGCTCCAGTTCCTGTAAAAACATGTGGATTAAAAATGGTGTCCCAACTGGGCAGTGGTGGTGCATGCCATTAATCCCAGCACTTGGGAGGTAGAAGCAGGTGAATTTCTGAGTTCGAGGCCAGCCTCTTCTACAGAGTGAGTTCCAGGACAACCAGGGTGCAGGAGTCAGGCTGTGAGAAGCCACAGGACTCTGCTCTTGGGGGGTGGGGAAGTGCAGTCTGAGGTCCCTGAGGACCTGCTGGAATTAGATTATGGTCTCTGGGTTTGCACAGAGACTGAGAACAGTGAGTTCTTAAGCTCTCTGGCACGCACTGCAGATGGTGTTAGGTACTGCAGAAGAGGGGAGAGTCCTTGGCTGGTGGCTTGCTTGGTAGAGACTGTGCCTGAGAATGCAGAGAGGCCTCCCACAGGAGATTAGACATAAGCTCTTTAGAGGGAGACCTGCTCCATTGCTCCAGCATGGCAGATCCTAATGAGAAGAGGCAGTCCATGGTTTTAAGGCAGTTATTGTAGAAAGGCAGAGAGAGGTAGAAGAATAGAGAAAAGTAGAGGCTGGCCATGGCTATATGGAGAGAGGGAGAAAGGGAATGGGTAGAGAGGGGGAAAAGAGAGCAAGAATAAGAAAGGTAGAAGCAAGAGAGTAAGAGCAGGAGGAGGGGGCAAACACCCCCTTTTATAGAGGGCCAGGCCTATGTAGCAGTTGCCAGGTAACTGTGGGGGTGGAGTCCAGAGAGCCTATGTGACTGATAGCCACAGAATAATTGAGCTGGCGCCTTGTGTCAGGAGCCTAGTGTCTGGGGGCATGTGGCAAACAAACTTCCTTCAGTCCCTTGCAGATTAATCTGTTGGGTCTCTGGGGTTTAAATCTAGCTGAACCAGAAAACAGGCTACCTTTCATAGTCCCACAGAAACAATGCCTTCTTCTGAGTCCTATAGGCACTCAGCACCTACATGGTATTTGTGCATGTCAGAAAATCAAACAGATATACGTAAATTAAAGCTAAATAAATCTTTTATAAACATAACAATCTTTCATTCATAAGATATTGTAAACACTGTAAGTTTCTCCCATTTTTGCATTTAATTTGAAATCTCTAAAACCATCTCTTGAGGAGACTAAATCAGAGTATATTTTATTATTTCAGAAAGATCCTATCTCCTAAATCTATCACAAAAACAATGCACTGAATAATTTTCTCTTGATTTGGAGGTCAAATTCCATCCCATACAACTGATAGCACTATTCAGAGTGACTCAGTTGTTTTTTTTTTTTAACATGAGATCACAGTCTATTTTTATAAACTGACACACAGATTAGTAAATCACTACATAGCCTCATAATATTCAGAGGGTTTGCTTGATTGTTATTTTTCTTACAAGCACTGGAATCAAAGTTATATTAATTGAAGGCATGTGTTTTTCTCATGCAACAAAAGTGCTTTCATGACTTCGGTGAGCATCCTTATTTGAAGTAGTGCTTCAAATTTAACTGGGCTACTTTTACATTGTCAGTAATATTTGATTTTACCTTAGGTATAGATACCCTAGATATCCAGTCTATGATCCTTGGACAGCAAGCAGTCTCAGGTATGGATTTCATCTTGTGGAGTGACATTCATTGGTTTCCCGCACAAGCTTTATGCTGCAAAACCCTAGCATATTTGCAGGCAGGACTTGGGAGATCAGAGCTTTGCTGCTGCATTATTTTATTTGGTTTCATTTTATCATGAGAAAAAAGTTCCAACAAGAATTACTCACAAGCCAGAATCAGAATAATAAAAAAATTAGTTTTGTTCAAGACATTTTTGAGACTTCAAAAGTAACGAATAAGTTTGGATGGAAGATCATAGTGGTTTCAGGTTTGGTCACGTCCAGTGAATAGGAAAAAAAAATTATTTTATTAGACCAAGAAGAAAAGACAGTTTTATGTTCAAAGGTGGTGGCTTACAGTCTCCACCCAAGATCCCACTGGATACATAGAAAGCTCTGAAATATCAGTCAAGTATTCAAATTTTCATCTGCCCGTGACCCTTTGTATTAATGGTATATATAACATGAGAAAAGGAAATTTACCTAAATCATTAACCAATATGCATGCAAAGTATTGTGAGTTTGTGATGCCAACTTGAGCCACAATTTGTCGAACAATAGTGTCATAAATAAGATGCAAGAAAATAAGAGAACAAGGGAATTGAAAAACAACTTAAGAATTGGGCCAGTAAATATACTGACATTGGCCTTTTCCTCAATAAATATTGCTATTGTTGGATCTTAGCACATTTCGTAAAATGTAGCTCCTCTAGGAGTCATACAAGCTAGAGTGAGCACAATTGTACAGTGAATAGGACCACTGAGCAGTGATGGTGAATTCTGTAACTGCATGGTTTGTAGTAATGTGCTCTGTATTTTCTTCCATACAGGAAAATTAGCAAGAGACTGCAATGCTTTGTTCTAAATTAAGGATTTCCCGGAAGCATTCATGGCTTTCACATCTAAGCGTATCAAAAATATCATAGGAACTTTACATTGGTTAATTAATCATGTAAATAGTTCCAGTTTTATATGCCTAAATAGTTTTTCTGAGTCAAAGCTATTAGTTCACAGCAGAAAGGCAATATCTTAAGTGCAGGATAGGTTCTGTCTATAGTTTCCAGAAGCTGCCTAGAGAGAACAAACAGTGGAAAAGCAAATATCCAGAGATCTAAAGGAAGCTTTCTGGAGAACTTCTCTGTTTCATTTCAGACTTGGCAGCAGCTACAATACTTTGCTTTCCTTACTCTCACAGGAAAAATCTTTTGTGATATAGAAAAGATTATTTCATAATGAGAAATTTTGAACATAAAGTCAGAAAACTTTGTTTTTCTTAAACCAATGTTGATCCTGGTGTAACCTTACAAAAGTCACTTTTGACTCTCAAATTCTGTTGCAAATTTAAAGTAGGGATAATTCTTTGTACCTCTCCAAAAGATACTGTAAGCTTTCATTAAACATTTACAAACTTTTCAAATATAGAGTAGTAAGAAATGTGAGGAATAAAAACTCTGTCAACAAATTAAGTTTTTTATCAAAATTGACATTTCCTTATATACTCCATTTTAAATTAAGTGTGACTTCTGCAACTCTAAAGGGCATATTTAATATCTCCTTCACAAAATATATTGAAAGAAATACAAAACTCTCCCTCAGATTTTGTATTCAGTTTAGAAGCCCAGTCTACAAAAGAACATATATTCTACACTCCCAAAGAGAATGCCAGAAGAATGACTGAAGCCGTCATTCTGATCCTGCCTTCTGCATCAACAAGAGGAATAAACCGTTGCTCCTCCAAACACGTTTGAAGGCAGCCAAGCAGCTGGGGCCACGGGTTGGCTTTCATCACCTCAGGCTGTGACAGGATTATTCAGGAGAAATAAAATTGACTTTATAACTTTGGAAAGATCTATCTACAAAGAAAGGAACTAAAATGAAAAACTGTAAATTATACTTCTCTAAGGAAGACAGATTATGCACCCTCTTCTCTACTCTGAGTCTTCCCTGTGCTGCAAGGATGCAGTGTGTATTTATTAAAATACTAAAGCTAAGGGACACTTGTCAGGGAGAGATTTATTATTCTTTATATTCACCTTTTCCTCCCATTTCAGTAGAAATCTAAGAAGTTGTGTAAATACAATACATGTGTGTGTGCATATATATATATGTACATGTATATATAAAAATATGCATGTACATATGGAGTTAAAGATATCATGAGAGAAAAGTGGGTTGAATCTAATAAACTTTAAATTATCATGAAATTACTAATTTATTAATATGATTATCACCCATAATTTACATTGCAAAGGTAAAAGTAACTAAATCTGGCCTAAGCTGACATACTATAGTTTGCATGGAAGTGATTCCTACTGAAAAGAGTTATTTAGAAAGATATATGTATACACATATATGCATGTAACAATTGATAACAAAACAGAGGCCATGCATTTGATAGAAATGCAGAAGGTTTATAGAAAAGCATTTAGATGGAAGAATGGGAAGAGGAAACAATGTGTTTATAGTTTAATCTCAAAAACAAAAGAAAATATTTAAATATTTACATACTAATCTTTATCTATTTTGAATGTGATATAATAACCCATTAAACATTAAAAGGAGAATTTAAAACTTATTGTGGAGAGCAGGTCAGAAGCTTGTTGGTTTAAGTGTCAAAAGTAGAATTTGCAACTATTTCCTACAACATAGAGAATACTGACAGACCTCCCTCTTCCATCTTGACTCTCCTGTTCTAAAAATTGACTTACATTAGAAATCTTTAAGTTAATAGGGGCAAATAATTTAATACTGCCCTCTAGAGGCGCTATAATGGCATTAATTTTATACCTTCTGGTCAAGTTTTATTAAAATTTATCTTTCTAACCTAAATTCACAACTGTTTGAAACAACAAGTGGATAATGAACTACCTTTTAAAGTTGCAACAGTTTTAAATTTATGTGGAAGTATTACATATAGTAAGAAATTTAATAAAGTACAGTATATTAATATTTTCTATAAAAGAAATCTTGTAATAAATGCTAAAGTTTCCTATGCAGCAATGTGTACACCAGAGGCTATTGGGTGGTGATTTTTCAGTGAAACTATAACATGGAAGGCAGTCATCAGTTTAAACAAACTTTCTAACCTCTCATTCAATACTAACTGTGCTAAAACCAAGGATTTAGTCAATGATAAACCATTTTAGCCACCTAAAGAAAAAGTAATTTGAAAACAAAAATATTCTCTTCGGCATCACCAAGAAATAAATTCCTTAAAATATGAGTCAGTGAAGAAGAATAAAAATCACAGTTTTTAATTTTTGGATAGTTGTAAGACTTTTATGGACAGATGAATAGATTCAGCACTAAATATGAAACATTCAGAAAGAACTGAACATGCAAATATTTGAAGGGTTGTGAAAAGTTCATAGGATATGATACTAAGATCTTAGATGAGGTCTGGGCACTCACAGTCTTCATGAGGCCATCAGAACACATCTGGTCAACCATGTAGTGATTCAGCCACTGGCTCTAGACTTCTTTTCTATAAAGAAAACGTAATACCATATGTTTAATCTTGAAAAGGAAATTTGAAATTTAATTTTTATTCCTGTCAAGGTTATATAATGCCTGTTGCTTTTCTTATTGGTAATTACTTTTGAAAAGATGGTTTTCATGTATTTATATTATTTGATTTTTATTGATTATAGAAAGTTATGTTACAAATATTATTTCCTGTAAAGAAAATTGTTAATTAAAATAAATTACTTCTTAATTATCTCTAAGATATATTACTTCCAGTGGTTTCTCAAACTTGTTTGTTATCAGTGATGTTATTGGGTATGTATAACATTATTGTACCAATAACATGAACAACTTGAAATTATGAAACAAATGTTCACAATGAAATGTTGTCAAATTCAAAAGCTGTAAGTCAAACCTGAATTAATCTACATTTGAAAATTCATTTCTATCCATGTAGAAATTAAATAAATTCAAACTATAAATGTGTAAATTAAAATATGAAATACATTATAGTGATTTACAAAAATTGAATAAAAAACTTGTCTAATCAAAGCTAATAAACTCTTTGAATAACAGTGAGAATTTTATAGGGAAATGGAGATTTGCATGAAGAAATGTAAATTTTGGCTTAAATGACTAATTTTGTAGGACAGAATCAGTCAACACAGGCTGTTCATTCAGTGTTCTCTTCTTCCGTGTTAAATTGTTTGAGTCAACTAGTTTGAAATGCTATAACGACAAAGTAGATATGAACAAAATACTCATGAAAGGTGAGCTGAGCTTAACTGTTACATTACTTACCTTGTTATTTATAGAAACAAAATGATATGAATTGCAACTAATCCATCAGCAAACAGAACATCACAAAATGTTTCCTTTATTTTATATTGTCTTAAAAGCTTTTGTTTTTATTTTTCTATATACATCAGAATTGTATAACTCTGTAAATAGAGCTCTTTTTTTGCCTTTTTTGTTTTTTTTTAAAATTAGGTATTTTTTTCATTTACGTTTCCAATGCTATCCAAAAAGCCCCCGCATCCCCACCCACCCCCCACTCGCCTACCCACCCACTCCCACTTCTTGGCCCTGGCGTTCCCCTGTACTGAGCCATATCAAGTTTGCAAGACTAATGGGCCTCTCTTTCCAATGATGGCCAACTAGGCCATCTTCTGATACATATGCAGCTAGAAACACGAGCTCTGGGGGCTACTGGTTAGTTCATATTGTTGTTCGACCTATGGGGTTGCAGACCCCTTTAGCTCCTTGGGTGCTTTCTCTAGCTCCTCAATTGGGGGCCCTGTGATCCATCCAATAGCTGAGTATGAGCATCTACTTTTGTGTTTACTAGGCCCTGGCATAGCCTCACAAGAGATAGCTATATCTGCATCCTCTCAGCAAAATCTTGCTGGTGTATTCAATGGTGTCAGTGTTTGGAGGCTGATTATGGGATGGATCCCCGGGTATGGCAGTCTCTAGATGGTCCAACCTTTCGTCTCAGTTCCAAACTTTGTCTCTGTAACTCCTTCTATGGGTGTTTTGTTCACAATTCTAAGAGGGGGCAAAGTGTCCACATTTTGGTCTTTGTTCTTCTTGAGTTTTATGTGTTTTGCAGATTGTATCATGTATCATGGGTATTCTAAGTTTCTGGGCTAATATCCACTTATCAGTGAGTACATATCATGTGAGTTCTTTTGTGATTGGAATACCTCACTCAGGATGATGCCCTCTAGGTCCATCCATTTGCCTAGAAATTTCATAAATTCATTCTTTTTAATAGCTGAGTAGTATTCCATTGTGTAAATGTACCACATTTTCTGTATCCATTCCTCTGTTGAGGGACATCTGGGATCTTTCCAGCTTCTGGCTATTATAAATAAGGCTGCTATGAACATATTGGAGCATGTGTCCTTCTTACCAGTTAGAACATCTTCTGGATATATGTACAGGAGAGGTATTGCTGTACCCTCCGGTAGTACTATGTCCAATTTTCTAAGGAACCGCAATACTAATTTCCAGAGTGGTTGTACAAGCTTGCAATCCCACCAGTAATGGAAGAGTGTTCCTCTTTCTCACATCCTCGCCAGAATCTGCTGTCACCTGAGTTTTTGATCTTAGCCATTCTGACTGGTGTGAGGTGGAATAGCAGGGTTGCTTTGATTTGCATTTTCCTGATGATTAAGGATGCTGAACATTTTTTCAGTTACTTCTCAGCCATTTGGTATTCCTCAGTTGAGAATTCTTTGTTTAGATCTGAGCCCCATTTTTTAATGGGGTTATTTGATTTTCTGGAGTCCACCTTCTTGAGTTCTTTGTATATATTGGATATTAGTCCCCTATTTAATTTAGGATTGGTAAAGATCCTTTCCCAACCTGTTGGCGGCCTTTTTGTCTTATTGATGGTGTCTTTTGCCTTACAGAAGCTTTGCAATTTTATGAGGTCCCATTTGTCGATTCTCGACCTTACAGCACAAGCCATTGCTGTTCTATTCAGGAATTTTTCCCCTGTGCACATATCTTCGAGGCTTTTCCCCATTTTCTCCTCTATAAGTTTCACTGTCTCTGGTTTTATGTGGAGTTCCTTAATCCACTTAGATTTGACCTTAGCACAAGGATATAGGAATAGATCAATTTGCATTCTTGTATATGATAACCGCCAGTTGTGCCAGCACCATTTGTTGAAAATGCTGTCTTTTTTCAATGGATGGTTTTTGCTCCCTTCTCAAAGATCAAGTGACCATAGGTGTGTGGGATCATTTCTGGGTCTTCAATTCTATTCAATTGGTCTACTTGTCTGTTGCTATACCAGTACGATGCTGTTTTTATCACAATTGCTCTGTAGTACAGCTTTAGGTCAGCCATGGTGATTCCACCAGAGGTTCTTTTATCATTGTTTTTGCTATCCTAGTTTTTTTGTTATTCCAGATGAATTTACATATTACCCTTTCTAATTCGTTTAAGAACTGATTGGGAATTTTGATGGGGATTGCATTGAATCTGTAGATTGCTTTTGGCAAGATAGCCATTTTTACTATATTCATCCTGCCAATCCATGTGCATGGGAGATCTTTCCATCTTCTGAGATGATCTTTAATTTCTTTCTTCAGAGACTTGAAGTTCTTATCATACAGTTCTTTCACTTCCTTAGTTAGAGTCATGCCAAGGCATTTTATATTATTTGTGACTATTGTGAATGGTGTTGTTTCCTTAATTTCTTTCTCAGCCTGTTTATTCTTTGTGTAGAGTGGCCATTGACTTGTTTGAGTTAATTTTATATCCAGCTACTATACTGAAACTGTTTATCAGGTTTAGGAGTTCTCTGGTGGAATTTTTAGGGTCACTTATATATACTAACATATCATCTGCAAAAAGTGATATTTTGACTTCTTCCTTTCCAGTTTGTATCCCCTTGATCTCCTTTTGTTGTCTAATTGCTCTGGCTAGGACTTCAAATTCTATGTTGAATAGGTATGGAGAAAGTAGGCAGCCTTGTCTAGTCCCTTATTTTAGTGGGATTGCTTTCAGCTTCTCACCATTTACTTTGATATTGGCTACTTGTTTGCTGTAGATTACTTTTATCATGTTTAGGTATGGGCCTCCAATTCCTGATCTTTTCAGGACTTTTATAATGAATGGGTGTTGGCTTTTGTCAAATGCTTTCTCCGCATCTGATGAGATGATCATGTGGTTTTTGTCTTTGAATTTGTTTATATAGTAGATTACATTGATGGATTTCTATATATTAAACCATCCTTGCATCCCTGGAATGAAACCTACTTGGTCAGGATGGATGAGTATTTTGATGTGTTCTTGGATTAGGTTAGCGAGAATTTTATTGAGTATTTTTGCATCGATATTCATAAGGGAAATTGGTCTGAAGTTCTCTATTTTTGTTAGGTCTTTCTGTGGTTTAGGTATCAGAGTAATTGTAATTGTGGAACTGGGATTAGATCTTCTTTGAAGGTCTGATAGAACTCTGCACTCAACCCATCTAGTCGTGGGCTTTTTTTGGTTGTGCGACCATTAATGACTGCTTCTAATTCTTTAGGGGATATAGGACTGTTTAGATCATTAACCTGATCCTGATTTAACTTTGGTACCTGGTATCTGTCTAGAAATTTGTCCATATCATCTAGGTTTTCCAGTATTGTTGAGTATAGTCTTTGGTAGAAGGATCTGATGGTGTTTTGGATTTCTTCAGTATCTGTTATTATGTCTCCCTTTTCATCATGGATTTTGTTAATTAGGATGCTGTCCCTGTGCCCTCTAGTGAGTTTGGCTAAGGGTTTATCTATCTTGTTGATTTTCTCAAAGAACTGCTCCTCCTTTGGTTGATTCTTTGAATAGTTCTTGTTTCCACTTGGTTGATTTCACCCATGAGTTTGATTATTTCCTCCAGTCTACTCCTCTTGGGTGAATTTTCTTCCTTTTTTTTCTAGAGCTTTTAGGTGTGTTGTCAAGCTGCTAGTGTGTGCTCTCTCTAGTTTCCTTTTGGAGGCACTCAGAGCTATGAGTTTTCATCTTAGAAATGCTTTCATTGTGTCCCATAGGTTTGGGTATGTTGTGGCTTCATTTTCATTAAACTCTAAAAAGTCTTTAATTTCTTTTTTTATTTCTTCCTTGACCAAGGTATCATTGAGAAGAGTGTTGTTCAGTTTCCACGTGCATGTTGGCTTTCTATTATTTATGTTGTTATTGAAGATCAGCCTTAGTCCATGGTGATCTGATAGTATGCATGGGACAATTTCAACATTTTGGTTTTCAACATTTTTGTATCTGTTGAGGTCTGTTTTGTAACCAATTATATGGTCAGTTTTGGAGAAGGTACCATGAGGTGCTGTGAAGAAGGTATATCCTTTTGTTTTAGGATAAAATGTTCAGTAGATATCTGTTAAATCCATTTGTTTCATTACTTCTGTTAGTTTCACTGTGTCCCTGTTTAGTTTCTCTTTCCAAGATCTGTCCATTGATGAAAGTGGTGTGTTGAAGTCTCCCGCTATTATTGTGTGAGGTGCAATGTGTGCTTTGAGCTTTACTAAAGTTTCTTTAATGAATGTTGATGCCCTTGCATTTGGAGCATAGATATTCAGAATTGAGAGTTCCTCTTGGATGATTTTACCTTTGATGGGTATGAAGTGTCCTTCCTTCTCTTTATTGATAACTTTGGGTTGGAAGTCGATTTTATTAGATATTAGAATGGCTACTCCAGCTTGTTTCTTCAGATCATATCCTTGGAAAATTGTTTTCCAGCCTTTCATTCTGAGGTAGTGTCTGTGTTTTCCCTGAGATGGGTTTCCTGTCAGCAGCAAAATTTTGGGTCCTGTTTGTGTAGCCAGTCTGTTAATCTATGTCTTTTTATTGGGGAATTGAATCCATTAATATTAAGAGATATTAAGGAAAAGTAATTGTTGCTCCCTATTATTTTTGTTGTTGGAGTTGGCATTCTGTTCTTGTGGCTGTTTTCTTTTAGGTTTGTTGAAGGATTACTTTCCTGGTTTTACTAGGGCGTGGTTTCCGTCCTTGTATTTTTTTTTTCTGTTATTATCCTTTGAAGGGCTGGATTCATGTAAAGATAACGTGTGAATTTGGTTTTATCATTGAATACTTTGGTTTCTCCATCTATGGTAGTTGAAAGTTTGGCTGTGTATAGTAGCCTGGGCTGGCATTTGTGTTCCTTTAGTGTCTGTATAACATCTCTCCAGGAACTTCCTGCTTTCATAGTTTCTGGTGAAAAGTCTGGGGCAATTCTGGTAGGCCTGCCTTTATATGTTACTTCACCCTTTTCCCTTACTGCTTTTAATATTCTATCTTTATTTAGTGCATTTGTTGTTCAGATTATTATGTGTCTGGAAGAATTTCTTTTCTGGTCCAGTCTATTTGGAGTTCTGTAGGCTTCTTGTATGTTCATCGGCATCTCTATCTTTAGATTGGGGAAGTTTTCTTCTATAATTTTGTTGAAGATGTTTGCTGGTCCTTTAAGTTGAAAATCTTCATTGTCATCTACTCCTATTATCCGTAGGTTTGGTCTTCTCATTGTGTCCTGGATTTCCTGGATGTTTTGAGTTAGGATCTTTTTGCATTTTGCATTTTCTTTGATTGTTGTTCCAATGTTCTCTATGGAATCTTCTGCACCTGAGATTCTCTCTTCCATCTCTTGTATTCTGTTGCTGATGCTGGCATGTATGGCTCCAGATTTCTTTCCTAGGTTTCTATGTCCAGCGTTGCCTCACTTTGGGTTTTCTTTATTGTGTCTACTTCCCTTTTTAGGTCTAGTACTGTTTTGTTCATTTCCATCTCCTGTTTAGATGTATTTTCCTGTTTTTCTTTAAGGACTTCTACCTGTTTGGTTGTGTTTTCCTATTTTTCTCTAAGGACTTGTAACTCTTTAGCACTGTTCTCCTTATTTCTTTAAGTGAGTTATTAAATTCCTTCTTTATGTCCTCTACCATCATCATGAGATATGCTTTTAAATCCGGGTCTAGCTTTTCTGGTGTGTTGGGGTGCCCAGGACTGGGTGAGGTGGGAGTGCTGCATTCTGATGATGATGAGTGGTCTTGGTTTCTGTTAGTAAGATTTTTATGTTTGCCTCTCTCCATCTGGTAATCTCTGGAGTTAGTTGTTATAGTTGTCTCTGGTTAGAGATTGTTCCTCTCGTGATTCTGTTAGCCTCTATCAGTAGAACTGGGAGACTAGCTCTCTCCTCTGAGTTTCAGTGGTCAGAGCACTCTTTGAAGGCAAGCTCTCCTCTTACAGGAAAGGTGCACAGATATCTGGCTTTTGGACCTGCCTCCTGGCAGAATATGAAGGCCTGAAACAGGACCTGTCCCAGAAGTTATGTTGCTTTGGCCTGTCACAGAAGCTGTTAGCTTCTGTAGTACACACTCTCACCAGAGCAGACTAGTCTCGGAGGGTCTGGGAACCAAGATGGCTCCTTCAGGTTCTCACGCAAAGCCCTCCAGGACAGGGAAGGTGCCCAGATGTCTGGAGCCTGAACGGGGTCTGCCTCAGAAGCTGTCATTTAGGGACCTTGGGGGGTGTCTTCAAACTCTGTGCCCAGGTGACCCGGTGCTGGTGCCGACCAGAAGGGATTTGGACCCTGGTCAGGCTGGGTTTTCTGCTTCCCTAGTGCTGTCTCAGGTCCCACATGATTGGATTGGAACAGAAGTTGTGTTCCACCCACCAGTGGTCCAAAGATAGTGTGGAGAGTCCTCTAGGGGACCTTGGGGGGTGTCTGCTGACTCTGCGCCCAAGGTGACCCAGTGCTGGTGCTGGCTGGAAGTGCTGTTTTTTTATTATACAATTTTTATTAGATATTTTCTTCATTTACAAGTCAAATGTTATCCTAAAAGTCCCTTATAACATCCCCCTACAATGCTCTACAACCCACCCACTCCCGCTTCCTAGCCCTGGCATCCCCCTGTATTGGGGCATATAATCTTGGCCAGACCAAGGACCTGTCCTCCCAATGATGGTCAATTGGGCCATCTTCTGCTACATATGCAGCTAGAGACATGACGTCTGAAAGTACTGGTTAGTTCATATTGCTGTTCCTCCTATAGGGTTACAGACCCCTTCATCTCCTTGGGTAATTTCTCTACCACCACCATTGGGGGTCCTGTGTTCCATCCAATAGATGACTGAGAATATCAACTTCTGTATCTGCCAGGCACTGGCATAGTCTCACAAGAGACAGCTATATCAGGGTTGTGTCAGCAAAATCTTGCTGGCATATGCAGTAGTGTCTGCATATGGTGGTTGATTATGTGATGGATCTCGGGATGGAGTAGTCTTTGAATGGTCCTTCCTTTGTCTCAGCTCTAAAAGCTTGTTTCTGTAACTCCTTACATGGGAGTTTTGTTCCCCATTTTAAGGAGGTGCAAAGTATCCATACTTCAGTCTTGCTTCTTCTTGAGTTTCATATGTTTTGCAAATTGTATCTTGGGTATACTAAGTTTCTGGGCTAATATTCACTTATCAGTGAATGCATATCATGTGAGTTCTTTTGTGATTGGGTTACCTCCCTCAGGATGATACCTTCCAGATCCATCCATTTGCCTAAGAATTTCATAAATTCATTGTTTTTAGTAGCTAAGTAGTATTCCATTGTGTAAATGTACCACATTTTCTGTATCTATTTCTCTGTTGAGGGACATCTGGCTTCTTTCCAGCTTCTGGCTATTATAAATAAGGGTGCTATGAACATACTGGAGCATGTTTTGTTTTGTTGTTGTTTGTTGTTTGTTTTTTTTCGAGACAGGGTTTCTCTGTGTAGCTCTCGCTGTCCTGGAACTCACTCTGTAGAACAGGCTGGCCTTTAAATCAATAATTTGCCTGTCTCTGCCTCTCAGGTGCTGAATCAAGGCTTGCACCACCACGCCCAGCTGGAGTATGTGTTCTTAGTACCTGTTGGAATATCTTATGGATATTTGGACAGGAGAGGTATTGCTGGATCCTCTGGTAGTACTATGTCTAATTTTCAGACGAACACCGAGACTGGTTTTCAGAGTGGTTGTACAAGCTTGCAATCCCACCAGCAATGGAGGAGTGTTCCTCTTTCTCCACATCCTCGCCAGCATCTGCTGTCACCTGAATTTTTGGTCTTAGCCATTCTAACTGGTGTGAGGTAGAATCTCAGGGTTGTTTTGTTTTGCATTTCCCTGATGATTAAGGGTATTGAACATTTTTCCAGGTGCTTCTCAGCCATTCAGTATCCCTCAGTTGAGAATTCTTTGTTTAGCTCTGTGCCCCATTTTTTAATGGAGTTCTTTGATTCTGGAGTCCAGCTTCTTGAGTTCTTTGTATATATTGGATATTAGTCCTCTATCAGATTTAGGATTGGTAAAAATCCTTTCCCAATCTGCTGGTTGCCTTTTTGTCTTATTGACCGTGTCTTTTGCATTATAGAAGCTTTGCAATTTTATGAGGTCTCATCTGTCAATTCTTGATCTTACAGCACAATCCATTGATGTTCTGTTCAGAAATATATCCCCTGTGCCCATATCTTTGAGACTTTCCCCTATTTTCTCAGGTTAAAGTTTTAATGTCTCTGGTTTTGTGTGAAGTTCCTTGATCCACTTAGACTTGAGCTTTGTACAAGGAGATAAGAATGGGTCAATTCACTTTCTTCTACATGATGACCTCCAGTTGTGCCAGCACCATTTGTTGAAAATGCTGTCTTTTTTCCACTGGATTGTTTTAGCACCTTTGTCAAAGATCAAGTGACCATAGGTGTGTAGGTTCATTTCTGGGTCTTCAATTCTATTCCATTGATCTACCTGTCTGTTGCTGTATCAGTACCATGTAGTTTCTATGACAATTGCTCTGTAGTACAGCTTGAGGTCAGGCATGGTGAAACCCCAAGAGGTTCTTTTATTGTTGAAAATAGTTTTTCCTATCCTAGGTTATTTGTTATACCAGATGAATTTGCAAATTGCCCTTTCTAACTCAGTGAAGAATTGAGTAGGAATTTTGATGGGGATTGCCTTGAATCTGTATATTGCTTTCAGCAGGATAGCCATTTTTACTATATTAATCCTGTCAATCCATGAGCATGGGAGATCTTTCCATCTTCTGAGATCTTCTTCAATTTCTTCAGATACTTGAAGTTCTTATCACACAGATCTTTCACTTCCTTAGTTAGACTCACACCAAGTTATTTTATATCATTTTTATTGTCTCCCTAACTAGTTTCTCAGCCTGTTTATACTTTGTGTAGAGAAAGGCCACTGATTTGTTTGAGTTAATTTTATATCTATCTACTGCACTGAAGCTGTTTATCAGGTTTGATGGTTCTCTGGTAAAATATTTAGGATCATTTTTATATACTATCATATCTGCAAATAGTGATATTTTGACTTCTCCCCTTCCAGTTTGTATCCCCCTGATGTCCTTTTGTTGTCTAATTGCTCTGGCTAGGACTTCAAGTACTATATAGAATAGGTAGGGAGAAAGTGGGCAGCCTTGTCTAGTCCCTGATCATAGTGGGATTGCTTCATGTTTCTCTCCATTTAGTTTGATTTTGGCTACTGGTTTGCTGTATATTGCTTTTAATGTGTTTATGTATGGGCCATGAATACCTGAACTTTCCAAGACTTTCATCATGAAACAGTGTTGGATTATGTCAAATGTTCTCTCATTATCTAATGAGATGATCAGGTTGTTTTTAGCTTTGAGTTTATTTATATAGTGGATTACATTGATGGATTTCCATATTAAAAATAAAAATTCCTTCATCCCTGGGATGAAGCTTACTTGATCATGATAGATGATTTTTTTTATGTGTTCTTAGATTCAGTTTTCGAGAATTTTATTGAGTATTTTTGTATTGATGTTCATAAGGAAAATTGGTCTGAAGTTCTCTTTCATGGTTGGGTCTTTATGTGGTTTAGGTATCAGAGTAATTGTGGCTTCACAGAATGAATTGGGTAGAGTACCTTCTGTTTCTATTTTGTGGGGTAGTTTGAGGAGAATTGGAATTAGGTCTTCTTTGAAGGTCTGATAGAACTCTGCAGTAAACCCTTCTGGTCCTGGGCTTTTATTGGTTGGAAGACAAATAATGACTACTTTTATTTTTTAGGGGATATGGGGCTATTTCAATTATTAATCTGATCCTGATTTAATTTTGGTACCTGGTATCTGTCTAGAACATTTTCCATTTCATCCAGGCTTTCCTTTTTGTTGAGTATAGCCTTTTGTACTAGGATCTGATGATGTTTTGGATTTACTCAGGTTCTGTTGTTATGCCTCTCTTTTCATTTCTGATTTTGTTAATTAGGCTACTGTCCCTTTTCCCTCTAGTTAGTCTAGCTAAGGGTTTATCTATGTTGTTGATTTTCTCAAAGAACCATTTTCTCCTGTGGTTGATTCTTTGTATAGTTCTTTTTGTTTCCACATGGCTGATTTCTGCCCTGAGTTCGATTATGTCCTGCTGTCTACTCCTCTTGGGTGAATTTGCTTCCTTTTGTTCTAGAGCTTTTAGGTGTGCTGTCAAGCTGCTAGTGTATGCTCTGCCTAGTTTCTTTTAGGCAGCTCTCAGAGTTATGAGTTTTCCTATTAGTACTGCTTTCATTGTGTCCCTTAAGTTTGGGTATGTTGTGGCCTCATTTTCATTAAACTCTAAAAATCTTTATGTTCTCTATTTATTTCTTCCTTGACCAGGGTTCATTGAGTAGAGTGTTCTTCAGCTTCCATGTGAATGTTACCTTTCTATTATTTATGTTGTTATTGAAATTCAGCCTTAGTCCGTGATGATATGATAGGATGCACGGGATCATTTCAATATTTTTGTATCTGTTGAGACCTCTTTTTTTCTACCTATTATATGGTCAGTTTTTTAGAAGGTAACATGAGGTGCTGAAAAGAAGGTATATCATTTTTGTTTTAGGATAAAATGTTCTGTAGATATCTGTTAAATCCATTTGTTTCATAACTTCTCTTAGTTTCAATGTGTCTCCGCTTAGTTTCTGTCTTCAGGATCTGTTCAATGATGAGAGTAGGGTGTTGAAGTCTCTCAGTATTATTGTGTGGGGTACAATGTGTGATTTGAGCTTTACTAAAGTTTCCGTAATGAATGTGGCTGCCCTTGCATTTGGAGCATAGATATTCAGAATTATATTCAGACCTATAGTTCTAATAGGTCTGCCTTTATTTTTACTTGACCTTTCTCCCGTTCTGCTTTTAATATTCTATCTTTATTTACCTTTGATGTGTATGAAGTGCACCTCCTTGTCTTTATTGGTAACTTTGGGGTGGAAGTCAAATTTTATTCGATATTAGAATGGGTACTCCAACTTGTTTCTTTGGAATAATTGTTTGGAAAATTGTTTTCCAGACTTTTATTCTGAGGTTGTGTCTGTCTTTGTCCCTGAGTTGGGTTTCCTGCATGCATCAAAATGTTGGGTCCTGTTTACATTGCCAGTCTGTTAGCCTTTGTCTTTTTATTGGGGAATTGAATTCATTGATATTAAGGGATATTACAGAAATGTAGTTATTGCTTCCTCTTATTTTTGTTGTTAGAATTGGGGTTCTGTTCTTGTGGCTGTCTTATGTTTGTTGAAGGATTACTTTCTTGCTTTTTCTTGGGCATAGTTTCTGTCCTTGTGTTGGAGTTTTTCTTTTATTATCCTTTGAAGGGTTGGGCTCATGGAAAGATATTGTGTGAATTTGTTTTTTCATGGAATACCTTGGTTTCTCCATCTATGGTAATTGAGAGTTTTGCTGGGTATAATAGCCTGGGCTGGCATTTATGTTTTCTTAGGGTCTGCATAACATCTGTCCTAGACCTTCTGGCTTTTATAGTCTCTGGTGAGAAGTCTGGTATAATTCTAATAGGTCTGCCTTTATATGTTACTTGACCTGTCTCCCTTACTGCTTTTAATATTCTATCTTTATTTAGTGCATTTGTTGTTCTGATTATTATGTGTTGGGAGGAATTTCTTTTCTGGTCCACTCTATTTGGAGTCCTATAGGCTTCTTAAGTGTTTGTTCATGGGCATCTCTTTCTTTAGGTTTGGGAAGTTTTCTTCTATAATTTTGTTGAAGATATTTACTGGCCGTTTAACTTGAAAATCTTCATTCTCATCTATACCTATTATCCTTAGGTTAAGTCTTCTCATTGTGTTCTGGATTTCATGGATGTTTTGGGTTAGGATATTTTTGCTTTTGCATTTTGTTTGATTGTTGTGTCCATGATCTCTAATGCAGTCTTCTGCACCTGAGATTCTCTCTTCTATCTCTTGTATTCTGTTGCTAATTTTCACATCTATGGTTCCTGATTTTTTTCCTAGGTTTTCCATCTCCAGAGTTGTCTCCCTTTGGGTTTTCTTCATTTTTTCTACTTCTCTTTTTAGATCTTGGATGGTTTTACTCAATTCCATTACCTGTTTGTTGGTGTTAATCTGCAATTCTTTAAGTGGTTTTTGTGTTTCCTCTTTAAGGATTTCTACATGTTTAGAGTTTTTTCCTGTAATTCTTTAAGGACTTCTACCTGTTTAGCAGAGTTCTCCTGTCTTTCTTTAAGTGGGTTATTAATGTCCTTCTTAAAATCCTCTACCACCAACATGAGGTATGATTTTATATCTGAGTCTTGCTTTTTGGGTGTGTTGGGGTATCCAGGACTCTCTGTGGTGGGCATACTGGGTTCTGATGATGCCCAGTGGTCTTGGTTTCTGTTAGTAAGAATCTTACATTTGCCTTTTGCCATCTGGTAATCTCTGGTGCTTATGTTATAGCTGCCTCTGGCTGAAGCATGTTCCTCCTATGATTCTGTTATCCTCTGTCATCACTCCTGGGAGTCCAACTCTCTCTTGAGTCCCAGTGGTAAGAGTACTCTCTGCAGGCAAGCTCTCCTCTTGCAGGGCAGGTGTCCAGAAGTCTGGACCTCTGATCCACCTCCTGAGTCCTAGGGTCAGATCTCTCCCTGGAGGCTGACTCTATTCTGGCAAAGAAGGTGCCCAGGAGTCTGTGTCTCAGCTCTGCCTCCTGGCTGAGGATTAAGGCCTGAAGGGACCCTCTCCAAGAAGTTCTGTTGCTTCTGCTGCCCACATGCTCTCCAGTGATCCCAAGTTTTTGGGTGTGCTAAGGGGCCTATGGCTTTGGGAGTCCTCTGGGGACCTTGGCCTCCTATGTCAGGTTCACATGGAAGATGGTGGAGGCTGGCCCTGACTGGAATGAATACCAGCCTCTGGCTGGATGGGGTTCCTTTGTCCCTGTTCCTGCTGTCACAAGACCCTCTGCAATTCTTTGGAAGTGATGTTGCATTCCACTCACCAGTGATCCGGAGGTCCTGGGTGTGCAGGGGGGCTGTGGCATGAAGAGTCCTTTGGGGACCTTGGCACCTTCTGCCTGGTTCTCACCAAAGATCACAAAATGTTTTCAAGTTTATACAATTACATTTATATTTAGTAGATCTTTGTTTTTGTTTTTGTTGTTGTTGTTGTTGGGGTTTTTGTTTTGTTTTGTTTTGTTGTTTTTTTGTTTTTTTTGTTTGTTTGTTTTTGTTTGTTTTGGTTTTTTTTGTTTTTTGTTTTTTGTTTTTTGTTTTTTTTTTTGTTTTTTTTTTTTTTGAGACAGGGTTTCTCTGTGTAGCCCTGGCTGTCTTGGAACTCTGTAGACCAGGCTGGCCTTGAAATCAGAAATTCACCTGCCTCTGCCTCTGCCTCCCAAGTGCTGGGATTAAAGGTGTGCACCACCACCGCCTGGCTCATAATCAATACTTAAGATAAAATAAAATGGAAACTACTTGCTAATTCTTTAAAAGTATAATGCAGTGATGCTTAAACCAGGTGGATTTATCGAAAATGAACTGACTGTGAGAAAAAGCCTTTATATTGCTACACGCAGACAACATAGAGTACACAATGTCAGAAAACACAGGAAAACATTTTGTGTTCTTTACCCTCAATTAATTATGCTGAGACAATTAATAACTTATTAAATGGGTAATGACTTCCTTTCATATAGTCTATACATTTCCAAAACAATTATTAAACTTACAGTACAATTATTTCAACCTTAAGCCATTCAAAGTAGTCACATTCTTTAATTAAAACAATGTATTTTACCATTAAGAAAAGAAAAAAAATCAGAAGATGGAACTCTATTTTGATTTAAAGTATAGAAAAACATAAACAAAGCTATTATGAGAAGATAGAGTAATGTGTGTGTGTGTCTGTGTGTATGTATGTATGTATATATATATATATATATATATATATATATATATATATATATATGAGTATACATTGTTGATGTAACTACTTTAAGTCCTCATTAGAACAACTATTCATAGAAAGTCTGATATAATGATGTTTCACGGTTGGATAATGTCAGAAGTAAGTATGAAGGCAAAATATCCATTCTGGAGTGAGAGAAAAACTATGCAAGTAGCATACAAATCATGCTATTTTATATAGAAAATAGAAGAACAGAAAGCTTGTTTATAATTGGACACTTTGTTTTGTATATTCAGGTTTAAAACCTGTGTTCTCTTAAGATCTTTAAAAAAAAATTATTCCATTCATTTGCATCTAAAATAATTTCCCACTTCCTGGCTACCCCACCACAAGCTCCTCATTCTATAACCTCCCTCTCCTCCCTCCCCTTTGTCTCTGTGAGAGTGCTCCCCAACACATGCACCTTCTCCCACCCTACCCTTCCAGCACTCCCTACGCTGGGGCATCAAACTTCCACAGGACCAGGAGCCTCCCTTCCATTGATGTCAGACAGGGCTATCCTCTGCTACAAATGTATCTGGAGCCATGGATCCCTCTCTGTACACTCCTTGTTCTTGTCCCTGGGAAAACTGGGTTGTCTGGCCAGCTGATATTATTCTACCTATGGGTTGTAATCCTCCTCAGCTCCTCTAGATCTTCAACTATCTCCCCCATGAGGTTCCCTGAGCTCAGTCTGATGGTTGGCTCCCAGCATCCACATCTGCATTGGTCAGTTGCTGGTTGAAGAAGATAGGAAGACAAAGAGAAAGGAGAAACAGAATTAGAAAAAGAGAGAAGACTTGGGAGGAGTTGTGGGTGAATAAAATCATAATATATTTTGTAAAATTCTCAAACAAATAATAAAAACCTAAAAGACAAATGAGCAAGCAAGAAAGGAAACACACACACACACACACACACACACACACACACACACACACACACAGAGAGAGAGAGAGAGAGAGAGAGAGAGAGAGAGAGAGAGAGAGAGAGAGAGAGAGAGAAAGGTGTGTCTGGATAGGGGCATGTGGATTCGTTAATGAGTGACTACAGTCAAATGTCCCTAGGCCTGGGGTACTCTTCCAACCATTCATAGAAGCAGCTCTTGGACAGTATGGTTTCTAACAGAGGGTGTATCTTGTATGCATATATATAACTATTGCTAATTACATAATTATTGCACAATTACATGCATGCAACTACAATCTGGGCTTATTTTTAATATTCCCCAATATTTTGTATCACTCCACTCATTCATAATATACAAATATAGTAAAGAAGTAAAATTCTCGTTTTGATTTTTAGTTTTCAAAATGATTAATAATGTAGAATATTACGTATACCTCTTAGTTGTTTATCTGCATTTGCCCACTTTAAACCTTAAATCATGTGTTTCTTTCTATTGATTTGATCACCTAAGATATTTTTGTATGAACTCTGTACGAGAGTGGACTTTAAAAATATTTTCTCCCATTTGGAAAGTTGACATATCACTCAATCATTTTCTTAATTTGCACTACTTTAGCATTTTTACTTAGAGTAATTTTTTTACTTACACTAACCTATTTTAGTTGGAATTTAAAGAAAATAATATTTCAAATGCTTATATTGAAATCTAATTTCTGGTTCATGATTAATTACTACAAGAAATATTTTACAGTTAATAACTTTTTTCTGATCCTTGCCATACTTGGATCGTATCATAATGCTTGATGATAGTGAGAAATATATCCATGACACTGAATGAATTTTGAAATAGTCTCTTTAGTGCATATTGCTTCCATAACAAAGTTCATGTCCACTATTACATACACTAGACTGAAAGCCAGATTAGGTAAAATTTCAATTTATTTCATCGGAAAGTTCCAAAAACCAGTGTTAACACAGGCTTGTGAAATTTTGACCTAATTATGGCTAGCAATAATTTGAAATATGTGTTGCCACATATATTAGAATATTCTGGGGAATAACCATCAAATGAAATGCTCCAAATGACACCAGTCTTTCCTTCATCTTCATTTTAACTTTTGAATCTTCCTACTCATCTCCCCATACCTCCATATCTGGCCTCTGCCTTCAGAACCCGCCCTTGCTACACCAAAGAAAAGAGAAAACTAAAAAGAAATCTGTGATATGTCATGGCATGTCACACAATATAGCCATTTGCCTAAACAGCTTTATTTGTAAATTTTCATTGCAGTGAGTAATTCCTCTGGATCAAGACCTCAGGCTTATGCTACAGTATCAGTATTTGATCCTCAACAGGACTCCCCTCAGATATCCTATTGCTGTCTACTGTCATGGAGATCCAAAAGCTTTACTTCTGCAGGACAAACCACTTCATGTACTCCAGAAGTTCATGGATGAGGCAGTTGTTGGGGTGTTCCAACTCAAAGTCCCTGAATAAAGCTGAGGTAGTGGGTCTGCCCTTTCTCCTGCACTTGTCCCACTAGGGCCAGCTCTTCTGTTTGGCCCAGATGAGAGGCTCGGCCAGCTCATGCCTTCTGGGACAGCTTTCCCACACCATTTCAGCAAGGGGTGGGGTCAGACCTCCCATATCCTTGACACCAGGGCCAGCTCTCCTGTATTCATTCCATCAGGGTCAACTCTACTGTGCTGCTGAGGTAAGGTGCAGGGATGGTCTCTTGAGTCTTGCAGCCAGCAAGGTGTGGGGTAGAGAGTGACCAGCTTTCTGCTCCCATATCCTAGGGACCAGTTTTCCCTCACGTTAGGGTACAGACAGCTCTCCAGAGTGGCATAGCAGAGCAGTGGTGAGACCAGCTGTGCACAATCCTCAGACATGAACATGGACCCATGTACAGTCCAGACCAAAGACCTTCACATACCCTTTGGTAGTAATATGGGCCACTGGCATTGACACAAACCCCTACTGCTCAGGGCCTTGGACCCAGGTATGGCCCTCAGCAACAGCACTGACAGGGACATTTCCATGGCCTC
Source organism: Mus musculus (assembly GCF_000001635.26). Lineage (NCBI taxonomy): Eukaryota > Metazoa > Chordata > Mammalia > Rodentia > Muridae > Mus > Mus musculus. The sequence continues at coordinate 80,314,307 of NC_000079.6, forward strand.
AGGTGGCCATGTTAGGCATTTCTCATTATCCTTGTATCTTAAGTTAGGGCTCTCTTCACAGTACATGAGCCATCTGCTTCTCTTTCTCTTCCATCTCTCCACCATATATTTGTCTATTGTAGTGGTACTTACCCACGTGCTCTGCATGAGAGAAGGTGCTGGAAAGCTTCTGTAAGGCAAAAGACATAGTCGATAAGACAAACCAGTAACCTACAGATTGGGGAAAAATCTTCACTAACTCCACATCTGATAGAGGGCTAATATCCAAATATTTAAAAATCTCAAGAAGTTAATCACCCAAACAAAAAACAACCCAATCAAAAAAATGGGCACTAAACCGAATTCACAACTGAGGAATCTTGAATGGCTGGGAAGCACCTAAAGAAATGTTCAAAGTCCTTAGTGATCAGAGAAATGCAAACCAAAATGAGCCTGAAAATCCTTACACCAGTCAGCATGGCAAAGATCAAAACCTCAGGTGACAACACATGTTGAAGAGGATGTGGAGAAAGAGAAGCATTCCTCCATTGCTGGTGGGATTGCAAACTGGTACAACCACTCTGGAAATCAATCTGATGGCTCCTCAGAAAATTGGAAATAGATCTACCTGAAGACTCAGCTATACCACTCTTGGGAATATACCCAAAGGTGCCCCGCTATGCCACAGGGGCATGTGCTCCACTATGTTCATAGCTGCCTTATTTGTGATAGTCAGAATCTGGAAACAACCTAGATGTCCCATGACAGAAGAATGGATACAGAAAATGTGGTTCATTTAAACAATGGAATATTACTCAGCTATTAAGAACAAGGACATCCTGAGTTTTGCAGGGAAATGGATGGAACTAGAACATATCATCCTGAGTGAGGTAACTCAGACCCCAAAAGACATGCATGCTATGTACTCACTAATAAGTGGATATTATCCCCCATAAAAAATTACAGAACACAGTCCACAGAGTTCAAAAGGCTCAACAAGCTGAAGTGCCCAAGTGAAGATGCCTGAGTCCCGATGGGAGAGAGAAGAAAACAATCACAAGGGAGGGACTTGGGAGGGAAAGTAGATGGGTTGGGTGTCGGGGGCAGGTATTGGGTTAGGGAAAAGGACTGAAGACTGAGAGCCTGCAGAAAGATTATAAACAGGCAACTTCAGGAAATAGGAGTTTGGGGGACTCCCTAGAATGCACCATAGACCTGGGACGTGAGCTTTAACTTTTTAAGTAACTTAAAGATATTTTTTTATTTCAGAACACTCAATATGCATAATATTTTCTTTCCAGCATATCATAGCACCATTTATAGAGATGTTTTTGACTTTTATTATATGACAAGCATATTGCCATCAGCATAATATTTTCTAAATAAAGAACCATTGAAAGGTTAAATCAAATTGCCTTTTTGATAAACAGTTAAGAGGATACCAAATAATAAGTGAAATGTAGATGAAAACTTTTGTATTTTTGAACATTAAAAAAACCATGATATTAATATAGCTCCAGGTTGAGCTTGACTACCATGCATGAAGCCTAAATTTTCAGCTCAAGCATTGATTAGACAAGAAGTAATAATTTACAGTACATACCAAAATTTTAGAGCAAAAATTTTTTCAGATTCTTTCCCCAAATTAAGATAAACATTTGAGAAGGTACATATGCTTAATCTGATATAATCATTACACAATGCAAATATGTATCAAAATACCACATGGTAGCCCATTTATATGTACATTTTAATTATCACTTTAAAAATTCTCCATTTAATCAGTACAGTAAAACAGCTAAAACTACAGAAATCTTTTCATCTAAAAGACCTTGATAGTACATATTCATGACCAAAGGTACATACTCAAATGTTGCAGTATATTCATATCTTTAAATGCCTTTTGTATTTCAAAGTATAAAGATATCTATGCATTTATCTTTAAATATTCAAAGATGCATATGTAAATATTATCAACCACATAATTTTAAAATACTGACAAAAATTCTTAGAATAGATGAAATGGAGGGATATCCTAACGTTCAGCAGATATATGGAAAGGCAATCAGCATCGTCAGCTGAGAGACAAATACGAAGTAATAACACATTAGAGCAAGTCTTTGTGAGACATGGAACAAATGCAACTTTCATGAAGAAAAAGAATCTCACACAAACACTTGGTTGCAATTGTGTAGACTAATCTTGGCTCATAAGCGCACAAAGGCAGAGCACAGCTATACTCATGTGCTGCATGATTGGACAATAGTAGAGTTCACATACATAATACGCAGAAATATAATGGTGCTAAATATGAAAAGAGGCTTACCTCTTCATACAACAATGAAATGCAATGTATTACACATAACTATAAGATAATGTTACTATAAATTAATTGACTGTGTTTCTGGTTAAGAATTAAGCCTCCATCACAAGATCAAACTTGTCTTAGTTACTCTTTTAATTTTGTAAAGTGATATTATTACCAAAGAAACTTAGAAAATAAACAATTTATTAGAGACTTGCTTATAGTTTTAGTAGGTGATTGCATGATCATATTGGCAGGGAACATGAATGTAGGAAGGAAGGCACGGTGCAAGAGTGATGGATCGAAGACTACAGCTGAACTACAAGCAAGAGACACAGATAGAGTGCACCTGGCATGGTCTTTAGAAACATCAAAGTAAAACCCTGGTGCCGCATCTCCTCCAGCAAGGCTACATCTTCTAATCCTTCTTAAATGGTCCACAAACTAAGGATGAAGTATTCAAATATAAGAACCTATGACATTCATTCTATCCCAAACCACCTCATTCTATCCCCTGGCCTTGAAAGACTTGTGGCTTTACATAATGCAAATTCCATTCAGTACAACTTCAAAAGTCTCACAGTCATTCACAGTCACAGCACTATTTAAAAGTGTAAAACTCTATTCTGAGATGCAAGGCAGTCTCTTATAATCACCTGTAAAATTAAAATCAAAATGCAAATCACACTCTTCCAACATATAATGGCACTGAACATGCATTACTATTCCAAAATGAACTAAAGTGGGCACAGTGAGAAAACAATTGACCAGTGCAAGACTGAAACATACCAAGGTAGACTCCAAATCCTGTAGATGTATGTGTGATGTCAAAGGGTAACTTAGAGCTATCATTTCTCCCAGCTTTGTTGACTGTACTACATTTCTCTATCTTCAGTGGATTCTATGTCCTCTTAGAAGTTCTCTTTGGCAGACATCTAATTTCTTGGAATTGCCAGTGTAATCCAGGTTTCACTTGCATTGCTGCAGGCAGTGGACTTTCCAACCTGCCAGTTAGGGCCACCCCTGTTATAATTCTGGCCTCACTGACTATCCTCGACCTCAGAGAAAAATTTCACAATGCTATACACCCAGAATCTTGGTAAAGACAAAACCAGGTGGCAAAACCTGCCAGGTTATTCTGTTTTTACTAGAACCTGCCTTCCACCCTTTGAATTGCACTAGCAGAAGCTTTGACTTGTTGATTCTTTACAATGTTGTATTAGCTTTCCTTTTTATATGTTCTAGGGTTAGTTTTCCCAGGTCTCTTTTTAAGTCTCTACACCCTTCATTTCAAATAGCATCCAGATTTTCTTTAAATTTCTCATCTCTTTGAGACAATATTTGCTTTGAACATTGTTTTACTGCTTTTTTCTTTTTCTCCTCAACTTGAACCTTCTATATCTTTTCCTTTGGTTTGCTTCTTGTCATGTTAGATATGCATAAGCCAGATGACTAATAACCACGGAGCAGGTTGTCTTGAAATATCCTTTGCTAACAATTAATCCCCAATTCTACAATTTAGAATACAGGATATTTTAGGAAAAAGGAAAATCAGACACATTCTTTGCCATAATTTAAAAGTGCTGTATGGTCCAGTTGCTAACCTTGTTCCACTCTGAAACATCTTGAACTAAGCCTCCATAGTCCACATTGATCTCAGCAGTACTGTTTTTCATTCTTCTACTAAGATGGCTAGTTAAGACAAACCTAGAGCACTCCACAACTCTCCCAATCCAAATCCCACAGTCCACCAACAAGTAGCATAGTCAGGCCTATAAAAATATCCCATTACTGGTATGACTTCTGTCTTCTACTCTTCTATTAATGTTAAAAGACAAAATAACCACATTTCTTCCAACAAGGCCTTACCTCTTAATTCTTCCTAAACTGTAAACCAAATATTCAAATATATGTGCCTATGAGAAATGTTCTCATTAAAATCCATGTAAAACCTATTCTTGGTATCATTGACTGGGCAAAAACTTCATAGTAAGCTAGTCTGTAGGTCTTAAGGGAGAACCTAGTACTATTGTTCTGCTAAATGAACACAGTCACAAATTTTTCTGTATGTTCTTTTCTTTATATCCATAAATTAATATGTCTTTTAACCATCATCAGAAAAGCTTCTTTTTACAATAGTTGTGAATTAATACAGAAAGTCTAAAACAGTAAAAGTAAACAGAATAAGAGACTATAGTATTTGCTAGGCCCCAGCATAGTCTCACAAGAGACAGCTATATCTGGGTCCTTTCAGCAAAATCTTGCTAGTGTATGCAATGGACTTGCAAACTTTATATGCCCCAGTACAGGGGAACGCCAGGAACAAAAAGGGGGAGTGGGTGGGTAGGGGATTGGGGGTGTGTGTATAGGGGACTTTTGGGATAGCATTGAAAATGTAAATGAGGAAAATACCTAATTAAAAAAAGAGAGAGAGACTATAGTATGCTAAGCTATAAATGGGACATCTGTAACACACCTCCTCCTTGCATGGTTCAGGAATCATTGTTGAAGTGATGGGAGAAAGGTTATAAGAACCAGATTGAGTAGACATTGGTATCAAAACTATATTAGCTAGCCAAAACAGCACAGTCATTTATATAAACATGAAGAAACTGTTATTGTGTGTATAAATGTTGTATAAGATCAACCCAGCAAAGTATTAGAATAGATGGAAGTTCATAACGTCCCACTCTTTCTGCAGAACTAATGGCAACTGCAAACTTCTAAGGTACAGATAGTGTTTTGTTTTGTTTTGTTCTGTTCTGTTCTGTTCTGTTCTGTTCTGTTCTGTTCTGTTCTGTTCTGTTCTGTTTCAGGAATGTAAGTTCTGAAAGTCTCTCCATGCTCCAGTAACAGGTCCTGTAACTGTGCTATATATGCTGCACTAAGTGAGCTCATTGGATACTAATTTAAAAGGGTGAAATAATAAAATTGATTAGAAAGTAAGTAGAGTGATAGTGGAGTAATTTGAGGGAAGGTAGTGATAAATAGACTTGATCAAAATATATGTATAATATATAATAAACATATGAGTGTTAAATACTTTTAAAATAGCAGATAGTTATATATAGCAGATAACGATTGAAAGGATAGCACTTATTGATTTATATATGTGCTGTATCATAATTTTACCATTGCAATATATTTGAGAATGTAAATGAATATATTTATATACATAATTATATTACATATTATTTCTATTATTTACTGTTTACATTACCTCATATAAACCAAAAAATGTCCTGCAAGAGTTTTTCCAAAGGCAAGTATTTTAGATATGAGAGATGATGGCTTTATGTGCAATGTTTGAGATCTTCAATGGGACAAAAGTGAGACAGAACAGTGATATCAATGATCTTGACCCTGAGTAGACCTATCCTAATTTCTTTGTTTGTGTTAGATTTGTAAGAACAAATTTTACAAAAGAGGAAGTAAATATTTTAAAATAGAAAATGCAATAATATAAACAGAGGACATATTTGGTAAAGCCTAACAAAATAGCTTCTTTTTAGGCTATTGATACAAATAGTAAAGAAGAAATTTTTGAAGTTTATAAAGTAAAAGTAGATATGGATAGGGATAGATTTCTACCCATATACTCAAAAATTAGAATGATGTTACCCCTTATTATGGAAATTACTCTTTGCAAGAAAAAGTATCCAATTACAGAAAACTACAGCCAATCAAATGCAGAACTTTGTACCTCAGACTCAGTGAATACATTTACAAAACACTCTCACACCTAAGGGTTAGGGAACATTGAGCAAGAAGGAACAGAAAACTTTTAAAATGCAGTGGATCAGGTACTTTGTTATGCGATTTTGTCTCCTAATAAGGACAGAATCTGCACACAAGAAGGCATACCAACATACCTTCACAAATGAGAAATAAACAAGGATGACATCACTAGACATGTCAAAGTGGATCAACAAAGCTCACAAGGTCTCAAAAGGAACTATTGGCAACTGAGAAATGCTAGGAGTGGGAAACATAGTCCTCCCTCGGGAAGAGCACAAAAATTTATTGTTGAGTCCCAATCAGCACTGCAAACATACATTCAAGTAACATAATATGGACTGAACACATTGTATTTCAGAATATGTATATACAAATACATACACACATACAATAACTCTTTTTAAATGGCTATTAATTTGAAGGCAAGCTGTAGAATGTGGGAGTACCACAACTATGAAATAAACATCTAGAAAATGGAAGGTTTCTAGGAACCTTAGAAAAGTTCTCTGTTGATCTTCTATCCCAGGTCTCCAAGAGACCAGTCCAAGCAGGAGAGCAAGTGGGCTGCAGAAGCAAAAGACCTTCTTGGACAGGGTCCCTTCCAGACTTCATCCTCAGCCAGGAGCCTGATCTGAGACCCAGACATCTGGGTACCTTTCCCACCAGAGGAGAGTCAACTTCTAGGGTGGGCTCTGACTCTGGAACACAGGTGAGTGTGCCATCTTGTATCCCAGGCCTCTCAGAGACCAGTCCACTCAGAAGAGCACTAGGGTCAGAGAAGCAACAGAGCTTCTTGGACAGGGTCCCTTCCGACTTAATATTCAGCCAGGAGGTGAATCTGAGTGTCAGACCTCTGTTCTTGCCTGCAGGGAATACTCTGTCCACTGGGACTCAACAGGGAGTTGAAATCCCAGGAGTACTGACAGAGGCTAATAGAATCACAGGAAGAAGAAGCTCCAGCCAAAGACAGCTAGACCATATAACACCAGAGATTACCAGATAGTGAAAGGCAAACATAAGAATCTTACTAACAGAAACCAAGGCCACTGGGCATCATCAGAACCCAGTACTCCCATCACAGCAAGTCCTGGATACCCCAACACATCCAAAAGGCAAGATTCAGACTTAAAATTATATCTTATGATGCTGGTAGAGGATTTTTTATATATTTTTTATTATTACGTATTTTCCTCAATTACATTTAGAATGCTATCCCAAAAGTCCCCCATACCCTACCCCCCTACTTCCCTACCCACCCATTCCCATTTTTTGGCCCTGGCATTCCCCTGTACTGGGGCATATAAAGTTTGCGTGTCCAATGGGCCTCTCTTTCCAGTGATGGTCAACTAGGCTATCTTTTGATACATATGCAACTAGAGTCAAGAGCTCCGGGGTACTGGTTAGTTCATAATGTTGTTGCACCTACAGGGTTGCAGATCTCTTTAGCTCCTTGGATACTTTCTCTAGCTTCTCCATTGGGGGCCCTGTGCTCCATCTAATAGCTGACTGTGAGCATCTACTTATGTGTTTGCTAGGTCCCTGCCTAGTCTCACAAGAGACAGCTATATCAGGGTCCTTTCAGCAAAATCTTGCTAGTGTGTGCAATGGTGTCATCGTTTGGAGGCTAATTATGGGATGAATCCCTGGATATGGCAGTCTCTAGATGGTCCATCCTTTTGTCTCAGCCCCAAACTTTCTCTCTGTAACTCCTTCCATGGGTGATTGTTTCCATTTCTAAGAAGGGGCAAAGTGTCTACACTTTGGTCTTCGTTCTTCTTCAGTTTCATGTGTTTTGCAAATTTTATCTTATATCTCGGGTATACTAAGTTTCTGGGCTAATATCCACTTGTCAGTGAGTACATATCATTTGAGTTCTTTTGTGATTGTGTTGCTGGTAGAGGATTTTAAGAAGGGCATTAATAACTCACTTAGAGAAATACAGAGAAACACTGCTAAGCAGGTAGAAGTCCTTAAAGAGGAAGCACAAAAATCCTTTAAAGAATTATAGGAAAACACTACCAAACAGGTGATGGAAATGAACAAAACCATCCAAGATCTAAAAATGAAAGTAGAAACAATAAAGAAACCCAATAGGAGATAACTCTGGAGATAGAAATCTAGGAAAGAAATCAGGAACCATAGATGCAAATATCATTCAAGTGATGGAAGAGAGAATCTCAGGTGCAGAAGATTCCGTAGAAAACATGGACACAACAATCAAAGAAAATGTAAAATGCAAAAAGATCCTAACTCAAAACATCCAGGAAATCCAGGACACAATGAGAAGACTTAACCTAAGGATAATAGGTATAGATGAGAATGAAGATTTTCAACTTAAACATTATACAAAATTACAGAAGAAAACTTCCGGGACCTACGGAAAGAGATGCCCCAAAACACACAAGAAGCCTATAGAACTCCAAAATTCTGTACCAGAAAGGAAACTCCTCCTGAATCATAATAATCAGAACAACAAATGCACTAAAAAAGGTAGAATATTAAAAGCAGTAAGGGAAAAAGGTCAAATAACATATAAAGGCAGACCTATTAGATTTACACCAGACTTCTCATTGGAGACTCTGAAAATCAGAAGATCTTGGGCAGACGTCATATGGACCCTAAGAATACAAAAATGTCAGCCCAGGCTACTAAATCCAGCAAAACTCTAAATTATCATAGATGGAAAAAACAAGGTATTCCATGACAAAGCAAATTTACACAAGATCTTTCCACAAATCCAGCCCTTCAAAAGATAATAAAGGGAAAACTCCAACACAAACAGGGAAACTAAGCTCAAGAAAAAGTAAGAAAGTGATCTTTCCACAAACCTAAAGAAGATAGCCACATGAACAGAATTCCAAATCTAACAACAAAAATAACAGGCAGCAAGAATAGCTTTTCCTAATTATCTCTTAATATCAATGGACTCAATCCCCCCCCCCCTTCAAAAAAAAAGACATAGACTAACAGACTAGCAAATAAACCGGACCCAACATTTTGCTGTATACAGGAAACCTACCTCAGGGACAAAGACAGTCACTACCTCAGAGTAAAAGGCTGGAAAACAATTTTCCAAGGAAATGGTCCCAAGAAACAAGCTGGAGTAGCCATTCTAATATCGAATAAAATCAACTTCCAACCCAAAGTTACCAAAAAAGACAAGGAGAGGCATTTCATATTCATCAAATCTAAACTCCTCCAAGATGAACTTTCAGTTCTGAATACCTATGCTCCAAATGCAAGGGCATCCACATTCATTAAAAAAAAAAAAAAAAGGAAGAAAAAACCTATAATACAGCTCAAAGCACACTTTCCACCACACACAATAATAGTGGGAGATTTCAACACACCACTCTCATCAATGGACAGATCCTAGAAACAGAAACTAAACAGAAACACAGTGAAACTAACAGAAGTTATGAAACAAATGGATTTTACAGATATCTACAGAATATTTTATCCTATACCAAATATTTTATCCTATACTTTCTTTTTACCACCTCATGGTACATTCTCCAAAATTGACCATATAATTGGTTACAAAACAGGCGTACACAGATACAAAAATATTGAAATTAACCCATGCATCCTATCAGATCACCATGGACTAAGACTGATCTTCAATAACAACATAAAATGATAGGAAGCCAAAATTCATGTGAAAGCTGAACAACGCTCTACTCAATGATACCTTGGTCAAGGAAGAAATAATAAAAGAAAGTAAAGAATTTTTAGAGTTTAATAAAAATGAAGTCACAACATACCCAAACTTATGGGACACAATGAAAGCAGTTGTAAGAAGAAAACTCATAGCTCTGAGTGCCACCAGAAATAAAGAGAGCATATACTAGCTGCTGGACAGTACACCTAAAAGCTCTTGAACAAAAGGAAGCAAATTCACCCAAGAAGAGTAGACAGCAGGAAATAACCAAACTAATGGCTGAAATCAACCAAGTAGAAACAAAACGAACTATAGAAAGAATCAATCAAACCAGGAGCTGGTTCTTGAGAAAATCAACAAGATAGATTAACCCTTAGCCAGACCTTCACAATAGTCACAAATGATATAAAATACCTTGGTGTGAGTCTAACTGAGGAAGTGAAATATCTGTATGATAAGAACTTTAAGTCTTTGAAGAAAGAAATCGAAGCTCTCAGAAGATGGAAAGAACTCCAATGCTCATGGATTGGCAAGATTAATATAGTCAAAACTGCTATCTTGCCAAATGCAATCTATAGGTCCAATGCAATCACCATTAAAATTTCAACTCAATTCTTCCCTGAGTTAAAAAGGGCAATTTGCAAATTCATCTGGAATTACAAAAAACCGAGGATAGTAAAACCTATTCTCAAAAATAAAAGAATCTCTGGTGGAATCACCATTCCTGACCTAAAGCTGTGCTACAGAGCAATTGTGATAACAACTGCATGGTACTGGTTAGTGACAGAGAGGTAGATCAGTGGAATAGAATTGAAGACCCAGAAATGAACCCACACACCTATGGTCACTTGATCTTTGACAAAGGACATAAAACCATCCAGTGGAAAAAAGACAGCTTTTTCAACAAATGTTGCTGGCTCAACTGGTGGTTATCATGTAGAAGAATGGAATTGATCCATTCTTTGTCCTTGTACAAAGCTCAAGTCTAAGTGGATCAAGGAACTCCACATTAAACCCGATACACTGAAACTTATAGAGGATAAAGTTGGGAAAAGCCTTGAAGATATGGGCACAGGGGGAAAATTCCTGAACAGAACAGCAATGGCTTGTGCTGTTAAGATTGAGAATCAACAAATGAGACCTCATAAATTTTCAAAGCTTCTGTAGGTCAATAAGAAAAAAAGGCTGCCAGCAGATTGGGAAAGAATTTTTACCAATCCTAAATCTGATAGGGGACTAATATCCAATATATACAAAGAGCTCAAGAAGCTGGACTCCAGAAAATCAAATAACCCCATTAAAAAATGGGGCACAGAGCTGAAAAAGAATTCTCAACTGAGGGATACTGAATGGCTGAGAAGCACCTGAAAAAATGTTCAACAGCCTTAATCATCAGGGAAATGCAAAACAAAACAACCCTGAGATTCTACCTCACACCAGTCAGAATGGCTAAGATCAAAAATTCAAGTGACAGCAGATGCTGGCGAGGATGTGGAGAAAGAGGAACACTCTTCCGTTGCTGGTTAGAATGCTAGCTGGTTGCTCAGAGAGGATGAATTAATATCTCCCAGGATTGAACAATTATATTAGTTGTCAAAAGCAGAGCAAACATATATGTGTGTGTGTGTGTGTGTATACATATATATATATATGTTTTAAGAAATGGCTATTACTACATGTGCATGATAGCATTTTAAAGGTATAAAACTTTTTACACAGTAGTCAAATTATAGCAGTTTTTAAGAAGATTTTAGAATGTAGTACTTTGATATATAATGGGTTTTTTTTTCTATAAATATTTGTCTATCTTTGGGATGTATAGAATGTCCTTCCTTTCATATGAAAATGTCAGTTGAATTATCAGTGTTACAGATTTATTTATGGAACTGTTTCTAGAAAAGGCTGTTTTTAATCTAAGTTTCCTTGGTATTCTGATCCTTATAATCTACATTTTAGGGATGTCCTCTGAGCCATAGATATGGGAGCTCTAGTGTAGTTACATTCATTGAGGTTGGCTCAACGTAATCCACTCATCTCTGACTTATATCCAGTTGTGTGATTTTCTCTGACTGTTTTCATTTGCTATAAAGAGAAGAGGAGCTATACTTATAAGTAGATATAAGATGGAAATTTAGCATATAATAAAGAATGGTAATACTCTAGCCAAAAAAAAAAAAAAAAAAAAAAAAGAATGCTAGCTGGTGCAAACACTATGGAAATCAGTTTGGCAGTTCCTCAGAAATTGGACATAGTACTACTGAAAGATCCAGCAATACCTCTCCTGGGCATATATACCCAGAAGATGTTCCAACTTGTAAATAGGACACATGCTCCACTGTGTTCATCGCAGCCTTATTTATAATACCCAGAAGCTGGAAAGAACCAGATGTCCCTCAACAGAAGAATGGATACAGAACTTGTGGTACATTTACACAATGGAGTACTACTAAGCTATTAAAACAATGAATTTATAAAATTCCTAGGCAAATGGGTGTATCTCGAGGATATTATCCTGAGTTAGTTACCCAATCACAAAAGAACACACATGATATACACTCACTTAAAAAGGGATATTAGCCCAGAAATTTAGAATACCCAAGATACAATTAGCAAAACACACAAAACTCAACAAGAAGGAAGACCACTGTGTGGATACTTCTTTCTTTCTTAGAATGGGGAACAAAATAACCATAGATGGAGTTACAGAGACAAAGGCCAGAGCAGAGCCTAAAGGAATGTCCATCCAGAGACTGCTCCACATGGGGATCCACCCCATAAACAACCACAAAACCCAGACACTAGGCAGATTCCAAAAGAGCTTGCTGACAGGAGCCTGATATAGCTCTTTCCTGTGAGGCTCTGCCAGTGCCTGGCAAATACAGAAGTGAATGCCCAGTCCTCCATTGGATAGAGCACAAGGTCCCCAGTGAAGGAGCTGGAGAAATACTCATGGAGCTGAGGGCACTGAAGCTCTATAGAAGGAACATCCATATGAACTAACCAGTACCCTCAGAGCTCCTTGGAACTATACCACAAATCAGAGAAAACAAATAGTGGAATTTGTGGCTCTAGCTATATTTGTAGCAGAGGATGGTCTAGTCAGTCATCAATGGGAGGAGAGGCCCTTGGTCCTGTGAAGGCTCTATGCCCAAGTATAGGGGAATGCCAGGACCAGGAGTGGGAGTGGGTGGGTTGGGGTTCAGGGGGAGGGATGATAGGGGATTTTTGGAGGGAAACTAGGAAAGGGGATAACATTTGAAATGTAAATAAAGAAAATATCTAATAAAAAATGACAAAAAAGGCTGATTGTGTAATTACACATTTATTAGAGTTATGGCTTTTATGGGCATACCTTTACAAGTTAAGACTTACAATGCTCCAGCATATGTCTCTGATAAAATGAAACAGATTTTTTGCATATTACAATATAAATCATACTACAAGTATACCACACAATCCTACAGGAGAAGCAGTTGTAGAAATATCTAATTGTACTTTAAAAGAGGTGCTTAACAAACAGAAAGGAGTAACAAAGATACCCATATATAGATTACATAATGCTTTATTAACTTTAATTTTTTAATGTAAATGTGGAAAAAAAACAGTTGCTGAGCAACATTGCGTAATATATTTTGGAAAAAGATTGTTGAAATAAATCACCCCATATATTATAAGATTTTCTTAACTTTAGAATGAAAGGAAGGAAATGAGTTGGGGGAAAGGTTTTTTTCCTTCTTTCAACAGGATAGCAAAAGTTATGGATACCATCGAAATTAGTAAAGGTTATATTTGACCAGGGAGACCTCCTAAAATCTTGGCATCAGACATGAGGAAGGAAACCAAGAAGAATAACAAAACAGGAAAATATATGCTGATTCTCTATATGGGAACAGCTCTAAGACTGGTTGAGAAAATAAATGTCTCCAGCCAGGACTTCAGCTATGCATAACCAATAATCTTATTGGCTACAGAGTCCAACAGACTCATCATGCCATCCTTTATGGCACAGATGGATACAGTTTGGATATATAGTCCAAATGGATTTATAAAGTTTGTTGCCTTTTTCCTGCTCAAACATAGAGCAAAGAATCACCTTTAGCCAAATTGTGCACACTGCACACTCCATACATGTGTTAGTGCAATGCTATATATTCCCTTTGAAATGTAATGTTTACAGAACAAAGAACCAGATACCAATGAATATGAGACAAGTAACCTAGGTGACTCTACCTCACAGATTGCCTCAAATGCTGTTTGTGAGAAAAGCCGAATCTAGACCAACTTCAATACAGTTAGCTAGTATAGTCCAGCCACACGGTTTGTTCTAGCCTGGACTTCTGCTAAGCCCTTTACTTTCCCATAACACAGTGACTGGAGAGTACATGACATAGATAGCTTTCTTAAGACTTGGCCAATTTGCAAGTTATTTTAGGGCCTCCAAAAAAGAATGACACCCTCAGGCAGTGGGAAGAAATTTTTGATAATGACACTCCATATAAAAAAGGTGGGGTGAGTGATTTTTCACCGTTCAATATGTGATGGATGATTATTTATATTTTAGTGGGGTTATTTGTTAAGGGTCTTCGTCATGGAGGAAACAAAGTAGAGAAGGTAAAATTAAGGGATTTCTTTCTCTCTTCCCCTTACATTCTCTATCTTCTATCTAATGTTAGGGGGAAAGCAGGGAGAAGGGATAAAAACAATAAAGAGAGGATACAGGAATGATAAGATAAAAGGGTAGATCTACTTTTAGACTAAAGAGCATTAACAAGCCAAATATTTTACATTTGGTATAGATTTTGTATATTCATATAAAATTAAGGTTATTTTTGCTACAACATACTGTATATGCTTTAATTCTTGCTTAAAGCATTACATATATCCAACAAATTTAAAAATGTAATGTAAATCTCTAGTTCTTAAAAGCTACTATTATAAACTGGGTAAATCAAGAAATGCAAGATAATAGTCAAACATATGATCATGATAGATACTAGTTTAGTTAATTACAGACAGAAGCTTTATTTAACTTTGTGTAGATGTTTCCAAAGTTAAGAAGGTAATAGATTGGTAGAAACAAATAATGTTTGCCTAATTAAATATACATTGGATTAGATAAATGGTCTTAAATATCTCATAGATCTATGGAATACGGCATTTAAAGATGTTTTATTAACATTAGGATTTCAGGACAGTAAGACATGTCTGCTCCTAGCAGCACTACCTCACTACTTCAAAGACGATGACATGAGTTAAACAACCTCCATATGGAGTTTGCTTCAAATGTGGCAAGGTAGCTACTTGGCAAAGAACTTCCTTTGCTTCAACTGCAGACAGAATTCAGTTGACAAATAGGTCTCAAAGGAAGTCAACTTCTGAACTTTCCCAAGACAAGGTAGGCAAGTCCTTCAGTATTTCTGCTTCAAACACTCACACACACACACACACACACACACACACACACACACACACACAGACACACACACACAAAAAAAAAATTTCTTTAATATATTCTAGGCCAGAAGCCCAAAGATGATGCTCCAACAACAGAGAAATCTTTGGTTGACTGTTCAGGTATCCAGCAACCTCTGTCATTTCTATAGTTTTGGAAGCTGCTTGCTCTGGCCTTCCTGTTTACTCAATTCACAATTATACTTCTCATGTCTCTAATAGGGCTGAAGACTAGATATTTATAATCACACAGTTAAACCCATTTAAGAAAATAATTTAAGGTCTAAGAAGATATTTAAGGTTGATAAATACAAATTAATTTGGTACAGAACTTTGGACACACGAAGACAGGATAGACAGTAGCATACTTTGTCCAAAGTTACCAAATACATGTGAATTTGATATTGTGAATATAATTCTTACCTGATAGTTTTCATAATTGTTGTTATTATATATATCTTATTAACATTAGAAAAAGTCTTTTCATAGGATTTGCTCTGTCTTCGGGAGCTCACGGTCTTATTGTTTTTCTTGTCCCTATGGTTTTCAAAATTACCATTCTGGAAAATTAATGAATATATCCAAAGCTTATCCTAAAATTACAGGAAAAATAGAACACTTTATTCAACCAATAGCTATTATTAAAAATCTCCTCTCTAGGCTGAAAATACAAAAGTTAAACATAGGTTTGGGGGCTTTATGTTTGTTTGTTTTATTGACAGATTTTTAAATTCATCTGTCTGTAAATTACCATATTGAGTCTTCCTCAGATGTTTTAAGTTGGAAAATCAGAGTTGGAGGATAGAGCAGTTTACTAAGACATCCTACCAGAGACTCTGGTGATGAGACCATAAAAAAAAAAATTATGGCGGCTTACCTGGAATTTTTAACAAAATATTGTTTCATCTCAACTTAGCCTTAGTCATTAATACTAACATTGATTATTCAAGATGTACATTAATCTTTATCCTTTCTTTCTTTCTTTCTTTCTTTCTTTCTTTCTTTCTTTCTTTCTTTCTTTCTTTCTTTCTTTGGTTTTTCGAGACATGGTTTCTCTATATAGCTCTGGCTGTACTTGAACTCACTTTGTAGACCAGGCTGGCTTTGAACTCAGAAATCTGCCTGCCTCTGCTGGGATTAAAGGTGTGTGCCACCATGCCTGGTTATTCTTTATTCAATACACACTTCTCTTTATGCATAAAATAAATTAATGTTTAATAGCAAAAAAGCCCAAATACCTCTATTTTGGTTTCCTCTCTATTTTGGTTTTCCTACCTGTGCACTAACCATTGCTATATAAAAACAAAGTATGTATTTTCTACAATTCTAGCTTTAAAAATTATGATAAAGTACCTGGAGCAAATCTATCTGGCACAAAGGACCTAAAATATAAGTTCGACTATCTGATCCTTCACAAGTCTTTGTGTTCAAATGTGGACAATTGAGATTAATTCACAGATTGTTACTGTATTCCAAAGAGTTTTAGCTCACACAAACAATGTTAAAGCATTACTTCCCAATACATTTTGAGGGTCAAAGAGAAGTCTGGGCCTGCTACCATGAATATGCTGTGCTGGGATTTTTTTACTTTTCTCTAATGCATAGACCTTGACCTTCCTCTGTCGACTTAGACTCCTTTTATAGTCAAATTCTAAAGTCCACTCTCCTTCCTTTTTGCCCCACTTCATTGTTATTTTTCTAAAATGTCTGGAATTTTATTTTTAAAATGTAATTGTAAACATTGAAGCAGTATAGATTTAGCTTTTCATAGAATCCAGTTCAACATCATTGGTGACCCAGGGTCACAGACTAATTCCATGAGAAAAGCAAAGGGTTTTCTTTTGTTTTGTTTATTTTTTTTTTCTGAGACAGGATTTTTGTGTAGCCCTGGCTGCCCTGGAATTTTCTTGATATGCTTGGATGATTTCAAGTTCAGATACACAGCTCCTGCCTAGTCCTAAGTGCTAGGGCTAAAGGTGTGTGCTACAACCACTGAGCTGGCACCTGTCTTAATTAGGGTTATTATTGCTGTGATGAAACACCATGACCAAAAGCAATTCAGGAATGGAAAGGTTTATTATGCTCATACTTCCATGCAACAGTTTAAAATCAGAAGGAACTCATGCAGGGCAGGAACCCCAAAGCAGTAGCTGATGCAAAGGACATGAAGGGTCGCTCCTTACAGGCTTGCTTCTCATAGCTTGTTCAGCTTGTTTTCTAATAGAACTTAGGATCACCAGCCCAGGGATTGAAGCACCCATAATTGGTTGAGGCTTTTACCATACATCACGAATTAAGAAAATGAACAATGGGCTTGCCTACAGCCCAATCTCATGAAGACATTTTCACAGTGGAAATTCTGCCTTCTCTGAAGACACTAGCTTGTATCAAGTTGATATTAAACTGGCCAGTACACTAAATAAACCTCAGTTTCTGCACAAACAGAACAAAGCTTGTATCACAGAAGTATAGGAAAGACTAGATGTAGTGCCCAGTCCTACAAACCAAGCCACTGTTATATTCTAAGAACAACATTTCTAAAATGTTTTCATCTCAAAAGGTTTCACATGCTAAAGAAATAAGCAATACCAGAGAATTTAAGGAAAGAATAGGACTGTATTTGGCCCTTCACACCCAATTTGTCTCCTTTTGAAAGGACAAGGAGCCTTAAATGAGCTGGTGCAAGATCTTAGCAGGGTGAATTACAAATTAGCGAAAATGTAATTGGTACTTGAATTCACCACAAAACAGAAGAGCTAATGCAGTGGGTCTATTTGTTTGAATTTATAAATAATTAAAAAACCCATAAACCTGTTTAAAAACCTATCAAGCCTGGCATTGGTGGCGCACACCTTTAATTCCAGCACTCGGGAGTCAGAGGCAAGCAGATTTCTGAGTCGAGGCCAGCCTGAACTACAGAGTGCGTTCCAGGATAGATAGGGCTACAAAGAGAAACTCTGTCTCAAAAAACAAACAAACAAAAAAAGAAAACAAAAAAAAATCAAACTTTTTTTAAACAATTACTTTAGGAGCAATTTTATTTGTTTATTATTTATTATTGTTATTGTTGTTGTTATTATTTAGTGTGTGTCACACATGCCTCTATGTTTGCATGTGTGATATGTATGTGAGTGTACAAAGGCTGCCATGTATGTAGTGGTCATTGGACTTCACTGAGTCAGTTATCTCCTTCAGTCTCTACATGTGCTCAAACCAAGATCCATCATCAGATGACAAGTGCTTTCATTTCACTCATCTCTAAAGAACTACACTATGTTCTACTAATTATTAAACTTCATTAAATATGTATATAAAATAATTGACACTCAAATGACTAAAATAATATATTAACCATATTAAAAGTATGCAAAAACATTCATCCATTTTCATGATAAATGCATGTGTGTACAGGGACATATATTTGCAGATATACATGCTTTGTGTTAGGCTCCATCACTCACATATAACCCAGTATTCAGGTCAAGTTAATTATATTCTTTAGACAATATAACATATTTAACACCTATATTTAAAATTATTATGACTATAACTTCTGTTATTTTCCATAACCTGGAAATATGTAGAAATTCTTGAAATATATGTTTTAATTGCATTACTTTTGTAAGAACACCATAACAGGTAACATGTGTGGTTCAAATTCTTTGTGTGTGGTTTCCAACACTGTTTTTGTTTACTTTTGTTTATCATGAAAATTTGACAATCTGATGAAAGTAAAATTAGAATTCTAGAAATTAATGGTGGGCGGTGTGAGAAATTGTTAACAAAGAAGGTTCTATGGACTGAAGAACATCTGCAAACATATATCAAATGTGTTTGAAATACATGCAAGTGATACAAGGTCTATGAAGGTTCCAGGTGAAGGAAGGTTTAATTGCCAATCCCCTTTTCAGAAGGGATCCTGGTTTTGTTAAATGTTTGAATTTGACAGCCTTTTTGTGATGATCCTCAGTGAAAAGAGCAGTCAACTATGAACTCAAGAGTTAGACTTAAATCCATGGCTAAGGGAGACTTCTCAAAGTTTTTTTTTCCCCCTACTGTTTTAAATGCAATGAATTGCATTTGTTTGAGTTTTTTGCAACTGGTTATTTACTCAGTGATACATGAATTGGACCATATTATAGTTCAGAAATTCAAAATAAATAGTTTATTCTAGACAGTTATCAATGTTACTTTGGTATGATTTTACTGCTACATGATAAGCTTGCTTACATTCTTGTTTTATTCTTCTGCATCAGGTTTACGGCTTTCTGGGGATATATCACAGATGTTATATTTTTCTATTCCCTATTTAAAAACTTTTTTTTATATCAGTACAATTATAGTATTTTTCTATCTAAAGATTCTAATGTAAGCTTTTATAATATTTACTCAGTTTATAAGGCTGTGTATAAAATATACAACCATCTCAGTATAATTTTAGAAACATATTTATGCAGCAATGCATTTAAAGGACACTGGATTGATTTCTCCATTGGGCTTGCATGTCATAGCATTTTGTTAACCTACCACTAATGTATAGTGCATTAGACAACTTTGCCTTGCATCATCAATTAGAAAAAAAATAATAACCAAAATAGTTTGCCTTCCAAATTGTTAGCTGCCCCAGTGCTGAAAGCCAATGATGTGTAGAAAAGAAAACCCTCATAACTCCTTGCCTGATAAATGAGTAGGGAGAATTTGACAGATCAGAACGAGATGAAGCAGCCTAAAACATTTGGCACAATGTGCGTCTGGCATACAGAGACTGCCTGTCAAATGCCTATGACTCCATACAGCAGCTAGGGACCCTATGGAGCAGCAGATGGGCTATTAAGGTAGTATTAATGTAGATGCCATCAGTTTTCAGTTCTGACTGGGACATACTCTTTGGAACTATGAGCAGCTGCTGCCATTTATTGTGACAGCTTCCTGCTAACTTTTGCCAACTGGCACAATCTGACTCTTTGTACCTGAGCTATTAAATGTGTGACTTCCACCATTTTATTCCTCCAGAGAATGCTTTTAATAATCCTCTAAAGAAAGAGGGGAGCATTTATCACCCAAGTGAATATACATACTATGCGGTTCTATTGTACGAGGTTTCTTCTCAGGGTTAACAGAGCTCATATTAACACTTCCTTATTAAAACCTAGCACGTTCTTTTCAAATATATGGAGATATAAATTAAAAATGATCACTGATATTAATTCTAAATCTTTAATGTAATATTGATGTATTTGTTAATAAACTAGAACCTTTATCTCTTAAAACATTTTCCAAAATGAGTAAATAATTAAGGTAACATTAACTCAGCAAAAGTAAATTATTTTGTGGTTGTATTTAAGTATGCATAAACATGTTTTCCCAACATTTTTCCATAACTAGTGTTCTAAAGCATATGAGAACAGAGTATAAATGTATTATTGTATTTTCATAATATCTCTACTGTAAATAGTGAACAATGAATGATAAATGACAAGAATTGTGCATTTCACAGATACAGAATAATTTCTGCTGTAATGCAACCAAACTATTGGCATAACCCACTCTTTGCTGCTTTCCTTTTATCCAGCTAGACTTCGAGGGGTACATCGCATCGTTTTTGATTATGTCAAACAAGAAAGCTCTCAGTAAAGCACAGCACACGGTTTGTCAGACAATAAAAGCCGCAGCAGATCATTATAAAAATGGCTGGCAGACATATTCATTATGCTGAGCTAACCATCTCTTCTACTTCAAATAATTCCAATAATCTGTGCATTAAATTTCTAAACAGATTTCATTCTTTCAAGAATATACTTGACAGGGAGGTCTGTCAATTTTTTGTATGTACACAGACACACAGAAACATGCAAACATGCTCACAAGCACGCACACACACACACACACACACACACACACACACCACTGCAACTTAAGGCATTTAGACATCCTAATCTCTTTTCAATATGTGCAGTGATGAAATGCATCTTTTATAAAATGGAAAAGATGGAATTTGCAAAAAGTGTCGACCTTCATAATACAGCTGTTGGACTGCTTCTGATGACATAGACATGTGGAATAAATGATGTGAGAGGTGCCCCACATTGCATGGAAAGGAAATATGAGATGTTCTGTAAAAATCAGCAAGAGATTGGTTAGAGAACTAGTATTAGATGACAATGACTCTCAGAAATCCTCTGACTGAACGGATATCTGACACAATTAGAGACTTCAGAAGTGAGCTATGTATTTGAGGTGAGTCAGTGAATTTGTGTATAAAAGTGAGTTTTCATACACATTTACTTTAAAATAGAGATTAGGGGGTGTTTCTTTAGGGCAGTTCCAAAGGAGGAAGCTTATTTTATGGAAATCATTCAAAAGAATAATAAGACTGGAAGAGTGATTCGAAAGAATAGGGAGAAAAGTTTCTTTATTAAAATGTAAAGTCTGAAATAAATGGAAGTATGACTGGAAAACCCTTATTAATGTTTCAGTGCCTCAGTCTAAATATGAGTTGATATGTTTATCAGATGTTTAATGGGCTGTTTTATATGTGGTTTTTCTAAACATACTCCACATTATCTAATGTTATCATATGCATAAGATAATGTAAACATGCTTATCCAGGTAATTTAGGTTGTGCTTGTTTTAGTGATTCAATTAGTTTGCGAAAGCTAATATCCAAAAGCCTCTTTTAGGCTTAAAATTTGTATTTTAATCCATGTAAAATATTCTCAGTATCTAAGTTGAATTTTGTTTGATATCACAGTTCCAAATTAATGGTAGCTTTACATATACTGTATTTTAAAGACAGCCTAACAATGAAACTGAAACAGATGAAACAAAACAAGACCACTATGGACTGGTGATCTTTGCAGCAATGTTTCCTATCTGCATTTTACAGGCCTCTAGATATAGGACTTTTCTCCTACTTGATGGCGAAACCAGAACCACTGCAGGCTTGCTAATAAATGAGTAAGCCATGGAAAATAGAGAACCTGGAGATTCACACCTTTAAGGGGATTGAAAGCTTTGCAGTACGATTTTGAAACAATAGGCATGGCAGAAGAAAACAGGATTGCAGCCACCTGCCTTCTAAGGAAGACTGAATTCAGAATGAGACATAGTATGGTTATACTTTATGGGTCTCACTTTAATGGTACTTACTGCCTTGGAGTAGCGATTTTGTAGTCTAAAACCATAGCTTTCTATGTTATATATTTAAGTCGAAACATGGTTGTCTGAAAAATCCAGAGACATAAAGGCTAGTTATCTATTCTAGTGAATTATTAAACAGTTCTTTTAAAAATGCAATTTTAAACAGTAAAATGACATCTCACTAAGAAATGTTATTTTGAAACTCGGGGCAAAGAATATGCTAATATAATCAAGAGTCATACTTCAGGGTATTTATTAAAAATAAGAATAAGTAGGATTATCTTTCCTGTACTTGCTAGAGGAATAGCTTTGTAAATAGTTGCAAACTGTGAACAGAGCTGTAACATCGGTGACTCCACACGCAGTCCTTAGGACTATTTTCTTTCATATGCTTCAAGTGAAGAAACGGTGAAAATGCTTTATTCAAAGCCCACACACAGAATATATCCTCCTATGTCTTCTGACACATATATCTGCAGAGGTCTCATCTGCATTTGGGGTCTGGCTCAAACTGATATTGTCACAGTTCTAGGTATAGAGATATTTCACTAAAGTAGGAAAGCACAGGAAGACTAAAAACTTAAACAGTTGATATGTTTTAAGGTTGATTCTTTTTACTAAAATTGTGTACATTTTTCTATATCCATACATCATCAAATGACAGCCTCATTATTTTAAGATATCAAGAAAATGTAAGACAAGTGTGGTTTGGAGACATCAGATCAACTTTATATTGTGTAATGAACCTGTTTCTCAGACGATTAGACTGATGCAGTAGCAGCGTTTAATCACCACATACAGTGTTAAAAGACTTGTTTAGGTAGCTGAATAATTTGAAACAAACACATAAAACGGAAAGTTTCACACTGGAAGAAAAGAAAATTTCTAGGATATGGCAAAGAACATAGAGCTACACATCTTGGCCTGTTGTTCAGAGCATCCATCAGCTTTGAACGATTCACTATCTTTATTATTTATAGAAAATAATTCTTTTCATAAATGAGTTTGGATCATAGTTTCCCCTCTGCCACACAAACAAAAAGAGAAAAGATAAATATGGCCATTTCTGTTTCAGTTTATGCTCAATAGGAACAGGAAAGCTCCATTTCACACCCTTGTCCTCTGAAAAGCTCTGCCAGCACCTGCTCCATGCAAATGCAGATACTCACAGCCAACTATTGGACTAAGCCTGGGAACTCCAATGGAAGAGTTAGGAAAGGACTGAAGGAGCTGAAGATTGCAACCCCATAGGAAGAACAACAATGTCAATTAACCAGACACTTCAGAGCTCCCAGGGACTCAACTACCAACCAGAATATAAATAGGCTGGTCTATGGCTCCCATTAAATATATAGCAGAGGACTGCTTCATGTGGCATAGTGGAAGGGGAGGCACTTTGTCCTGTGGAAGCTTGATGCCCCAGAGATAGGGAATGGTGGAGGGGGGAGGGGGAAGTGGGTGGGAGCATGAGGGAGAACCTTCTTAGAGGCAAAGGGGAGGAGGATGAGGCAGAGGGTTCATGGAGAGGAAACAAAAAATAAAATGAATAAATATAAATAAAAATATAGAAAGAAGTTATGGTCACATGATATTGATTATTGCTTGGTCTAGTACACTTTTATAACACAGTATTGTAAACTGGGAGTTTAAAGTGTTTGTTGGGTTCTTAACAGCTTTGGAAGTCAGGAAGTCCAAGACTAAGACATAAACATATTCAGGACCTGCGTAAGTCTCTCTACCTGCTCTGCCAAAGGCTATTATCTTGTTTTATTATATAGTATCAAGAGAAAAATTGTCTTTTCTGTCTCTTTCCAAGGGTATAAATTTCATAATATAATCACTTCCCAGAGGACAAATCTTCTATAATCATCACATATATGATTTAGAATTTTTAGGTATTAGTTTTGTGTTGTCATAGTCATTCCCTAGAAATATAAAAAAGTGGAAAACTAGGGTTCATACATAGTGAAAGAAGCAAGAAACAAAATTTTGGGACACTAACATGATCTGCCCAGTCTATAAATAGCTATTTATTAATTTAAAAATTCAAAGATATAACTTTAGATGATGTTTTTCTTTTTATCAGTGTGCACTTTCATTAATTTAAAAAGTAAATATGTACCCATCTGATGAAGCAGACGGAAGCAGCTGGAATGGAAGCGTGGACTGTTGAGAGATGCCCTGGGAAGGGTAAAGTGTGGACTGGTGAGAGATGCCCTGGGAAGGGTAAATGAAGCTTGGGGACAGAGTTTCATTGGCAGGGATTTCTCAGGTATTTAATAAAAGTAAATGCTTATTTCCTTGTTGATTCAGCTCTATTGGAATGGTTTTTCTAGAAATGGTTTTCAAAAATCATACAGAAAACTTAAATTAAAACAAAAGTAGAGTCACTCGTATTTCTGTTTCTGCCTCAATGACAAAATATGGGTCAAAATTCTATACAAAATTTTTAAGTTGTCCAAATACACTACTAAATGTATTAAGTACTATATCTTATATAAAGTGATATATCTCTTGTGCATGCTCATCATTCTTCTTGCTTAGTCTTCATTCTAATGAAGTGCAGAAACTCCAATTCTCAATACACAGGGACAGACTGTGCTTATAAAACTATTTAAACATGAGGGCCGCTGCAGCATGGGAAACTTCTTCCTTGGCTTTAAAAGATTTTCTTTCCTCAGAAATAGTCCAGACAAGATCTAAGCATTGAACATAAATAAAAAGAAAATGAAGCCAGATGGTGGTGGCTCATGCCTTTAACCCTAGAACTTGGGAGGCAGAGGGAGGCAGATATCTGAGTTCAAGGTCAGCCGGGACTCCAAAGATATTTTAATGGTATTCAGAGCTATACAGAGAAGCTGTGCCTCAATAATAAAACAAGAGAGAGAGAGAGAGAGAGAGAGAGAGAGAGAGAGAGAGAGAGAGAGAGAGAGAGAGAGAGACAGAGAGAGACAGAGAGAGACAGAGAGAGACAGAGACAGAGAGAGACAGAGACAGAGACAAAGAGAGAGAGTGCTATTCTAGCTTTCCTTCAATCTTTATTCTTTCAATCTAAGAAACCATCATGACTGGCTGTTTCATTCAGCTCACAATCGGCTATATACAGAAACAACTTTACTTTCCTTGACCATCAGAAAAGAATTGAAATGTCAACAATAAAACTGAAAGGTAATTTTTTTTTCAGGCTCAAACTCAATAATGATGTAAGTTGTACTTAAAGATTGTTTACTGTCTTAGTCTATTCCTTACCCTTTCCCTTTCATGCTTCTTATTTTTCTCTTTTTACTGGATATTTTCATTATTCACATTTCAAAGGGTATCCCTGCTCATATTTTCCCCTCAGAAAATCCCCTATCCTCTCCCAACTCGCGTGCTCCCCAACCCACCCACTCCCACTTCCTGGCCCAGGCATTCCCCTATACTGGGGCATGAATCTTTCATAGGACCAAGAGCCTCTCCTCCCACTGAAGACCTACTAGGCCATCATCTGCTACATATTCAGCAGGAGCCATGAGTCCCACCATGTGCTTTCTTTGATTGGTGGTTTAGTCCCAGGGAGCTCTGGGGCTATTAGTTAGTTCATATTGTTGTTCCATCTAGGGGGCTGTAAACCCTCTCAGATCCTTGAAAACTTTCTCTAGCTCCTTCATTGGGGACCCTGTGCTCTGTCTAATGGATGACTGTGAGCGTCCACTTCTGTATTAGTCAGGCACTTGCAGAGCCTCTCAGGAGACAGCTATACCTGCCTTCTGTCAGCAAACTCTTGTTAGCATCTGCAATAGTGTCTTGGTTTGGTGGTTTATTATGGGATAGATCCCCATATGAGGCAGTTTCTGGATGGTCTTTCCTTCAATCTCTGCTCTGAACTTTGTCTCTGTAACTCCTTCTGTCTTAGTTAGGGTTACTATTCCTGTACAAACATCATGACCAAGAAGCAAGTTGGGGAGGAAAGGGTTTATTCAGGTTACATTTCCACATTGCTGTTCATCACCAAAGGAAGTCAGGACTGGAACTCAAGCAGGTCAGGAAGTAGGAGCTGATGCAGAGGCCATGGAGGGATGTTCTTTACTGGCTTGCTTCCCCTGGCTTGCTCAGCCTGCTCTCTTATAGAACCCAAATACTACCAGCCCAGGGATGGTCCCACCCACAAGGGGCCCTTCCCCCTTGATCACTAATTGAGAAAATGCCCCACAGCTGGACCTCATGGAGGCACATCCCCAACTGAAGCTCCTTTCTCTGTGATAACTCCAGTCAAGTTGACACACAAAACCAACCAGTACACCTTCCATGGAGATTTTGTTCCCCCTTCTAAGAAGGATTGAAGTATCCACACTTTGGTCATCCTTCTTGAGTTTCATGTGTTTTGCAAATTGTATCTTGGGTATTCTGAGCTTCTTGGCTAATATCCACCTAAGAGTAAGAGCATATCATGTGTGTTCTTCCATGACTGGGTTACCTCACTTAGGATGATATCTTCCAGATCCGTCCATTTGCCTAAGATTTTCATGAATTCATTGTTTTTAATTGCTGCATAGTACTCCATTGTGTAAATGTACATCTTCTGTATCCATTCCTTTGTTGAGGGACATCTGGCTTCTTCCCAGCATCTTGCTTTTATAAATAAGGCTGCTATGAACATAGTGAAGCATGTGTCCTTATTACAAGTTGGAGCATCTTCTGGGTATATGCCCAGGAGTGGTATTACTGGATCTTCCAGTAGAACTATATCCAATTGTCTGAGGAACCAACAAACTGATTTCCAGAGTGGTTGTACCAGCTTGCAATCCCACCAGCAAGGAGGTCTGTGTTCCTCTTTCTCCACATCCTCGCCAGCATCTGCTGTCACCTTAGTTTTTGATCTTCACCATTCTGACTGGTGTGAGGTGGAATCTCAGGGTTGTTTTGTCCTGATGATTAAGGATGTTGAACATTTTTGTTTTTGAATGATGGCCATCTGAATCCTGATCTTGTCAATTATGCTTCATACCCTAATGGATTCCATTCACTTGATTATTAACAACTGCCCATTATAAAATTATGTACAACTGAGTCTTTGCCTCCCTGATCTATGTGTCTTGTTGAATACCATTCTTCTCCAAATCTAAGAAAAGTTGTTGGCTTTGTTTCCCTTTTTATATAGCTACTAATAATCCCACTCTAGAGTACAAAATATATTTCTACCCTACTGTTTGTTTTCTCATTGCTATTCCAATTACTTAGGAAACACTATTTGCAAAACAAATATGTTTCCATTAGGTGTAAAGATACTTAGATAACATAAATCTATTAAGCTTGTGGTTAAAATAGAAGATCTAGGGAATTTTCCTCTAAATAATTGCCTTGACCAAATGTGTGATCATAATTTGGTATGTCAGGAGGTGATAGCCAATGACATCTTTCTCATACACACCTATTTCCCTCTAACTACTTGATGAGTAGGGGAAAAGTTATTCTACAAGGTAATGTTGAAAGCACATTTAGTGTTTTATACTAAATCCATTATACATGTAAAGGTTTTAGTGCTTTCTATTCTTTTTGAAGTGTCAACTAATTGAGATTAGAATACGTTGTTTGTAGCTTAATTATTTGAAAATAATTAGAATAACAGTAAGAGGTGGAAAGAATGTGCTAGGTAAGTACCATAATAAGAATTTCTATTTGAGCATTGATTATTGCTGGTGAAATGTGTTTGCATCCTCTTTCTGCAATAGAATTAGTAAAGAAGAGAGTAAAAAGGCAAGAAACTGTTTCCTGATGCCCTCGAGGGCAATATAGAGGGGGCAGGGAATGGACTACAGTGAATAAACATGGCATTTTTTAAAGGTGCCGATAAAAAATTTGGAGAGAATAGGTGGTTACTGTAGGTATGAGTGCTTGATGTACAAGCACAATGACCTAACTATGAGTCCACAGCAAGCACATAAAGACTGGGTTGGAACTATGTTTGTTCTTATAACCACAGTGCTCAAAGGTAGCATGAGCTGAGGAGGAAGATCACCAAGGATGGCAGGTTGTCAGTCTAGACAGGGGTTCAGCAACAAACCTCAGCTCAAGAGAATACCAGTGTGAGTGGGACACCTGAGATTCTCCTGTGACCTCAGTACACAAGTTTACAGGCACATGCATCCTACAAAGTTATACTCACACACAAAGAAAATTCTATAAATGAAATTTACCTTAATTAATAACTATAGCTATACATGTATATAAATATGCTTATATAGAAATAGATATATATCATATCCTTAAGATAAAGGCCCAAAATCCAGCTTTCACAATAATTCATAATATAAAAGATTACTTGTGCCTTGTGTTAGTCAAGGTTCACACTTTCTAGGCACGTTTAGAAAGGAGATAATTATGTAAAAGTTTTTAAGAGAGCACACTCAATTTTTCTGCTTATAAAAAAAACCTATTTCTATGGAGCACTAGCAGGACAGAACAGCCTGCTCTGACTTATAATAATATGTGTAAGTGGTACAAGCTACTTTTCTTGTGAAGAAACTATTCTTCAAATACACCAGCAAAAATGTCCAAAATATTTCCTCCTGTTTCCTTTTAATTGGTAGGATTTGATTTTTTTCAGAGCATTAAGACTCTAACTCACAACGCCTTCCATTTACACTCGCGCCTTCTGAGGGCCAGAGTGCACTGTGTGAGGTGAGCAAGGTGTGATGTCAGTGGAAGCCGAATTAGGGTTATGTTGTGAATTTTTTTTTTTTTTTTTTTTTTGGTGTTAAGAATGTCTTTGTGTGATGTCAAATGCTAGATAGATATGAATTTTGTACAAACATCACTGGTAGAAAACAGAATTTAAATTCTCCTAAGGTCTGCCACTCAGGACTCTCTTTAGAGAATGATTTTCAACAGGGCACTGACCACCCCATTACAACTGCATTGTCCTTGTTAACGTGATAGCTTTCTCCAATAACCACTACATTTTTAAATGCACATATTACTTAGGTTATGTTTAAATAATTTTAAATTCCATTTAATTAATACTTGTAACATCACATTAAAGTTGTAATACAATATTTAAAATAGACAATAATAAAGGCAAAAATATAACCTTGATTCCAAGCAATGAAAAAATCCAACATGATTCCTGTTAGGTATGTTATTTATGTCTATTGAAGAGATTTCTCTTGGATCTTAGTAGTAAAATACATAGCCATCATTTATAGCTAGAATTTACCTCTGTTAAGGAGACTTTTACAAACTTAAAATTTTAATAATCCATAAATTTTGATACATACTTTATATTTTTTAGATAGCTTTTAAGTTCATTATGGTTATGCCACTGATCTGCTGGTTCATAATTAACATGCATAAAGTGGGAAAATATTGAACTTTTGTTATGTTCTTGTACCAATCACTTACTGTGTCTTCCTGTCTTAATGTGCATAAGCATCTTATGAAAGAACTATTAAAATACAAAAATCTGAGAAAATATTAATTTTTGGATAGTTTGTTGTACATGGCTATGCCCTGGATGTAATAAGAAAGTGAGAAAAATTTTAAAAATCAACTCAAACTTAAGCTTTTCATGTTACTATTTGGGAGTACACTGGGCTGTGATTGGATGCTGATAGAAAATCAAAAAGTTTAATAACTTTTAAATTAAGTTCTAAGATAAAATTTGTCCTTTAAGTATCAAAGCCTCAACAAAGAGCATGACTTCTCAAGTAGTTTTAGAATTCTGAAACAGTGAAATTAAAAAAATTATATTATTTTTCCGTAATTTATTTTCAATAATATCTGATATAGTTTATATGAAACAGTGATATACTAGAAAAAAATCAATCTCTCAGAATAAAAGAAAGATATAAAGTTGTGTTATATATGGTATATATAATAGCATACATAAGATTGTGTATAAATTAAAATGTTTCAAAGTCAACAAACTCATAAATCTCATATAAGCACATAAGCACAAGAATTAACAAAGTATAACAGTTAAGATGCTTATTGTAATTTATTTTAGTTTAAACATTTGATTTAGTTTAAATGTTTATCTTAGTTTAGTTTAGTTTAATTTAGTTAAGTTTAGTTTAGTTTAGTTTAGTTTGAAACAGGGTTTTACTATGTGCCTAGGGCTGGTATGGCACTCTTTTATGTAGACAAGGCTGTCTTTGAACACATAGAAAACTACCTGTTCACACTTCCCAAGCACTATAGTGAAAAACCTGTTTTAAAGACAAGCACATAGGAGCTGTACATCAATATCTTTGAGTGGTTATCATCTCACATCTTGGGAGATTATGATTTTTATAACCACCTTTTTCCCCTTTAGTTAGTGGTACTTTCTTCTATGAAGTTTTATAAATTTTATTTTTGAGAAAAAACTGCTGATTTAAAAGTTGTGAACAACTTACCTTTCTGTTCCCTCTGTCCTTAAGAAAATAGTATATGTAAGATAAAACCTAGAGATAAAACAAATTTTCCATATTTTGGTAATTAGATCTGTTCAAATATGTCAAATTATTTGCAAATATCAATAACATTTTTACACTTTAAATTATATTTTAATAAATTTTAAATAATTTAATACAATAAAATTTAGACTTATCCTGTATATAAAAAAGAAAAAAATATATATTTAATAGCTATCAGAAGTCAAAGAGTGCAGGAACAACAAATAACATGTAAACAGAGTGTACATGTATACATGTACTTGCACATATACATAGAAAACTAATATTGCTCATGCTTTACCATACCACAGAAAATATCTGCTTTAGCAGTTTTCACTATTAGCAAGTATTCTGAACCATTACTGAATCAATGTGATAGAGAAAGGAGTCTCTGAAGAAGGTTTAGATTTTTAACCTGGATGTTGGAATTATATTATCTTCTCTTTATACTAACTAAATTTTTGAATGGTCTTCCACATCCAATTTATGTTAAAATTATGGTGCCATTTTGAGTCGTAGACTTAGCTTTTTAAAAAAAAAATCAGAGAATTCATGTGATTTCTTTGTTGGGTTGTCCACAATGAGGGTGCAAACACGACAGATTTAGTAGGCCTTTGATATTTGTGATATCATCCACATCTCTTGAATTTTTGTGACAATAGGTATGGTTGTCTAAACTATCAGATGGACCAAGATTCATTCATCTCTAGGTTTTACTCTCTGGGACTCTATAACTACATAACTACATAACTCTCACCATCATAGTTTTCTAATATGTCAAGGATACACCACAAGTGAGCCTTCTTAGCCAGGTAGCTAAGAGATGCTGTAAAGCCTGCTTTCTCAGATTCTCTGGAATATTTTCAGATGACTCTGCATTGCCAAACTGCTTTACACTCTGTGAAATGGTGAATCCATGGGCTGAAATAATATTTACTGAACATGAAAGATACAGTAGTTTTATTTGGCTCAATGGACATTTGCAATTTAATGTAATTTGTTATTCTTAGAATGTATTCATTAAGCTCAAGTATGTGATATACTTTGGGTGGAAGAACAAAATTGCATGATTTAGTTTATATTTGCTAAGTTAACTGAATTCTCTATTTAAACATAGGTAAAAGAGGAAAATAATAATTTTCACATGCTTGAAGGTTTTTCTTTAATGCCTATTTTGCATCATGTAATCTGTCATTTATAATTACAATGGGACATGTTTACTAAGGTGTGTTTCCCTAGCATTATATGTGCAGAAATCACTACCTAATATATTGCCTTAAATTCAGTCATTTGACCCAGTTCCTTCAATCCGCAAATTCGTGAAATTGAGGAATGTAAAATTCTACAAATAGAGTAAGTGTATCCTGAAGTAAGAGTATTCTTGGCTTTGCAGTAAATTCATTTCATCCCCACAAAAGTAGGGAGAGTGTAGGGGTTTTGAGGTCTTGAGTAGCCAATCATCTTCCTCCTGCTAAGGAATAGATTTGGATTTTATTTTGTTTTTTCCAATTGAAAGGGATCAATGAAATATCCATGGTATGTGTTGTTGATTATAATTAATGGAGCAGCAGACAAACATACACAAAGGGGATACTGCTTTCAAGTTCCTCAAAAGATACGAGATACCACTCTTTGTATGTTGTAATAAATTTCCAAATGCTTTATGAGTCAAGTGATTAGGCACTAGAGCTCATTAATCTAAGCATTCTTTATCTTTGAGGCTGACTTCCTACTTTTACTCATTCGAGTGAAACAATTAGGTTCACAGGAGAAAAGGATAATGTCTTTTCAAACCATATTTCCCATAACACTTAGTTTCATGCAGCAAATCACTGAACAGTCAGCAGTCACATTTGGCTTTTAGTTTCTATATAACTTCAAGCAATTATTATAAAGGCCAAAAGTGATTTTTTTCTTTACTACCAAATATTTTCTCCTGCCCCCAATTAGACAGACAGGTTATTAAAGAAATAACTCTGCTCCTATGGAACTTAGCCTGCATTTGTTTTTCAGTGTACTAGGAGATGATAGCAAATGCCAGGAAAGGTCCTGGGGCAAGCAAGAGAAGAGAGTTCAGTGTGTGAGGCAATAAATGACTGACTGTTAATATGTAACATAATAAGGGAACTACTCTTAATAAGGTGAGCACGCAACAATTATATCACCTAGGAAACTACATCCTCCAGAGTTGACAAATTATGGGGAGCCCTCCCTCCAACTGCCTTTTGTTTCATCTCCAATATATAAAGCAAATACACTTTAGTGACATGATTTTTGTTTCCTGGCACCTTTCCATAGCCAATTCCATTCATGCAGAAAAAGGATGAAATTCCATCATCTAAGCATGACATCTCAAAATTCAGACTTAATGAGAGCTTTGGCAGCTTCTGTCGAAGGCAGACAGTGATTAACAAAACACTTCAGAGTACAAGGCACAGCAGTGCTCAAAGAAAACAGTGATGATCTCCACTTAATTGTAGAAAAGCCCAAAGCATCTGCCAGCCAAGGAGAGCAGGAGCCATAAGGAGCTGCTGCTCAGATAGACTGTCATCTCCAGAGATCAACAACCATATGCTCAGCTCAAGCACAAACTCCAAAGAAGTTAATTTTCTGACAAAATACAGGGATAAATATGACATTCAAACAAGTGTGCTCACTCATCCTGAACACACGCTCATCTGCACGCATCTGATTTATGCATCGCTTAAACACAAGCAAATATAATTTGTTTGGAACACAAACATTGATGCATGAGTACAGGTATAGTTAATCTTTGTCTGCTCCACAGGTTCTTGTGACCTGTGAGCTAGCCATGCTTTTAATAAACTTGATGAGTGGAGAAGTCACTTGGTGGTTCTCATCTATATACACGCCATATTTTTCACGTTCTAAAATAAATACAATGTTTTAAAATCAAGGTTAAAAACATTTATTGAACCTATAATTTGAAATTTGCATATATACCAAGAAGAATATTTTGCTATAGATATATGTATATTCAGAGAATCTAGAATTGACAAGATTTGCATATACAAACTTCTAATCATCTCTCCACTAAGCTAATCTTACCTTTTATCTACCTATCTTTCTATCATCTATCTATCTATCTATCTATCTATCTATCTATCTATCTATGTCTACACACCAAGTTGGGATCCTGGCAAAACAGACTTAGGACACAGCCTAACAAATGAAAAGAAAGATTGCCATCTAGGATGTAAAATATTCCACTTGATAAAGTTTGTGGAGAGTTTGCTGATGGTACCTGAAGTTGAGTGTATTTTAATTATAAATCATTCACATTTAAAAACAGAGGTACTGGTTTAAAAAATTTTTTTTGAAGTACTGGATAGGGGAGATAGCTTAGCAGCAGTGTCTTTGTGTGCATGTAACTCTGAGTTCATTTCTAGTACAGAAAAAGAATCACAGATGTTTGAACTCTCAAATATTTTATTTAAAAATGGTCAGAAAGGGAAACCTTATATATCTACTATTTTGACATGGAAATACCCATCATAAGAGTTCCTCAGAAAATGTAACATGTAGCATCAGATGGACCGGAGTCAGCAGACTATTAAGTGTGCATGCCTTGAAACAGGTGTTTGATTTACCATTTGTATACTAGCCAAACGGCAGTGAAATTTTCAGAAGTGAGCAACCACAATCCTTATAAAAACTAAACAGGAGCATCTGGCAGGAAAGGAAGTGCTTCAGGAGCAATCTTAACTTCTACTGTAAAGACTCCCGATACACTTCTCAAAACACAAATTGCATTTCTTTGTTTGTATCATCAGCTTCTCTCAGTTACACATTGAAGAGTAATCACACACTGATTGTATGTGTAGCCAATCTCTTTCATTCTAAAGTGTCACTACAGGGCTAAGGCTGTAACTCAGGAGTACATTGTTTGTCTAGCATAGGTGAAGTTTATCCCTAGTGTTTCAAAATTAATTTTAAGAATACAAATTATGAAATGAATAGGTACTGAAACCCTCTATATTGGCACATTTGTGTTCAACCTTGCTTAGAGTTTGTATTAATATGCTATCTAGCAATTTTGTAAATCTGATAGTATGTTGTAGTCATTTAAAATAAAGAAAAATTTTAATTTTCTCCAATTAATAAAGAAGTATATGCCCATAATAGTTTGTAACACACTAAAAAAACAAAACAACAACAACAAAAAAACCTCAAACAATATAAAAAGAGAAGTCAATAAAAACAAACACAAGGGGGAAATAATGTACTTTGACCCATCATCACGTATGTGTAATTTAGAACTAACCCTCATTAAAATGTTCTTTCCTCTCTCTCATAATGTTTTCCTGTGTGATTTTAGCATTGCTTATATTCAATATGTCTGAAAACTTCTCTTTTTTAATTAGGTATTTTCTATATGTACATTTCAGGTGTTATCCCCTTTCCTGGTTTTCCCCGGAAAACCCCCTATTCCCTCCCCCTCCCCCTGCTCACCAACCCACTCCCTCCATCTTCCTGGTCCCGGCATTACCCTACATTTAGGCATCAAACCTTCACAGGACCAAAGATCTCTCCTCCCATTGATGACCAAAAAGGCCATCCTCTGCTACATATGCAGCTGGAGCCATAGGTCCCTCCACGTGTACTCTTTGGTTGGTGGTTTAGTCCCTGGAAGCTCTGGAAGAACTGGTTAGATCATACTTATGTTCTTCCTGGGGTCTGCAAACCCCTTCAGCTCCTTCAGTCCTT
Source organism: Mus musculus (assembly GCF_000001635.26). Classification (NCBI taxonomy): domain Eukaryota; kingdom Metazoa; phylum Chordata; class Mammalia; order Rodentia; family Muridae; genus Mus; species Mus musculus. Next base: position 80,349,723 of record NC_000079.6, read on the forward strand.
TCTCTAACTCCTCCATTGGGGACCCTGTGCTAAGTCAAGTGGTTGAGACCACCCACCTCTGTATTTGTCAGGCAATGTTAGAGCCTCTCAGGAGACAGCTATATCAGGCTTCTGTCAGCAAGAACTTGTTGGCATCCACAATACTGTCTGGGTTTGTTGACTGTGTATGGGATGGATCCCTAGATGGGGCAGTCTCTGGATGACTTTTCCTTCAGTCTCTGCTCCATATTTTGTCTCTGTATCTTCTCCCATGGGTATTTTGTTCCCACTTCTAAGAAGGACTGAAGTATCCACACTTTAGTCTTCCTTCATCTTGAGCTTCATATGGTCTGTAAATTGTATCTTAGGTATTCCGAGTTTCTAGGCTAATATCTACTTATCAGTGAGTGCATTTCATGTGTGTTCTTTTCTTATTGGGTTACCTCACTACAGGATTATATTTTCCAGCTCCATCAATTTGTCTGCGAATTTCCTGAATTCATTGTTTTTAATAGCTAAGTAGTAATCCATTGTGTAAATGTATGGCATTCCTCTGTTCGTGAACATAAAGGTTCTTTCCAGCTTCTGGTTATTATAAATAAGGATGCTCTGAATGTAGCGGAGCATGTGTCCTTATTACAGGTTGGAGCATCTTCTGAGTATATGCCCAGGAGTGGTATTGCTGGGTTCTCAGGTAGAACTATGGCCATTTTTCTGAGGAACTTCCAGATTGATTTCCAAAGTGGTTGTACCAGCTTGCAATCCCACCAGCAATGGAGGAGTGTTCCTCTTTCTCCACATCCTTACCAGCATCTGCTGTCACTTGAGTATTTGATCTTAGCCATTCTGACTGGTGTGAGGTGGAATCTCAGGGTTGTTTTGATTTGCATTTCCCTGATGAAAATTCTGCAAAATCCATCAAAGAGCTAGACTTACTTTTCTATAACCATTTTCTATTTCAGGAAGTTGAGTTCCTTTATCTAATATATTTTAGTTCAAGGTTATACTTTTATTATAAATAAAAATTTTGATAACAAGGAAAATTTCCTCAATGAAGGAAAATCTAAAAGAAAAAAATTCATAATGTTTCAAAGGCAAACAAGGGAAAGAAACATTCAAGAAGTGAAACTGATCCTTGGCATGAACAGAGCCTCCTACCCTTAATCAAGAAGCTTTGTGAAGTTGATAGCTGCTTCCAAAGAAACATAATTAGGTTTCTCCAATGCAGCTTCATTGTGTGTATAAACTACACTCAAGGACAGGCCTTGTGTCAATGAGTACATGGCCAACTTAAAACCAATGATGTTATTTTTTACAGAATTTTGTCTCATATTGCTTTGTTTGGACATTTTTGTCTTACTTGTCTTTCACTTGTATATTATACTCTCTGATTCTGTGTTTTTATGGGTGTTGGAACTGTGTGTGTGCATGTGACTGTGAGTATATGCAGGGTATATGTGCACATGTGCACACACATGTATGTTGTCTAAATATGTGTGAGTCTGTGTATTTATGTGTGTTTGTGTATAGTGTTTGCCTATTTGTGGTATGTGTGTGGTAGATGCACGTGTGAGTGTATATGTTTTAGTGTGTATGTGTGAGTGTGTATACGTGTTATATGTGTGTGTGGTGTGGTGTGTGGTGTGTAGGGTGTGTGTGCTGTATGCATATGTACGATTATTTGTGTATGTGTTGTATGCATGTGTGTGAATGTATTGTGGTTTATGAGTGGTTTTGTTTCTTGTGTGCTTTTACTCTGGTTTGTTTCCTTTGTTTACATGTTTGTTTCCTAGGAGAAAGCCAGTGCATTGAACTGAATGGAAGATAGGGAGAATCTTGGAGGAGTTGGGGAAAGAGAAAGTATAACAAAACTTTTTCAAGAAAATCTTTTAAAAACTAAAAATATATTATTAAGGAACCAATAAATTATTTCTAATGTCAATCATTATCACTTAGTGCTATAAGTTATCATCTTTAAATGACTATCAATGACAAAATTAAGGAAATCAGAGATATATTAAAGATAATTTTGTTTCAGAATTAGTAGATAGAAATACTGTATAGTAAAACTTAAATATAAAACTACATTATTGTGAGATTTTATCGACTTTCATCTGTTTTCATACATCCATTTATGATCATTTGATCAGTTTTGACTAAATAATCTCAGCTCCAATCTGGTGTAAGCTCTCTCTTGACCTCATATTTAAAAGTTCATAAATTAAGGGCTCAATTCTATTGGGCTGATTTGCTCCCCTTACTTAGCCTTGACTTTCGTTCTCATGGTTTTCCTGGGAAAACACCTTTGAAGCCACCCTTTCTTCTTGTTATATTCTGTCTGCATTCTTACTCCTATGCTTGAATTTCTCCTTCTTGACTGTGTCTTGTCTTGTTCTTAAGCCCTTTCTTCATGTTCTCTTTTTCCTTTGGTGTGAGCTTTCCATCTTCTCTGCAATAAAATTTTTCAGGTGATTCTAAAGCAAATACTGCTCCATAAGTTTTCATTCCAGATCTGAACACCAAGGAATTCCTGACACAGTTTGACATTTGTAAAATAAACTATCTGTACCATTTTATAAAAAAAAGTATTATCTCTCCTGTCTTAATAAACTGCAAAGTCAAAGACTGGGCAGAAAGACTTAGATTGACAATTTTCTTTCATGATTAATTTTCCTTTTCACAAAGGGGTATTTTCAGAGCCCAGGTAACTAATGTGAAGGACATGACTGTGCAATCTCCGGTAGTATAAGATGAAAATGACCTTCCCCTTGCTCAGACTTGTGTGTGTGTGTGTGTGTGTGTGTGTGTGTGTGTGTGTGTGTGTATGGTTGTGTGTGTGTGTGTGTATGTGTGTGTGCACATGTGTGTGTATGTTTTCTTATGTGTGTTTCTAACTGTGGTATGTGTATGTATGTGGTATGTGTGTATTTGAGTGTCTATATGAGTGTGTATGTAGGTGGTGTGTGTGGGTGGTGTGTGTGTGTGTGTGTTTCCAGACTATCTGTGTCATAAGATACTTTTCTTAACATTCTGACATTATCATGATTCAGGATCATTCTCCCATAGAATTGTAGACTGAAAAATATTTGATAGTCTGTCTAGTGGTAAACATCAAATACCCAATGCATTGGGAATTTATTATATTTCAGTATTTAGTTCTTACTCTTTCAAATTTGTAGAAAATTATATTGTATCATAAAAGAAAAATAACTAGCCTGATGAGGACATTTGTGTTAGGGAGACAATTCAGTCACTGGTCTCCAAAACATATATGAAACCCAACTAGTAGTTCACCAGCTGAAGGAGTTCTCTGGTAGAATTTTTGGGGTCACTTAAGTATAGTATTATATCATCTTCAAATAGTGATATTTTGATTTATTCCTTTCCAATTTTTAGCCCTTTGACCTCCTTTTGTTGTCTAACTACTCTTGCTAGAACGACAAGTACTATATTGGATAGGTAGAGAGTGGGTAGCTTTTTCTAGTCACTGAATTTAGTAGGATTGCTTCGAGCTTCTCTCCATTTAGTTTGATTTTGGCTACTGTTTTGCTGTTTGTTTCTTTTACTATGTTTAGGAATGAGCCTTGAATTCCTGTTCTTTCCAAGACTTTTAGGATAAAAGGGTGTTGAATTTTGTCAAATTCTACCAGAGAACTCAAAGGATAAATGGGCTGAGAAAGAAATTAGGGAAAGGGTACCCTTCACAATAGTCACAAGTAATGTAAAATATCTTAGTGCATCTTTAAGCAAGCAAGTGAAAGACCTGTGTGTCAAGAACTTCAAGTCCCTGAAGAAAGAAATTGAAGAAAACCTCAGAAGATGGAAAGATCTCCGCTGCTCTTGGATCAGCAGGATTGACATAGTAAAAATGGACATCTTGCTGAAAGCAATCTACAGATTCAGTGCAATCCCCACCAAGATTCCAACTCAATTCTTCACAGTGCTAGAAAGAGCAATTTTTAATTTCATTTGGAATAACAAAAAAAAAAAACAGGATTGTGAAAATTATTCTCAACAATAAAAGAACAGCTGGAGGAAACACCATCCCTGAAGTCAAGCTCTACTACATAGCAATAGTGGGGGGGAAAAAACACATGGAATTAGTACAGAAACAGGCATGTAGACCAATGAATAGAATTGAAGACACAGAAATGAACCTACACATCTATGGTCACTTGATCATTGACAAAGAAGCTTAAACCATTCAAAAGACAGCATATTCTACAAATGGTGCTGGCTTCAGTGACAGTAAGCATGTAGAAGAATACACGTTGACACATTCTTATCTCCTTGTGCAAAGCTCAAGTTCAAATGGATCAAAGATTTCCACATAAAATCGGATACCTTGTATGTATTACAAGAGAAATTGGGAAAGAGCCTCAAACATATTGGCACAGGGGAAATTTTCCTGAACAGAATACCAATAACTTATGCTCTAAGATCAACAGTAGATAAATGGGACCTCATAAAATTGCAAAGCTTATGTAAGGCAAAGGACACTGTCATCAGGACAAAATGGCAACCTACAGATTGGATAAAGATCTTTATCAATCCTATATCTGATAGAAGACTAATATACAATATATACAAAGAACTCATGAAATTAGACCCCAGAGAAACACATAACCCTATTAAAAATGAGGTACAGAGATAAATAAAGAATTCTCAATTGAGGAACCTCCAGTGGGTAGGGGAGTGGGTGGAGGAGCGTGTGGGGGACTTTTGGGATAGCTTTGGAAATGTAAATGAAATAAATACCCAATTTAAAAAAAAAAGTGGAAGCGGGGGCTGTCTCTGACTACATTGCCTGCTTTTGGATCCCTTTCCTCTCACTTGTCTAGCCTTAATAGAAGAATATGCACCTAGTCTGACTGCAACTTGATAAGCCAAGTCCGGTTGATGTCCAGGAGATGCCTCCCCTTTTCTGAGGAGAAGCAGAGGAGGGGTGGATGGCCAGCAAGTGAGGTGAGAGAAGGGATTGGGAGGAGCAGGGACGAAAAGCTGTGATTGGGATGTAAATAGCTTAATAAAAAGAATTACTAAAACTTGATATTTTGTCTAAAGCCATTGAGCTGGCAGCTTCAAATGGTGTACTACACACAGGAAGTTTTCTTGAATTGTTGCTAAATCTGCAAAACTTTAGACGTAGAAAATGTTAAAGTGCAAGTGTTCACATTTATTTGGGAAAGAACATTTGTAAGCATGTTACAAAGAAGGTAGATATCAGATAAAAACAGTCCACTTTTTACAAAGTGTATCTGTGTAGGGAAATATAAAACATACTTTTCATCAAAAAAATGTTTAACATCCTTAGTCATCAGGAAAATGCAAATCAAAACGACCAGGAGATTCCAACTCACACCAATCAGAATGGCTAAGATCAAAACCTCAGGTGAGAGCTCTGTACTTGCTACCGTCTGCTGCCAGAAGACGTTTCTCTGATGACAACTTGACAAGGCACCAATTTATGAGTATAAATAATATCATTAAGAATCATTTCATTGATTTTCCTTTTTCAGTAATTTTTGGTTCTACTGTAGCTCTCTGTGCTATCCAATCTCTGGATCCTGGCCATCTGGGCAGTGTAGGGCATGACTACCTTTTGTGCTGTGGACCTCAAGGTAAACCAAACATTGGTTGCTCACCCCCACCATTTCAACACCACCATTGGCCCAGCACATCTTGGGGACATGACAGATTGTAGGTTGAGAATTTTAAGGCGGTGTTAGTACACAAGTTTCGCTTTCTGTAGCCTGAGAAGTACGTTTTCATGCCAAAGAGTTTAGAACTTAACTAACTAATCATGCATCAGCTCTGCTTCTGGACATACATTTAGAAATACAGGAAAAGTCGGAGAAGAAAGTACAATAGATAGATGTAGCATTTTTGATTTGGGACATTTTGAGGTATCCGCTGGTCATTTATCGGTATCAGTGAGATTCCAAGTAGAAGAGATCTGAGATGTAAGTATTTGGAAAAGAGTCCCTTAGCAGACAGATCAATTAAAAACCAGAGACTAGTTGAGTTCAGTGAGGCTTAACAACATGAGGAGTGATCTTGCAATCTTGTGCCATGACAGATTAAGCCCAAAAACCTAAAAGGAGCAGTCACCTGGCAAGACATTCAGGGCAAAGGTGCCTTAGAGCATAATTGAAGAACATCTTCCAAGAAGAAACACACCAGAAACTTAGCTAACAGCACTGCTAAAATTTAAGATAAAGAAAAATAGTAGTATTTATATTTTAGAACAGAGATAAATGTTATTTACAACAACATCCATTTTAGTAGATGGAGTGGGGAAACACCAGAATAGAATAGTTTTGAGGGAGCTCATAAGGAAAGTTCTTGATTGCATAAGATTTCTGCAAGAAAAAAGAAACTTTACTGTAAAACAAAGATCATGGCCATAGAGCTTGTGAAGCATTATCGGACAACAGAAAAAAAGTCAGAGCACAGATACAAATACAAGTAGGCGGATAGGCATGGAGCCTCAGGAATTCCTTTGTCCTTCCTGCAATGTGGGTAATACCATCATCAAAACAAAAACAAAATTTAAAAAAAGGAACCATGATCATAAAGCATACAGTTGGTTAGAAATCTGAGGGAAGTTTTCCTAATTTCTTTCCTAGTCTGTTTATGATTTTTATAAAGGCTACTGACTTGTTTGAGTTAATTTTATATATCCTACCACTTTGCTGAAGTTATATATCCGCCATAGGAATATATTCCACCAGAGATGGTGGAATTTTATGGGTCTCTTACATATACTATCAAATCATCTGGTAATAATGATACTCTGACTTATTCCTTTCTAATCTGTATCCCATTGATCCCACTTTGTTTTCTAATTGTTCTAGATAGAGCTTTGAGTACTATATTGAATAAGTAGGGAGAGACTGGGCAACCTTGTCTTGTCCTGGATTTTAGGGGGATTGCATCTAGTTTCTATTCATTTAATTTGATGTTGGATGTATATTGCTATATATTGCTTTTATTATATTTAGGTATGTGCCAGGAATTCCTAATCTCTCCAAAACTTTTAACAAGAAGGAATGTTGTATTTTGTCAAAGGCTTTTTCAATATCTAATGAGATGATCATGTAGCTTTTTTTCTTGATATATATATATATATATATATATATATATATATATATATATATATATATTAATACATTGATCAGTTCTTGTTATTGAACCATCCCTGCATCCCTGGGACAAAGCCTACTTCATTGTGGGGAATGATGGTTTTGATATGTTCTTAGATTTGGGTTGGGAGAATTTCTTTCAGTATTTTTGCATTATATTCATAAGCAAGATTGGTCTGAAGCTCTCTTTCTATGTTGGGTCTTTGTGTGGTATAGGTTTCAGAATAATGGTGGCTTCATAGAATGAATTAAATAGTGTTCACAATAGGCACAAATAGTACAAACTATCTTGGTGTAACTCTTACCAAACAAGTGAAAGATTGGTATGATAAGAACTTCAAATCCCAGAAAAAGACACCAAAGAAGACCTCAGAAGATATAAAGATCTCCCATGCTCATGGAATGGTAGTATTAATATAGTGAAAATGACCATCTTACCAAAACCAATCTACAGATTCAATACAATCCCAACCAGAATTCCAACACAATTCTTCACAGACATGGAAATAACAATTATGAAGTTAATGTGGAAAAAAGTCCAGAATAGTCAAAACAAGTTTCAACAATTAAAAAAAGGAATCAGCATTTCTAACTTCAATCTGTACTACAAAGCAATACTAAAACAGACAGGTTGATCAATGGAATACAATCGAAGACACAGAAGTAAACACACATACACACCTATGGACACTAGATCTTAGAAGAAGAAGCCAAAAGCATACAGTGGGGGGAAAAAGCATCTTCAACAAATGGTTCTGGTCAAACTGGCAGTCTGTAGGTAGGAGAATGAAAATAGATCCAAATTTATCACCTTGCACAAAGTTCAAATCCAAATGTATCAAGAACTTTAACATAAAAGCAGATATACTGAATCTAATAGAATACAAAGAGAGAAAGATCCTGAACTCTTTGGCACAGGGGGAAATTTCCTGAATAGAACACCAGTGGCTCAGGCTCTAAGATCAGCAATTGATAAATTAGACCTCATGAAACTGAAAAGCTTCTGTAAAGCAAAAGACATAGTCAATAGGACAAATCAGCAACACACAGATTGGGAAAAAGTCTTCACTAACCTTACATCGGACAGGGGGCTGGTATCCAAAATATATAAATAATCCAAGAAGTTAGCCTCCAACAAACAAAATAACCCAATTAAAAAATGGGAGGCAGAAATAAGCATAATTTACTACAAAAGAATTCCAAATGGCTGAGAAGCATTTAAAGGGGATTCCTCAGAAATCTAGAAATAAATCTACTTGAAGATCCAGCTATACCACTCTTGGGCATATACCCAAAAGATGCCCCACCATACCACTGGGGGACTTGTTTCACTATGTTCATAGCAGCCTTATTTTGGGGAGCCAGAAGCTGGAAACAACCCAGATGTCTCATGACAGAAAAATGAATACAGAAAATGTAATACATTTTCACAATGGAATACTACTCAGCTATAAAGAATGAGGGCGTCCAGAGTTTTGCAGGCAAATGGATGGAACTAGAAAATATCCTGAGTGAGATAACTCAGACTGAAAAGGATAGGCAGGTTATGTACTCATTAATAAGTGGATATTAGCCAAAAATGTACAAAATTTCCAGGATATGATCCACAGAACTCAAAGCTAAGAAGCCAAAGGGTCCAAGAGAAGATGCCTCAATCCCACTTGGAAGGGAGAAGAAAGCAATCACAGGAGGAGGGAGGGAGGGAGGGAGGGACCTGGGAAAGACAACAGGGAAGGAAAGAGGGGAACATGATCAGGTATTTGGGGGTAAGAGGACTGAAGCTCTGAGGGCCAGAAGAAAGAATCAAAACAGGCAACCTCAGAAGGTAGGAGATGGGGGCCCCTCTAGACTATACAAGAGACCTGGGGGGGGGGGGGTGAAAGACTTTCAGGACCCAAAGGGAGGAGACTTAGATTAAATGTCCTACAGTGGGGAGAAGGAACTTGTAGAGTCCACCCCCAGTAGAAAGACAGGGCATCAAGTGGGTGGATGGGATTCCCACAGTCACAACTCTGACCCAGAATTGTTCCTGTATGAAAGGGATGCCAGAACAAAAATGAAGAAAAGTCTGAGGAAAAGAAGGTTCAGTGAGAGGCCCAAATTGGGATCCAGTTCAGGCAGAAGCCCCAAGGCCTGACACTATTACTGATGCTATGATGTGCTTACAAATATGGGCCTTTCATGACTGCCCAGCAAGCAGCTGAAAGAGTCAAGGAATAGCTGGAAGAACCTGAGGAGGAGGACAACCCTATAGGAAGATCAACAGTTTCAACTAACCTGGTTCCCAGGATCTCTCAGACAACTGAGTCGATAAACAGGCAGCATACACCAGCTGATATGAAGCCACCAACACATATACAAGAGAGGACTGCTGGGTCTGGACTCAGTCAGAGAAGATGCACCTAACCCTGGAGATACTTGTGGTCCCAAGGAGAGGGAGGTCTGGTGGGTGGGGGCCTGCTTTTGGAGATGGAGGTGGGCAGGAGATGTGGGATGTGGAACAGTTGGATGGTGGACCCAAAAGACAATAAAGTCTGGACTGTAGTAAAAAGATTGAAGAATAAAGAGAAGAATGGGAGGAGGAGAAGGAGAAGGAGAAGGAGAAGGAGGAAAAGGAAAAAGAAAATGAAAAGGAAAAGGAGAAAGAAGGAGAAAGAATAAGAGGAGGAGGGGGAAGGAGGGAGGAGGAGGAGGAGAAGAGGAAGAAGAAGAAGAAGAAGAAGAAGAAGAAGAAGAAGAAGAAGAGGAGGAGGAGGAGGAGGAGGAGGAGGAGGAGGAGGAGGAGGAGGAGGAGGGGGGGGGGGAGGAGGAGGAGGAGGAGGAGGACAGGGAGGGGAAGCAGGAGGGAGACGGAGAAGAAGAAGAGAAGGAGAAGGAGAAGAAGAAGGAGGAGGAGGGGAGGGGGGAAGGGGGAGGGGGGACAAGAAGAAGGAGAAGGAGAAGGAGGAAAAGGAGGAGGAGGAGGAGGAGGAGAAAGAGGAGGAGGAGGAGAAGGAGATGAAGAAGAAGAAGAAGAGGAGGAGGAGGAGGAGAAGGAGGAGGAGAGGGAGTGGGAGGGGGAGGGGAAGGAGAGGGGAGGGGGAGGAGGAGGACAACAAGAAGAAGAAGAAGAAGAGGAGGAGGAGGGAGAGGGGGAGGGGGAGGGGGGAGCAACCCTATAGAAAGACCAGCAGTCTTAACTAACCCAGACCCCAAGGAATTTCCAGAGATTGAACTACCAACAAGGAGTATAAAGGGGAGGTCAGAGCCCCATCTCACAAATACAGCAGAGATCTTCCTTGTCAGCCCCCAGTGGGAGGAGATGCGCTTATTCCTGGAGAGACTTGGGGCCCCAGGGAAGTGGGGAGGTCTGATGAGTGGGGAGCACCCTCTCTGAGGCAAAGGAGAGGAGGAATGGGATGAAGAACTGTGGGAGGGGCGTACTTAGAGGAAGCAATGACTACAATGTAAATATTTACTTTTTAAAAAACAAGTAAATGTGAAGGTAGACAAGAAATAATAAACTGATAGTGGCTGAAAGTCAAGGAATTTTGAAAATGAGTAGTACTTAGGAATGGAGACCAAATATCCTCTTTGTGATTCTTTTTAATACTTTACCCTTTCCATAGTAGTCATTGAAGAAAAGGAGAACTGCTAACGAAAGGCACTGGATTTCAATGCCCGACAAGTACTCAGGACACTCAGAATGTGAGGAAGATATAAACGCAGAGTAGTAATAATGGTCCACAAAATATAAGCACAGAAATCTAAGACAATAACATACTTATCTCACCCTGTAGGATACACATAAAAAAATTCCAAATGTTTCAGTATGTTTCTCTTTGGTCTTACCAAAGACTGCTTTTGCATACCATTTAAATACTTGTCCATGTTTCTTGAAGAGTAATCTTTACAAAACATAGCCATTACTATCTTAACAACTCAATAACAAGTACATAATTACCAATGACTAAATAGTTACATGTCCTATTTCTAATGGTCAAAATGAAACATAAAATGAACCTAACCAAGCAAAACAACAGTTTTGAGATAAAAGAATAAAATACAAATAATTATCAGCTTTGAAATCATGTGTGGAAATGGTATGTGACTGCATTCTCACCCCAAACTAATGATGGCAAATATCATCAAAATTGCTCATGAGTCTAAGTTACCTCCTATACAGAACAGAGATAATACCTACCAGATAAGGAGACAGTGAGTGCTGTATGAATTCATATACAGATAGATAGGTTGCAGACAGACAGACAATAGATAAAATAAAAATTAATGTACATTTTAGGCTTGATTGCTTTTTAGTCATAATTACTTAAAACTATCACCCAATATTCTAAAAATGTATTTCCTAAAATGCTTGCTTCTTTTAGTATCAATTAAAACTATAAAAATAAGCCAACAATCATATATATGTTTTAAAATGTGTCAAAGATGAATAACACTTTTCCTAGTTACATGACTTTTTAGAGTGCTTAATATGTTCAGGTGACTTTGAAGTTTTAAGTGTTACAACATGCCAATTTCCAACATACATTTTAGAGGAATGTCATTTTTTTTCACAAATATATAAATAAACAATTTCAGAAGATGAACATCTTTTCTGAGAAGTTGCTCAAGAATAGTCAAGCGAAGTAGATTCTGCTTCATGCTTTTAAATATCTTCAGGCTTTTAAAGGCCCTACTTTTAAAGATATACCACGTTGTGAATTTTTCAGACAAAAGATTTTATAGTTGTTTGAATCATATTAAAAGCTGATTTTTAAATACTTATTTGTGAGTATGTGTCTGTGCCTGTGCATGTCATGTGTGTGTAGTGGGTAGAGAGGCCAGAAGAATGCCACAAATCTCCCAAAGAAGCAGTTACAGGAAGTTGTGAGCCATCAGTTATGGGTATTGGAAACTAAACTTACCTCCTTTGGAAGAGCCAGAAGCACTTTTAACTACTGAGCCATCTCACCTGCACTAAAATTCCACTCTTAAATTAGCCTTCCTCCACCAATGGAAGGCTTCACCTTAATATCAACAGCCTTGCAAATATAAGTTAACTGGCAAGTATTTGTCAATTCTATACATTTGAAAATTAGAAAACATATCTATGAGGCCCCCATTTTTATTAGTTCTTATAAGACCTTACATAGTATAACCTATTAAATTGATGTTGTTTAAAAAATGATTATACTCAATTTTTATGCCATCCAGAGAAAGTAAGCCAACTAATAACTGAGGCAACAGCGTTGGAAGAGTATTCAAGACAATTTCTCAGCAAGAAATAAATTTATAAGTATACTTGACAAACACACACACACACGAATTTTCTTTATGAACAGCATAAAACAATACTTAATTTTTAAACATTTGGCAGATAATTTTAGATTTTCTTTATGCTCTATTGACATTTATTTTATAGAACTAATAAGACCAAGAAAATGTAGGTGTGGAAATAAATTGTTGTAGCTGTCTATTCTTGTAAACTTTTAACCAAGTAAAGAATACATACAGAATGAAGATCATTTTTTCGCCTAATTTTTTTCGTAACTGCACGCACATCTGCAGTCTGCCTTAACCATAGAAAATTGACATTTTCTGCATCCTTTTGGTTAGCATGACATTAACTGGACTGGAGCATTGCATTCTGCTGGTATCTCTATCCCTTGTTATTTTTACGCATTTTATGCTATTTTTAAAGTCATGCTGTTGATCATGTCGTGAATGAATACAAGTGAATCCAAATATCAGACCTTTTATTGTGAATACAAATGTCAGCTTGCATCACAGCCTTGTTGGTTGTATCAGATAAGAGAGAGCACATCTCATGTCAGCTTTGTCCCTTTGCAAGCAGGAGCATTGTGCTACTAATGAAGTCTGAATGAATTCACGAACACACAAAGGTTTGATGCAAATTTGGAGAAAGAAGGTAAGTTGGAAAGCATAAGATCGACTGGCAACCCGAGCATGGCATAGTGAGAAGAACTATGATGCTATCTTCTAATGTATTTAACTGTCAGTCTAAAATTATCAACCATTTATTTAGATATCTTAGGAGAAATAATATTTTTCTCACTGTTTTGTTATTAGTTTTATGCTCACCCTCTTTCTGGTGCAACATGTATAGCAAAGTTATTTACATTTTCACTAACCTAATTTTAAAATTATTCCAAGTCAAAAGGTGCCTTTTGATCCACATCTGTTAAAGTTTTGATCTGAAAAGTTTATAAAGGAAATCACTGATAACCAGGTGGCCCCATGGTCCACAGACCTTGACCTAAATAGTGTATTGAACTCAGGTGCAGGCAAACCAGATTCTAATTATCTAAGCCTGCTTGAGGGAAACTATTCCATTTCTTCACTGTGGGTTAACCTGCATTTTATCATTCAACAAAAAGTTATGGCATTTAATGTGAGCTCTATAAAGACTTTGCCTTTGTAGCATCCTGTGCTCTGGGTGATGCTAATCCATACTTCTTTTATTTGGTCAAATTACTTTCTTTTGGAGGCTGTGGAAGAACACCAGCAGAGGAAAGGGTACTTAGTTGAGGCACAGTATATAAATAGCTCTGCCGAGAGCATTATAAAGGCTCTGTTGTGCTATCACACAGCACAGCCAATAATGTACAATATGAAAAATCCCTGCCAAGTGCACAGAGAATTCAGACAATGTTTGTCATTTGTCTGATCGACTGTTTGTTATGTGTTGCAAGAGTTTATAGCTATAGAGTCAGAAAAAAACTACCACACCCTAAAGTCCTTCTGTTATAATACTCCTGCCTCTGTGTGTTTGTGTGTGTGTGTGTGTGTGTGTATGAAGAGACAGAGAGAGACAGATGGGGGGCAGGGCTTAAAGACATTGTAACTGTGTCCATAATACACAATAAGTGGGAGTGAGATTGAAACACTTCAGAGACAGAAGTGGAATTTTCACCTATAAAGCCTAATAAAGCATTTCCTTAAAGATGCCCTATGTTTGCTGAAAGCACACAGTGCTTTATAGAATGATTTAAACATCAAAATTGTTAGTTCTCATTAAATATTTCACCTAAAGATAAAAAATCAATGCCTTATTTTAAATACCAAGATTTTTCATATTATACAAAATATCAAATTTTAATTTTAAAAATTATTTAGTTTTATGATTATGCTATGATTGCATTCTTTCCCACTTTCCTTTTCTTGCTCCAAGCTCTAACCCTCCTTTTAAACATGTAGCTTTTTAAATCAATTGTTGTAACACACATGTGTGTAGAAGTATATATATATATATTTCCAAATACAAATATACAACTTGCTAAGTCTGTGTAAACTTATTTGTATGTATATGTTGTCAGCGATGACAATTTGCTATTGCCTAATTGGTCATATTAAAAAGATGGACTCCACATCGTCATCATGAATCTTAGATTTTGCAATGCACATTAAACTCTCTGGTGGCTAGTTTGTCAACTTGAGGTGGTTGAGAGGAGAGAATCTCAACTGAGGAACTGGATCCATCAGATTGACTTATGGACATGACATGTCTATGGAACATTTTCTTGACTGTTAATTGATGTAGGAGTCCCCAGGCCACTGTGGGCAGTGTCACTCTTAGACACTCAGGGCCATATCAGAAAGGAAAATAAACTTAATCTTGGTACCAAATCAGTAAACATTTCTCCTCCATGGTCTCTGCTTCAGTTCCTACTTTCAGATTCCCATGTGAGATCCTTTCTAGGGCCCTCCATGTAAACTGAGTGCTTTCTGAACTTGCTCTTGGTTTATGTTATATAACAGCACAGGTGAAGCAGTGTGGAATAGAAGATAAGACACCTGAATGCTGATGCCTACAATTCTTCTTAGCTTTATTTCCAACATTTGAAGCCATGAGTGAATATACATGGAAAGGAAATACATGCTATCCTCTATTTTAGCTATTTTCAATAAATTTTTTTCTGTTTTTGTAAGAAAACATGCATGCATATTGCCATGAGATGATGTTTATATTGTAGCAACATAAATCAAAATAAATAAAGTTCTTCACTTCTCTACCTCCTTAGCCATATTTCTCTTTTGTTTCCTATATTTCACCTCCTGCTCTCTGATATCTATCTATACTTTTTCTGCTTCCCTTCATTATTTCCCTGACATTTCTAGTGCTGTCTTTATTGTCTATTTTTTTTACATGTGCCTCCAAGTACACTCTTTGCTGAATTCTATTTTATATCTCACATTTTCTTCTCTGTTCCCCTACTTTATATCTGTTACTCCTGCTTCTTCCTTCTCAAGAGTCTGAGTAAATAGGAAAAATATATTTGAAATTATTCCTTGTAAATTCCTCACAGTATAGGTAGGACTCAACATACACAAGGTGACCATGTAGTGTATGTAGAGTCCTTTTAGAGCATCCAATTATACTGTATGTCCCCACTTACGGTTTTCCCTGAGCTACAAAATCTTTCCTTTCTTCCTTAGGAAAATGTGCTGGCTATTTTATTTGTCCCTGAAGAACTGGATGTGCAATTTCTCTGTGCAATTTGTCATGCTATATCATAGAAGCATATTCACATATTCATCAGGACTAATAAAGTTTATATATGTGATTTGGCAATATGTGTCCCTACATCTTACCCTACCTATATGGAAAATGATATCTTAATCCCAGAAAGTCAGCAGTATGCACATGTTGAAAAACAAATGCATATGATTGAGAAAGTTTATGTTGTTGCTTGTTGTTTCTTGAGGAACTTACTGTACATGTAGAACACTCCGATTTCTGGCTTGTATCTTTCAGGGTGATGAACTACTGTGTTCAGAGCAACTAATTTCATTCCTGGCACATAATAATTGCTCGATTTGTGTTTTCTCTTACTTCTTAGGAATGTACAACTTTTTTCCTAGTTTTTGCTGTGGGTAGTTTCTCTTAAAATACAACTATATATTCTTCAAACAATATTTTTTGCCAAAACTGCAATGTGTTACTGGATACCTCATTAAATGATATATAGATTCTCTAACGGTGACATTGAGGACTTGAGAATTTCTGTAATGGGCATCCCTAGGGAGTACAAGTTCCAGATGGCTAATGTCAGAGCCAGCTGTCCAGGGAATATAGCTTGATAAGATCTGTGGTCCAGAGAGATCAATAAGAGTTGGGCCCTGTGGAACAATGGACCATGTGGGAAAACTTGGTAAGGTTGAGTGGGTCTGAGAGCCCCTCATCCAGGTACCCACCTGAGATGGTAAGTGCCACCCTGCTGCCTACTAGATTCCTGACCCAGAACAGGTGACCACAATCCACGCATTTTGGGGAGCATGAAAAGGCCTTCAACTACACTGTCTAAACCTGCAGCAGACAGCCCCTCTCTGCTCCCAGACAACCACCACCAAGTTAAGCACAAATGCCAATGATCGAAGCTGGAGTTCCCAATCCCCTGACTCTGGGCTGGTCATTGTCCTCAGCCTGTGGACCCCCAAATCCATTTCCAACTCCTTGTGGACCTGGCTGTATGCTATCTAAATGTCCAGGAGTTTGAGAGCCCTGAGTCCCTAACTAATCACTGGTCCATGGAGCCCCATAATTTGTTCCTGACTCCTCTGTGCCAGTTTCCAGTGGCGACTTAATGCCTGGAGCTTCCTACTACCTGAGTCTATGTATTGACATTTCCCTAAAGCCCGGTACTAGACAGTGGCATGCCACTGATTTTTACCTCGCCAGCAGTGTTTCATCATCCTAGTGGCTGGGCAAAACTCAGACTCATGGGCCAATCTGAATATTTGGCTCCATGACATGAGGTAAGAGGTAAGATGTGTGCACATCAAAACGAGGTTCACAATTTGATCCACTCAAAAGCCATACAATATTTCTTCAGTGTACAACTGTTCATAAATCCTACTTCATGTGATAATAGACTAGTCAGTGCTTATATTGGCTGTGATATTTTTTGTCTATAGAAAACATATATCCATTATCAGTATGCTGTAGGTAGAAAAAGATTCCAATGTCAACAGTTATGCAACTAACATAGAATTAATCTTAGTTCTGTATGTGAAGTGTGTGTGTGTGTGTGTGTGTGTGTGTGTGTGTGTATGAGAGAGAGAAAGTGAGAGAGGGAGGGGGTGGGAGAGGAAGACAGAGAGAGAGAAAGAAAGACAGAGAGAGAAAGAAATTTCTTTGAGCATTGGACCTGATAACCTTCCTATAATTGGCAAAGAAAGGAAAGTTTACATTGATTTGCATTCTAGAAATTAGGAAGATTTGCTTCTATTTATTACTTCAGACATTAAACACCTTTCCAAAAGGTGTTTAACTCATCACCTTTCTGAAATAGCCACCCCCTGCAAGAAAAGAATCAAGGTAACTTCTTCCCTAAATTACCAGAATCTAGGACCTGGTTATGTCTGAGACCCTTCTTTTAGCACTCTTCATTGCCTATGCTCTGTTTCTGAACCCTAGTTCACAAAAATGGATTATGGTGAATCCTGCTGTTGTCAAAATGAATTCACAATGGAAATAGTTATTTATGAATTTTTTTCAAAAGCTATATTTGTGTGTGTGTGTGTGTGTGTGTGTGTGTGTGTGAAAACTGCTTAAAATATATACTAGTTAAGAGTCAAATTAGAAGTAATATTGACAACAACCTAAATGTTCATATCACTTGATAGGTTAGGTTGAAGGTTCATTACTGGACTGCAGACTTAATTGGAAAACATTTGAATCTAAAGACTACTGATGTCCAAAGAAGAACTTAATGAGGCTAAATTTCTTTGAAAATATTCTCTTATTAAGAAAAGTGTGTAGAAAAAAAAGCCAATTAATTTTAAAAGCCTTATATCCCCAAACTTAACAGTCATAACCACATTTTATTAAACTATTAAAAAAGATGAACACATCTTCAGGTAAGAATGTCTAAGGGAAAGTAAATGATTTTTGTCTACTATCTTACCTATTGGTTTTTCTACTTCCTCACAAGACTACTCACTTGCTTCATCTCTGCCAGACTGTAAAAGTATTTTTAATTGTCTGATATAATTGTCATCTGTGAGACTTCCTGCTAAATAAGATCACCCTTTCTAGTCCTTTCTGAACTCTTAACTGGCTGATTCAACTCAGTTGTTCTGGATCAAATTCCTCCCCATGCTGACTGATTCAATCTGGTTCTCTCAACTCCTCAATGAAAGCTCTGCTTGACCTCAAACTAACTCTGGCAATTCATTATAGTCTTCTGGCTCCTTCTTATTCTCTGGTTTCAGCTGCCTCTGCTGACCTGCTCTGAACTGCATGAACTCCCAAAGAAACTCAACTCCACTTCGCTGTGCTTGCTACACTAACTCCCAACTCAAATCCCCAAACTGCACTGACTGAATTCGACTGCCTGAACAGAACTGATTGAGATTGCTCACTGCTCTGCTCTTAAGTAGTGTCTCATTCTTATCTGATCTCATGAAAGTTGGGCATTTCCTATCAATGACTTATTTTGTCAGTTCTTTCTTTGATTCAAAACTTCGTCTGCCCCTCAATTCGATGTCACTTTCGAGCATAGTTGCTTCATTCTACAAACCAACATGATCTTCATTGTTAGGGAATAAATGTGTGTACTAAAAACATGTCTGTATTCCACCCAGACTATATAGACTTAGAAGGTCTTTGGAAGTGATCTCTTGCCAGAGCAACTATGTTGCTGGATTAAAACTCCTCTATACCAAATTATATTTCTGAAAGCACATTACAATATTTCAGAGGCCGGAATGATAGTGTAACATAAGAATGGCATTATAGTTCTAATTATAGCTTTGACAATACAAGACTCTGAAAGATCACAGAATTGTGGCTATCCAAATAGTGCATTGTTAGGTTTGTATTTCAGTGTTTGACAAGTAGCCAGCAGAGATTGTTTGCCTGGGGGGTCTAGAATAAAAGTAGAAACTCTTTTTATGCTATCTAGACGATAGCACCTTAGAGCAACTTTAAGAACAGTTGAAATGTTTTTGTTAACTTAATTTTTTTTAACATGAGAAAAATGAGCACTAAATAAATGTCGTATACAACAGAAAATGTGACTGACCAAACATCCAACAATAAAACTTACAGCATAATAAACCAGCATGAAATGGAATTATAAGACTGCAACTATGAAATTAAGGGAGGAAGAGAGTTCTGATAATGACTTTTACTTCAACAGGTTTTGATTAGTACTTAGAAGGATGCATGTCAGCAGTAAGGGGCAGGGGCTAGTTTATGCACAATCAGATTTTAGAAGACTTCTCTAGAACTGTTTTCAGCCATGAACCACACACAACTTCTTTGTGTGTATGTACGATGGAAAAATGCATTTAAAGTGAGATAAATAATAAGGACCAGCAACATCAAATAAGCCCCAGGTTCTACAGGAGGAGCATCATCATTGTAAGACTTTTATGTTCCTCTTCATTGAGTTGAGGATCAGTAATACATAAATACATAAATAATGCAGAAACTAAAGAGAGAACTTTGCCAGAGTCAGAGTGTTTTAACAAAAAGCACCTTGCTAATCCTGGTGGATATTTGAGTTGCTATTTATGGATGTATAAACCAAAAATGAGAATTCAGTCCTGTAAATGTATACTTCTGTGTTGAAATCTTAGTGAAACACTTCAAGTTAATACAAAATTGTTTAAATGGTAAATAGAGCTTTAGATTCATGAAATGCTTTTTAAGATAACTCTCTATCCTACCAGGCATAGTGGTAACTAAACATCAGCAAAACATTAAGCATAGTGCATATTTCCTAAAAAAAAAAAAAAGATTCATTAATTGTATTAAATTGAACTGCTGAAAAAAATGAATAACATATTGAGCTTGCTTTTTTAACTTAGTACAATTTTTATTAATTATTTTCTTCATTTACATTTCAAATGCTATCCCCTTTCCCCTCCCTAGACCCTCACCCTGCTCTGCTCCCCAACCCACACACTCCCGCATCCTGGCCCAGACACTCACCTATACTGGGGCAAAAAATCTTCACAAGACCAAGGGCCTCTCCTCTCATTGATGGCTGACTAGGCCATTCTCAGCTACATATTCAACTAGAGACACAAGCTCTGGGTTAGTTCCTATTGTTGAACTGGTTAGTTAATATTGCTGTTCCTCCTAGACGGTTGCAGACCCCTTTAGCTCCTTGAGAACTTTCTCTAGCTCCTTCATTGCGTGCCCTGTGTTCCATCCAATAGATGACTGTGAGCATCCACTTCTGTATTTGCCAGGCACTGGAATAACCTCAAAAGAGACAGCTATATCAGGGTACTATCAGCAAAATCTTGCTGGCATATGCAATAGTGTCTGGTTTTGGTGGTTGTTTATGTGATAAATCCTCCGGTGGGGCAGCCTCTGGATGGTTCTTCCTTCTGTCTAAGCTCCAAACTTTGTCTCTGTAACTCCTTCCATGGGGATTTTGTTCCCAATTCTAACAAGGATAGAAGTGTCCACAATTTTGCCTTCCTTCTTGAGTTTCATGTGTTTTGCAAATTGTATCTTGGGTATTCTAAGGTTCAGGGCTAATATCCACATAAGTGAGTTCATATCTAGTGACTTCTTTTGTGATTGGGTTACCTCACTCAGGATGATATCCTCTATATCCATCCATTTGTCAAACAATTTCATAAATTCAATGTTTTTAATAGCTGGGTAGTACTCCATTGTGTAAATGTACCACATTTTCAGTATGCATTCTTCTATTGAGGGACATTTGGCTTCTTTCCAGCTTCTGGCTATTATAAATAAGACTGATATGAAATAGTGGAGCATGTGTCCTAATTACAAGTTGGAACATCATCTGGGTATATGCCCAGGAGAGGTATTGCTGGATCTTCCTGTAGTAGCATGTCCAATTTTCTGGGGAACCGCCAAACTGGTTTCCAGAGTGGCTGTGCAAGCTTGCAATCTAACCAGCAATGGAGGAGTGTTCCTCTTTCACCACATCCTGGCCAGCAACTGCTGTTACCTTAGTTTTTTAACTTCACCATTAGAAGTGGTATGAGGTGGAATCTCAGGATTGTTTTGATTTGTATTTTTCTGATGATTAAGGGTGTTGAACATATTTTTAGGTGCTTCTCAACCATTCTGTATTCCTCAATTGAGAATTCTTTGTTTAGCTCTATACCCTATTTTTTAATAAGGTTATATGATTTTCTAGAATCCAGTTTCTTGAGTTTTTGTATATATTGGATATTAGTCCCCTATTGGATTTAGGATTAGTAAAGATCCTTTCCCAATCAGTTGGTGGCCTTTTTGTCTTATTAACAGTGTCATTTGCCTTACAGAAGCTTTGCAATTTTATGAGGTCCCATTTGTTGATTCTTGATCTTACAGCACAAGCCATTGCTATTCTGTTCAGGAATTTTTCCCTACTTTCTCCTCTATAAGTTTCAGTGTCTTTGATTTTATGTGGAGTTCCTTGATCCACTTAGACTTGAAGTTTGTACAAGGAGATAAGAATGGATCAATTCACATTCTTCTACATGATAATCACCAGTTGAGCCAGCTCCGTTTGTTGAAAATGCTGTCTTTTTTCCACTGTATGGTTTTAGCTCTTTTGTCAAAGATCAAGTGACTATAGGTGTGTGGGTTCAGCTCTGTTTCTTTAATTCTATTCCAGTGATCTACCTGTCTGTCACTGTACAGGTATCATGCAGTTTTTATCACAATTGCTCTGTAGTACAACTTAAGGTAAGGCATGGTGATTCCACGAGGGGTTATTTTATAGTTGAGAATAGTTTTGGCTATTCTAGTTTTTTGTTGTTGTTTTGTTTTGTTATTTTAGATGAATTTTAAAATTGCCCTTTCTATCTCTCTGAGGAATTGAGTTAGAATTTTGATGGGAATTGCATTGAATCTGTAGATTGCTTTTAACAAGATAGCCATTTTTATTATATTAATCCTTTCAAACCATAATTATGGGAAATCTTTCCATCTTCTAAAAAATTCTTTGATTTCTTTCTTCAGAAACTTGAAATTTTTATCATACAGATCTTTCACTTCCTTAGTTAGAGTCACATCAAGGTATTTTATGTTATTTGTGACTATTGTGAAAGGTGTTGTTTCCCTAATTTCTTTCTCAGCCTGTTTATCCTTTCTGTAGAGAAAGGCCACTGATTTGTTTGAGTTAATTTTATATCCAGCTACTGCACTGAAGCTGTTCATCAGGTTTATGAGTTCTCTGGTGGAATTTTTATGGTTACTTATATATGATATCATATCATCTGCAAATAGTGGTATTTCGACTTCTTCCTTTCCAATTTGTATCTCCTTGATCTCCTTTTGTTTTCTAATTCCTCTGGCTAGGACTTCAAGTACTATATTAAATAAGTAGGGAGAGAGTAGGCAGTCCTTGTCTAGTCTTAATTTTAGTGGGATTGCTTCAAGTTTCTATCCATTTAGTTTGATGTTGGCTACTCGTGTGCTGTACATTGCTTTTATTATGTTTATGTATGGGCCTTGAATTCCTAATCTTTCCAAGACTTTTATCATGAATGGGTGTTGGATTTTGTCAAATGCTTTCTCAGCATCTAATGAGATGATCATGTGGTTTTTGTATTTGAGTTTGTTTATACAGAGGATTACTTTGATGAATATCCATATATTAAGCCATCCCTGCATTTCTGCGATGAACCCTACTTGATCATGATGGATGATCATTTTGATATGTTCTTAGATTTGGTTTGGGAGAATTTTATTGGGTATTTTTGCATCGAGTTCATTAGGAAAATTGGTCTGATGTTCTCTTTCTTTGATCTTTTTGTGGTTTAGGAATCAGAGTAATTGTGGCATCAGAGACTGAATTGGGTTGAGTACCTTCAGTTTCTTCTTTGAAAAATTGTTTGAGGAGAATTGGAATTAAGTCTTCTTTGAAAGTCTGAAAGAAACTCTGCACTAAACCAATCAGGTCCTGAGCTTTTTTTGGCTGGGAGACTATTAATGACTGCTTCTATTTCTTTAGGGGATATGGGAATGTTTAGATTGTTAATCTGATGCTGATTTAACTTTGGTACTTGCTATTTGTCTAGGAAATTGTCCACTTCATCCAGGATTTCCAGTTTTGTTGAGTATAGCCTTTTGTAGTAGGATCTGATGATGTTTTGAATTTCCTCAGGTTCTGTTGTTATGTCTCCCTTTTCATTTCTGATTTTGTTAATTTGGATACTGTCCCTGTGCCCTCTAGTTAGTCTGGCTAAGGGTTTATCATGTTGATTTTCTCAAAAAAACAGCTCCTGGTTTGGTTGATTCTTTGTATATTTCTTTTTGCTTCAACTTGGTTGATTTCAGCCCTAAGTTTGATTATTTTATGCTGTCTACTCCTCTTGGGTGAATTTTCTTCCTTTTGTTCTAGAGCTTTTAGGTGTGCTGTCAAGCTGCTAGTGTATGCCCTTCCTAGTTTCTGTTTTGGAGGCACTCAGAGCTTTGAATTTTCCTCCTAGGACTACTTTCATTGTGTCCCATAAGTTTGGCTTCATTATCATTAAATTCTAAAAAGTCTTTAATTTCTTTCTTTATTTCTTCCTTGACTAAGTTATCATTGAGTAGAGTATTGTTCATCTTCCACAATATTGTAGGCTTTCTATTATTTATGTTGTTACTGAAGTTCAGCTTTTGTCTGTGGTGATCTGATAGGATGCATGGAATTATTTCAATATTTTTTCTATCTATTGAGGCCTGTTTTGTGACAGTTTTGGAGAAAGTATCCTGAGGTTCTCAGTAGTGGGTATATCCCTTTATTTTAGGACAAAATATTCTGTAGATGTCTGTTAAATCCATTTGTTTCATACCTTGTTCACATTGCTAATTTCAATGTGTCTCTGTTTACTTTCTATTTCCAGGATCTGTCTATTGATAAAAGTGGGGTACTGAAGTCTCCCACTGTTATTGTGTGTGGTATAATATGTGTTTTGAGCTTTACTATAGTTTCTTTAATGAATGTGGATGCCCTTGCATTTGGAGCATATATATTCAGAATTTAGAGTTCATCTTGGAAGATTTTACCTTTGATGAGTATGAAGTGCACCTCCTCCTCTTTTTTGATAACTTTGGGTAGGAAGTCGATTTTATTTGATATTAGAATGGCTACTCCAGCTTGTTTCTTCGGACCATTGCTTGGAAAGTTGTTTTCCAGCCTTTTACTCTGAGGTAGTGTTTGTCTTTGTCCCAGAGATAGGTTTCCTGTATGCAGCAAAATGTTGGCTCTTGTTTTTGTTGCCAGTCTGTTAGTCTATGTCTTTTTATTGGGAAATTGAATCCAGTAATATTAATAAATATTAAGGAAAATAATTGTTTCTTCCTATTATTTTTGTTGTTGACAGTGTTGGGTTTCTGTTCTTGTAGCTGCCTTCTTTCAGGTTTGTTGAAGGATTACTTTCTTGCTTTTTCTAGTGCATAATTTCTCTCCTTGTGTTGAAAGTTTTCTCTTATTTTCCTTAGAAAAGCTGGATTTGTGGAAAGATATTGTGTGAATTTGGTTCTGTCATGGAATACTTTGGTTTCTTCATCTATGGTAATTGAGAGTTTTACAGGGTCTAGTAGCCTGGGCTGGCATTTGTGTTCTCTTAGGGTCTGTATAACATCTGTCCAGGATCATCTGGCTCTTATAGTCTCTAGTGAGAAGTCTGGTATAATGCTAATAAGTCTGCCTTTATATGTTACTTGACCTTTATCCCTTACTACTTTTAATATTCTGTATTTATTTAGTGCATTTGTTGTTCGGATTATTATATGTTGGGAGGAATTTCTTTTCTGGTCTAGTCTATTTGGAATTCTGTAGGCTTCTTGTATGTTCATGGGCATTTCTCTTTTAGGTTAGGGAAATTTTCTTCTATAATGTTTTTGAAGATATTTACTGGCCATTTAAGTTGATAATCTTCATTCTCATCTATACCTATTATCCTTAGGTTTGGTCTTCTCATTGTGTCGTGGATTTCCTAGATATTTGGGGTTAGGGTATTTTTGCATTTTGCATTTTCTTTGATTGTTGTGTCCATGTTTTCTATGGAATCTTCTGCACCTGAGATTCTCTCTTCCATCTCTTGCATTCTGTTGCTGATGCTCACATCTATGATTCCTGATTTCTTTCCTAGCATTTCTATCTCCAGAGTTGTCTCCCTTTGGATTTTCTTTATTATTTCTACTTCCATTTTTAGATTTTGGATGGTTTTGTTCAATTCCTTCACCTGTTTGGTTGTGTTTTCCTGTAATTCTTTAAGGGATTTGTGTGTTTCCTCTTTAAGGATTTCTACCTGTTTAGCAGAGTTTTCCTATATTTCTTTAAATGAGTTATTAATGCCCTTCTTAAAATCCTCTACCAGCATCATGAGATATGATTTAAAATCCCAATGTTGCATTTCAGGTGTGTTGGGGTATACAGGACTTGCTGTGGTGGGAGTACTTGGTTCTGAAGATGTCAAGTGGTCTTGGTTTCTGTTAGCAAGATTCTTATGTTTTCCTTTTACCATCTTGTAATCTCTTGTGTTAGATATTCTAGCTGTCTCTGGCTGGAGCTTGTTCCTCCTGTGATTCTGGTAGCCTCTGTCAGCACTCCTGGGAGTTCAAGCCAGTAAGGAACATCCCTCCATGGCCTCTGCATCAGCTCCTGCTTTCTGACCTGCTTGAATTCCAGTCCTGACTTCCTTGATGATAAACAGCAGTATGGAAGTGTAAGCTGAATAAACCCTTTCCTCCCCAACTTGCTTCTTGGTCATGATGTTTGTGCAGGAATAGAAACCCTGACTAAGACAAATTGGTACCAGCAGAGTGGGGTATTCCTGTGACAACCTGACCATGTTTTGGGGAGGACTGTGGAAGGACTTTGGAACTTTGGGCTTGAAGATCCATCTGTTGTTAAGAGCTCTGTCGGATGTTGTGTAGGAGCTTGGAAGATAATGTTGAGAACACTGTAGAAGATGGAGGTCTGGTTTGTGAAATTTCAGAGGGAAAATTAAAGACTCTTTTCAGGGCCATTGCTGTTTTGATTGTGAAGATTCTGTAGTTCTGGTTAGCTGGGGCTGAAGAATCAGCTGTGATTAACAAGATACCAGAACTACTAAAGCAAAAACTTGCATTACTGGGACTATTGATGCTGGTTAGCTGAAGCTAAGAAATTAGCGGTGATTAAGAAGAGACCAGCATCATTGAGGTGACATCTTCTGGGAAGTGTTTTCTGAAAGCACAAACAGGCTGTGTTCCAGAGATGGCCAAGGTTGTACTCCTGCTGCAGCGGGACTTGGTAATATGTAAGGGTCACCCAGGTGGTACTGGTTTTGAAGGCATGAAGGGGTCACACAAAGCAGCTGAGGCTCGGCATTGTGAGAGGCCATGGAAGGTCATTGGTGAAGGTGCAGCCTTAGTTGTAATTGAAGGCCCAGGACTGAAGGGGTCATGCAGTGTTTTGGAGATGCCAGTACCATGAGATGACCACCAAAAGCAGCAGCAGCAGTGGAGTACAGGCATCTGGAGCCTAGAGGATGATGCATGTGCTACAAAGGGCATGGCTGGAGAAGTGACCCAAGCCCTTGGAGGAGCCCAGAAGATCTTGAGTTGGATCCCAAACATTGGACGGTTGGAGATTGACTTTTGCTTTTGATTGTGACTGTGCCCTGATATTTTCCCTCTTGAAGGAAGTAACTGTTTTAGTGGAGCCCACAGTTAAGAGACTTTTAATTGTAAAAAGACTTTGGAGTTTAAAAGAGATGGATATTTTAAAGAGATTGAAATTTTAAGAATATGTAAAGACTGTGGGACTTTTAAAGTTATTTAGATCTTGGGGATGAATAAGATTGTAATGGTTGAGGCTTACTAGTGATGTTTTTGTGTGTCAAGTTGACAAGGGGTCAATTGTACTGGCTAGTTTTGTGTCAACTTGACACAGCTGGAGTTATCACAGAGAAAGGATCTTCAATTGAGGAAATGCCTCCATGAGATCCAACTGTAAGGCATTTTCTCAATTAGTGATCAAGGGGGAAAGGCCCCTTGTGGGTGGAACCATCTCTGGGCTGGTAGTCTTGGTTTTATAAGAGAGCAGGCTGAGCAAGCCAGGTGAAGCAAGCCAGTAAGGAACATCCCTCCATGGTCTCTGCATCAGCTCCTGCTTCCTGACCTGCTCGAGTTCCAGTCCAGACTTCCTTGGTGATGAACAGCAGTGTGGAAGTTTAAGCTGAATAAACCCTTTCCTCCCCAACTTGCTTCTTGGTCATGATGTTTGTGCAGGAATAGAAACCCTGACTAAGACACTAGAATAAGGAGGTTTTTCCTCATAATATTGTTTTAAAACTTAATAGAATTAGGAGGGTATCTAGGTTAAAAATAAAGTAAATGAGGTACAGATGCTTAAAGCCATCTTGTAAATTTTCTAAATATCTTAAAGTATTGACACTATTTACTTTCTGAGATATTATTAGCTATCTTTAAATGACAAATGTACTGTTTATAAAAAGAAATAAAATATACAATCTTCTAGAACTCAATCTTCTATTATCATATTGTATTGTAAAGAAAAGAGAATCAGATAGATGCTAGGTAGATAGCCAATAGGTAGATGGATAGAGAGATAGAGAGGTGATAGATAAATGATACATAAATAGATAGATAGATAGATAGATAGATAGATAGATAGGTAATTGATTGGTTGATAGTTTGATAGGTAGATAGATAGATACATAGATAGATGCATGCATACATAGATGAGAGGAAAATAGATACATAGATCTAAAAAGAAAATTATATAAGAATGAAGATAATGTAGTGTGTAAGAGCCACTTAGCTGATTTTGTAGGAATTCAAGTGCAGAATTCATTTATGGTCATGCTAGCTAAAAATAATATAAAATATAGAGAAAAGTACACATTAAGTACACAGAACATGCCATGACTTACAGAGAGTTATAAAAGTACTGTCTCAGGAGAGCAGGAAACATTTTCATAGATGCATGAAGGAGCTTGTGGCTTCTGATCAGATGGTAAAATGAAAACACAGAAATTAGTAAGAAAAAAGGGATACCAGAATGATACAGAGTATCTCATCAGCCAAGGTACAACAGACTTTGGAGTTTTCTATGTGCCTCCGAGAATCCTTTGTTAGTTCTTTTAGGAGAGAAGTAACATATTTTTTTTAAAAAATGATAAACACTCAGAGAAACCCATTTCTTGGTGTTTTATAAATTATAAACCATGGATAACTACATAGAAATACAAAAAAAATCCTCAGAACTATATTGCTAGTTGATTTTACATCTGCATCTCAGTGGCTTTCAGTCTACTCTTCTAGGCTAATACAAATCTTCATGAGAAGAAAAAGATTGAATTAGACCAGACCATAATACACTATTATTTGAATTCCTATGGTCTACTTTTTAAACTATACCACAATTTCAGGTAATGTGTATTATCATTTTTTAATTTATATGCTTATTGGTACTATGTATATCAATGTTTTCCAGTCTATATGGTTCTCTTCAGTTTCAAATCCGTATAGCAAAGCCTCTTACTGTCCATTGTTTGAGTCTGCCACTCTACAGCTTTCTTTTTACTGTCATCTCTCAGCAATTGTTTATTTAAAACCATTCACGTACATATCTTCACTAAAACTCAAGGACATTTAGTAAAATTATACTTTGTACCACATCCACCATGGGCCCAGGGCCTGAAGGCTTCAGGAAAACAATACTAAATGTGTAGTCAGAAGACAGTCTCACAAGTCACCAAAGACAGAAGTAATGCACCGAATATGAAGAAGCAATGCAATGTGGACTAAGCTGGAGCAAATCTCCCACATCTATTCTAACTAAATCTGAACAGAATGCTAAAGAAATATTAAGGTCAGTGAGGGAGTTGAGTGAGGTAAAGAGAACAAGAAAGTGAACACAGTTCACTTTGGGTTCTTTGATACTACAGTAGACTCCATCAGTCATGCAAAGGTCCCAACAGAGAACAAACAAAGAGAAGAAATCAGTAAAAAGTGTGCATTGCAAGAGCAGATTTTGAAAATATAAACAGGCAAATACTGGAAATGAAAACAAGACAAAGATGAGAAAAGAGACAAATTATACTGCAAGTGAAAATAGAAAATGTCAGGTACAGGTTGCAGTAATTCAAGTCATTGAGAGGTGGTCCTCTGCTTCTTTCTTTGTGGGCATGGGCTCAGTGAACGTTGAGTGGAAGATGGAATCACAGTTATGTGAGTGAATTGCTCAAGAATATGTGGAATAAAGAAAATGAGTCCCAATACTGAAATTCAGATCTGACAAGAATCTGCCATCACCAACACTGACATGATGCCCAATATGAAAAACTATTTGACTTTCACTAGAAAAATTGCAGACACGTCTATTCTGTGAGACATAAATTCCTTGATGTTTTGATTCACATTTGCCATGTGTATACATATACTAGAGGATGAAATGTGATGTTATTTTAAATAACACATTACCGAGAAATATATGACAATTGGAAATAATATGCATGGCTCTGGATGTGTAAGAATATAGTGGATTATTATATATTTGTGAAAATAATCTTCTGTGAAAATAATTATAAAGCAAATAAACTATACATGTAAAGATGTAAAGAAAGGCAAACCTTCAAAAACAAATGAATGAAAAAAACATTACAGAACAGAAAAGTATAAGTCAATTGAATCATGTCGGTGAAACTGAGGACATATAGTAATATTAAGAGTACAATGAAAAAGCACAACTAAGTGTAGTGACTCCCTGTATTTTATTCAGAATAATCTGAAGTGCATATGATGTAATGAGTAAAAATTCTAAATCACTATATCTCCTCACAGAACATAATATATGAGTGTTTAATTATTCTCTGAATCTCTGGTATTGTTTTCTCCTCCGATTTAAACAAAGGTCAGCATGCTAAGGAGAGAATTAAGAACATAGTAACAATTCTTTGAAGACCCTTAGGAAAGAAACTGGAGAATATAGGAGAGAGAAGGACCGAGGTGGTCCAAAACATAACAATGAACATTTCAACTTCCTGTTTCACTACTATTTTAAGTATTTAAGCAAGTATTTTAGGTTTTAAATTAGCTTACAAAGTAACAAGTTTCCATATACCATATCCCTACACGTTTCATCTTGGTTTATTCCCCACCCCTTCATTCCTTGACCTGATTCTCTGACTGGACCATTTAGTTCACAGCCTTTACCCTCCCACTGTGGTCCGTTCTCTTCCTTGTGGCTCCTAGACTTAAAGATACTGTGTCCTTTTTACTTCCAAGTCTTCTAAGCCTTTTCTAAGTCCCTTACTTAAAATCACTTTTCCTCCTACCGAGGCATACATTTTGATCATTTGAACTTAGGTTTTTCACATGAAAGCAATATAACACAGAATTTGTGTTTCTGAAGCTGAATCACCTTACTCAATATACTTGTGTTTCATTGTGTATCATAATTTTTTTCTAAAATCCCCATAACATAGATAGCAAAAATTAATGTAAGTGTGAAAATATTTGCAGGTTCTTCGAGTATACGTTCAGAATGGTATAGTTGTATCAATCAGTATAGAGACCCTCAGACTAAAAGCCAAACTACTAGAAGATCAGATGCAATTTTTATGAAAAGGAACTTTGAATGCTATGGTGTAGGTTCTAGAAGAGTGTCAATAGAGATAGCATAACAGTGAAAACAAATGGAAAAGAAAAAGAAACAGGAGATATCTGCAAGCCTTCTCTTTTCTACTTTATTAATTAGCAAATTGCTTTGCACTGTTATGTATAATAAAATAGCTAAAGACTTATTTTACGGCTTTTTGATGGAACAAAGCACAGATTAAACTCAAATGCCTAGGTTTCTTGTGACTTACGTTTTCATCTCTCAATACCTTTTTATTTATAATCTCTTGCTCATTTCTGTAACTTATTTGCAAAAATTCTAAGTAGATCAAAACCTACATAGACATAGTAGAATGAACCTCCATGCACTAAATTGTACATAGTAAGCAATTATCTTCACACAGCAATTTTATTTAACCAAACCCCACTCATTTCTCTACTTTCATCTCCCTTGCTATTTCAATGTTATGGGATAATTTTGTTTTAATAATTGCAAATGTGAATAAAAATTAGGACCTTTAAAATCTTGTCAACAAAAATATTGCTATTATGAATACATTAATGTAATCTTTATTACTGTCACGTGGTTATAATTAACTTTGCTTTAGCACTTGGTCCATTCCAGAAAATGTAAACTTTCAAACTCATACTTGCTGTCAGTCTACATTATTCTAATTTTTCTTAGATTTTTCTCACCCTTGCCTTTTAGGACACACTATCATCTTTCAAGTACCAGACCTACATATTTTTCCAAAGTTCCAAAATTATCTTCCATTTGACCTCCTCAAAATGGAAAAATGTTCCCTTCTAAGTCTCCTCCTTGCATTCAAATGACTCAATGTAATGTGCTTATCAATTAAAAGATTATTAAAATTGTAATTTTAGCCTTGTATTATAAGAATGTTTAAAGAAAGGTTGAAAATGGATTTTAAAATATTCAAAGCTTTATAGAAAAATTCATATTAAAGATGAAAATTTGAGGTTTCACTGTGCACTTCATGCAGAAAAGGAACTTGATGCATGCACAAAGAAGCATGTCAAAATTCTTCAGTTGTTCCCAGGGCTCTGACACCAGCTGACTTAGATTAAATAGCAGTGAGCTGGAAAAGCATTCTGGGTATTGGTATGCAAATGAATTCACCAAGCATTGCTTCCTATGGCTTCGTAATTCCCACAGCCACAACTACATGAAACATATATTTTAAAATTACATTTTAAGCAAATAAATGTACACTAAATCTATCCTTTCCATAGCCCAAATACAATACTAATGATGCTAAAAATTTGTTCCAAGAGGAACAAAAATAATTCTGTGAAGATGAGATTATTTATCAAAGTATTAAGTGATGCATGGGCACACTGGCTTGCCACCACAGTTTCAGCTTGAGCACACTGCCATAGAACCAGAGCCATTCCTGCCCAGGTCCTCTGAAGAATGGCTCTGAGCAGCAGGTGTAGGAAGAAGGTAAAACGCACTGATTATCTCACAGAGAGAAATTACTCTTCTAAAACATTATTTTGAGGATGACTTTTCCACGAAGTCCTACTCCCCCGCCCTCTGATTTGACAAGGAGGTGATAATGCACTAAAAAAATAACTAATTTTGGAAGAAAAAAAAAACTTTAAAAACACAACCTTTTCTTCAGAAAAAGAACTTGTGTAGAGAATTTTACAATATATTCATATTTGACACGTTAGCTGCCAGCAACACATACTGTAAAGAGAATGGATTACAATAAAGCCATTTCTTGCACAGATGAAATATTATAATGGCACTGTTTTAGCAATATGACACAGATTCTTGATTTTTCTCAGTGTTTAACTCTACTCTTTCCTTGTACCCCCACTTCAGTTAAGTAGTATTGAATTCTAAAATTATAAACTGAAATGCAAAATGCATAATGCAAGCCATCCTTCCTTCTATGTAAGCCAAGATCACTTTTCAGCATACCCCTGCAGGGGACCTAACAGGGAATTTCCAAAAACATTAATGTATTCAGAAGAAATGTCAAAACAAAAAAAGCCCGTAAACATTGTCTGTGGGAAGCTTTTTTGTGTCCTTCTGGAATGCAAAATGAACTCTTATTTTCCCACAGAAGTAGGATCCATTTCTGCCATCTAGTGACAGTAAGTCAAACAGATACTGAGAAAAGAAACACATTTTTAAAATCTGCTTAACAACTAAGTCCAAAGCAACTAAGACTTTGTAAACAGGCACTGCCCCAAAGATGTAATAAAACATACAAGCATATATATGGGCATGTGCAAACACACACACACACACACACACACATAAGATTCTTTAGAAAAGAATTTTAAGTTAGGTTCCCTGGATGTTAAGTGACATCCACATGTTTCTTAGTAATCTTTGAAGCTAGAAAACAAGTATATAACAGTATTACTATGTGCACATTGCTTTCCTTTCAAGGGTGTCAAATGACTTACACATGTGTTAACTTTTCAACACAGGAATAAAGGGAAAGGAATGTGCTCTAAACAGGAGTGTGGGCTCGAAAGCACGATGTCTAAACCTAGAGCATTTTTGTTCCTATACTTGAAAACTTATAAATGAGCCAGTCTAGTTCAGCTCCCCTAGTCACAGACCTTGATTCAATGATTGTAGCATCTTATCTTTCCATATAACATATTAGATAACATGACTGCATGATATGTATGCAATAAAGTAAAAAGGCTTTCCTTTCAAAAGTTCTTTTTGTGGGACTTTACAATCTAAATATACATAAGCAGATGTATAATTATCTGGTTGTAGAGACACCTTGGTTACAGAAAATAAGGAAAAAAATATGATAGAAGAAAAATCTACTGGGTTTGTAGGGTGTCCTCTGAATGTGTGTCTCTGTGTGTGTCTGTGTACACTGTAATTGTTTATTGTCGTTGTTATTGTTGTTGTTGTTGATGATGATGATATTATTTTCCTTGCTTTTCTATGTGAATGGGAATGTAGCAGATGCATAGAAGTGTGCCTGCACCCATGAAAGGCCAGTGGACAATTTCAGATATCTTCCTCTACTGTTCTCAGCTTTCTTACCTTGAAGGAAGTTCTCTTATTGAGTTAGAGGATCACCATTGTGGCATACTGGTTGGTCAGCAAGCTCTTGGTATCTACCTGTCTACAAATAGCACTGCAGGATTACAAGAAGAGGTTGTATGTGTCCATGCCTGTTTTTTTTTTTTAATGGTTCTAGAGATTGAAACTCAGATCTTCATATTTGCAGAAAGAAAAAAAAAATACTTGCACACTGACCTATATCTCCAAGCCCTAAATTACAGGCTCGAAAAGATTTTTGTCTCTACCTATCTTAATCAAATTTATTTTACTTTAAAATAAAACCTACTGAAAAATACTTTATAAGAAAAGGGTGTTATGGATCCTTGGATATGGCAGTCTCTAGATGGTCCATCCTTTCGTCTCAGCTCTAAACTTTGTCTCTGTAACTCCTTCCATAGGTGTTTTGTTCCCAATTCTAAGAAGGGGCAAAGTGTCCACAATTTGGTCTTTGTTCTTCTTGAGTTTCATGTGTTTTGCAAATTGTATCTTATATCTTGGGTATTCTTAGTTTCTGTGCTAATATCCACTTATCAGTGAGTACATATTGTGTGAGTTCTTTTGTCATTGGGTTACCTCAC
Source organism: Mus musculus (assembly GCF_000001635.26). NCBI lineage: Eukaryota > Metazoa > Chordata > Mammalia > Rodentia > Muridae > Mus > Mus musculus. The sequence goes on from NC_000079.6 coordinate 80,384,040, forward strand.
TCAAGATGATGCCCTCCAGGTCCATCCATTTGCCTAGGAATTTCATGAACTCATTCTTTTTAATAGCTGAGTAGTACTCCATTGTGTAAATGTACCACATTTTCTGTATCCATTCCTCTGTTGAGGGGCATCTGGGTTCTTTCTAGCTTCTGGCTATTATAAATAAGGCTGCTATGAACATAGTGGAGCATGTGTCCTTCTTACCCATAATCAGCTTCCAAACGCTGACACCATTGCATACACTAGCAAGATTTTGCTGAAAGGACCCAGATATAGCTCTCTCTTGTGAGACTATGTCTCTTGTGAGACGATGCTGGGGTCTAGCAAACACAGAAGTGGATGCTCACAGTCAGCTATTGGATGGAACACAGGGCCCCCAATGGAGGAGCTAGAGAAAGTACCCAAGGAGCTAAAGGGATCTGCAACCCTATAGGTGAAATAACAATATGAACTAACCAGTACCCCCCGGAGCTTGTGTCTCTAGCTGCATATGTGGCAGAAGATGGCCTAGTCGGCCATCAGTGGAAAGAGAGGCCCATTGGTCATGCAAACTTTATATGCTTCAGTACAGGGGAACGCCAGGGCCAAGAAGTGGGAGTGGGAGGGTGGGGAGCGTGTGGGGGACTTTTGGGATAGCATTGGAAATGTAACTGAAATAAATACCTAATAAAATTAAAATTAAAAAAAAAATAAGAAAAGGGTGTTATGTACCTATTCCTTCTAAACTCTGTTGAGCCAGAATTTTCTGGCTGAAGACCTGAATAGAATGGACCCAAAGTCCTAATGTATTGTGGAAGGGGCAAGCATTCTGGATAGCAGTCACACAATACCTAATCTAGTCACACATTCCTAACAACATATGAATTGGTTGGACTACTTATACTTATAACTTACGTGCCTTGTGGCTGGCCCACTTCTTTTCATTTTTTAACATTTTTCTTTTGTACTTTAATTTTTTGAGATTACAAAGACACTATTTCTTAAAAGTTCTACTGCCCCAACATAGCTATATCTAGGAGCAGACTTCCCAGCACATGAACTCTTGCTGTGAACTACATGCTAATTCCAGATCCAAACAACTTCCTAAAGCTTAGAGTGAGGTAACTCAGACCCAAAATGACATGCATGGAATGTACTCACTAATAAATGGATATTAGCCAAACAATGTACAGATATCAAGGATACAATCCACAGAACTCAAGAAGGTTAACAAGCCAAAGGGTCCAAGTGAGGAATTTTCAATTCCACTTGGAAGGAAGAAGAAAATAACCACAGGGGGCAGAGGGAGAGAAGACCTGAGTGGGAGAGAAAGAAGAAAAGAGGAAAATGATCTGATATTGGGGATAACTAGAGTGAAGCCCTGAGGGCCAGCAGAATGAATGAAAACATGCAACATTGGGGATAGGAGAGGTGGAGAACCCTCTAGAAAGTACCAGAGACATGGTAGGTGAGAGACTCTCAGGAATTAAGGGGCAGGACCTTAGATGAAATGCCTAACAATGGTGAGAGAAAACTCACAGAATCTTCCTCCAGTAGAAAGACAGGGTTGCCATCCCACAAGCAAAATCTCTGACCCAGAATTGTTCCTGTTTAAAAGAACTACAGGAACAAAAATGAAGAAGAGCCTGGTGGAAAGGAGGTCCAAATTAGAATCCATCTCAAGAAGAAGCTCCAAGGCCTCACTCTATCACTGCTGTGCTTACAGACAGGAGCCTAGCATTGGCTAGCCTCCAAGAGGCCCAACCAGTAGCTGAACGAGACAGGCACAGAAAGATACTTACACCCAACCAATGGAATGAAGTCAGGGATGCCTGTGATTGAATTAGGGAAAAGCTGGAAGAAGCTGAGGAGGAGGGCAACCCCATAGGAAGACCAGCAATCTTAATTAACTCCTGAGATCTCTCAGACACTGAACCAGCAACCAGGCTGCATACACTAGCTGGTCTGAGACCCTTAGCACATATACAGTAGAGAACTGCCTGTCCTGTCCTCAATAGGAGAAGATGAGTATAACCCTGAAGAGGCTTGTAGACCCAGGGAGTGGTGAGGCCTGGCAGGTGTGCAGAGGCATCCTCTTGGAGCAGTAGGGTTGGGGGAGAATGAATGTGATGAGAAACTGTTGGATGGCTGAGTGTTGAAAAAACGGAAAGCCAAGTCAGTAATTGCTTTGTTTATTTTGTGGCAGTATAGTTCACTTTCTCCATGTTTTTAGAAACTAGTAAATATAACTTTTGTTTGTGACTCAACTTGTTATTTTCTAGGTGAGAGCAGATGATAGAATACAAAAAATAAGCAAATATCTATCCAAGAATATGTAAATTTTGTCCACAAACACCTGTGAAGAGGTTGGGATTTGGAAATAGGTGCAGACTGTTGGCATGAGGCTGTGGAAATCACTTTAATTTTCTCCACACCTTATATTTACGTAGATCTTATTTCAAGACTTATTTTCCTGATTTTTGTTCTACACCCCATTTCCTAATCCTTTAGTCTTTTTAAAAATATCTACAGACCTTAACTGTTGCTATCAAAGGAACTCAATCTTTAGAATTTTTTTCCACGAAGATCTCATACTATCAATAACCAACTAATTGAAATTGTAGAGCCTCTACCCAGAATTTTTTTTGAAATCTAGATTTAAATAACCAACTATCCTATAAGTTTTCTATCTAAAATTATCATTCACATCTATAAATTAATGCACTCAAACCTGAGCTTCTATCTCTTCCCACAGGAGCTTGTGTCCCTATATGATTTTTGTCAATCGTTTCTTGCTCACCACTTAGGTTGTTTGTGAGAATTATAGTATGATTCTCATATGCTGAGACCAGGGTAGAACCAGAGACTACACTAGGACTCTTTATTACAGAAGCCTGTGAATTCCTGTCATTATATGCACAAACACACACACTAACACGCAGACACACATAGATACACACACACATACACACACACACAGACACATAAATATATACACAGAGGCACATATATAACACATATATACACACAGACACACAACACACACACACACACCATTGACTGCCTTATTTCACATGCTTAGCCAGCATGTTGGATTCACTTGAACCTCAGGATAGATGTTGTATCCTTTAGAAACCTCTAATCACACGAGAGTGAGTCTGGCCTGCTTGTCAGGTAACACCAATCATATACCTGAGCAGCAATGCTATTCAATTGTAGAACCAAAGCACATGGATTGTATCTGAGGCCTTCATCTGTGTCTTTTTACAACATAAATGCAATAAATTTAATAAACATTTGTTTAAATTTGATAATCATGGATCTTATTAAAAAATTAACTCTTTAGCTCTGCATTATTTAATTTAAACTCTTAAAGTCAAAATTACTAAAGCAGGAAATTGAACCATAAGAAAACTTGCTTTCTGCAATAGTAAAAAGTTTCTAGTAGTGCAAATCCACAGACATATATTTACAAGTTTATCCAAATCCTAAAAGCCCTCAGTGTTAGTGTTTTACCCAAATGATATTATAAAGTGACGCCTGCAGCATAAGTAAGCCTGATATTTAGAAGAGTAAAGATCCTCTCCTCCTAAGAGAAGAGCTGAGGGAATATTTGACAGTGGTTACTCTTAGATTGTCTTTCATACCAGGGGTCAAATGTGGCCCTTCCTTTGCCAATACCTGACATGGGAGAAGAGAAATGTCATTGTCATGGATTAATCATACAAGTGTACTATTAAGACACCAACCACATCTGCTGAATAAGATTGAGACTTGTCTGAATCTGTACAAATGTGTGATAATAAAAGGCTGGAAATAAAGGTAGCTGAAAGCTAATTCCTGAACGCACTCATGTGATCTCTCAGCACCCTGATTGTCTGGATAAGTAGTGGAGTTGTTGAGGTAGGTTCTGTCTTATCCTCATTGCTCTGCTGTCTGATATGATGAATGATTTATATGATCTACTCAACATTCCAGTTAATGTAACTACTGGCATATTTCTAGCTTATGTTTCTAGTACAGGCTTGCAGTGCACGCTATTCTCATGCCTGAATGCCTATGCTACTTCCGCTGCTACCTCTCAGGTCTCTCCTGGTAGTTGCTGTCTTGGAAGAGGAGCACATAGTTGACAGATAGGAGAGCAATACCCTGTCTGCCTCTGAGACTAACATCTGTGCTGTAGAAAATGATAGGCATGAGGCTCAAACTGGGAGATTATATTCCAATGTATTCAAAATAAAATAGAGAATTAAATACGAATGAGTCAAACTTATTGATTTGAGTTATATGAAAGAAATTTTTCGTTTTTCCCCATGGCAGAATTATTTTTACAAACTTCTTTAGACACCCAAGAATCCTAAGGAGGCACATTCATTTCCAGCTTTACTCAAGAAATTCAGTTGGCATGGATGATCAAACGGGGATCGATGGGAGTTCCTATCTTTGAGAATAGAATTTTCCTGTTAAAGTTCCTTTTTTCCTCTACTTATAATAATGTTTAGAAAATCATATAAAGACTTTCCACTCAACGAACAGCTTTTGAAATTGTGCAATACTTATAGCAGGATATCCCACACATTATTTCATTAAATATACATTTACATGGAGAAAAGTTGTACATATTTTCATTTTATTGGTAGAGACTGTGCTTAGAGAGGGTGGAATAATTTCTGCATTGCAAAATTGGCAAGTAATTGATTTATGTAAGATAGAAACCTAGATCAATCTTAAGAAAATTTATGGGAAATATATTCTATCTTATTGATAACTCTAAAATCATGTCTATTCCAGAAAGGGGGTTAGAGCTGCTATAACAGCTAGAATAGATGTACTGTAAAGAAATTTGAACTGTGTTCAATAATTGCTCAGAGTCTGGGGTAATGGTTACACTCCTTTAGTAAACAATGCCAAGAACTTTATTTCTTTTTACAGAAGATAGCACTGTCTGACTCATGCTCAGAAAGCCAACCAGGCATAGAAAGTTAGAATCATCTTTTGAATGTTCACAGGAAGTGAGTGGGTTGCTAATATCTACATAACCACCTTGTCATCAAAGAGTATTTTCTTTTTTTTTAAAGTTGAATTAATGAAGAATTTTCTGTATAGTAAGAAACAATAAACAGAGACCCTGCCCAGCCAGAGATTCCTTCTAGTTTGCATGTACACCCAGAGTGTATCCTGTGCTCTGGATAACCACCCATTAGACCCACACTCAGATGCGGCTTAAACCCCAGCAGTTCTGACACATCCAGGATCATAGGATCACAGGATGACAAGATCACAGGCTCACAGCAAGGACAGGCTCCAGTCAGAGATAGCAAGGCCAGTTAACACCAGAGATAACCAGATGGCAAGAGGCAGAGACTTTGAAAGCCAGAAGATCTTAGGAAGATGTGATAAAATGCCAGCCCAGATTACTATACCCTGCAAAACTCAATTACCATAAATGGAGAAACCAAGATATTCCATGACAGAACTAAACTTAAACAATATCTTTCCACTAACGCAGGCTTACTGAGGATAGTAGAAGAAAGACTCCAATACAAGGAGGGAAACTACACCCAAGTAAGAGCAGGAAATTAATCTCACAACAAATCAAAAACAAGAGAAACACACAAACATAATTCTGCTTCTAACAACAAAAACAGCAGGAAGCACCAAGCTTTGGTACTTAATACCTCTCAACATCAGTGGACTCAATTCCTCATTAAAATGGCTTAGCTTAACAAACTGGATAAATAAACAGGACCTAGCATTTTGCTGCATGCAGGAAATATACCACAGAGGAAAAGACAGACACTACCTCAAAGTAAAGGACTAGGAAATAATTTTCCAAGCAATTGTTCCCAAAAAACAAGCTGGAGTGCCCATTCTAACATCAAATAAAATGCACTTTTACCAAGAGTTAACAAAAAAGATAGGGAAGGACACTAAATACTCATCAAAGGAAAAATCCTCCAGGATGAACTCTGAATTCTGAACATCTATGCTCCAAATTCAAAGGTACCCACATTTGTTTTTGTTGTTGTTGTGTTATTTTTTCCTTTTTTAAAGATTTACTTTTATTGTATGGATCTTTTTTGCCTGTGTGTGCATTTGTGTATTACATGTGTTCAGAGTGCTCTACAAGGCTTGAAGAGAGTGTTGGATCATTTGGATTTGTTAACTGGAAGGATTACAGATCATTGTATGGTGCTGCCACATTGGTTCTGGGACTAAAACCTCAGGAGGAATAGTTTGTGCTATTAATTGTTAAGACACTTTCCCAGCCACATGATCAAATTGTTTTAAGATCTGTGTCATAATTTAACATTGCTTCACCTTTTCTTTTTTTTAAGTGTTTATTTGTTTATTTTATTAGATATCTTCTTTGTTTACATTTCAAATGTTATCCACTTTCATAGTTTGCCGTACGGAAATCCTCTATCCTTTCCCAACCTCCCCTTGCTCCCCAACCCACTCACTCCTGCTTCCTGGTCATGGCATTCCCCTATACTGGGACATAGAACCTTCAGGGAACCAACTAGGCCATCATCTGCTGCATATGCACCTAGAGCCATGAGTTCTACCATGTGCTGTCTTTGATTGGTAGTTTAGTCCCAGGGACCTCAGACAATACTGGTTAGTTCATATTGTTGTTCCTCCTATGGAGCTGTAAACCCCTTCAGCACCTTGGGTACTTTCTCTAGCTCCTTCATTGGAGACCCTGAGCTTCAACCAATGGATGGCTGTGAGCATCCACTTCAGTATTTGTCAGGCACTGGCAGAGCCTCACAAGAGATAACTACATAAGGGTCCTGTCAGCAAAATCTTACTGGCTTATGCAATAGTGTCTGGGTTTGGTGATTGTTTATGGGATGGATCCCAGAGTTGGACAGTTTCTGTATCTTCATTCCTTCAGACTCGGCTCTGAACTTTGTCTCTGTAACTCCTTTAATGGGTATTTTGTTCCCCCTTCTAAGAAGAATTTAAGTATCCACACTTGGGTCTTCCTTCTTCTTGAGTTTCAGGTGTTTTGCAAGTTGTATATTGGGAATTGTGAGCTTCAGGACTAATATCAACTTATTAGTGAGGGAATATCATGTGTGTTCTTCTGTGATTGGGTTAACTCACTTAGAATGATATCCTCCAGATCCATCCATTTGTCTAAGAATTTCATAAATTCGTTGCTTTTAATAGCTGAGTAGTACTCCATTGTGTAAATGTACCACATTTTCTGTATCCATTCCTCTGTTGAGGGACATCTGGGATCTATCCAGTTTATGGCTATTATAAGTAAGGCTGCTATGAACATAGTGGAGCATATGTCATTATTATGAGTTGGAGCATCTTCTGCATATATACCAGGAGAGGTATTATCTTCCAGTGGTACTATGTCCAATTTTCTGAGGAACTGATTTCCAGAGTCGTTGTACCAGTTTGCAATCCCTCCATGTAGGAGTGTTCCTCTTTCTCCACATCCTGGCCAGATTCTGCTGTCTCAGGAGATTTCTATCTTAGCCATTCTAACTGGTATGAGATGGAATCTAAGAGTTGTTTTATTTGTATTTCCCTGATGATTAAGGATGTTGAACATTTTTTAGGTGCTTCTCAGCCAGTCAGTATTCCTCAGATGAGAATTCTTTGTTTAGCTCTCTACTTCATTTTTAATAGGGTTATTTGGTTCTCTAGATTCTAACTTCTTGAGTTCTTTGTATATATTGGATATAAGTCCTTTGTATGATTTAGAATTGGTAAAGAACTTTTCCCAATCTGTTGGTTGCTTTTTGTCTTATTGACAGTGTCCTTTGCTTTACAGAAGCTTTGCAATTTTATGAGGTCCCATTTATTGATTCTTGATCTTACAGCACAAGCCATTGTTGTCAACCTGCTTTTAATTTCCTCAGTTTCTGTTGTTATATCTCCCTTTTCCCTTTTGATTTTGTAAATTTGTGTACTTGAAATCGTAGCCAGACCAATTATACAATAAAAGGAAATCAAAGGGATACAAGTAGGAAAGGAAGAAGTCAAAATATCACTATTTGCAGAGGTCATGATAGTATACATACCCCAAAATTTTCTCCAGAGAACATCTAAACCTGATAAACAACTTCAGTGAAGTAGCTGGATATAAAATTAACTCAAACAAATCAGTGGCCTTTCTCTATACAAAGAATAAAAAGGCTGAGAAAGAAATTAGGGCAACAACACCCTTCACAATAGTCACAAATAATATACCTTGGTGTGACTCTAACTAAGCACGTGAAAGATCTGTATGATAAGACCTTCAAGTCTCTGAAGAAAGAAATCAAAGATCTCAGAAGATAGTAAGATCTCCAGTGCTCATGGATTGGCAGGATTAATATAGTGAAAATGACTATCTTGCCAAAAGCAATCTACAGATTCAATGCAATTCTCATCAAAATTCCAACTCAATTCTTCACAGAGTTAGAAAGAGCAATCTGCAAATTCATCTGGAATAATAAAAAAAACCTAGGATAGCAAAAACTATTCTCAACAACAACAACAAAAAAAAAACCTCTAGTGGAATTACCATGCCTGACTTGAAGCTGTACTACAGAGGAATTGTGATTAAATACTGCATTGTATAGGTACAGTGACACATAGGTAGATCAATGGAATAGAATTAAAGACACAGAAATGAACCCACACATCTATGGTCACTTGATCTTTGACAAAGGAGCTAAAATCATTCAGTGGAAAAAAGATAACATTTTCAAAAATGATGCTGACTCAACTGGTTGTTATCATGTAGAAGAATGCGAATTGATCTATTCTTATCTCCTTGTACAAAGTTCAAGTCTAAGTGGATCAAGGAGTTCCACATAAAACCAGAGACACTGAAACTTATAGAGGAGAAAGTGGGGGAAAGCCTCAAAGATATGGGCACATGGGGAAAATTCCTGAACAGAGCACCAATGACTTGTGCTTTAAGATCAAGAATTGACAAATGGTACCTACAAGCCAGGTGGTAGTGGAACATGCCTTTAAGCCCAGCACCTGGGAGGCAGAGGCAGGAGGATTTCTGAGTTTGAGGCCAGCCTGGTCTACAGAGTGAGTTCCAGGACAGCTAGGGCTGTACAGAGAAACCCTGTCTCGAAAAACCAAAAACCAAAAACCAAAAACCAAAAACCAAAAACCAAAAACCAAAAACCAAAAACCAAAAACAACCAAAAACCAAAAACCAAAAACCAAAAACCCAAAACCCAAAACCCAAAACCAAAAACCAAACACCAAACACCAAACACCAAACACCAAAAACCAAAAACCAAAAACCAAAAACCAAAAACCAAAAACCAAAAACCAAAAACCAAAAACCAAAAACCAAAAACCAAAAACAACCAAAAACCAAAAACCAAAAACCAAAAACCCAAAACCCAAAACCCAAAACCAAAAACCAAACACCAAACACCAAACACCAAACACCAAAAACCAAAAACCAAAAACCAAAAACCAAAAACCAAAAACCAAAAACCAAAAACCAAAAACCAAAAACCAAACCAAAAAAAAAAAAAAAAAAAAAAAAAAAAAAAAAAGTAACTACATCTGTAAAAGAAACATTACTGAAGCTCCAAGCACACATTGAACCTCATATAATAATAGTAGGATACTTCAACACCCACTCTCACCAATGGACAAACAATGGAAAAAGAAACTAAACAGAGGCACAGTGAAACAAATAAAAGTTATGAACCAAATGGATTTAACAGCTATATACAGAACATTTCATCCTAAAAGAAAAGAATATCCCTTATTTTCTGCATCTCACAGTGCCTTCTCAAAACTGAACATATATTCAGACAGAAAACAAGCCTCAACCGATACAGACTATTGAATTAATCCCATGTGTTCTATCAGAACACTAAAGGCTAAGACTGGCCTTCCATAACAAGAAAAACAACAGAAAACCCACAAACACATGAAAGCTGAACAACTATCTACTCAATGATAACTTGGTCAGGGAAGAAATACAGAAAGAAATTAACGAGGTTTTAGAATTTAATGAAAATGAGGCCACAACATACCCAACCTTATGGGGTTTGAAGCCCAAGCATAGGGAGATACTGGAATGGTGAGTCAGAAATGGGTGTGTGGGTGGGGGATCGCCCTTACAGAGGCAAAGGGGAGGGAAGAAAGGGTAGATGGGATAGGGTGGGGTAGTGAAGTGTTAACCAGGAAGGGAGATAGTTTTGAGATGTAAACAAATGGAATGGTTTATAAAAAATTAATAATTAAAAAAGAAACAATACAAAAACTTTGAACATGTCACATAGTTTCCCCTCATTAAAAACATTTGTTTAGGTTGCATAAAAATAAAATTTGAAGCATGTCGTTCTATATATTCCTTTCCTAAATGGGCCCAATGGTCAAAGCCATACATAGAAAAGTTAGGGGAGGAAAGATTTTTTTTTCGAGACACAGTTTCTCAGTATAGCGCTGGCTGTATTGACCTCACTTTGTAGACCAGGCTAGCCTCGAACTCAGAAATCTGCCTGCCTCTGCCTCCCAAGTGCTGGGATTAAAGGTGTGCGCTACCAACGCCCGGCTAGATATTCTTAACATTCAAAGACAATTATCATAAAAAATCCTACCAAATAAAACCGAAGATTCAGAGTTACATTTATTATTCACTTAAAATAATCCTTTTGGTGACCAAGGATGAAGTTAATCTAGTAAAGGATTGCTTTATAATCAAGCTCTGGGTTCAGTCCCCAGCATCACAAAATGGAGTATAATATGAACATCTCTAATTTCAGTACTCTAGAAGTCACAGCAAGAAGATCAGAATTTTATGTCATCCTTAGCTACACAAGGAGTTTGAAGTCACACTGAGTACATGATCATGGCTCAAAGCAACAGCTACAAACTTTGTGGTTTTTATCATATTTAAAATACAAAAACAATGTGTAAGTGCTGCTATATATTGAATAATACAAAGGCATTAAGACATGACTAACTTGCCAGGCAGTGGTGGCACACACCTTTAATCCCAGCAATTGGGAGGCAGAGGCAGGCAGATCTCTGTGTTCAAAGACAGCCTGGTCTACAGAGTGAGTTCCAGGACAGCCAAGGCTATACAGAGAAACCCTGTCTCAAAAAATCAAAACCAAAACCTAAACCAAAAAAAAAAAAAGAGAGACATTACTAACTCATCACTCTTCCAAGTTATGCTACCATGGGTTATCCCATATTAACATTTTAGTGTGTATTCTTTAAGGTTTTCATATAAGATCCTCCTAAATTGAAAGACTATTCTCTTAAAGAACTACTTCTCTGACAGCATTTTTTAATGCATGCCCTCTTATATATTAAATGTAGCTTTTCACACTGATGTGTTCTTGGCACTCATTTCTACTAGCTGAAGTATACTCTCAATACTTTAATTCTGTGATCATTCAGCTATTTTCAGATGCTTAGACTATGTTCAGGAACTTACAATTATAGCTAAATTAAAACCAGCATCTATGTTTTTTATATTTGCTCATCATTATTTCTGTACAGTAATTCCTAGATGAAGATACTTGAATAAAAATAATGTACATATGTATTAGAACCTAATGGATAGTGACATATAATATTCTAAATGTTGACTCTAATGAAATGTGTCATTGATTGTCTAGCTTGAACTCTTTCTGAGAGGTATAAAAGATAAATTGGTTTTATTTTAATCACTACAAAATTTATGTCACTGGAGGATTTGATCATAACTTTAACTTTCGCTTATCAAATATGAATGTTATTTTAATAATTTGCCTAATAAAAAACTGAGAGAAAAGACGATAAAGAGATACAAAGTAAATATACAACTTAGCTATCTAAAATAAACATGAAATCTGAACAGTTTTTACTTCACCATTTAAATGTACTTCAATATCTCTGGCCCAGGTAATTGCCATGTATGTCTTTGGAGGTCAATAGAATCCAAACTAGAGAAAAATACAACTCTTACTTTTGTTCACATATACCTGTGTACTCAGAAGAGTGAGCATGCAGCAGTTCTCATTTCTATAATTTAATTGGATTTACCTTAAGTTGACTTTTCCTAGCATGCCCTAAAATTACATGACACAGTGTTAAAGAAAATCACATATATTTTAAGCATTTTATTTTTTGAATGGAAGTGTATTTAGGCCTCAATATAACTTCAGAAGCAAAAGCAAAAACAAAATTGAAGTTAGAATTATATGCCTACATATTAGCATGTAAAATATCTTAGATTGCAGATTGGCCTCATTAAAAATCTTTGACAGTTGAAGAAAAAAATACCAAAATAAAAAGAGTACCTTTCCCTTATTTTCTATGTGATTATTATTAGTTATCAATTCTAATAGTTGGGATACTGTAATAAGTTTCATTTTAATATGTATAGTTCTGGTCTCTTCGGTGATCATGCACATTGCCTATGTTTCAAAATGACATCTCAATTTGGTGAATATTATCAACCAAACACAAGAGCACCCACATTTGTAAAAAAAATAATAATAATAATTGCTAACGTTTAAGTCACATATTATACATAACACATTAATCGTGAGGGAGTTCATCCCTTACTCTCACCAATTGACAGGTCATCCAGACAAAAATTAAACAGAGAAATAATGAAACTAACAGACATTAGGAATCAAATGGACTTAATAGATATCTATAGTATACTTTGCACAATCACAAAAGAATAACACCCTCTTTCCAGCACCTCATGGATCTTTCTTCAAAACGGACCACAATCAGGCACAAAGTAAGCCTTGCAGATACAAGAAAATTGAAATAATGCCTTATATTTTATCAGACCACCATGGGTTAAAGCTGGACATTTAAAACAACAGAAATACCAGAAAGCCTACACACTTACAGAAAGTGAACAACTCTCTATTCATTGACCTTTGTGTCAGGGAAGAAAGTTAACTACAATTTAAAAGTTCTCCTGAAAGCTTTAGAAAAAACTAAGCAAGCACAACAAAGAAAGGTAGAAGTAAAAACAAAAACAAAAACAAAAAATGCCAGGCATGGTGGCACATGGCTTTAATCCCAGCACTCAGGAGGCAGAGGGAGGCGGATTTTTGAGTTTGAGGCCAGCCTGGTCTACAAAGTGAGGTCCAGGACAGCTAGGGCTATACAGAGAAACCCTGTCTCAAAAAACAAAACAAAACAAAAACAAAAACAAAAGTAGAAGTAGGAAATAATCAAACTCAGGCCTGAAATCAATGTTAGAAACAAAAAATTAATACAAAGAACCAATGAAAACAAGAGCTTTGTGTTGTAGGAAATCAGTAAGACTGGCAAATCCTTAGCCAAACTAACTGAAAGATAGACAGTATCCAAATAATCAAAATCAGAAATGAAAAGGGAGGCATAATGACAATGAGGAAATTCAAAGAATCATTACGTCTTACCTCATAAGTCTATACTCCACAAAATTGGAAAATCTTAACAAAATAGATGACTTTCTAGACAGTTATCACTTAGAAATGTTAAATCAATATCTATTAAACTATCTAAACAGCCCTATAACCCCTAAGGAAAAAGAAACAGTGATCAAAATCTCCCCACAAAAGCCCAGGCCCAGATGATTCTAGTGAAGAATTCTACAAGAATTTCAAAGAAGAGCCAATACCAATACTCCCCAAACCATTCCACAAAATAAAAAGAGAAGCAACACTGCCAAACTCATTCTATGAAGCCACAATCACCTTGATACATAAAATACACAAAGACACAGCAAAGAAAAAAATTTCAGGCTGATTTATGAACACTGTTGCAAAAATACTCAATAAAATATTCATAGAATGAATCCAGGAACACATCAAAAACATCATCTACCATGATCCAATAGCTTCATCCCAGAGATGTAAGGATGGTTCAATATATGAAAATCTAGCAAAATAATCCACCATATAAACAAACTGAAAGGAAAAAAATTGCTTCAAGCTCCCTCTCCCTATCTCCAGTAGATTGCAAGTGCATGGACAGAGTTGTCTACCCATAGTCAATTTTTTTTTTACCCAGAATTGTTGCTGTCTAAAAGAGCTGCAGAGACAAAAATGGAGAAGAGACTGAAGGAAAGGTAGTCCAGTGACCAGCCCAACTTGGGATGCATCCCATGGTGGGGGGTTGGGGGGGGGACACAAAGGACTGACTATTACTGATGCTCTGATGTGCTTACAGACAGGAGCCTAGCATGGCTGTCCTCTAAGAGGTCCTTTCAGGAACTGACTGTGACAGATTGAGATACTTATACCTAACCATTGAACTGAAGTCAGGGTCCTCTATGGAAGAATTAGGGGAAGGGTTGAAGGAGCTGAAGACAGACGATGGTAACCATATAGAAGGACCAGCAGTCTCAACTAACCTGGACCTCTGGGAGCTCCCAGAGACTAAATCACCAACTAGAGAGCATACATGGGCTAATCAGAGGCCACTTGAACATATAGAAGACTGCCTGGTCTGGCATTAGTGGGAGAGGATTTGCATAATCCTGTAGAGACTTGAGGACCAAGGGAAGGGGGATGCCTGCAGTGGGGAAGGCACTCTCTCTGAGAAAGGGTGAGAAGAAATGGGATGAGGAACTGTGGGAGGGGTGACTGGGGAGGGGAACATCTGGAATGCAAATAATTAATTCTTAAAAGCCTTGCATGATCATCTCATAAGATACTGAAAAAGCCTTTGATAATGATAACTTTAAATGTTCCATAATTTTTTTTAAATCTCCTTTCAAAAACTGTATCTGTCTTAGTTAGGGTTTTATGCTGTGAACAGATGCCATAACCAAGGCAACTCTTATAAGGACAACATTTAATTGGGCCTGGCTTACAGGTTCAGAGGTCCAGTCCATTATCATCAAGGTGGGAACATGACAACATCCAGGCAGGCATGGTGCAGGTGGAACTGAGATTTCTACTTCTTCATCTGAAGGCTGCTAGCAGAATACTCACTTCAGGCAGCTAGGATGAGGGTCATATAGCCTACACCCTCAGTGACACACCTACTCCAACAAGACCACACCATCTAAAAGTGCCACTCCCTGGCTGAAGAATATCCAAATTATCACAGTATCTATACTTAAATTTATAAAAAAGTAAATTCATCATTGAATTCATTACTTAATCAGAGAATGTCATGAAGAGTAACACCACTAATGTTCTCTCCTGTATTATCTACTGATACAATGTTGACTGAATGCATTTACTTCTCATCTATTACACTATGTATTGCTTTAGCACTCAGTTCTTAGTAAATATTTAACAGAACCTGACATATTCGTTTGCACTAATTAATTATATCTGGAGAGCTTTAACAAGAATTAGAATCATTTCTCCTTATAAAGGTGTTTTAGAGTTTTATTGCTGTGAAGAGACACATGACCATGGGAACACTTAAATAAAGGAAAACATTTCCCTGGAACTGGCTTAGAGCTGAGGAGTTTCGTCTATTATTATCAAAGCAGAAAATATGGCACAATGCAGGCAGACATGGTGCTGGAGAAAGCTGAAAATTAGACATTCTGTTTCAGCTGGCAGAAGGAAGAGGGAGACACTGGGCCTGGCTTGAGTTCTTGATATGTTCTCACTGATAAGTGGATATTAGCCCAGAAACTTAGAATACCCAAGATATAAGATACAATTTGCAAAACACATGAAACTCAAGTAGAACGAAGACCAAAGTGTGGACACTTTGCCCCTTCTTAGAATTGGGAACAAAACACCCATGGAAAGAGTTACAGAGACAAAGTTTGGAGCTGAGACAAAAGGATGGACCATCTAGAGACTGCCATATCCAGGGATCCATCCCATAATCAGCCTCCAAACGCTGACACCATTGCATATACTAGCAATATTTTGCTGAAAGGACCCAGATATAGCTGTGTCTTGTGAGACTATGCCGGGGCCTAGCAAACACAGAAGTGAATGCTCACAGTCAGCTAATGGATGGATCACAGGGCCCCCAATGGAGGAGCTAGAGAAAGTACCCAAGGAGCTAAAGGGATCTGTAACCCTATAGGTGGAACAACAATATGAACTAACCAGTACCCTGGAACTCTTGACTCTAGCTGCATATGTACCAAAAGATGGCCTAGTCGGCCATCACTGGAAAGAGAGGCCCATTGGACTTGCAAACTTTATATGCCCCAGTACAGGGGAACACCAGGGCCAAAAAGTGGGAGTGGGTGGGTAGGGGAGTTGGGGGGCAGGCTATGGGGGACTTTTGGGATAGCATTGGAAATGTAAATGAGGAAAATACCTAATAAAAAAATTTTTAAATAATTTTTTTTCAAAGCCCACCCAGTGACATAGTTTCTCCAACAAGGCTACATTAGTGATTTGATTTTTGCTTACATGGTAATTCACATGTCTGCTGCAGGTCCCTGCCAACAGTTGACTTTTTTATTGATCAATAAAGATCCAGTGGCCAATGGCAGGGGACAGAGGCTGGACTTTAGGATTCCTGGGAAAGGAGAGAGAAGAGTCCACCACGAGAGGGGTGTAGGAAGAACCATGCTATGAAGGAGCAGTATGGTGAGATGGCCAAAATGTAGGCAAGCAAAGAAAGTATCACCATAGAATGGTGCCCAGAAGGAAACAGAGCAGCAGAGGAAAAATATAGATTTAGAAAGTGTGAACTTGGGAACTCTAGAGTGGCATGTGTTCTAGCCACGGGGAGGTTTGGAAGTGCCTAGCCATTGAGCTAATTAAGGCATATTAAATATAATGGTTGCGTGTACATGTCTTTCATTTGTGAATCCAGAGCTCTTGAGCAGGTGCAGAATGGCATGAGCACCTGTCAGGCACATAGAGGAAATTTTATCAATTACTACAAAAGGCCACACCTTTTAATAATGCCATTCACTATGAGCCCACTTGAGCCATTTCTACCACAGAAAGTGCATTTGAACATAATACAAGGCATTGTGTTTTAGTATTTGGTACAGACCTATTATGTGGGTTTCTCTCTTGCATAGAAAGCCACATGTGTATCAACACCCTACTTTCTAGTGTATCCTGGTGTTATAGAGGTGTAATAGTCTGTGTGCTCCTCCCCAGTGTCTTTATTTCACTGTAGTTACATGATTTCTTTGCTAAGGTTGTAAGAAGATGATGAATATCATGCCCAGAAGCAACAATATTTCTGCTTCTATGAAGTAGTGGAATGAGAGCAGAACTAAATAATAATTTAAAGTAGATTTGGCTCAGGTGTTACAACCATTGGCAGATCTAATGCTTTGACCTATTTCTATAGCTACTCTGTAATCTTACCATGCATGAACTGGATCACCAGAAGGTAGATGACGAGATCATATGTTATAAACATTTTTCTCCGGCAAGAATGGCTTATATATCAGAAACATTGTAAGTCCTGAGTTGAATAAAATTAAGACAAAACAGATTTACAAAACTCCTTAGTCTGTGATAAATGTGCTTTATATAAGATAGTATATAGATAAATTAAAAGTTGAGTCCTGACTGGTTATGAGTAATTAACACATTTCTTCAAAGCAACTCATATTCTTTTACCTAGAAATATTGATCGTATTTCTAAATTTTGATTGGTTTCTACAAAGTCTACAGTCAAATATCAGATTTTCCTTTAGCAAGTGTACAGAACGATAGAACAAATATTTTATGCACCATCCTGTCTTCTGGCTTGATTTTACTTTTTCATCCTTTCTATGTCCCTTGGCATTTTTTACACATTTAAAATTTATTTCTCTGTGCATACAAGTTTATGTTTTCATAAATAGTATTTGTTAAAATTCAGAATACCAATAAATAAGTAACTAGAGCTTCAACTGGAATTTCTCTATGAGTAAGCAAAGGTAAGCTCTTACAGAGACAATCTGTTGAAAGGATGGGTACCACAGTAGCAGTACCATTCTTGGATAAACTATTCTTGCCTGAAGTAAAAGGAGTAAATAAGATGAGTTTGAGCATTGCTGTTGGTAGGATAATTAAAATTTTAGCCACTGTTACAGGAGAGACATAAATCGTAGGTGCGATCTCATAAATAGCAAAGAACACATGAGTCCTGAGTTTCAGAGCTGAGCTACTGATAAAATCAAGTTTTAATCTCCCTTGCCTTCTTGCTGAGATACATGGTGATTGGTGATGTAAATAAGCAAAGACGAAAGCTTAACAAGAGTTCATAGCCACCCTTACAGAGGAACTATGGAAGAGGTAGCTAAAGGGGATCTAATGACAACTGTTTTCAAAAGTGAAGCTTAACCCAGAATGTGTAATGTAAGTCTTAAAAAATAAAAATAGGAATCTAATAGCAACAGGAAATATAGTTTATATTGTACCATATAAACATAAATATGCATATGTGTGTGTGTGTGTGTGTGTGTGTGTGCATTGAAGAAGACCATCGGTTTTTAATTTCAATTACTAGTTACTTTAGTGTACTTCAATCAACCACTAAATTCAATGTAGAAATTTTCCAAGCCTGTTTACTCACAAACTAAAATCTAGAATGCTCAAGAAACAAATAAACAAATGCCCATATATTGCAAACGTCACCTAAAAATAAGAGAAACACTTATCGTAAACAAGAATATAGTGTGCAACAAATGGAAAAACAGCAGAGTTTAATATAGTTTGCTCAATAGTCAATCTATATAAACATGAAGGAAGCAACACTTATCTAGAGTGGAAATCAGCCAGAAAACATCCTGGTACGTTTTACATGCCTTAGGAGGCCATTGTGTGAAGTTACTCATTTTCATGAGTACCTGTCTGGGAGTGATCATGGTGAATGGACCTCTCCTTATATAGCATGAGGTTAGTACAACCAAGGCTTAACTGAGGCCAACTATGGAACAACAAGTAACGAGTACCCATATTTTCCACCCAACAGCCTAAGCCAAAAGGATACATGATATAAAGTTTATATTGAGCATACCCCCCTTAATCATCATGTGTTTTAAAGAAAATTTAAGGAAAATTGTTGGCATTTCAGGCATTTATAGTTTTATTTTGTGTTGTTTTCTTTAGAGACAGGGTCTTCATTTGCCACAAAAATTGTCCTTGAACTTGGGATCATTATCCTGCCTCCACTTCTGGGCATTGCAGATGTATTGTACTAAATATATATATATATATATATGATATATGATATATTGTTCTATCCTTACAGATGTAGTCTGTATGCTAGGCTTCATTTTAGGCTTTTAAGTAAGAAATTTAAACATAGTGATCTACTTACATTTTTGACCACGCCATTCTTGTTTAAGTTACTAATAAATTTCCCTTCTATCAGTCTATAAAGGAATTTTGTCTCAGCTTATTTTTAACTGGCCTTCTTTAAAATAAGAACTAAGATCATGAAGTCATTGAATATGTTTAAACAAGCAGAATTATGTTCACAGTTCAATTTTGAAATTAAGGAGAGCATACAGAAAGATTGATAGCAAATAAATGTCTGACATTTTTTATAACTGTTCTTTATTGAAAATTGTATCATTTAATCCATAAAAGGGGTTTTAGAAAACCACTTTCTCAAGTTAAACTTGATCATATGGGAGGTTTTACTTACATTAATAAATTGAACGAACAGTTTTAATTAAAAACTCATGCTATTTTCAAAATAATGCTGAAGAGTAGATTTCTGATCAATTGTAACTGCCAGATGGGAGGTTTTCATAAGCTGTTTTTAATATTTCACTTTCACGAGCACATCATTTAAGCATGCCTACCTACTTTCCTCAAATGCAAATGCTACTCAATCATAGGATTAAAAGAATGCAATAACTTAAGGACTTTTTTATAATTTTTGTTTATAGACTTTAAATATAAGGAATGAAATTCAATAATTGAATTACCAAAGCATTTCATCAAATTAATTAAATTTCCAGAGCCAGCTCACTGATGAGGAATTATGATGTTCATAGTTAATAAGTTAAAAGTGTGCTGAGATGGCAATTTGACAAGTGTCAGTGACAACTAAAATGAGAAAAAATAAGGTGCATATGTATGGTTTATTTATATTAAGTTTTCTGAAATTAAGTTATATTCATATTGATAATTAAATGTGTCGACATTAGAATGAAGGAGACCACTACTTACTTACAACATTTTACATTTGTCTACAAGTGGCATTTTGTGTTTAGGAAAGGATTTGAGCATTCATCATTTAATCTTATTCTCACAGTATCCCACTGACTTAAGGAAACTATTACTCTCGCTATTAAAAAACAAACAAACAAAACCAACCAACTAAACAAACAAAAAACGTGAGAAGCAAAGCTATAAGGGATTTTCAAAGAATTTCTTATTACTGAGCCAGGTCTGGAGATTCCCATGATTGTATTGTCTGCCTCACTCCTTACCCCTTGCCAAGGAGAAGATGTGAAATAAAAAAGCTAGTGATAAGCCAGGCTCTAAGGGTAGACAGGAAAACAATGATTAAAACCCTCTTTTTTCTATTCCTTGAGATTACTCATAAAGTCATAACTTGTACTGATTTTTTTCTTCTTTCTGGATCTGAAAATATAGTAGATACTAAAAATATTGGTACTATAGTAATTAATAAAATACCCAAGGCAGGGCTGTCATAATCTAAGAGCATCTAACAACAGATCATAAATAGATCCTCTGTTCATCTCCATTTTCCAACTCACCTCTATCCTTCTCACTTGAGCTTAAGCATTGCTTACATTCTCCTTGTTTAAGAGAAGTTACTTTAAGCTCTTCTTGAAAGGCTTACAAAGAGGTAAAATGAATTCTCTGGCAAGTTTAGGATATACCAGCTACAGTGAAGTACAGGATCCAATGGGCATCAAAGTTTACCACATCTAGGAAAGAATTTATTTATGGATGGATGTTTTCATCTGACTTCTTCCAAAATATGACTACATGCCCAGTAATAAAAGAATCCAGATCTGCTAAGATCAGGGGAAAGATTAGAAAAATATTGATGAAGTTCTTTCTACATGTTTAGGCCAAAGATTTAAAAAGTGAATCCTGGAATCACTAAGGAGAATGGGGAAAATGGATGTTGTTTCTAATGGAAATCAGCATCCAGGATCGAATCACAACACAGCTTCAATGTGTGCTGTCAAAATTCTCTCTTCTACACACTAGTTTCAACTCATCACCTTCTTTGTGCAACACATCTCTAATGGCTTTTCTCTACACACAGAGTAAACAAACTCTTGAAGTTTCATTTCACCACCATTTCTGCTCTAGGAAAGTTTAGAAGTGAATTATCTTTTCTTAGCAGGAAGATGAATACAAATAACAACCTAAAAAGTTTCTCTGGTTAAATATGAGTGATAAAGTTCCCTAGATGGCAAGAATACTCTGGTGATCTAAAGAAACTGATTTGAATGTATCCAGCTTGATAGAGTTTTAATTATATTAATTCTATTTAACTTATTATGTTAAAATAATAATTAATATTATATAATTTAATATATACACAATATGCTTTGATTATAATAATGGCACTGGACTGAACTTCTCACCTGTGTTAATCAAATTGCCTATTGAGCTATGCTCTTCAGCTCTATTCAAAATTTGAGAGACTCTTCACTGTCCATATAAATTTTAGCTGGTTTTATTACCTTGAGCTCATATGACTTGATTTCCCTTACAAGTTGCCAAATGCCCAGTGAAAGATGGGCATGTACTTGTATTATGTGTTCATTGTAATTACATCTTTTACTTTATTAAGCATGCCTGTATTTTATACTGGGCATTTGACAACTTGTAAGGGAAATCAAGTGGCTGGGTCATAGCACACTAAATTATTTAAAAGTCAGACATGCTAAGCCCATGGCATAGGCTGAAACAAATTCCAGATACATTAAAAAGTTTGAATTTTTGGAAGTCAAAAGAAAATGGAGAAATTCATGAAATATTTATCAACCTTTGAACAAAGGTATGGTTTTCTAAACTTTGACCATGAAAATAATACATGAATAAACATATTGCTAATATAATGTTTTGAATACAAATAATAGCAATTAAAATCAAAAGATAAATTTTCTGGAAAATTTAAAAATGTGACACTTAATTTTGTTCTTTTCCTGTCTTTATAATAGACAATAGTTGACAGAAGTTAACTAAAATTGAAGTTCCAAACAAACAAATACTGCAACAGTTAAATAATATCAAGAATTCTATAATGATATATATTATTATAACATATATAACATTAAATGATTAATTTATATAAATAATTTATATATTAATTATATTCATTTAACATTTAATTTGTTTAAATATAATTAAATCAAATACAAATCTGGAAGTGTTTTTTCTTATAGGCAGAAATGGTAAATTTAAGCAAGTAATATTTTACACCTAAACAACAAAGTATAAAAGGAAATACACATCCAAAGTGCTTGGAAGAGTGCAATGAGATGACTACCTACTCATTCCTGAAAACTACAGAAAGTAGTTTAGTTCTGGAGAAGGAATTTGAAAAGTAGTTTGTTCAGGGAAATTCCTAACCTAAAAGTCTTATCAGAGGAAACAAGTCAAAAGACAGCAGAATGAGTATGTGAAGACACAAATTATAATAAGACCAATTAGAAATGAGCCAAAATCTAGCAGTGCATTTAGACTTTAATACATTCTCACTGATCTACTGAATAAAATTGCTGGCTGCATTTAGACTAATAATTGTAAAGATTTTTGAAAAGTGAACACAATTAGCTAAGATTTCCTTGCAAAAATAATATATATAAACCAGATTGTTAAAAGTCGATTTTTAAATTATTTTTTTCAAGTATTGGAGAGAAATATACCAAGCATCCAACTATGGTCACATATCAAGGTGCGTTACATGTGTCCCAATTCACATTTTCACTATGATAGGACATCCGTCTCTGTATTTATTTAGAGAGGTCACCTGTTTAAACTATTAGAAACAGATATCCCCACACATGGAGATAAAAAATAATTTGACCTAGGTAAACTGATGGCAAAATTTAAAAGTCAAATCACACATAGAAAATTATGGAAATATAACATATCATTCAAAAAAGAATCTCCTCATGTCGAACAAACTAGAAATGACTGTGAAGCCAGAAGTCCTACTATGCATCCCAAGCTAACCTTAACTTCCAATCTTCCTTCTTCTCCTTCCCAATGGCTGATTTTACAGATGTGTGTTGCCATATCTGGCAACATCATTTTAATTGAAATCAAAGAATAATGGCTTTGGAAATATTGTCTTCTATTATTTGGACTAAAAAGAATTATCTGAAAACAAGAACAAAGGTATAGCATTTTGACTATTTACACACATAAACACACACATTCACAAACATTTGTCCTCATGATCATAGTTTTAGGGCTGATCACTTCAGCTTAAGCAACTTTTCAGAGGTCTCATTCCCGAGAAATTGACTCTTCTTCCCTTATCAGCTGTTGACATTGTTGCTGTTTAACTAGGATTGGGGCATTGTGAACTTTTCCCCAGTCCATATTCCCATGTTTGCTAATGTGCTCTGCTCAGGCAACTACAGTGTCTATGACTCCATGGGTACCATATCCCTCCTATGTCCAGGAGATTGTCATAGCCATTCTCCTGGCCTCTGACTCATACATTCCGTCTCTTCTTTCTTCACCCATATTTCCCAGCCTTCAGAGAAGGGATTATGTTATAGATATCTCATTTGGGAATCGGTGCCCCCTGATGACTTATTATCTACACTTGACCAATTATGGTTCTATAGAACAGCTTCAACTTTCTACAAAAAGAAGTTTGATTTAATGAAAGGGGAAGGCTGTACTCATTGGTATAAAAATAAGTATTTAGAAAGCAGCTGTATAGGAAATTAATTCAGTAAAATAGAAACAATATGTTCTCTTCTAGGAACTGTTGCCTCTACAGCCAAAGGTTCTTAGATAAGTTCACAGTAGCAGTCATGAGTTCCCACCTATTGTGCAAGGTATTTGTTACCCCTAACCTATTAGTATTACTACCACAACACCATTAAGTATATATTGTGAAGCCAACTTTTATTGTAGTACACTGGACTTACAGCTGGGTAACAGTGTTAATATCTTTTCTCCACCAGCTTCTGCAAGGATGAGGATTCCCATAATAATCATATTAATTTAACTTCTCCAAATCCTGAGAGTGAAGTTTATGATGATGTTTATGAAGTTCTGGCAGAGAGAAAGAGCAATTTAAATTGTATCATTTTGTTGGTATCTGGACTTACTTCCCAGCGAACAACCTAAAAGACTTATCTATTGATTAGCACTGGGCTTACTTTACTGTTAGATCATATATTGCTCCTATGGGGAAGCTTTATTCAATTAAACTGCAGTTTATGCAAGGAGTGACTCCAACTAAACAACAGTCTATTTGTTTATAAGTAAAAAAGGAGTCATGAAGTTTTCAGGTAACTGAATAAAACTGAAAAAAATATTGTACCAAGTAAGGTAGCCCAGACTTAGAAGGACAGAAGTCTAACTTTTGAAATTTGGAATATTTCACATCCATTAAACAGCATGGCAATTCACAAACTCATCAACAAAACCATGCTTTCAAAATGAATTTAAGTTAAATTTTCAAATGCAAAAAGTATTTCACAAAACTAGAAGTTAGTTTAGACTGCTGTAGAGGAAGAGGATCAAAAAAATATGTAGAGATAGACAGAAAAATATGTGCTCATAACATCATTTCTTGGCAATGAACAACTGGAAGTATCTCTCCTTCAATTATTACCCTACACATCAATGGGCCTTCAGAATCATTCAGGGTGTGCAAGTGGAATTAATCGATCTTTTTCATGATTGGACAGATGTCAAAACAATAGAGCATAAAACAACTGATATTGGAACCTTAAATGTCCATTTTCCTTTAAATACAAAAAATGTTTCTGAGAATTCAAATGGTATCTTTGAAACCTGGGAGCCACCTGAGTCATTAGTACAGCTCTGTCCTCTCCACTCCCTTTCCATTCTTCAGATGCCATCCAGGGAGGGTCACTAATAACTACTATTCATTGAGCCCCAACCCTCCCATGTGCCAGACACTTTTCATCTTTAATGTCATTTATCACTAACAACAACCTTGTGAGTCACAGACAATGGTTCCTAGAGGGCTATGCATAGCTCCACATGCACAAACAGCAACTCTTCTATCTGCTTCTAAAACAAATTGGACCAGTTCTCAGAAATGCTGTGTGGGAAGTATTTCAAGGATTTATAGCTGTGTTGTGATCTTCCCACACTTCCTCTGGCAAATGATCTGAGGAAAGTTGCAAACACAAAAATGAGTAGTGGATTATTATAGCTGAGAAAAAGAAACCTAGATATTGTCATTGGCCTTGGTATCATCCTTGCCCTTTATTTTTCATTGAGCTATCCTGGATGAAATCTTTTGACCTCACATCAAGTTTCAGATATTAAATTCTAATGAGTCAGAATGAGAATAACTTCAGCCAAGATTTTCATCATGGTAAATAACAAAAATCACACATATTCTTAAGCAAAAAGTTTAGAATTTTTGAACCAGAAACAGGAACTTGAATAGGGCAGTGAACCCACCCACCCCCCCAAAAAAATCATAAATTTAGAAGCTAATTTCACCACTTAATTATGATTCAGCTATGCTAAGTAGTTAGATAGACTCAGGGATCTTTTGTCTCTGCCTTCTACCTCAATAGTTAAGGGAGCTTTTTGGTCCCAGCGTTCAGGGGCATCCTTAGAGTCTGAACTCAGGATCTCATGCTCACATGGCTAGCCCTTTACTGGTCGATGACTTAGCTCTCTCCACAGCTCCCAGAAGACCGTTTTGTAAATGAAATTTTATTCATAAGCTAAATTAATGTTCAGACATTAGTCAAATGAAGTGTATGAGAATTGGAGGCAGGGGTGAACAACTGTTTGCCCTGTTTCTTTATAAATTATGGAGGTTATTTCCTCAGCTAGAATTATAGAACACTGATTATTATACTGTACTAGGCAGTAAACCTTGGTGAATACTAACTCATTCCAATTCTTTTAGCAATCCCAGTATTAACTGAACTCACTCTTTCATTCAGAGAGTAGTCACTCAGTGGCAGCTGAGATGCTAATCAGTATATGGAACAGCAGGGGAAAGAAAAACTACAAGATACTAAAAGAAAAAAATATAAGCACAATGGTATTATGGCCCACATGAGATTTCTATTACAGACTATACCAAAAATAAAGCCATTTAATAGACTTTTGTCAGTAGATCTATGTCTCCTGCTTTGAAAACAAATGTGCTGGCTTTCTGTCAACATTCCCAGAGCTTAGCAGCAGGAGGCCATTACCCTTTGCCAATGCTCAGATACAGAGAGATTATCTCCAATTAGGGGCTTTACTATTTCTGTGTTACTGAAGAAGTCAGTGTTTTAAGGTAAATAAGTCTATAAGTTATTCAGTGCTATTGTCCCATGGATTGGGATTGGTTGATTTATATTTGTACACAAGCATGCACCTCTGAGCCAATAAAATATTTTTAGTGTCCTTAGACTGTTTTTAAGGAAAAGTACACACAAATATTCTGGTATTCAAACAAACAAGTCAGGAAGATTTCATCATTGAAAAATTACAATAAATCTTTACCTACGTTGATGTAGTCAAGACAGTCTAAGCCTTTCAAATTTCCAAACTGAAGTAAGTACAAATGAAACATTTATCAATTCTAATACATTATGTTTTTGATTCATTTCAGGAGGTGTTATGGTAAGAGTTCTGGATGATGGCCAGGCCTCAAAGAAAAACCCTTAACACTCTCTCAATAGACACATCTAGAGCTTTAACAATACAGAGTGCTGGTCCACATAGCAGCAAAATGATTAAAATATTCCAGGCAAATTCAAACATAGTTGTCCTTAGGTAGAAATGTAGCATCATTCTGGGCTGAAACCTCCAATTATATAAGATAGGAAGTCACAGGAAGACATTAGATTCATATACTGTCAGTCTACACGACAGATGGTAGTGTCTGGCAATGCCTTTTTTATAGCAGAAAATATTATTATAAAAATATCCACAAAAGACATTTTTAGTTCCTTGACTTAATATGTGTAAAAATTAGAAATTTTTGAAGAAATTAAATGTTGAATATTCAGTAGAAAGAAACAAGAGTTTTCCTTTCAATCTATGAATTGCCTATTGTCTCATTTCTTGGGAAACTTTCTATAATTAGAAATAATTTAATAGCTTCATGTTTTCTTTTTCTACCTATTTAAGTTCAACATAAAATTATATGTTTTCATACAAAAATGAAACTATACTTAATATGTTGTGGTGTGCTATAAATCAGAAATAGCCCCTTTGCTCTGTTATTAAAGAATTGCCTTTATCTCAAAGGGGATATTTCCTTACAGATAAATTTTCTTGAAGGTAGAATTATGCAGAGAGCTAAACTTTTGAGTGGCATGTTCTTAAGCAGATTGCATTAAGTGTCAGCACACTTAGCATATTCTTCTAGAGTGTAAAAAGTAACAATAGCTGACAGGCAAATATGTAGGGAAATGGTCTGTAAAACCATTTGAGAACTGGGAATTTTATCCTTTTTTGGGACAGGGACTAATAGCAGATTTTGTAATCCTGTTTTGAAAATAAATGGGGGTGGTTTAGAGTCCCAGGTGGCTAAACCATTCCTGTCTCATATGCAGACACCTTGTTCAGTGTTTATAGTGTGGGGAGCAAAGCAAGCCCAGGAGTGGCTAAAAAAAGAGAAAAGAAATGGAAACATTCCAGCCTGATTTTGGCAAAGCACATACGATGTATCAATATAGTAAAAAAAAAAAAAAAGTCCCTAAAGATTCCAAAGAATCTTATGAGTTGGGAAATATCTCTATTCTCAGAATTGTCACAAGGAGTGTGCCTTCTCAGACTTCCAAATCAACTTCTATCTCACCAGAAAGAGACCAGAAGGTGGACCATCAGATCAGTCACAAAAAACATATACAAAAGGTGCTTAGCCCATGGCTAGGTGGAGAAATAAAACAGTATAATATAAAATAGCCAGGAACCATACACCTGTTAACAGCTAAAGTAATAACAAAAGGAGGGTCATTTCAGCAACAAAAAGTAACGTTCATGTAGCTGTTGAAATAGTGTTATCATTACCCATGATGCATATTTGGTATTTCGATACCTAATTTCAACTTAAATGACTAGAATAAAAATATCAGTGCTTGTTCCCATAGATAGGCATTCCTTACATTAAGCTTTATCCTTGTGTATAAAGACTACTGAATGTTTGAAGATTTTCATTGCAAATAAAATTGAGAAGTAACAATAGTAGACTAAGTCTTGATATTTTGAAAACTAGAAAGGGAAGTCTTAAGACGATTCAACACTTGGTCATCCCTGGTTTTCTCTCTCTCTCTCTCTCTCTCTGTGTGTGTGTGTGTGTGTGTGTGTGTGTGTGTGTGTGTGTGTGAGTGTGTGTGTGAGTGTGTGTGTGTATGTGTGTGTGTGTGTGTGTGTGTGTGTGTGTGTGTGTACTTTATATGCACCATTCTCTTTGTAGCCTAGCATAAAAGACTTCTACCTCTTGGTTAGAGTCCCTAATTGTCACCACAACCTTAGCCTTCAAACATTATTCATTAGAAAATGTTGTAAGCCCATTTCCCAACCACATGTAATCCTGATAAATTGCTTAAACTTAGAGAAACCACAATTCAGAAATAAGACAGTCTTATACTTTAAATTTATAAATAATATAGAAACACCTCATATTGATATTATACTATACTTTCCTTTGCATTAAACCAAAATTATGTACCCTAGTAGGAACTGTAGCAGGATTTTATTCACCCCGTTTCTGATTCAACAACTACTTCCTATGGCAGAATCTTTTTCACACTGACATTTATGTGTTTGTGCCACAACCCCTTGCCTTTAGAAACCATGAAACATAATAGAAAAAGGCTCTGTGAAGTCCAAGACCCCAAACATTCCATATTTATGTCTAAATTCTACTGTTAGAAACACATCATGTCTTACTTGAGGTGTCTTTTGTACTCCAGAGGCTTCAGTGGGGACTAATTTTATAAGCTTATGTTCTTTGGAGAGAGAGTCTTAAACATTCTAGAATTTATAGAAAAAAAATGAGTCAAAATCAAGAAGGGGTAGATGACAATACTACAAACACAAATAACTTTACTGCCTGGAACCAGTCTCAATGAGTGGCTGCCTATCTTAGGCAGTTTTAAATATTATATACCTTGGGGGCATGCTCCTTTTGTGAAATAAACGGAAGCCATTCTTAAAAACAGACTTATTAGTTATACATTGGGACAATTGAACTCTAGAAATACACTTTATTAACATATAATTTATTTCTTATTTCAATTCATATTTCCTGAGATCCCCAAAGTTTAGGAAGCATTGTACCAGATGAGATTAATGAAATATTTACTCAGAAGGAGAAAAAAGTAAGGAGCAGAATGGGTCACTTATATAAGGAAGAATTTCTCTCCAGGCTGGGCTATTTTGGGTGTGCAAATTTCTCTACACTGGGTTATTTCTAAAAAATATCAATTGCATTTAAACTCCAGAGAATCATCTCTCCAAGAAAAGGAATTATTTAATGGATTAGAAGAAACAGAGGTACTCATTGTTTCCAAATACCGTGTCTCATTGCTGATGTCCTGACAGTTTGGCACAGGCTGGTCTCAGGGGAAACAGGAGCTTGATCTCCAGGTAACACTTGTCCAATAATGTTTAATCATCACATTCAAAGCATTTTTAATTTTGATAGAATAAAACAAAGAGTATATAATTTAAATGGTGTATAATTTTTTGAGTTGATAAATGAAAACTTTCAAAAGGAGAGGCAATAGAAATTCAGAAATACTCAAATCTGTGGCCTTCTTTCTTGATATTGACATGACCTGTCATCCATTTATATGGGAAATAAAAAAAGCTTAGCACACAGGTTTTTTTAACCAGAGCACTGTTACTGTGACAGAACACATGATTAGCATATAAAAAAATGCCATTTTGGCTTGTGGTTTTAAAGATACCGTCATGAAGAATTGTCCCCATTATTTCAAGCCTGTATTTATATATTCAAAGTGTAAAACCTGCTACATTTTTTTCCTTACAAATTTTGCCTTGTGATGAAAAATAATGTATTTATTACATTTTTATCATATCAAATACATACTTCTTAAATCATAGACTTAAATCATATATAAAGTGAAATACGATTTTAAACATCAACAGTCAAGATGAAACTATGAAGTGAGCAGAGTGACTTCTTCCTCTTTGCCTTGCGTCTTAACTGGTAACTCCACTCCTACTTCTTCCTGTTATTTTCTGTATGGGACTTTCAAGTTCTTTCCTTAATATTCTACTGAGATTTTGTTCTTCATGCATTACTTTGATTTCATATACTACATGTATTTCATGTATTATAATCATGAAGTGGTTGCCTGTGCTCCTGAGCATCATCATAGCTCCTAAGAAGCTGATATATCTCCTCTGACCAACCCATAACATCTAGTCTCTTTGCACTCACATATATCTTCATAGGTTTTTAATCATGTCCATGAATCTTACTATAGTTAAAAATGTACTCAACATTGTAGTCTAAAGGAGTCCCAGGAAATCCTCTAACAAACCAGACTATGGCCAAGGCAATCGATTGCTCTCTACAAAAGACCTGCAAGGCTCCATTCCTAAAGACATCTATACAACTTACTGAACATGGAGAAGTTAAGGTGGTGCCTACCTAGAGCCTTCAACCTTTATGTTCTTGTGTGTTTAGTACATGAAGTTATTCTGCAAGCTACCATATAAGAAACACTGAACCAGCCACAAATCCTTTGATCAACAATGCTGTCCTGCCTGCAAGATATGCTAGGGCAATGGTGGCACAAAACTTGTGAGAGTAACTGAAAATTTGTGATTAAACATAAGGTCCACCTACAAGATAGAACCACTGACACTGCTTTGGTGACTAAGCACCAGATACTAGATAGCCCAAATGCCTATGACAAAACCAAATACACCTGTAATAAGAAAGAAAGAAAGAAAGAAAGAAAGAAAGAAAGAAAGAAAGAAAGAAAGAAAGAAAGAAAGAAAGAACAAAAGAAAGAAAGAGAGAGGGGGAGGGAGGGAGGGAGGGAGGAAGGAAGGAAGGTAGGAAGGAAAAAAGAAAAAAGAGAGAGAAAGAAGGAGGGAGGAGAAGTGAGGGAGGGGAAGGAAAGGACCAGAAAAGAAATGAAAAGAAAGAAAAGGAAGGGGAAGAGAAGAGAAAAAAGAAAAAGTACAAAAGTCTTTAATGCTTGCTCTTATTAACATTCTGCTGTATTCTATGATCAATGTCTTATTTGGACATCATCAGATAAGATAGTGTAAATCAGGGTAGATCAGAAAAACTTCCTGAATTACTAAAAGAATGTGGATAAATATACTATATTTTCTAGTATATTTCAAAGCTGGAACATGGGAAAAGACATGGAGACAGTAGGCAATAGTATCCCACTGAAGGAAAATTAGTCTAGACTGATTGAATTCAGCGTCTATCAAACATACAAATCAACCAATTCAAACACAGGGAAGAAGCCATGACACCAATAATTAAAGAGAATGGGCCAGGACGAAGTGAATATTAAATACAGGTTGATGGATAGCATTGCCATTTCTCTTGCAACAAACTTTTTGTAAGTTATTGAGAATGCCACTTTTCCAGCTACTAAAATCTACTTGTGTTCATTGGCTTCTAAAGATGTTTATATCAAATAATTTTTAAAAATTCGAGGAACAACAATATGAACTAACTAGTACCCCCCAGAGTTGAGTCTCTAGTTGCATATGTAGCAGAGAATGGCATAGTCGACCATCAATTGGAGGAGAGACCCTTGGTCTTGCGAAGATCATATGCCCCAGTACATGGGAATGCCAGGGCCAGGAAGCAGGAGTGGGTGGGTTAGGGAGCAGGCTCAGGGGAGGGTATAGGGGACTTTGGGGATAGCATTTGAAATGTAAATGAAGAAACTATCTAATAAAAATATATAAAAAAGATGCAAAAATAATTACCACATAACAAACATAATAGATACAATCTGAAAATGAAAAAAGAATAAACAGAATCCTGGGTAAATAATTTTAAAACACAGCAAGTACAAGAACAAGCTAAAGGACACAGTCAAGGATAACTAAGGAGCAGTGTCTTATGATAAGGATTGAAAAACATAAATGGAACTTGTAAATTGGTTGTAAAGTTTACACTTTACTTTTACAACTATATGCATATATTACTTTAACAAAATTAAATGTATTTGAAAATAAAACCTGCAAGGTTTCTCAACATTAAATGTAAATAAGATTTGGTAAATTATGCAGTGAAAATGTATTCATCTGTAAAGAAAAATTGAACATGACATTTTCTAGAAAGTGAATAGAACTGGACATCATTATGATCAGTTATGTGGATGCTCACAGTCCACCATTGGAAGGAGCATGGGGACTCCAATGGAAGAGTTAGAGAAAGGACTAAAGGAGCTGAAGAGGTTTGCAAC
Organism: Mus musculus; assembly: GCF_000001635.26. Classification (NCBI taxonomy): domain Eukaryota; kingdom Metazoa; phylum Chordata; class Mammalia; order Rodentia; family Muridae; genus Mus; species Mus musculus. The sequence continues at coordinate 80,416,486 of NC_000079.6, forward strand.
CCCATAGGAAGAATAACAATATCAACCAATGAGATGCCCCAAAGCTCCCAAGGATTAAACCACCAAAGAGTACACCTGTGTGGATCCATGGTTCCAGCTGCATATATAGCAGTGAATGGATTTATTTGGCATAAGTGGGAGGAGAGGCCCTTGATCCTATGAAGGATCGATGCCCAGCATAGGGGAATGCCAGGGTAGTAAAGTGGGAGTGGATGGGTCGGGTCGCACCCTCATAGAAGAAAGGGAAGAGGAAACTGACAGAGGTTTTCATAAGGGAAACCTGGAAAGGAGATAACATTTGAAATGTAAATAAATAAAATATCCAATAAAAAATAAAATAAAAAAACACATTCAGAATGACAAATATCACAATTTTCTTTCATCTATATATTTTGTGATCTCTCTCTGTCTCTCTGTCTCTGTATCTCTGTTTTTCCTCACTTTCTCTCTCTTTCTGTGTGTGTGTGTGTGTGTGTGTGTGTGTGTATGTGTGTGTGTGTATGTGTGTGTGTGTGTTTGTGTGTGTTGGAACAAAAAAGAACACAGTAAAAAAAAGAAAAGATTTTAGCAGGAAGAGAGAAAGTAAAGAGAGTAACAGGCTTCATGTTGCACAAAGGAAGAAGAGAGTTGGGAGGATGGGAGAGGAGTAGGGCAATGACTAAGAACAAGTCTCTATGGGACTGCAATGATACCTATTACTTCAGATGCTGATTTTAAAGACTAATAGAAGACATGTCAATGTACGATATATCCTTCACCTTCCATAGCAAGGGAGACTGTTAATGCCATAAGTTGAGGACCTGGGAAAGATTTTCCTGCGTAAGTAACATGTAAACTCTGAGCTCTAGGAACTAACAAATAACTAGCAAATAACTGTTTATTTTCTTTGCTATTAAGCTGAAGTTATTTGATGGAACATAATCACAAATTATAGCAAGCACCCAAACAATTCTTCAGCCGAACCTTATTTGATACTAGTATTTGCTGTGATTGTATAGGAGACAAACACAGAGTAACAAAATAACCTCCAAGTGATGCTGGTTTTCCTGTGGGACAAACCTAGGCTCTTCTGATGCGGTTGGTTTATGGCTTCCAGTTGCAGCACCTTTGGAATCCACTTCCCAGTTTGGCAGTAGTGGCAGAGGTACTTGTCTCTATGCTTGTCCATTTCTGCTATATAGTGGAACACCTTTGCCCGTCACATGGACCTCATCACTAGCAAAGAGCTGCCTTTCAGTTGCTTCTTATCAAATCTCCATGCTCCCTCTTTTCACAGGATTCAGATCTGCATCCTAAGTCTGTAAGTTGTCAACTGTTAATTTTCCCTCTCCCTTCTCTCGAATTCATGTTGCTTTCAGGGAGTCCTGTGCACATATCACTTTGTCATGGTACCTGCTTCAGAACACCTAAATGACACTTGTGAATTTCACACAGAATTTAGGAATATATTTCCATACCAAAGTATGCTATGATAAAGACCCTGGCAAAAATTGAAGGGACAGGCAGGGAAGGAAAAAGTGGGGGGAAGGAGGGAGGAAGAGAAGAATACAAAACACAAGGCCATATCTTATATGTGTTCTGTTCAAATAAGTCATAGATGACCAAGCCTCTTTCCTATTATGAAGTGCCCACCTATTATACAGTCAATGTTGTTCCATCATGTTATCACAGAAGAGCAATGCTGTAGCAACAAGATGGGAAAGTATGAAAACTCCCAGTCTACTTGCCAAAAAAAAGCTGGTGTGTTCTCTTGTCTCATGCCTGCCTATAAGGAACAACCTGCACCTTCATTTTCATGTGCTGCCTTTGAGATACTCAAACCTGTGTTTCCTAGCCAAGAACATTGGCAGTCTTTGCGTAGGTTGCATGTCCCTCTCACTGTATTAACTCCCCAATGAATTACCAAGCAATAAAGAACATACCCAACCATATAGGAAAGTTTAAGTGTCTCTAGAGTTTCCTTTATCTTCCAAATTAAAAAATAATATACCTAATGTTACTAAAGAATCAATGCATCCATGCACTGAAGCATGTGGCTTTATTTCACCTGCACCATTTCCTAACTCTTATATAAGCTTTTGTTTTTCTTTTGCTTTTCAACATGACATATGTGCTTTTTTAAAAAATACCCCTGGTAAAACAACTTGACAGTTGGTAGCTGTCTGGCTGTTTATTCAACATATGTACCACTTAATGCACAGGTCTCAGTGATGCAGTCCCCAATGTGATCCAACTGGGATAAAAATCAACAAATAGAGCTTTTCACAGAGTGCATTTTCTTGGGGAGAGTTAAATATTTGAAAGGTGTTTAGCAGCTAAGATTTAAACCTAATGTCATAAGAATTACAGGGTCAGTGTCTCCCCCTGCACAGCTCAGGCTCTTGATTTCACGTAGGAGCTCCTTATGTCAGGAAATCACCTTTTTAATTAGATCTCTGTAGCCTCCTCCTAACTTACCACTGTCACAAGCCTTGGATAGAGTCCTATTCCCAGGAAACCTTTCAGCAAACTGTTAGCTGGGTTCTTACGAGATGTTGAGACAGATTCTCCCAGATTGCAGGCAATTTTAAATTAGCTGCTTGGGAAAGTGGTGGGTGTGGTGTTATCGCAACATCCTCATATGTTACCTGAGCCTTTTCCTTGGGGAAAGCAAAACCTGTTCACACTAGCTTGTATTTCTGAAAGTAAAATCAGTCTGGGAAATCTGTCACTTATTCTGTCTGGACTAAAGAATAAGAAAAATCACAGAAAGTGTCCTAGTCACTGTGGACAGCAGATCAACTGATCTGTGATGTCACATTGGCAGGCTAAGACTTCAGAAATTTTAAAAATGGTTTTCAAAAAGGAAAGATGAAGAACATATGAGGATGAAGTTTACATCAAATTCCCATTAAATATATTATCAGGTAGCATATTCCCTAAAGCCCTAAAAAGGATTAACTAAGGATTAACTATCTTAACTGGAGAGAGAGAAAGAGAGAGAGAGAGAGAGAGAGAGAGAGAGAGAGAGAGAGAGAGAGAGAGAGCATGAGAGCAAGAGAGCTTATTTATATGTATGTGTTTATAGGTCCATTGATATGTGTTTGTGTGCATGTGCCTATGCATGCATGCGTGTTCCGTTATGGTGTGTTTGTTGAAATTAAAGACAATCTCCTGTGTCAGCCCTCACCTTCCACCTTGTGTAAGAGTCTCTCATTGGGCTCCCCAGGCTAACTGGCCCACAAGCTTTCAGGGAGGCTCCTGTCTCCTCCTATACTCTTAGTACAGAAGAGCTGAGGTGACTGATGTGCACAAGTGCATGCCGCTTTCCTGGGGTTCTCAGACTCTGCACTGAGGTCTCACACTTACACAAGGACTTTTCCACGGTGTCATCTCCCCAGCCGAATGTCAACATTTCCAGAGCCACAGATAACTGTTCACATGATACAGATAAACATTGCAGCTCTTTTATATATAAAACTAGACTGTTAATAGTAGCGTATTTTATACTGAAGGCTTAGCCAAACCAGTATACCCTAAAATTTTGTTTTAGAGAATATATATCAATGCCATTTGCTGAGGACTAGCCTAGAAGAGGGGTTTGGAGAGAAGGAGTTCGGGGGAACAGCAAAAAAACAAACAAACAAACAAACAAATAACTTGAAGTCATATTTTGTGTTCAAGCTGATGGCCTATGTTCTGCTGGAGACAACTTACCAGCCCACTTTCGTTCTGTTCTTCTTTCTTTCTCTCTGATGTGCTTTCTTTTACAATTCTCTGCTGAAGACAGTTCTCCAAGCGGTTCTCTCTCCCTATTCTAAAAAATTCTATGCATAGCTCATCTCCTGCAGATTACAAGCCCAGTTTTTTACATATCAATCCATTCATTTACTCCAGGTTCTATTTTGATTATCTTATAAATCAGCATCGTAGATTCCCCAGCCCCTTAATTCTTAGAAGACAGCAAGTACACAGGTTCATTTAACATTGCAAAAAGAGATTCAGAGATCTCGCAGCCTTTGTTAAGCACAGACACTTAACTAGTTGGGTGGGACCCCATCCTGAAATTGCCATTTCTACCCCACCTGGGCCTAACCCTGTTCTGTCCTAGGCTGATCCTGTATGCAGGAATCTGTCTTTGTAAGCATAAACAGAACAACTTAGCTGGGTGGGATGTCCTGCAATCACCACTCCCTAAATCTCTTAATCACCTTCTTTAGTATTTTTCTGACAAATTGACTCATAGCATAACTCCCTCTGTTCCTTCAGATTTCTAAAGCCTGTCATAATTCATATCACATCCCTATTTTTTGCATAGTTTAAAAATTATATACTCTTTGCCAAATCCTTAAGGGCTGTCCTTAAGGTCTCAACATTTACCATTTTGCTAAGACATTAGCCACACCTTCTTTACCTCAGTGACTTGTACTGTCTGATTATAATTGAGACTTTAACATTAACAGGGAGGATAATCCTCAGAGGAATGTAAATAAATATACATTATACAAACAAGCCTTATACCCAAAGCAGTCATCAACACTCTTGGGGGCCCACATCCATGGCCCTGTCCCAGGGACAGGGATCATGTCATTCTGTCCCCACTAAGGCCATACTAATGCAGCAGTGGTTATCAGACTTTGTGGTTTGCTTGGGTCATTGTAGAGTTCAGCAATCAACTACCCTAAAACAACCTTCTTGATTAAATGCATCAGATACAATCTGTTGTATTGTCTAAACTCCTGTTATCCTTGCCTCCTGACTTACTTTCTTACAACTAAGAGGAATCCAAGAATCCTTCTAAGAGCCAAACAGCTAAGTTAACCAGTTATGTGTCTAGAGTGTATAGTCTCTGTACTTATAAATCCTAATGGAATGCTTTCTTGCAGAAAACAGGATCTAATACACCATGTGCTATAACCTATGGAGACTAACTTCAAATTGACTGCATGATACAACCTGGAAGTGTTCTAAGTTGACTTATCTCCTGTGAGAAGAAGTTTGACCAGTGAAAAGTGATGACAAAAGTAAGCCTATGGAACCGTTACTCTTGTCCAAGATACCAGTAATTATTACTCTATGAGAGATGCTTGGGAATCTACATTGTACTCAGTGAGTACCACCTACCTAAACACACCATGGCTCATTTTAACATATCAATCAGGTGTCAACACAGCATTTTAATTATTTTTCACGTCTTTTCCTTCTCCAACTTTCATTATTGCTCACTCTTCCTGACCTTGATTTATATGTTGGAAATAAACAATGGCTTTTAATTCTCACTCTGCACTCCATATTTTAGAAAAATGGCAACTAAAATTATGTTACAAATTATGAAGTTATTACAAATTATGAAAATACTACATTGGATAGTTGACTTTCCCAGTCTGAACATGAACAATTTCCAGGTCATTATGGAATTTCCATTTTTTCCCCTTGTTTCAGTTCAAAGTAAGTATTTAAAATGGAGTTCCACAAAATACCCATGGAAGGAGTTACAGAGACAAAGTTTGGAGCTAAGACGAAAGGATGGACCATCCTGAGACTACCCCACCCTGGGGATCCATCCCATAATCAGCCACCAAACGTAGACACTATTGCATATGCCAGGAAGATTTTGCTGAAGGGACCCTGGTATAGCTGTCTCGTATGAGGCTATGCCAGTGCCTGGCAAATACAGAAGTGGATGCTCACAGTCATCTATAGGATAGAACACAGGGCCCCCAATGGAGAAACTAGAGAAAGCACACAACGAGCTAAAAGAGTCTGCAACCCTATAGGTGGAACAACAATATGAACTAACTAGTACCCCCAGAGCTCATGTCTCTAGCTGCATATGTAGCAGAAGATGGTCTAGTCTGCCATCGCCATCACTGGGAAGAAAGGACCTTGGTATTGCAAACTTTATATGCCCCAGTAAAGGGGAATGCTAGGGCCAAGAAGTGGGAGTGGGTGGGTATGGGAGCAGGACAGGGGGAGGGTATAGCGAACTTTCAGGATAGCATTTGAAATGTATATAAAGAAAATATCTAATAAAAATAAATAAAAAATAAAATGGAGTTCCAACAACATAATTTTGGTAGCTCAAGAGAGGCAATACTATTAGCTCTTCTCTTCCTGAGAAAGTGACCTAGAGTTTAAAGCCAGTGATACATTCAGTGCCAGGAAGTTAATTATAACTTATCTAGTGCAATTAGAACACTGTTGCCAGAAATTCCAGATCCTATTTGAGATGTTATCTTCTCACCTCTGACCAGGATAGCATTGGAAAAACATTTTTAAGAGAGGGCAAATGGGTCTGATTTGATATCTGAAGTATTCCCAATCATTCTTTCTAGATGTAATACTTAAAGAAATAGCTATATATCTTACAACTTCAACAGCCATCTCGTTATCGTAACGTGACACAAAAGGGGAGGCAGAATCTGTATGTTAAGAATAATGAACGAGGGAAGTCAAAATGTCAACTCTTAATGGTGCCATTGCCACATGAAGCAGTCTCCTTGGTGACTTCTCAATTCTTATAGTATGAAAACAAACCTGAAGCCAAGTTTCTTGTCACCTAATGCATGCTTGATAAGTTGACATAGATTCTTAGTCTTCGTATTTCTTTGAAAACATCTTAAAAATCAATGATTTCCTATGTAAAACTAATATAACAATGACTTTGAGTTCATATCCTATCAAAATAAAAATGTCGAAGGGGAAATTAACTGGCAGAGCAAAAAAAGCGGAATGTGAAGGAGTATATCATATAATCCATTTAATTTACACACAAATGTTAAGACTCTGACAAGCCTTAGCTTACCAAGAGAACATTGTAGAGCCAAGATTGATGCAAAAGCAAGAGGAATTTATTGTTCCAACGTGCTGGGATTGTCATCCTGCGCCCAAAGGAGAGGCAGTGACAGCAGGAAGCCTGTTCTATGAGTTTTTATATGGTATTCAAAGCAAAGCCATTAGGTACAATGTGATTGGCAGAACAGTGTGACTTTTAAACTGATTGGTCTTTAGGGAATGAGGTGACAAGAACTTTTCTTTCTTTAGGCTCCACCCTGTAGAAAGTGTCTACATACTCAGGGCCTCACACACACACAGGGTAGACTCTCCCTTCCAAAAGGGTACCTAAATGTTCCATAACCTTTCTCTTCTAGGAAAGGAGGGGTCTTGTGGAATTTTCCAAAGGTCCTGAACTGTAGCTGTCCCTTCACAAGCATGGGGTGTATTTTGTTAACTAGAATTGACTTACAAGAAAGAACAAATGCTAATATTATCAATAATAAATTATTTAATTATTATTTAAATAAAAGTATTCTAATATTATAAATAGTTTTGCCTATGTAAAGATTTCTTTTCAAAGCATGAGAGAATTTTTTTAGTTAGATGTTTATTTACATTTCAAATGTTATCCCCATTCCTAGTTTCCCCTCCAAAAATCCCCTATCCTCTACCCCCAACTCTCTGCTCCCCAACCTATCCACTCCAACTTTCTGACACAGGCATTCCACTATACTGGAGCATAGAACCTTCACAGGACCAAGGACCTCACCTCCCATTGGTGACCTACTAGGCCATCCTTTGATACATATGAAGCTAGAGCCATGAGTTCCACCATGTGTTGTCTTTTATTGATGGTTTAGTCCCAGGGAACTCAGGGAGTACTGGTTAGTTCATATTGTTGTTCCTCCTAGGGGGCTGCAAACCCCTTCAGTTCTTTGGGTACTTTCTCTAGATCCTTCTTTGGGGACCTTGTGCTCCATCCAATGGATAACTGTGAGCATCTACTTCTGTATTTGCCAGGCACTGGCAGAGCCTCTCAGGAGACAGCTATATCAGAGTACTGTCAGCAAAATCTTGCTGGCATCTGTAATAGTGTCTGGGTTTGGTGGTTGTTTATGGGACGGATCCCCAGGTAGGGCAGTCACTGCATGGTTATTCCTTCAGTCTCTGCTCCACACTTCATTGCTGTAAATCCTTCCATGGGGATTTTGTTCCCCCATCTAAGAAGGATTGAAGTATCCACACTTTGGTCTTCCTTCCTCTTGAGTTTCATGTGTTTTGAAAATTATATCTTAAGTATTTTGAATTTCTGGGTTAATAGCCACTTATTAGTGATTGCATATTGTGAGTGCTCCTTTGTGATTGGGTTATCACACTCAGGATGATATCTTCTAGAGCCATCCATTTCCCTAAAAATTTCATAAATTTTAATAGCTACATAGTAGTCCATTGTGTAAATGTACCATTATTGTAAATGTTGAGGGACATCTGGGTTCTTTCCAGCTTCTGCTATTGTGAATAAGGCTGCTAGGAACATGGTGGAGTATGTGTCCTTATGACAAGTTGAAGCATCTTCTGGGTACATGCCCATGAGTGGTATTGATGGATCTTCCAGTAGAACTATGTCCAGTTTTCTGAGGAACCACCAAACTGAATTCGAGAGTGGTTGTACCAGCTGGCAATCCCAACATCAATGGAGAAGTGTTCTTCTTTCTCCACATCCTCGCCACCATCTGCCATCACCTTAGTTTTTGATCTTAGCCATTCTGACTGCTATGAGGTGGAATCTCAGGGTTGTTTTGATTTGCATTTCCCTGATGATTAAGGATGTTGAATATTTTTTAGGTTCTTCTCAGCCATTCTGTATTCCTCAATTGAGAATTGTTTGTTTAGCTCCGTACCACATTTTTTAATAGGATTATTTGGTTCCCTGGAGTCCAGCTTCTTGAGTTCTTTATATATATATATATTGGATATTAGCTCCCTATCTGATTTAGGACTGGTAAAGATCTTTTCCCAATCTGTTGGTTTCCTCTTTGTCTAAATGACACTGTTTTTGCCGTACAGAAGCTTTGCAATTTTATGAGGTCCCATTTGTTAATTCTTGATCTTACAGCACAAGCCATTGGTGTTTTGTTCAGGAATTTTTCCCCTATGTCCATATCTTCGAGGCTTTTCCCCAATTTCTCCTCTATAAGGTTCAGTGTCTCTGGTTTTATGTGGAGTTCCTTGATCCACTTAACTTGAGCTTTGTATGAGGAGATAAGAATGGATCAATTCGCATTCTTCTACGTGATAACCAAGAGTTGTGCAAGCACTATTTATTGAAAATGCTACCCATCTGGTCCTGGGCTTTTTTTGTTTGGGAGACTATTAATGACTGCATCTATTTCTTTAGGGGATATAGGGCTGTTTAGATCGTTAACTTGATCCTGATTTAACTTTGGTACCTGGTATCTGTCTAGAAAATTGCCCATTTCATCCAGGTTCTCCAGTTTTTTGGTTTTTTTTTTTTTTTTTTTTTTTTTTTTTTTTTTTTTTTTTTTTTGAGTATAGACTTTTGTAGTAGGAGCTGATGATTTTTTTGGATTTCCTCAGGTTCTGCTGTTATGTCCCCCTTTTCATGTCTGATTTTGTTAATTAGAATACTGTCCCTGTGCCCTCTAGTGAGTCTGGCTAAGGGTTTATCTATCTTGTTGATTTTCTCAAAGAACCAGCTCCTGGTTTGGTTGATTCTTTGTCTAGTTCTTTTTGTTTCCACTTGGTTGATTTCAGCCCTGAGTTTGATTATTTCCTGCCATCTACTTCTCTTGGATGAATTTGCTTCCTTTTGTTCTAGAGCTTTTAGGTGTGCTGTCAAGCTGCTAGTGTATGCTCTCTATAGTTTCTCATTTGAGGCACTCAGAGCTATGAGTTTTCCTCCCAGGACTTCTTTCATTCTGTCCCATAAGTTTGGGTATGTTGTGGTTTCATTTTCATTAAACTCTAAAAAGTCTTCCATTTCTTTCTTTATTTTTTCCTTGACCGATTACAATTGAGTAGAATGTTTTTCAGCTTCCACGTGAATGTTGGATTTCTATTATTTATGTTGTTATTGAGGATCAGCCTTAGACCTTGGTGATCTGATAGGATGCATGGGACAATTTCAATATTTTTGTATCTGTTGAGGCCTGTTATATGATTAATTATATGGTCAATATTGGAGAAGTTACTATGGGGTACTGAGAAGAGGGTATATCCTTTTGTTTTAGCATAAAATGTTCTGTATATATCTGTTAAATCCATTTGTTTCATAACTTCTGTTAGTTTCACTGTGCCTCTGTTTAGTTTCTTTTTGTAGTATCTGTCAGTTGATGAGAGTGGTGTGTTGAAGTCTCCCACTATTATTGTGTGGTGCAATGTGTGCTTTGATCTTCTCTTCTTTTAGGTTTGTTGGAAGATTACTTTCTTGCTTTTTGTAGGGCGTCATTTCCCTCCTTGTGTTGGAGTTTTCCATTTATTATCCTTTGAAGTGGTGGAGTCGTGCAAAGATATTGTGTAAATTTGGTTTTGTCAAGGAATACTATGGTTTTTCCATCTATGATAATTGAGAGTTTTGCTGGTTATAGTAGCCTGGACTGGCATTTCTGTTCTCTTAGGGTCTGTATAACATCCGTCCAGGATCTTCTGGCTTTCATAGTCTCTGATGAGATGCCTGGTGTAATTCTAATAGGTTTGCCTTTATATGTTACTTGACCTTCTTCCCTTACTGCTTTTAATATTCTATCCTTATTTAGTGCATTTGTTGTTCTGATTATTATGTGTCAGGAGGAATTTCTTTTCTGGTTCAGTCTATTTGGACTTCTCTAGGCTCCATGTATATTTTTGGGCATCTCTTTCTTTAGGTTAGGGAAGTTTTCTATTATAATTTTGTTAAAGATATTTACTGGCCCTTTAAATTGATAATCTTCATTCTCATCCATACCTATTATCCTTTGGTTTGGTCTTCTCATTGTGTCCTGTATTTCCTGGATGTTTTGAGTTAGGATCATTTTGCATTTTGCATTTTTCTTGATTGTTGTGTCCATGTTTTCTATGAAATCTTCTGCACCTGAGATTCTCTCTTCCATCTCTTGTATTCTGTTGGTGAGGCTTGCATCTATGGCTCTTGATTTCTTTCCTAGTGTTTCTATCTCCAGAGTTGTCTCCCTTTGTGTTTACTTTATTGTTTCTACCTCAAATTTTACATCCTGGATGGCTTTGTTTAATTCCTTCACCTGTTTGGTTGTGTTTTCCTATAATTCTTTAAGGGATTTTTTAATGTTTCTTCTTTTATGACTTCTCCCTGTTTAGCTGTGTTCTCCTGTATTTCTTTAAGGGAGTTATTAGTGTCCTTCTTAAAATCCTTTACCAGCATCATGAGATATGATTTTAAATACAAATCTTGCTTTTCCAGTGTGGTGGGGTATCCATGACTCACTGTGGTGCAAGTACTGGGCTCTGATGATGCCAAGGAATCCTGGTTTCTGTTGGTAAGATTCTTACGTTTGCCTTTTGCCATCTGGTGATCTCTGGTCTTAGATGTTCTAGCTGTCTCTGGCTGGAGACTTTTCCTCCTGTGATTCTGTTAGCCTGTGTCAGCACTCCTGTGATGCCTTCTCTCTCTTGGCAAGACCAGTGCACAGAAGACTGCAGGACAGCCCCATGTCCTGACTGCAGATGGAGGCAGGAAGGACTCTGTCCTTCAAGCTCTGTTGCCTGTGCTCTCCTGAGTGGACCCTCCTTAGAGATACACTGGAGAGAAAATTGTGGATCTCACCTGAGTCCCTCTCACCTGAGTTTTGGGATCAGAGCACTCCCTGGTGGTAAGCTCTCCTCTGGCAGGGAATGCACAGAGAGGACCGAGGATCAGCTCCTCCTCCTAGCTGAGGATGAGGGCTCTGAAGATCTGAGGACCCCGGAGAGAAAATGCATGATAGAATTTTTAATAAATGCTTTATAGTAAACATAATAAGATCAAACTTGTTTTAAGCCACAGATATTATTTCTGTATCTTTTCTCTTAGTCTTCAATTTGCTAATCCATATTTTGAATCTAAGAAGAAATATATACTTTCACATTTATTTTGTCAGGTACAACTTTTTTCCTAAATTACTTGAACTAATGCCTTATGGAACACTCACTCTTCAAAACTGTTCCATATTGTAAAATGCCCAAATGATCTGTGTAAGATGTTGAGATAATTACTATAATGGTTTACACAAAAACACAGAGAAATTTCTTGCCTTTTCAACAATAGAATATGTTTCAAGATAAAGTATGCAACTAGAGAGTGAGGAGTTCTCTGTGAAGATCTCTTTGCTCATCACTTAGTGACTCTGGTTTCTTATGCCATTATCAAAAGTCTGCAAAAAGAAGAGCGTTACATGTGTGATTTCCTAAGAAGCACACACTCACATATAAGCCTATACTTAACCTGAATTTGAAATTTTTGGTTCCATTTAATTCCAGTTCCTTAGTTTATCCTTCTGTGGAACATTCAAACTCTTTCCGAGAGCAAAGGGACAAGGTAATAAGGTAGATAATATTAATTTTAAACTATAACTTCTATTCATATTATTAAGAGAAGAAATAGCAAATATTTTATATGGATCAATCACAGGAGTAAATCATATATTTAAAATAAATCAGAAACGAGAGTCTTGCCCAACACCCGCAAGGGCCCACACGGGACTCCCCACGGGATCCTAAGACCTCTGGTGAGTGGAACACAGCGCCTGCCCCAATCCAATCGTGCGGAACCTGAGACTGGGATACATAGGGAAGCAGGCTACCCGGGCCTGATCTGGGGCACAAGTCCCTTCCGCTCGACTCGAGCCCCGGGCTACCTTGCCAGCAGAGTCTTGCCCAACACCCGCAAGGGCCCACACGGGACTCCCCACGGGATCCTAAGACCTCTGGTGAGTGGAACACAGCGCCTGCCCCAATCCAATCGCGCGGAACCTGAGACTGCGGTACATAGGGAAGCAGGCTACCCGGGCTTGATCTGGGGCACAAACCTCTTCCACTCCACTCGAGCCCCGGGCTACCTTGCCAGCGGAGTCGCCTGACACCCGCAAGGGCCCACACAGGATTCCACACGAGATCCTAAGACCTCTAGTGAGTGGAACACAACTTCTGCCAGGAGTCTGGTTCGAACACCAGATATCTGGGTACCTGCCCTGCAAGAAGAGAGCTTGCCTGCAGAGAATACTCTGCCCACTGAAACTAAGGAGAGTGCTACCCTCCAGGTCTGCTTATAGAGGCTAACAGAGTCACCTGAAGAACAAGCTCTTAACAGTGACAACTAAAACAGCTAGCTTCAGAGATTACCAGATGGCGAAAGGCAAACGTAGGAATCCTACTAACAGAAATCAAGACCACTCACCATCATCAGAACTCAGCACTCCCACCCCACCTAGTCCTGGGCACCCCAACACAACCGAAAATCTAGGCCCAGATTTAAAAACATTTCTCATGATGATGATAGAGGACATCAAGAAGGACTTTCATAAGTCACTTAAAGAATTACAGGAGAGCACTGCTAAAGAGTTACAGGCCCTTAAAGAAAAGCAGGAAAACACAGCCAAACAGGTAGAAATCATTAAAGAAAAACAGGAAAACACATCCAAACAGGTGATGGAAATGAACAAAACCATACTAGAACTAAAAGGGAAAGTAGACACAATAAAGAAAACCCAAAGCGAGGCAACGCTGGAGATAGAAACCCTAGGAAAGAGATCTGGAACCATAGATGCGAGCATCAGCAACAGAATACAAGAAATGGAAGAGAGAATCTCAGGTGCAGAAGATTCCATAGAGAACATCGACACAACAGTCAAAGAAAATACAAAATGCAAAAGGATCCTAACTCAAAACATCCAGGTAATGCAGGACACAATGAGAAGACCAAACCTACGGATAATAGGAATTGATGAGAATGAAGATTTTCAACTTAAAGGGCCAGCTAATATCTTCAACAAAATAATAGAAGAAAACTTCCCAAACATAAAAAAAGAGATGCCCATGATCATACAAGAAGCATACAGAACTCCAAATAGACTGGACCAGAAAAGAAATTCTTCCCGACACATAATAATCAGAACAACAAATGCACTAAATAAAGATAGAATATTAAAAGCAGTAAGGGAGAAAGGTCAAGTAACATATAAAGGAAGGCCTATCAGAATTACACCAGACTTTTCACCAGAGACTATGAAAGCCAGAAGAGCCTGGACAGATGTTATACAGACACTAAGAGAACACAATTGCCAGCCCAGGCTACTATACCCGGCCAAACTCTCAATTACCATAGATGGAGAAACCAAAGTATTCCAGGACAAAAACAAATTCACACAATATCTTTCCACGAATCCAGCCCTTCAAAGGATAATAACAGAAAAGAAGCAATACAAGGACGGAAATCAAGCCCTAGAACAACCAAGAAAGTAATCATTCAACAAACCAAAAAGAAGACAGCCACAAGAACAGAATGCCAACTCTAACAACAAAAATAAAAGGAAGCGACAATTACTTTAACTTAATATCTCTTAATATCAATGGACTCAATTCCCCAATAAAAAGACATAGACTAACAGACTGGCTACACAAACAGGACCCAACATTCTGCTGCTTACAGGAAACCCATCTCAGGGAAAAAGACAGACACTACCTCAGAGTGAAAGGCTGGAAAACAATTTTCCAAGCAAATGGTCTGAAGAAACAAGCTGGAGTAGCCATTTTAATATCGGATAAAATCGACTTCCAACCCAAAGTTATCAAAAAAGACAAGGAGGGACACTTCATACTCATCAAAGGTAAAATCCTCCAAGAGGAACTCTCAATTCTGAATATCTACGCACCAAATGCAAGGGCAGCCACATTCATTAGAGACACTTTAGTAAAGCTCAAAGCATACATTGCACCTCACACAATAATAGTGGGAGACTTCAACACACCACTTTCTTCAAAGGACAGGTCATGGAAACAGAAACTAAACAGGGACACAGTGAAACTAACAGAAGTTATGAAACAAATGGACCTGACAGATATCTACAGAACATTTTATCCTAAAACAAAAGGATATACCTTCTTCTCAGCACCTCACAGGACCTTCTCCAAAATTGACCATATAATTGGTCACAAAACAGGCCTCAATAGATACAAAAATATTGAAATTGTCCCATGTATCCTATCAGACAACCATGGCCTAAGACTGATCTTCAATAACAACATAAATAATGGAAAGCCAACATTCACGTGGAAACTGAATAACACTCTTCTCAATGATACCTTGGTCAAGGAAGGAATAAAGAAAGAAATTAAAGACTTTTTAGAGTTTAATGAAAATGAAGCCACAACGTACCCAAACCTATGGGACACAATAAAAGCATTTCTAAGAGGGAAACTCAAAGCTCTGAGTGCCTCCAAGAAGAAACAGGAGACAGCACATACTAGCAGCTTGACAACACATCTAAAAGCCCTAGAAAAAAAAGGAAGCAAATTCACCCAAGAGGAGTAGACGGCAGGAAATAATCAAACTCAGGGGTGAAATCAACCAAGTGGAAACAAGAAGAACTATTCAAAGAATTAACCAAACGAGGAGTTGGTTCTTTGAGAAAATGAACAAGATAGATAAACCCTTAGCTAGACTCACTAAAGGGCACAGGGACAAAATCCTAATTAACAAAATCAGAAATGAAAAGGGAGACATAACAACAGATCCTGAAGAAATCCAAAACACCATCAGATCCTTCTACAAAAGGCTATACTCAACAAAACTGGAAAACCTGGACGAAATGGACAAATTTCTGGACAGATACCAGGTACCAAAGTTGAATCAGGATCAAGTTGATCATCTAAACAGTCCCATATCACCTAAAGAAATAGAAGCAGTTATTAATAGTCTCCCAACCAAAAAAAGCCCAGGACCAGATGGGTTTAGTGCAGAGTTCTATCAGACCTTCAAAGAAGATCTAATTCCAATTCTGCACAAACTATTTCACAAAATAGAAGTAGAAGGTACTCTACCCAACTCATTTTATGAAGCCACTATTACTCTGATACCTAAACCACAGAAAGATCCAACAAAGATAGAGAACTTCAGACCAATTTCTCTTATGAATATCGATGCAAAAATCCTCAATAAAATTCTCGCTAACCGAATCCAAGAACACATTAAAGCAATCATCCATCCTGACCAAGTAGGTTTTATTCCAGGGATGCAGGGATGGTTTAATATACGAAAATCCATCAATGTAATCCATTATATAAACAAACTCAAAGACAAAAACCACATGATCATCTCGTTAGATGCAGAAAAAGCATTTGACAAGATCCAACACCCATTCATGATAAAAGTTTTGGAA
The DNA here is from genome assembly GCF_000001635.26 of Mus musculus. Lineage (NCBI taxonomy): Eukaryota > Metazoa > Chordata > Mammalia > Rodentia > Muridae > Mus > Mus musculus. The sequence continues at coordinate 80,432,628 of NC_000079.6, forward strand.
AGATCAGGAATTCAAGGCCCATACCTAAACATGATAAAAGCAATCTACAGCAAACCAGTAGCCAACATCAAAGTAAATGGAGAGAAGCTGGAAGCAATCCCACTAAAATCAGGGACTAGACAAGGCTGCCCACTTTCTCCCTACCTTTTCAACATAGTACTTGAAGTATTAGCCAGAGCAATTCGACAACAAAAGGAGATCAAGGGGATACAAATTGGAAAAGAGGAAGTCAAAATATCACTTTTTGCAGATGATATGATAGTATATATAAGTGACCCTAAAAATTCTACCAGAGAACTCCTAAACCTGATAAACAGCTTCGGTGAAGTAGCTGGATATAAAATAAACTCAAACAAGTCAATGGCCTTTCTCTATACAAAGAATAAACAGGCTGAGAAAGAAATTAGGGAAACAACACCCTTCTCAATAGTCACAAATAATATAAAATATCTTGGCGTGACTCTAACTAAGAAAGTGAAAGATATGTATGATAAAAACTTCAAATCTCTGAAGAAAGAAATTAAGGAAGATCTCAGAAGATGGAAAGATCTCCCATGCTCATGGATTGGCAGGATCAACATTGTAAAAATGGCTATCTTGCCAAAAGCAATCTAAAGATTCAATGCAATCCCCATCAAAATTCCAAATCAATTCTTCAACGAATTGGAAGGAGCAATTTGCAAATTTGTCTGGAATAACAAAAAACCTAGGATAGCAAAAAGTCTTCTCAAGGATAAAAGAACTTCTGGCGGAATCACCATGCCAGACCTAAAGCTTTACTACAGAGCAATTGTGATAAAAACTGCATGGTACTGGTATAGAGACAGACAAGTAGACCAATGGAATAGAATTGAAGACCCAGAAATGAACCCACACACCTATGGTCACTTGATCTTCGACAAGGGAGCTAAAACCATCCAGTGGAAGACAGACAGCATTTTCAACAATTGGTGCTGGCACAACTGGTTGTTATCGTGTAGAAGAATGCGAATCGATCCATACTTATCTCCTTGTACTAAGGTCAAATCTAAGTGGATCAAGGAACTTCACATAAAACCAGAGACACTGAAACTTATAGAGGAGAAAGTGGGGAAAAGCCTTGAAGATATGGGCACAGGGGAAAAATTCCTGAACAGAACAGCAATGGCTTGTGCTGTAAGATCGAGAATTGACAAATGGGACCTAATGAAACTCCAAAGTTTCTGCAAGGCAAAAGACACCGTCAATAAGACAAAAAGACCACCAACATATTGGGAAAGGATCTTTACCTATCCTAAATCAGATAGGGGACTAATATCCAACATATATAAAGAACTCAAGAAGGTGGACTTCAGAAAATCAAATAACCCCATTAAAAAATGGGGCTCAGAACTGAACAAAGAATTCTCACCTGAGGAATACCGAATGGCAGAGAAGCACCTGAAAAAATGTTCAACATCCTTAATCATCAGGGAAATGCCAATCAAAACAACCCTGAGATTCCACCTCACACCAGTCAGAATGGCTAAGATCAAAAATTCAGGTGACAGCAGATGCTGGCGTGGATGTGGAGAAAGAGGAACACTCCTCCATTGTTGGTGGGAGTGCAGGCTTGTACAACCACTCTGGAAATCAGTCTGGCGGTTCTTCAGAAAACTGGACATAGTACTACCGGAGGATCCAGCAATACCTCTCCTGGGCATATATCCAGAAGATGCCCCAACTGGTAATAAGGACACATGCTCCACTATGTTCATAGCAGCCTTATTTATAATAGCCAGAAGCTGGAAAGAACCTAGATGCCCCTCAACAGAGGAATGGATACAGAAAATGTGATACATCTACACAATGGAGTACTACTCAGCTATTAAAAAGAATGAATTTATGAAATTCCTAGCCAAATGGATGGACCTGGAGGGCATCATCCTGAGTGAGGTAACACATTCACAAAGAAACTCACACAATATGTACTCACTGATAAGTGGATATTAGCCCCAAACCTAGGATACCCAAGATATAAGATATAATTTGCTAAACACATGAAACTCAAGAAGAATGAAGACTGAAGTGTGGACACTATGTCCCTCCTTAGATTTGGGAACAAAACACCCATGGAAGGAGTTACAGAGACAAAGTTTGGAGCTGAGATGAAAGGATGGACCATGTAGAGACTGCCATATCCAGGGATCCACCCCATAATCAGCATCCAAACGCTGACACCATTGCATACACTAGCAAGATTTTATTGAAAGGACCCAGATGTAGCTGTCTCTTGTGAGACTATGCCGGGGCCTAGCAAACACAGAAGTGGATGCTCACAGTCAGCTAATGGATGGATCATAGGGCTCCCAATGGAGGAGCTAGAGAAAGTAGCCAAGGAGCTAAAGGGATCTGCAACCCTATAGGTGGAACAACATTATGAACTAACCAGTACCCCGGAGCTCTTGACTCTAGCTGCATATATATCAAAAGATGGCCTAGTCGGCCATCACTGGAAAGAGAGGCCCATTGGATTTGCAAACTTTATATGCCCCAGTACAGGGGAACACCAGGGCCAAAAAGGGGGAGTGGGTGGGCAGGGGAGTGGGGGGCGGGTGGATATGGGGGACTTTTGGTATAGCATTGGAAATGTAAATGAGCTAAATACCTAATAAAAAATGGAAAAAAAATATTACATAAGCACAAAAAAAATTAAAAAAAAATAAAAAAATAAATCAGAAACTATTATCATTCTAATTACCTTTAATATTTATCCTACATTTTAAGTTTTTCCAGAATTATTACATAGTCACACTGACAAGGAAAGATTCACTTTAACTGTAAAGCTTGCCTTTGATGCAATAAAAATACAAGTAGACTTATCAACATCAGTAGATAATAAGAGGGGAAGTGTTCAACCTCTATCTAGTACAATGTTTTTCCCCTAAACGATCCGTTCCTTTCAAGCACTAGATCGATAAATGACCCTTTTATCAGAGAACAAACTAAAACCTCTCCTATAATTTGCTTGCTACTTTTATTTTTATCCCAATAGAAGATGATGCCACTCAAGTGTCAGGCCAAAGAAATACACGACTCTTTTGTAGTAGTAAAAGGTTCAAAAGTAAATAAATGATTATGGACCTTAGAGTTAAGAACAAAGTGAGTACCCAGTAGCTCATTATTCTTTGGGGACTAGGGGTATAAGCAGATCATCAAGAATCGGTATTTCCATTTATATATCCTACTGATCTAAATAGCATTTATGGGACTTTAAAAGTATTTTTGTTTGTTTGTTTTTTCAAGACAGGGTTTCTCTGTATAGTCCTGGCTGTTCTGGAACTCACTCTGTAGACCAGGCTGGCCTCGAACTCAGAAATCCTCCTGCCTCTGCCTCCCAAGTGCTGGGATTAAAAGCATGCACCAAAAGTCTTTTCAAAATAAAAAGTAGAGCAAACTATAAAAATTATGATTTCTAACTTTCTCAACAACTGTATTATTTCATAGAATGTTTGGTCAGGATGAGGAATACAAGGCCATTAACTCAACCAACTATGAAGTAGCCAACATAGTGGTGCCCATGGCAGTGGCATAGTAATAGAGAATAAAATGATGTGTATCTCCTCCTTCATTTGATTTCTGTAGATTTTGGTAGAAATCCATTGGATGAGGGACCTCACAAGTGTTTTGTTGCCATGGTGTTGGAAATAGGTTTAGCCCCAGAGACTCACATGTTTGAGTGCATGACCCCTAGGTAGTGATACTTTTAGGAGGTGTGGCCTTATTGGAGGAAGTGTGTCACCATGGGGGCTGGCTTTGAAATCTGATATGCTCAAGTTATGCCCAGTGTGACAAGCAGTCTTCTCTCTTGCTTCTTGCAAATCAAAATATAGAACTCTTCACTCTGCCTCCAGTACCATGTCATCTTGTAAGCTTTTTGCATGACGATAATGGACTAATCTTCTGAAACTGTAAGGTAGCCCCATTTAAGTGTTTTCCTTTATAAAAGTTGCTATAATCGTGATGGTGATGTCTTTTCACAGCAAGAAATCTCTAACTAAGACAATCACCACTCGCAGAACCTAATACTCTGAATAAATGTCTTTGTTAAACTAAGGACTATTAAAGATAGGAGTTAATGTTTAAGAGTTAAAAATATACACAAAATAAAACTGGACATTTCTGTATATACTAGACATCTGAAAAGTTGTTTTCATTAGGAGGCTACCTGAGTCATTCAGTACCTACAGGCTATAAAGATATTTTCTGTGGATTTTACAATATCAAAAAATACTAGTTTTGAATATATGTTAAATGGAAGGACAAAGAAAAGACTCCATGTGTCTCATACTCTATGGTGTAGGCCAATGAAGAAGCTCAAATGATGTTGAACAGGCAAACTAACAGGGGATACATAGTCATTTTTATGTACTCAATACCTGTTTGATTCTCACCATCCGAACTGAACTCACTGACTCAGTAAGCGGTGAAATTTATCTGGCAAGAAAAATAATGAATGGTCGTTTATATGGAAAAGACAGCTTGAAGAAAATGCCACTATAATGCCAGATCAACAACTAATAGAGGCCATTTTCTATCTGAGTAATTCTTACTGTAAATGTTAATTGTAGAATGTGCCAAGTAAGATGTGCTAAATCACATTTGCAGGTTTTTCTGGTTTTGCATCCTTGCTGAAATCTGAATGAGTGATAATCTTGAATTGCTTCTCTTTACAAATTCTCTTTTCCCTTTTTTCCCTGCATTATGAGTACTCTGGCTTAAGATGCCATTGTTTTCCCTGTCTGGAAGTCCTTCTGGAATTTTGGCTTTATGTAATGCTATCGTGAAGGGTTGCTGGATTCGTTTCCTCTCCACTTGTATACTGTCAAGGGACTCTTTTGAAGACCTCACTCTCACTATCAAGAATGAGGGAGGCAGACCCAGCAGCCTTCAGGGATTTAATTAAAGTTCACCAAGTTAGAATCTCCAAGCTCTCAAAGACCTAATTTAAATATAAGTTCACTCACTTTTTCAACTGTTTCTTAGGCCCTTATTAAAATTTCAGGTTATTAAAGAGAACATCCTATGTTTTAGAATACATAGAAAATAAACCTTGGTTATGCAGAATCTCAAACATCTCCAGGTGCAAATGCAAACTCCTGCCAAATGCAGGGATATACTAATGAATTAGTTTATAAATTATTGAAGCCATTATTGTAGAACTTTATCAACCAAGATCAATTACATTTATATGGATAGCATTTGCTTTATAGAAACTAAACATTGGTACTCAGAGTATATAGCTTTATATACTTGTGGCCAGTCATTACAATATTGTTTTGTATAGTAGTGATTATTAGTTTGAGTACTCTTAAATCTAGGTGGTGTTATTTCCTCGTGTTCAGCTGTCAGCGTGAAACCTTGTTAAAAGTTAATAACTACTCATATCTATTTATAATTTATTTCTGGTGAAAGTTCTGTTACTCAGGGCTGCAAAATTAAAACAAAACAAAACATAGCTACAACAAAAAACACAATTCTGTTGACAATATTGCAATGCAATTTCGTGAAAACAAATTGTCAACCTTCCTTTTACCCTTTTATTTTCTACATTAAGCATGTTGTATTACCTTGAAATGGACATAAAAGAGAAACTGACTATATCATGTCAGATGTTAAATGGCTAATCATAACTGACATCCACATACAAACATGGATATGAGGTTAAGTGTTTCTACAGCAAGGTCCTCTCTCTCTCTCTCTCTCTCTCTCTCTCTCACACACACACACACACACATACACACACACACACACACACACACACACACACACCTAGCCAAAAAAGCAAGTAGGTGGTTTCTATAGCATTAGTTGCCAAGGCCTCCTTATGCAGATCATGAAAACAAAATAGAAAACATACATAGAAGCTAGAAAAATGAGAAGGAAAGGAAGGTATCCCACCTGAGGTTGCTATGTGGGCATGATTTATAAAACACAGGCAGGCTTTTCTTCCCTTTCCTTCCAATACAAAGAACATCACTGTGAGGACTATAAAACAGCTCACATTTTCAAGTATTGTGCAGCTCTCAACCCTGTAATATTATCATGTTACAAGTGGATGGATTTTCCCAAAGTTTAATCCTCTCTTGGATTTAAGAAGTAGATTAAAGATGGATTCTTCCCAGAGTTGCAGAGCCAAAATATTTTGTCACCTTGGTTCTATACTCTTTTGCTTCTCTCTCCTTTACTTTCAACTTGATAGATGCTGTTGTGTCTTCCCAAGAACTTCCTGGTAAGTGGAATTGCCAAGGCCATCTCCAAAGTGATTGTTGAAGTTTCCAGGATGTCAAGATGCTGCTACAGTGCAGCTTGCTAAGAAACAACTAACAGCAGATAAGCAATGCAAGGACAGTCTGGACTGCAGGTTTCATAATGCCAAGAAATGAAAAGCCCTATCCTCTAACAAGAGAACCTGGTTAGTGTCATTATATGCTTCCTAACTCTGATGTCACAGATATATCCAGATTTTTCTGGGTAATATGGACAAGAAGAGTCAGTCTGGAATCTAGAGTCATTTCATGTCAATGAAGCCATGCCTTTGTATTTTATATTCTGTTTTATCATTAAACTATTTGTTGGTTAAAGTCATCTCCAAGGTGGTAATAAAGATGGGACCTAATCATATTTTTTCAGACATTCCAGATTTAGAAAAATATAACTTAGAGGAGAAATATCTAAAAGCAAGTGACAGAAGATCTGGAGGTGTTTAGAGAGCTAATGGTGAGGTTCAGAAAAGGTATCAATCACCTTTTTATACTGAATTTTATATTATTTATGTGCTTTTAGTAGGCATAAAATCTTAGGTAGTATATTATTCACTTCATTTTTAAGAAAAATAGAACAGTGATTACACAGATATGAAATCTTTTATGCCAGTTTATACTATAAGTAAAATCATATTTTAAACTTGATTATTTTTTGGCACTATTACACCAGAATATAGTAACATTATCATCTTATAAAAGCACATTAGTTCTCAGTTACTACATTACAAGACTAGTTCTTCGGTATAAATTCACTGAATTTCCAAAATGAGATATATTTCATAATGTAGAATTTTAAAGTTATGGTTGATAGTGATCGCCCTTGAGTGGAAAAAAAGAAAATCTGTTTCTTCAAGGTAAGTGTTATTTTTTCCCACTTTCATTCTACCAAAAGATTCCCAACCAGGTATTTCCATTAAATATAAAATGTTTGATATATTTTTCTCATTTTTTAATGAAATTCAAAATCATTTTTCAAAGACAACCTTCTCAGGCCCCCACTCCTCCAAAGAACTTGTCATTCCATGACAAACATAGATTTCCTGAGAGATGAAAAACATTTGCTGTGAAAACCACTATATTTATCCTGAGGCATATTTGGTATAATTCACTAATTTGCCCAGTGCATAATTTCAGTATGTTCATGAAAAAACAAACTTTGTCTTACCCATGACTTTATAACAGAATCTCTCTGCTCTTAGAGTTCTATGGAAATAAGTGCTATGTAAATACTAATGATTGAGTATTGGCTTCACAGGCAGTGGGAAGACACATCTTGACAAAACACACACTAACACACACACACACACACACACACACACACACACACACACACAAATATAAAAAATAATTTTAAGAATGCCCTTTATAACTAAGCTGCAATGATAAATAAAACATCAATCTACAAGTACTTATTTAAGTCAGAGAGTACAATTAAATATGAAAGCAATTATGTGATGACAATTTTTCCTATTGATAAAAGTCATACCTCTTTAACTTCCAAATGTTTTCTGAAGATCCTAGGCACATTTAACAGTTTGTTGTTGTTTGTTTGTTGTATTTTTGTTTCCTATTCATTTTTAAAAAATTCTTCTATAGCACAAATTTTATTTCAATAACATTTTACAAAACAAAGGTAAGGTCCTTAGGTTCACTTTGAGATTTCATAATTTTCTAGCAGAAATTTATGAGAAGCAAACAATTTCCAAATTCTACAGTGAGTATGAACTTTGTAGTTGGGAAGAATATTTTTCAGTCTTCTTAATCTGGAAGGGTTCACACACCCCAAATTCCTGAGCAGATTGCGTTTTATTCACAATAAAGGAAGAGCCATTCAAAATTTAATTTGCTTCAAAATAGACCTACAATTCGCTTGTTTTTATTTGATTCTGGCTACTTTCCTATGGAGACTATATATTTTTATAAATATTACATAACAGACTTCACAAGTAAAATGAAATAAACTATGAGCATGAAATAAAACTATATATCAACTTATTTTAGTAACGATTACTACAACTAAAAAGGCAAGAAAGCATTTGTCTCAATCAAATAATATTGAGACAAAGAATGATAACTTATAGATGGTAATTGAACTTTGCACACAAACAGATCAGGGAGTAATATTAATGCCATAATTAAACTCACTAATATGTAAATTTGAGGGCAATAATACTAACTCAGTGTGAAGCAGATGACTCTTCAGTATTGGAGTATCTGAATTTGTAATGTTCTTGATGAGCAGTTGTAAAAATAATTATTTTTAAAAAATGTATTTTTAAAGTAGGTGGAATAAAAAAGACTTATAAATTTAGACTTGAGTACTGTAAAGAAGTATCAACATCCTTTTATACTTTTAGAATATTATGAGTACTTTGTTAACCTAAGAAAATCTTTTTCAAGAAAAATCTGGAACCCAAAATCAATAATTATGAAAAGACTACAAATAGAGATTTCTGAGGGGTGAGTAAATTTTCGCATACAGTGTTCAAAACGCAGGCATCTTGCATTGGTTTGGAAGAAACATATTAAACGTTTACAGTGAGAGAATGACATTCACAATATATCTTTGATCTACCACCTCTCAATGCTTCCCATAGGTCTTGCTCTCTTCATTTTAATTCTCAGTTAGTGCAACTCCCGCTTCCACTTGGATTTTAAAAAATAATGAGACACTGCAGAAATAAACTCCCCTGCTCCTGTTAGTTTTCAAGTTCTTGCATTTACCCTCCATTAAGATATTAGATATCTTTGTGACTACCAATGTGTAGACATATGACTTAATATCTTCATTTTCTAAAATTACTTTTACACTTAATGATAGAAACAGATGTATTAGATTCAAACCACCCTTAGAAAATGGAAAGATGACTGTCCTATGGAAGGTGTTTACCTAAAAAGCATGGCTATTTGAGTTTGGACCCTCACCATCCTCAGATAAAAGACAGTTATAGTCACAGCTCTGTCAGGTGACCCTGTCGGTCTGTTTCTGATTCAAAGGAAAGCTCCCCCCTTCAAAGATTAAGGGGAAAGTAATATAAGAAGACATGTGATATCTTTATAGATACTCTTGGTTCTTATACATCATACACACGTAAAAATCTTTGTCTGATAACAATAGACAAAACTTTAAATGTAAAATTTGCTGGATGTTGAGTAAGACAGTGCTATTAAAATAGTCTTGAGTTTGAGTTTTCTGTGGGCCTCTTAATTCAATAGTGCATGTTAGAGTGTTAAAGTAAAACCAGAAAATAGATGATTCTTCTTTATGGGATACCCATGAACTATAACAAACAACAAGACATGGACAGCAAGTAAATGAGATTATTTTTCACATGAGTGAAAGATTTATGTGGGGCAATGGATAAAATAATTAATGAAAGACATGAGAGGAGGCACATTTTTCTTGACCCTAGACTACATTGTATATGTTGCCTAGTTTATGACTCTCTGACAATTTATTTCAGAGAGTATCAGTGTTCACCATTATATTGAATTTAATAAAGTTTACAATTTTATACAAATTATGTTGCAAATATATATTACATGTGTATAAATATATGTGTGCACATAAATGTGCATGTAAGTTTGTATGCACATATGTAAAAACTCCTGACTCTTTGCATTTTGCCCGTGAGTGTTAGCTCTTTTGCTCGCATGTTGTCCTGCCTTACTTCCTTCATTCCCCAATACTGAAGTATCATTTCCTTCCCTTCCTTCTCCATCAACAAAGAGAGATCTCTTTAAAGTTGTCCTCTCCTTTATGTATACTGCCAAGTGCATTTACTTCCTAAAGTTTCCTACAATCGTGCAAACCACACTTTCTTCATAATTTTGCGTATTTACATATAAATCACTCATGCATCTGAGAATGCTGTTAAGTGTTCCTCTCCCGCCTTGGGAATCTATTCTCTAGTTCTTATGGTTTGTTTCATCCTCTTTAGATGTCATCATGGCATCCTTGCCTATACGTTAGGTAACAAATTCCCTAATCCACTATTTTCTTGCATATGGCTAAACAGTGATTAATAAAACCCCACACAGGAATGACTTAAATATAAAATAATTCATGTTAAATGTAACAATCGGGAAAAGTTTCTCATCACTGTAAGGGAAGCCTTGCTGTAATCCAGGGATTCCAGATCCTTCCATGTTTTTTCCTTACGATTCTTTAGCTTGACCCTAGCTTCCATGTTCCATGACTCACTGTGAGCCAACCACATTCTAAACAATAGGACAAAAGAAGTTATAAATAACACTTCTTCCTTCCTTATAGTACATTGCCTTGGACTTAATTTTAAAAAGTTAGACTTAGCCAGCGAGAAAGCTGAAAGATGTAATATTTATTCTATGTGGCAATATGTTCAGTTAAAATGAAACATTTTGTTACCAAAAGAAGAGTGAATATATTCTGAGGTGACCCAAATTGTAGTATGTGAAGACTACACAGTTAATATTAAATCCAGACCTTTCTGTGCTGCTATGTGCTTTTTACTCACTCTACTCTGGCAATATAATTTATTTTCAACTACTTAATCTCTTCCTTTTCCCTGCGTCACAACATCTGACTTCCAGTTGTTAACATCTATTCACCTTTCATTTTTTAACTTAAGGACATTTCTCCATTAAGTACTATTTCTAACCTGAGTCATCTTATTACAAATCCAATAACATTTTGATTATTCCTTTGAATCAGTAACTTGACTCAAATCATTTTTGTTATTTTTTTTTAATTGAGCTGCCCAACCTTTGAGGGCAGCTCAGTGTGATGGAGGCTCAAACAACCTTGGGATCATGTAGTAATGAGAAGAGAGTTACCATAATGTTAGAGAAGTCTTTAAAGTTCAACTAAAAGTTGAATGATGATGTGCATAGACAGAGACAGTATGAGGAATTCGATAATGAATACAGGTCATTTACTGAATGAGCTGCACTTACTAAGGGATCAGAAATGAACTTTTTTTTTTTTAATGTCAGTTCTACAATCATGTCCAGTCAATTCAAATAGCTCCATAAATTCAGATTATACTTTACTTTAGTGGCTCCAAACCATTATTCAACACAAATACAAAAGTGAGAACTTGATGTTATATGGGCAACCAGTACCACTGTCACTGGTATTTTCTCCCTCTTTTGAGATGTTTTCTAGATTTTACAAACACTTTTGCTGAGATGCTCAAATTGGAGCTACGTGATGTTGGTACTCGTTTCCACCAACAGTCCCCCTTAGCCATCCATGCTTCTGCTGCAACAATTGTAGTACCCTTTAGGTCCACTGAAGTGGAATTTTGTTAGTAAGATTTACATCTTCTCCTCACAGAGCAAATTTTCACATTCTCTTCAAGCATGTTAACTATAATTTATACAAATATAATTTCACCTTTTTGTAAACTTAGGAGGAAGGGACACTTTCAGTCAAATTCTTTCCTCGTAGTTAGGGACAGCAAGCAAGGAGTCATTAAATCTTTCACAGTTCAGTCGCCATCCCTCTCCGGGTCCACTCTCCAAAAGCTACCTATCACACTCCCCAGCCCTCTGTCACAAAAAGGATCTTCCTACTCCACCCCACCCCACAAGAGCTTCCCACTCCCTGAGGCCTCAAGTCTCTAGAGGGTTAAGTGCTTCATCTTCTCTCACTGAGGCTAGAACCAAAAGTCCTCTGCTGTATGTGTCAGGGGCCTCACAGCAGCTAGTGTATGTTGCCTGGTTGGTGGCTTCGTGTCTGAGAGATCTCAAGGGTCCAGATGAGTTGAGACCGCTGGTCTTCCCATGGGGCTACCCACCTCCTGAACTTCTTCCAGCTTTTGCCCAATTCAACTATAGGGATCCCAAGCTTCTGTAAATCAGTTGGGTGTAAGTATGTACATCTGACTCTTTCAGAAGCCTGTTGGGCCTCTCAGAGGGCAGCCATGGCAGGCTACTGTCTGTAAGCACACCACAGCATCAGTAAGCATGTCAAGACTCAGCGCCTCCCTCTCCCCCCTGGATCCCAATTTGGGCCAGTCACTGAACTTCCTCTCTCTGTTTCCTCTCCATCTCTGTACCTGTAGTACTTTTAGACAGGAACAACTCTGTGTCAGAGCTCTTGACTGTGAGATAGCAATCCCATCCCTCAACTTGATGCCCTATCTTTCCACTTGAGATGGACTCCACAAGCTCCCTCCCCCCACTGTTGGGTATTTCATCTAAGGTACTTACCTCCCTTTGAGTTCTGAGATTCTCTCACCTCCCAGGTCTCTGGTACATTCTAGACGGTACCCTTACCTCCTACCTTCCAAGGTTGCCTGTTTCCATTCTTTCTTCTGGACTCCTGTTTTCCCCCTTACAATACCTGATCATGTTTCCCTTTTCCTGTCTGTCACCTCTCCCACAAGATCCCTCACTCACTCTATGCCCCCACCCAAAGATTGCTTTCTTATTCCCCCTAAGTGGGATTGAGGCATTCTCACTTGGGACCTTCAGTTTGTTAATCTTGAGTTCCGTGGATTGTATCCTGGATATTTTGTATTTTTTGGCTAAAATTCACTAGTTAGTGAGTACATACCATGCATGTCTTTGGGTCTGAGTTACCTCACTCAGGATGGTATTTTCTAGTTCCATCAATTTGCCTGCAAAATTCATGATGTCCTCATTCTTAATAACTGATTAATATTCCAACGTGTAAATGAATCACATTTTCTGTATTCTTTCACTGTAGGACATCTGGGATGTTTCCAGCTTCTGGCTATCACAAATAAGACCACTATGAACATAGTGGAACACATGCCCCTGTGGCATAGTGGGGCATCTTTTGGGTATATTCCCAAGAGTGGTATAGCTGGGATGATCTATTTCCAATTTCCTGAGGAATCTCCAGATTGATTTATAGTGTGGTTATATCAGTTTATAATCCCACCAGCAATGGAAGAATGGTCCTATTTCTTCACATTTTCTCTGAAATGTGCTGTCATCTGAGTTTTTTATCTTAGTCATTCTTATTGGTGTAAGGTAAAACCTCAGAGTTGTTTATGCCCTTTGCCTTACAGAAGCTTTTCAGTTTCGTGAGGTCCTATTTATCAATTATTGATTTTAAAACCTAAGCCATTGGAGTTCTTTTTAGAAAAATTTCCCCATGCCAATTTGTTTGAGGCTCTTTCTCTCTTTTCCATTAGATTCAGTTTATCTGGTTTCATGTAGAGGTCCTTGATCCACTTGGACTTGAGCTTTGTGCAAGTTGACAAATATGGATATATTTTCATTTTTCTACATATCAACTGCCAATTATACCAGAACCATTTATTGAAGATAATTTATTTTTTCCATTGTAAATTTCTGGCTTCTGCTTCTTTGTCAAAGATCAAGTATCTGTTAGCTAGTCTTAATTCACAATTCTACTAAACCTTTCGAGTGCTTAGATCACAGTTATATATCACCATTATCAGCTTTTGTAAGTCTTCAGGCTGGGAGTTGGCCCTGAAAGATTAACAGAATTGCCGTAAAAGTTCACTGTGAGATTATTTTTTAGATCATATTATATGATCTGCCACATTTTTGTAATCACTTCAGATCTTGAGAATAATAAAATTTGCTGGAGGGACATTTCTATTAGTGACTCTATTATAATGTAATAGAATTGAATGGTCCCTCTGGATTTATATAACTCTTCATTTGCTTCAAAAATTATAGAATTTCAGGATCGAAAATATAGTTCTGTATAAATTATATTAATAATACAATGAAAAATCTTTTGTGAAGATCCTATAAACAAAAATAAAAAGGAAAGTATAATATAGTGCCTTTTAATATGCACACACATATTAACACAGAGGAAAGAATATAAAATGTTGAAAAGTCAATAAGATAATTTAGATAGTTCAGTATTAATGTTTCCTAATAAATGGCTTTTTGAAGTAACTATCCCTATCATTCAATTTTGTCTTAATAAAGCAGAAACGAAGTTGGGAAGTCATATGATTTTTTTTTCAAGACCCAGTGAGTAAATCTGAATAATACTGGCACAGATATGATAATCAAGTCCAGATCTATTAATGACATTGCCAGGAGAAGCATATAAATATAAAAATAGAAGGACAAGAGAAAAGCCCTAAGGGACACACATTTTACACTAACCATTTCTGATGAGCTTTTTCCCCAATTCAGTGTGCTGTATCAACTGACAAAGATAATTACATCTCAAGCCAGTTTAATGCTGCCTCAGAATCTCCAGCCCATGCTTCAGGAAGATCTAACAGTGTCTCACTGTCTGTCGTGCCCAGTGAGTGATCAGTCTAACTTTGAGAGTAGGAACCCATTTATCCCTAACACCATTCAGTTAACACTGCATATAAACAAGGAATAGTAAGAATCTGCTCCCCAAATCTATGGTATAATTTCATTAAATATTAATCATAGAAAATGGCATCTTATATCGAAATGTCAAGAACATCTCCACTACTACCCTTCTTTTTTTTTCTAAAAGTCATAACTCTAAGCTTATATCAGAAAATACCATCAATGTAGCAGATGAACCCTGTATAAATTTTGATTCAACCAATTCAATTTTGATACAATTTGATAAAATAATTAAAACATACAGAACAAAATGTTAGTTGGTTACAGTAATACTTTTTACTAGCAACTTAATTTTGCTATATTTGCTACAGTGCAAATAGAAACAAATCAGATAAGAAGAAAGAAAAATAGAATGACTTCCCATTGCTTTATTTAATATTTGACAAATATTCCTTCACCTGGTTGAAAACTGGTACAATGACTCCTTTTAGCTACTGTGCATCCTGGATGATAGAAAGAATGTTCATGACTGTCAATCAACACCAACCACCTGAGTATTGGCTGTCCCAATCCTGCTGGTTCCTTGGTACTGCCATTTCTGCTGTTTCAGTGGCCAGTATCCATTCTGTAGTAATTTTACATCTTCTCTTTCTCTGTAGACGCTGCTGGGAGTTTGATTTTTTGGGGAGACATTTCAATCTTTACTGTTGAAATGCTGCATGACATTAACCATATTAAAATGGAATTGAGTTCTTGAAGAACTTAAACCATGGAGAAAAGGGGGAAGCTTTTATCATAAAATATCCAAAGATATAGAGACTAATATAAAGGTGAAGTTAATTATCTCCAAGAGCATCTGCAGACAAGTCACCTACTAGAAACAGCCCTACTACCTCTTACTATGAGGTTCCTAATCGGAGCCAAGAAGGCTGCTCATTCCCTCTACAAACTGAATGAAAAAAGGTAGCTGCACACTTTGAAGAACATGGTTTTACATGGTATCAGGTCGTGACTCACCTCAGAGGAAAATGACCAAAAGCACCAAACTCAATGTATGTCATGGTGTGCATGTAACGGTCAAAGGACAACTTCTGGGAGTGAGTTCTCTTTCCCATTTTTCCAGGGTCTGAAGTCAGGATATTAGAATTAATGTCACCTGCTAAGCCATATTTCACCATTTTAAAAATTCTTAATTAATTACTTAACTAAAGCTCAAAACATACATTTAAACCCACATAATAACAGTGGGAGACTTCAACAACCTACTTTCACAAATGGACAGGTCATTGAAACAGAAACTTAACAAAGACACAGTGAAACTAAGAGATTATGAACCAAATGAATTTAACAGATATGCAAAGAACATTTTGCTCTAAAACAAAAGGATATAATTTCTCCTTAGCAACTAATGGTACCTTTTCCAAAACTGACAATATAATTGAGCACAGAAAAAGCCTCAACAGATCTGAGAAAATTGAAATAATCCCATTCATCCTATCAGATCACCATGGACTAAGGCAAGACTTTAATAACAACAAATACAACAGAAAACCCACAAACATATGGAAACTGAACAATTCTCTACTCAAGGGTAACATGGACAGAGAAGAAATAAAGAAGGAAATTAAAGACTTCCTGGAATTCAATGAAAATAAAGACACAGCAAACCCAAACTTGTGGGATACAATGAAAGGATTGCAAGTAGGAAAATTCATTGCCTTCTTAAAAAAAAATTTGGAAGAAATGATTTCCTACACTAGCAACTTAACAGTACATCTGAAAGCCCTAGAACAAAAAGAAGCAAACACACTACAAGGTAATTATGATTGGTAAATAAGGATGTAAAGAGTCAATAGCTGATTAGAAGAGACAGGGGTGGGGTTTAGATTTCTTGGGCTTGGAGAGAAAGGACCAGGGAGGGCGGGGAGAAAGAAGAAGCTGCCATGGGAGAAAGGAAGAAGTCAAAGTATCGCTATCTGCACACATATTGTAGATTATATAAATGACCCTAAGAATTGCAACAGAACTCCTACAACTGATAAACACTTTCAGTAATGTGGCTAGATACACACAAAATTAACTCATAAAAATCAGTAGCCTTCCTATATACAACGGACACATGAGCTGAGAAAGAAATAGGGAAACAATGTTTTATCATTTTATTGCTGTGAAGAAACACCATGACCATGGCAACTCCTATAAAAAACAAAACAAACAAACAAAAGCAAAACAAACAAAACAACAACAACAAAAAAAAAACATTTATTTGAGGCTGGCTTACAGTTTCAGATGTTTAGTCCATTATTGTCATAGCAGTGTTCAGGCAGACATAGTGCTAAGAGTTCTACATCTTAATCCAGAGACAGGAAAAGGAGACTGTCTTATACATTGAATGCAGCTAGAGAATAGAAAAACTCAGTCTACCAACACAGTGACACATTTCCTCCAACAATACCATAACTCCTAATAGTGCCACTTCCTATGGCCCAAACATTCAAACACATGAGTCTTTGTGGTCATATCTTTTCAAAACACCACACAAAATATTTCACAATTTTCTGAAATAATATAAAATATCTTATACAGGTGTCTCTAACCAAGGAAGTGGGATGTTTGTATGGTAAAAATCCAAATAATTGAAGAAAGAAATAAAAGAAATCAAAGGATGAAAAGATTCCCCATGGTCATGGGATTAACATAGTAAAAAATGCCTAACCTCCTCAACAAAATTCCAACATTTCTTCACAGATCTTGAAGCAGCAATTTTCAACTTCATGTGGAAACAAATACAAACAGGATAGCTAAAAACAATCCTAAACAATAAAAGAACTTCTGTGAGGTATCACCATCCCCAATAACAAGTTGTACTACAGAGCTATTGTAATAAGAACAACATGCTATTGGCAGAAAATCAATCAAGTTGATTAATGAAATCAAGGTGAAAACCCAGATATATATATACATATACTATCAACAGCTTATTTTTTTTAAATAAAAAGACTAGAAGTACACACAGAAAAAAAATACAATTACAAATAGCGCTGGATAGTTTTAAGTAGAAAAATCCAAATGAATCCATATATATCACCCTACACAAAACTCAACATGAAATAAGAAAAAAAAGACCTCAACATAAAACAATATACCCTGAATGCCATCCCTATAGGCTCTAAGATCAACAAGTAATAAATAGGACCTAATGAAACTGAGAAGTTTCTGCATTGCCAAGGCCTCTGTCATTAGGCTGACAAAATGAAACAAACAAACAAAACCTTCACCAACTACATGCCCAATAGAAGACTGATACACAAAATATATAAAGAATTCAAGAAATCACAGGTCATAGAGGGAGGGAACTGGAAAGGAGAGAGGAGAGGGAGGGAAAAGGGGGACAGAATAAAATGTAGGAGAAGACTGGGGAAAAATAAAGAGGGTCAGGAAATTGAATGCAGGAGTGTAGCCGTGAGGGATAGGGAACTGGAGGTGCCCACTAGAAAGTCCCAGATACCAGGAAAGCAAGGACCCAATGGGGATGACATTAGGTAAAATACACAACAAAAAGGGAGAGAACCTGTAAAGACCATATCCAGAGGTTAGGAACAGCTCCCAGTTAAGGGATTGGGGCCGTCCACCTACCTCAGAAATATTTACCCAGAATTGCTCCTGTCTAAAGGAAAGGCATGGACAAAGAGTAGAGCTGAGACTGGAGGAAAGGTCATCCAGAGACTGTCCCACCTAGGGTTTCATTCCATCTGCAGACACAAAACCCAGACACTATTGCTGATGCCAAGAAGCTCTTGCTGACAGAGCCTTGTATAGTTGTTTCCTGAGAGACTCTGCCAGAGCCTGACCAATACAAATGCAGATGCTTGCAGCCAACCATTGAACTGAGCATGGGGATCCTGATGGAGGAGTTAGACTGAAAGAGGTGAAGGGGTTTGCAACCCCATAGGAAGAACAACAATATCAGTCAATTAGACAACCCAGAGCTCCCAGGGACTAAACCACCAACTGAAGAGTACACATGGAAGGACCCATGGCTCCAACTGCATATGTAGTAGAGGCCTGCCTTATGTGGCATCAATGGGAGCAGAGGTCCTTGGTCCTGTGGAGGATGGATGCACCAGCACAGGGGAATGCTAAGGTGGTGAGGTTGGAGTGGAGGGTGGAGAACCCACATAGAAGCAAGGTGGAAGAGGGGGGGATAGGGGGGTTTTGGAGGGGAAACCAGGAAGGGGGTAATATTTGAAATGTAAATAAGTAAAATAACCAATAAAAACAAAAAAGAAACTATATAGCAAGGAAACAAATAACCTAATTAAAAATGGAATACAAATCAAACATATTTTTCAATGAGAAAATTCAAATTACTGAGAAACATTTAAAGAAATGTTCAACATCATCCACCATCACAGAAATAAAAATGAAACTACTCTGAGATTTCATCTTACACCTCTCAGAATAATTAAGTTCAATGCACAGAGGATAGTTCATGATGGCAAGCATGTGGAGCAAGAGCAACACTCCTCTCACAGCAGATGGGAACAGGTGTACAGATCCACAGACAGACATTATGCTAAGAGTTCTTGAGTCTAAATGTAATGTTTTCTTCAAATCCCTCCTCTTGGGCATCAGAGAATCCTGTGAAGACTCTAAGAACCAGAGGAGATGAAGCAAGCCACCTACAAGCTCACCAGAGTCTGAAGCAGCAAACACAGGGCCTATATGGGTCTACACAAGAACTTCTACATATATATTATAGCTGTTAGCTTAGTATATTTACAGGATGCTAGAGAATGTGTCTGTATCAGACTCTTTCACTTGCTCTTGGGACTCTTTTTCTTCGTGTTGGGTTGCTGTATCCAACTGTCATATGAAAGTTTGGTTTTCACCTTATTATACTTTATTTTTTCACATGAGTTATTATCCTTTAGAAGTCTGTTCTTTTCTAATAAGAGACAGAAAGAAGATGGATAAAGAGCAGAATCTGTTTTCAATAAAGAGAAATGGGCAAGAGAAGAGAGAGAGAGACAGACAGGCAGGCAGGCAGGCAGGCAGGCAGACAGAGACAGAGACAGAGACAGAGACAGAGACAGAGACAGAGACAGAGACAGAGACAGAGAGATTCTGTCTAAAACAGGGTACTCTAGCCCAAGCCTGTAACCTAAGTACTTAAATTTTCAAGAAAGAGAACCAGAAATCTGAAGCTGATCACTTTAGGTTGCATAGCAGGACACTGCTTCAAACAACAAAATATATGCATGTATGTATATGTGTATATGTAAATTAGTAAATTCATGCTATTCCTTAAAGACATGACCCATTTTACCAATAGAATTAAAATGATTGAATTACTCTCAATTGGTTGCTTTTGTATTTTGTCAGTCAAATAGCCTTATTTGTGTAAATCTAATTTTTATTCTCTGGTTCCACTTATTCATGTGTCACACTTGTTGACAATATTATAACATCTTCAGTATTGTCTGTGATGTATGCTAATCAATTAGTTATTAATAAAATAAATTTCCCTTTTTTAACAGCACATTTCTGTGAGTAATAGTGTGACCAGAGCCCTTAGAGAAAAGAAAGATTGACTTGGTAGAACAGAGTAATGGCCAAAGAGAGTTAATTACCTATCATGGTGCAGAAAGACAATATAACCTACGCCCAGTCCTGGAATACATGTGAGTATACTGACAGAGCATAGCTATGGCCTGTATCTCTCAACTGAAATGGACATCCAGTCTCTGTGGCCCAGCTGCATAGTGCCAATGTCTTCAGATGCAGCTTGACTTTAGAAAGCACTAAAGTCGCTTCTGTCCAGGCTTGTCTACCTTTTCTACATTCTTGCTTTTGGAACATTTGAAGAAACTGCAAGCTGATTTTAGCTCCCTGAACTCTGACTTCCAACACATAAGCCCAAGTCCAGAGGATGACATATTGGTTGTCCTTGTTGGGTGCATCACCCAAAGCCTGCTGACCTTGAGAAAATCTCAAACATATTAGTGTTCATCTTTCTTTTTCTCAATGATTTTCTTTTTTAAAGCTTTGGACCAATGTCTTTAGGTACATGAGAGTGTATGTAACTGTTTGTGGATTTTGTGTATATATGTTTATATAATTTAATGATAATTTATACTTACTCAATTAAATTAATTAAATTTAATAATTAAATAAAATAATTAAATTAATGTAAATTAATAATGTAATGTTTATATGATTTAATTGTTTACAATTAAAAAGTTTAATCAAGTATTAGAGCTGAAGGAAGCCCATTGTTTTATGTTTTACTATTTTGAGTAATACTGAAATTGTTTTTATATATGTTTGTATATAACCATAATTTATTTATTAAATTAATTAATTAAATGATGATTTTATTAACAATGCTATTATTAATTTAATTATTTAAAATAGATACTCATGAATATTTGTATGACTGTCTTAGTTAGGGTTTTTATGGTTGTCATCAAACACCATAACCAAAAACAACCTCCGGAAAAATAGTATTTATTTCAGCTTAAATTACCAATAGTACATCACTGAGGAAAGTCAAGCAAGCAGGTTAGGAATCTGGAGGCAACAAGTGAAGTGGAATCTGTGGAGGAGTATTTCACCTCGGCTTGCTATTCGTGGTATGCTTAGCATGATTTCTTATACCAATGTAGACCACCTACTTAATCTAGGGTAAGATCCCAACGTGGGATGAGTCTACCCACATCAGTACTCAACTAAGGAAATGAGCATGCTCACAGGCCAATCTAGTGGAGGCATTACCTCAGTTCAGGTTCTCTTTTCCAAAATGACTCTAGCCTGTGTTAAGTTGACATAATAACCAGTCAGGACCATGAATAAGTTTCACTATGTGACTTCCAGACCATGGCATGCTAACTTTCCAAGAAACACTCTTTTTACATGATTATATTATTATCATTCTTGCCACTATTGGATTTATCCAATATTGGATTTTTCACTTACTTCCCATTCTCAATTTTAAATTATTCTAACTTGTTTCTTAATTCTATATGAATAGATTTAATTTGTATTTTTCTAGTTATTAAGTATGTTTGCAGACATATGGTGTATATATGTGTCATTCATGTCAAGATGCCTGTGCAGAGGGAGAAGATAATTGGTGTAGTTGGTTCTCTCCAAACACCTTTATATGGGCTACAGGGATCAAAATCAGTTTGCCAGGTATTCACAGTAAGTACCTTTACATACCAAGACATCTCACAGGACCTACTATCTAGCATTTTGATTTTTTGTTTCCATATATAGCTCTCCTTTAATCCTAACTGACCCATTAAGTAGTTAAACTTATTTGGTTTCTTGTTTAGTTTGAAATTTTCTTACATATCTTGGATAAAAGTCCTGTCTTTGATGCAAGGCTTTGCAAAATTCTTAGCTTGTTTTTTATTTTCTTTTTAAATCATGTTTTAATTATTTTATTAAATTTACATAGAGATATTACATATGTGTGCCATGTGTATATATTTATGAGTTTATGATGTGTACTTGTGTATATTTTCGTGTGTTTAAGAGTGTGTATATGTACATATATATACCTATGAATGTGTTTTTATGTTATGTGTATGACTGTGAATGTATGTGTGTGTTATGTGTGTTTGTGGTATGTGGATGTATGTGTGTGTCTTTATGTGTATGCATATGCCACAGCAAAAGAGAGGACAATTAGAAAACCTGTTATAAAATTGTGGGCAAAGGGGATTGACCTCAGGTCTTCAGGCTTGGCAACAAATGCCCGTACCCACTAAATACCTCATTAGTCCTCTCTTCATAGCTTCTTCTTCTTCTTCTTCTTCTTCTTCTTTTAATTACTTTATTTTAGTATTTTATTTATTTATATCTCAAATGATTCTCCTTCCTGGTCCTTCTTTGAATTTTCTTAAGAATGTTTTTCAAAGATGTCTATATTTAAGTTTAATTTGAAATTTTAATGGTTTCTGTGAATTTTGTTTGTTCTTAGCTCAGAAATCTTTATATAAGGCTATATGCACTTCTTGAGTTTTTCCAGTTTGTAAGTTTCACATAGTTATACAATATCTCTTGAATTAGTTTTTTTTTTCGTAAAAAAAATTATTTCACTTGTATTTGTGAGTACGTGTGAGTGTGTGTGTGTGTAAAACTCTACTTGCCTATCTCTATTGATCCCACTTATATCTTAATTAAAAATTAACCAACTGTTCTTGTGTAAGTCTGTCTCTAGACTCTATTTCTGATCCTCCAATCGAACATTTTGTCAATAATGCATTGGATACATAATTTTAGCTTCACAGCAAATCTTTGAATAAAATGTGTGTGTGAGTTCTATCTCCTTTTCTCCCATGATCTGAGAGTTCTTTTGCCTATCTAAGCTTTATAAATATTTTACAATCTTAAAATTTAACTTGGGTGGTTTTGGAGGGTGTTTTGAATCTATAGATTATCATAGAGAGAAGTGACTTGTAAACTGTATCAAGTTTTCCAATCCATATACACATTTATCTGTATTTATTTTTGTCTTTTATTTTCTTCATTTGATTAAATCATAGCATCCAGTCTTTGCATATATTTTATTATTTTTTTACATAAGTATATAATTTCTGGTATAACTATAAATAAATTTCTTTCACTGTCTGGTTATTTCTTATTAAGATATACAAATCTGTCTTGTATAGTGCCCTACCAACATACAATTAGTCAAATTTATTAAATTTGATAATTTTATATTAAATTATTTTCATGTAGACAGAACCTCTGATAACATGTTAAAAAGAAGTGATAAGATCCATTTTTATTAATCTCAAACTTGAATGAAAATGTTAATCTTTTCACCAGTCACTATAATGTTTACTGAATGTTCTGTATGGATCTTCTTGACTAGGTTAAAGATGATACTGTACATGTTTCCTCTATAGAAGGTATGGAAATAGTAGTGAGTGGTGCTGAGTTGTGTCAAATGTTTTCCCTGTATCCTTTAACATCAAGGAATAGTGGTATAGGTGTTAAATATTTGACATTCTCTATCAAAGAGAATACTCAATAATGCGCTAGGAAACACCCTTTTACAAGTATCTGTTCGTGTTGCTCTTTTCCTATTACTTTTTAGTTCTTACCATTTTTTATGTGAGGGTCTAGAGCTTCCATGTTGCTGCATTCATATTTTTACATGTAGTTTTGCTTTTATGGTTGTTGGAAGCATATGGTTGGTTGGTTCTTTGCTTTAACAAACAAATAACTAACCCATCTGGAAAAAGATTGAGAGTTTTAAACCATTTACATCTATTTTCTGTTGGAATTGCAGATAAATTTAACAAACAGCTCTCTGTGTGTGTACTTACCATTTTTTCTTTACAACAATTTCCCTCCTGTGATACGTCTTTTCCAATTGCAGTTTTATTTTCTAGGCTTGGATTTTGTGTCCTTCCTTGATTTTAAACAGGAGTTCTGTTTCAGAAATTCCTTTAGGGTTTTTTAATTATATTTTTATTGTATTCCTCACTATATATTTTTAAATAGAAGAATACCAGTTAATGCATAAAAAACTTAAAACTGTTTCAATTATTTCCATTTATTGGTATCATTGCATTTATCTCCATCTGTATTATAAATGTAAGATATCAGTATTAATTTGTTTTAAACTGTTGATTACCTTCTATAGTGATTTTAAAATAGGAAATACATGATTTTTATTTTTACTCATATAGCTGTCATGTATAAGATCTTTATCTTTGTGTCGATTTATATTTCCATCTGGCATAGATTTCCTATTGCCTGAAGGGCTTCTTTCAGTTTTTTCTCTCACACACACCCATCAGCCAGGTATGGTAACAGAGGTATGTAAAATTCAACTACTACAGAAGTCTAAGAATTATCAGCTCTAGGACAGCTTGGGCAATATAGCAAACTTCCATTAAAACACATATACTCACACACAGATATTCACACTCATACGTACACAGGCTCACATGTTACAACAGTTAAGACTGTGTAACTGTCATTTGAGAAAAATCCAAATCAAGCCACATATGTAGTAGTTAATTTATAATGGATGCATTAAAATCATTTTAAAATAGGTTATGTCTATACTTAATATAATAAATCTAAAATTCTGTGCTTTTATTATATAATTATTAATTATAAAAGACTATTGTTATTATGATGAAGATTATATAATTATAGCATTTCTTAATTTAAGCTGAATATATTTTATTTGCATGAAAATCTCGTGTGAGTGTAAATTTTTATTTTACAAAGTACTCCTGAAATAACAACTAGTATTTCTTCATTGCATTTATCACTTGTGTATGTACTATAATATTTAATAATATTATTTAATAATAATAGTTACTATATCATTTATTCAATATAATTATATAATAGTATTTAATAATATAAACAATATTTATATACAATAATTTCTGTCAAATTCAAAAATAATATTAAATAAGTTATTATTCATTATCAATATTAGCTTAATCAATTGGTCTTTAAAGAACTTCCATTTTAGTTTAAAATCATTGTCTTTCAGATGTGCTTGAAAAAATAGCTTAGGTTGTTGTTAGGGACTATGCTGATATAGTATAATGGTGGTTGTAGTTCTCCTCCAACTCCACAACTTCACTAAGTTCACATTCCTCTCTAGCTTAAACGCTACTTTTAAAGGTCCATGGTTAAATTCACAGCTGTATTCATACCTGGTACTGCAAACTCATCGATGTTTTTAAATGTTTTTATTTGAATTTATTATTCAGTAGTTTCATACATTTATGTATTAAATTTTAGAAGTTTTTTCTTACAACCCTCTCTTTTCTTTTATTCTTGAGATTTCACTATAATTATGTCAGTTCTCCCTTTCTTTTTCTCCAATCAAAGCATCCCATATCCTTGTTCTCTTTCAAAAACTCCATGGCCTCATTTTTCATTAATTATTATTGCATGAATATTGTATATGTATGTACACATATTCCTAAATATAAACTGCTCAGTCTGTATAATGCTATTTGCACATACTTTTATTGGATATTTTATTTATTTACATTTCATATGTTATCCAATTTCCCAATCCCCCCTCCCAGAAACCCCCTACACCATCCCCTCTCCTCCTGCTTCTATAAGGGTGTGACCCTTCCCATTCTCCCACTTCCGGCTCCCTGCCCTTTCATTCCCCTACACTGGGGCATCAAGCCTCCACAGGACCAAGAACCTCTCTAATCATTGCTGCCCAACAAGGTCATCATCCTCTGCTATGTATGCGGCTGGAGCCATGGTTCCCTCCATTTATGTACTCCTTGGTTGGTGGTTTAGACCCTGCAAGGTCTGGTTGGTTGATAATGTTGTTCTTCCTGTGGGGTTGCAAAACCTTTCAGCTCCTTCAGTCCTTCTCTAACTCCTCCATTGGGGACCATGTCATCAGTTCAATGGTTGACTGGGAGCCTTTGTATATGTCAGCCTCTGGCAGAGCCTCTCAGGAGACATTTATATCAGGCTTTTGTCAGCATGCACTTCTTAGCATCCACAATAATGTCTGCATTTGGTGACTGTATATGCGATGGATCCCCAGATGGGGCAGTCTTTGAATGGCCTTTTCTTCACTCTCTGCTCCACACTTTGTCTCTGTATTTGCTCTGGTGAGTATTTTGTTCCCCCTTCTAAGAAGGACTGAAGCATCCACACTTTGGTCTTCCTTCTTCTTGAACTTCATGTAGTCTGTGAATTGTATCTTGGATATTCTGAACTTTTGGGCATCCACTGATCAGTGAGTACATACCATGTGTGTTCTTTTGTAATTGGTTTACCTCACTCAGGAAAATATTTTCTAGTTTCATCCATTTGCCTAAGAATTTCTTGAAGCCATTGTTTTTAATAGTTGAGTAGTACTCCATTGTATAAATGTACCATATTTTCTGTATCCATTCCTCTGTTGAAGGACATCTGGGTTGTTTCCAGATTATGGCTATTATAAGGCTACTACGAACATAATGGAGCCTGTGTGCTTGTTATATGTTGGACCATCTTTTGGATATATGCCCAGGAATTTTATAGCTTGGTTCTCTGGTCATACTATGTCCACCGCTGACCTTTTGGTATCAGAGAGCATGTTAATATATTCCTCCTTGGAAAACACCCTTCCTTCTACTCCCAGCATTACTCAGTTGCCTGTACTTCCTTGTGTGGGGTTTGACCTATTCACATTAGCATGTATATTGTTGTTTTCACAGCAAATTCCCTGATCCTCTGACTCTTACCAAAGTATAACCCCATCTTGGGCAATACTTTCTAAGTCTTAGGTGAAGAAGTGTTTTGGTAGATGTATTCATTTGTGACTGAGCTCCACAACTGCACATTAAGTGCTACGGTTCTTTATAATCATCTCCATCCCTTGCAAAGAGATGTTTTCTTGATAAAGGGTGAGGGCTACATCTGTGGGTATACAGAGACAAATGGTTAGGGACACATAACTTGGCAGTTTAACCAAAGGCTTTCTAATTGGACTTACGACTGTCTTAACAAGAGTAAAAACATGCTTTGTCCTGGAAACCGAGCCAATCAATCAATGTCTCAGGACAGGCTCTGAACACGAGATGACTGGCTACTGTATTCATAGTGTGTCTTAAGCACATTTTACTGAACTTCTAGATATAAGAGTGATTATATCTCAAATTTTAAAAATAAACGTTTGCTTTAGGGTAGAATACTTAAGATGAATATTAATATGGTGAATATGAAATCATTGCAATCCAGGACATGAAATGTAAATGAATAGGCAGAGCTGTGATGGAATGGAAGTGACAATGTTGCAAATTTCTCTGAATGCATAATTCCCAACATAATAACAAGAATATCCATTAAGGACAAAGGTGTTACCTTGATCAATGGAGGTTTGGATAATTAATTATCTGTTAGCTTCTTACAGTAAAATTTTACTTTTATATAAATATCCTGTATTATAGTCATGATAGCCACCTAAAACTTGTTAACAATTATTTCAATGCAATGGTATAGAAACTTCTATACTAAGTGTAGGCAGGGCTGAGGAGAGAGTTCCAATGTTAAGTACTTTCCACAAGAAGGTGAGAACTGGAGTTCAGAGCCCTAGGAGACACAAATACATTGTGTGAATGTGGTGGCCATGCTGTCATTCAAGTGATAAGGATGATTTAGGAATCCCCACAGCAAACCAGCTAGCCAAATTTGCTATAGTCACTTTGACTGAAAAAACCTCACCTCAGTGAATGAGGTAGAGGAATACTAAGGAAGACTTCAGACATCAGCCCTCGGACCACACACACACACACACACACACACACACACACACACACACACCATACCCATAAGTGTACATGCACACCCTTGACATAAATGTATCCACACAAATACACTTAAGAAAGAAAACCAAAGAAGCTGCAAAGCTGTGCTTTGCCATTTGTATCTTGGGTATTCTGAGCTTCTGGACTTATATTCACTTATCAATGAATGCATATCATGTGTGTTCTTTTGTGATTGGGTTACCTCATTTAAGATAATGTCCTCCAGATCTATCCATTTGTCTAACAATTTTATGAGCTCATTGTTTTTAATAGCTTAGTAGTACTCCATTGTGTAAATGTACCACATTTTCTGTATCCATTCCTCTGGTGAGGGACATCTAGGTTCTTTCCAGCTTCTGGCTGGAAATAAATAAGGTTGCTATGAACATAGTGGAGCATGTGTCCTTATTACAAATTGGAAAATCTTCTGGATATATGCCCAGGAGTAGTATTGCTGGATCTTTTGGTAGAACTATGTCCAATTTTCTGAAGAACCACCAAATTGATTTCCAAAGTGGTTGTAACCAGCTTGCAATCCCACCAGCAATGGAGAAGTGTTCCTCTTTCTCCACATGCTCGCCAGCATCTGCTGTCACCTGAGTTTTTGATCTTAGCCATCCTGACTGGTGTGGGGTAGAATCTCAGAGTTGTTTTGATTTGCATTTCCCTGGTGATTAAGGATGTTGAACATTTTTTAGGTGCTTCTCAGCCATTCTGTATTCCTAAGTTGATAATTCTTTGCACTGTACCCCATTTTTAATAGGGATATTTGGTTTTCTGAAGTCCAACTTCTTGATTTCTTTATATATATTAGATATTAGCCCCATAACGCATTTAGGATTGGTAAAGATCTTTTCCCAATCTGTTCGTTGCCACTTTGTCTTATTGACAGTGTCCTTTTCTTTATGGAAGCTTTGCAATTTTATGAGGTCCTATTTATTAATTCTTGATCTTACAGCATAAGTCATCGCTGTTATGTTCAGGAATTTTTCCCTGTGCCCATATATTTGAGGCTTTTCCCTACTTTCTCCTCTATAAGTTTCAGTGTCTCTGGTTTTATGTGGAATTCCTTGATCCTCTTAAAAGTGTGGATACTTCGATCCTTCTTAGAAGGGGGAACAAAATACCCGTGGAAAGAGTTACAGAGACAAAGTTTGGAGCAGAGACTGAAGGAATGACCATTCAGGAACTACCTTACCTGGAGATCCATCCCATAAACAACCAAACCCAGACACTATTGCAGATGTCAAAAAGAGCTTGCTGACAGGACCCTGATATAGCTGTGTCCTGAGAGGCTATGCCAGTGCTTACAGAAGTGAAGCTCACAGTCATACATTAGACGGAGCACAGAGTCCCCAATGAAGGAGCTAGAGAAAGTACCTAAGGAGCTGAAGGGGTTTGCAGCCCCCTAGGAAGAACAACAATATGAACTAACTAGTAACCCCAGAGTTCACTGGGACTGAACCACCAATCAAAGAAAACACAGGAGGTATTCGTGTATCTAGCTGCATTTGTAGCAGAGGATTGCCTAGTTGGTCATCAGTGAGAAGAGAGGCCCTTGATCCTGTGAAGATTGTATGTCCCGGTAGAGAGGAATGCCTGGACCAGGAAGCAGGAGTTAGTGGGTTGGGGAGCAGGGGGGGGGGGGAGATGATAGGGGATATTTGGAGGGGAAACAAGGAAAGGGGAGATAATATTTGAAATGTATTTTAACAAAAAATATCTAAGGAAAAATATAAAAAGAAGTTGCAAAGGTAAATGTGTTTGCTCATTTAATTTGAGTATAATTTTATCATTATTTTTTAAGCTTCTGTGAGTTTTCAAGTACACACTTGCATAAGCTCATCTTGCTCATCTCTCTGGATTACAGTTTTTTACTTCAAAAAAGTAAAAAAAACATCCTGAAAAGAAAAATTCCTGAACAGAACATCAATGACTTGTGCTGTAAGATCAAGAATTAACGTGTAAAAATGGCTATATTGCCAAAAGCAATCTACAGATTCAATGCAATCACCATCAAAATTCCAACTCAATTCTTCAACGAATTAGAAGGAGCAATTTGCAAATTCATCTGGAATAACAAAAAACCTAGGATAGCAAAAACTCTTCTCAACTATAAAAGAACCTCTGGTGGAATCACCATGCCTGACCTAAAGCTTTACTACAGAGCAATTGTGATAAAAACTGCATGGTACTGGTATAGAAACAGACAAGTAGACCAATGGAATAGAATTGAAGACCCAGAAATGAACCCACACACCTATGGTCACTTGATCTTCGACAAGGGAGCTAAAACCATCCAGTGGAAGAAAGACAGCATTTTCAACAATTGGTGCTGGCACAACTGGTTGTTATCGTGTAGAAGAATGCGAATCGATCCATACTTATCTCCTTGTACTAAGGTCAAATCTAAGTGGATCAAGGAACTTCACATAAAACCAGAGACACTGAAACTTATAGAGGAGAAAGTGGGGAAAAGCCTTGAAGATATGGGCACAGGGGAAAAATTCCTGAACAGAACAGCAATGGCTTGTGCTGTAAGATCGAGAATTGACAAATGGGACCTAATGAAACTCCAAAGTTTCTGTCAATAAGACAAAAAGACCACCAACAGATTGGGAAAGGATCTTTACCTATCCTAAATCAGATAGGGGGCTAATATCCAACATATATAAAGAACTCAAGAAGGTGGACTTCAGAAAATCGAACAACCACATTAAAAAATGGGGCTCAGAACTGAACAAAGAATTCTCACCTGAGGAATACCGAATGGCAGAAAAGCACCTGAAAAAATGTTCAACATCCTTAATCATCAGGGAAATGCAAATCAAAACAACCCTGAGATTCTACCTCACACCAGTCAGAATGGCTAAGATCAAAAACTCAGGTGACAGCAGATGCTGGCGTGGATGTGGAGAAAGAGGAACACTCCTCCATTGTTGGTGGGATTGCAGGCTTGTACAACCACTCTGGAAATCAGTCTGGCGGTTCCTCAGAAAATTGGACATAGTACTACCGGAGGATCCAGCAATACCTCTCCTGGGCATTTATCCAGAAGATGCCCCAACTGGTAAGAAGGACACATGCTCCACTATGTTCATAGCAGCCTTATTTATAATAGCCAGAAGCTGGAAAGAACCCAGATGCCCCTCAACAGAGGAATGGATACAGAAAATGTGGTACATCTACACAATGGAGTACTACTCAGCTATTAAAAAGAATGAATTTATGAAATTCCTAGCCAAATGGATGGACCTGGAGGGCATTATCCTGAGTGAGGTAACACATTCACAAAGGAACTCACACAATATGTACTCACTGCTAAGTGGATATTAGCCCCAAACCTAGGATTCCCAAGATATAAGGTACAATTTGCTAAACACATGAAACTCAAGAAGAATGAAGACTGAAGTGTGGACACTATGCCCCTCCTTAGAAGTGGGAACAAAACACCCATGGAAGGAGTTACAGAGACAAAGTTTGGAGCTGAGATGAAAGGATGGACCATGTAGAGACTGCCATATCCAGGGATCCACCCCATAATCAGCATCCAAACGCTGACACCATTGCATACCCTAGCAAGATTTTATTGAAAGGACCCAGATGTAGCTATTTCTTCTGAGACTATGCCGGGGCCTAGCAAACACAGAAGTGGATGCTCACAGTCAGCTAATGGATGGATCACAGGGCTCCCAATGGAGGAGCTAGAGAAAGAACCCAAGGAGCTAAAGGGATCTGCAACCCTATAGGTGGAACAACATTATGAACTAACCAGTACCCCGGAGCTCTTGACTCTAGCTGCATATGTATCAAAAGATGGCCTAATCGGCCATCACTGGAAAGAGAGGCCCATTGGACACGTAAACTTTCTATGCCCCAGTACAGGGGAAAGCCAGGGCCAAAAAGGGGGAGTGGGTGTGTAGGGGAGTGGGGGTGGGTGGGTATAGGGGACTTTTGGTATAGCATTGGAAATGTAAATGAGCTAAATACCTAATAAAAAATGAAAAAAAAAAAGAATTAACAAATAGGACCTCATAAAATTGCAAATCTTTCATAAGGAAAAGGACACTGTCAATAAGACAACATGACAACCAAAATGGCACTTCACATCTCCAATATCAACTACCTTTCCTGAGTAGAAATTTATCATAGACAAATACACACATTTTCTCTTGGTCCTATTGTTACTACATATATCTTGTGTGTTTACAATCATTTTCGACAATTCAATCTCAATAAAACTACCAGTAAGGGTTTTTTTTCTATGCCTTATTTTCTGTCTCTCTCTTTCTTTGTCTCTGTCTTCCTTTGTATTTATGTGTGTGCCTGTCTCTCTGTCTCTCCATTTCTCTGTGTCTTTCTGTCTCTCTCTCTCTGTCTCTTACTTGTTCTCTCTCTCATTCTCCTCTCACAGTTGATATATTTCACAAATATATATTATAAATGTAATTCTAAACTCTTTACTATATCCTTATGTTTCATATTTATTTGACATTAATTTGCAGATGAGATAGGTTTGCATGTGTATGCCTGATGACTCTTTGGCTCTCTCATCTGCATTCTCAAAACATATTTCCATGAAGCCCAGAATCACATGCCTATAAAAGCGAAGATTCAACTCAATTTCTCTTGACTTTTCCCCCTAAGGTGTCTGCCTGGGGACTCAATGAATTAGTAATCATCTCTATGACATTTAAAACAATGAAAAGTTGTCTTAATCCAAA
Organism: Mus musculus; assembly: GCF_000001635.26. NCBI lineage: Eukaryota > Metazoa > Chordata > Mammalia > Rodentia > Muridae > Mus > Mus musculus. Next base: position 80,465,217 of record NC_000079.6, read on the forward strand.
AATTCTCAGCAGGGGCAGAATTTGCCAGTTACATGGAGAGATTTTCTTAATTTCATTAATCAGTCTCTTTCTACCCTGTTTCCAAATGGTAATATTAATAAAACTAGTGTTTTAGCATACATCATATATAGCCATACATGTATATGTTTCTGTTTATGGCTATACAACTCTGATTTTCCAAATATAATTTCTATCAGGACATCCGTTTGCTATTATAAGCTGCAAAAACCACCATTGTTTTACTTAACCTGAGAAACATGAACTGTATTGGGTTGCTTACCAAATTACTAATTTAATTAGCATATTCATAAATAACAGGACAAAAGAACTTAACAGCAGACAATGTAGCAATCAAAACTAGCATGCAAATTCTGTTATAACAACAGACTCAGATCCATACACACCAGATGGTGCTCCTGTGTGGCCATAGTGGTGGTTTGGGGCACTCAGAATCTTTATTAGGCCTACATCTTTTGCCACACCTACACTTCCAGAGATCCTTACAACTGGGTACAGTGTATCATGAATATGGGCTCTCATACTGGAGATTATCTCCTTCAACTTCAGCGTTTGGGAAGGTAATATAATTGCTTTAGTCAAGCCCATAGGAATGTGCGGGAGGGAAAGTATGTGATATATCAAAGTGGATAACTTGTGACAATGGGTAAAATTTCTAGAAAAAAGAAAGGAAAAAAATCTTACTTAATTTCCAGTCCATACTGCTATGAAACTATTGTTAACTCATTGTATTTGCTGTTAAAATACATACTTTAAATGTACATTGTTGTTAGTGCTAATGGAAGAGTTTTAAATTATAAGCTACAAGCATAGGTGATGGCAAATTTTCATCATCAAGTAGATTGTATTTGAATCAATTAAAATGCAAGCCTCTAAGAGATTTTCTTTGTGAGGTGACTTGACAGGGAAAGAGTCTTCCTAAATATGAGCACTACCTTCTAGTGACAACCAGGTAAGAAAGTCTAGACTAGCTAGCAGAATTATTTTACATTCTTCCCACATAACCTGTCATGTAATTCTTATATGAGAGAACCAGTTTGTCCTGAGAACAAGGAAGCCTAGACTTAACCTTGTCTGGGCTAATGACCTAGAAGCCATTTATTTTCACTGTGTCTCATTTGATAAAACAAATGTTATTTTATAGATAAAGACATTGATAAAATAAAAGATTTAATTCTGGCTTAAAATACTTCCCAGATAATTTGAAAGAAACAAGGAATTATGTTCCTCATAGGATGTTCCTGTCCATTCTGTAGCATCATACCACAATGGGTCCCTGAGACTGTGCCATCTAAATTAGCATTAATCAGAAACTCATTGCACCATTACTGGAATTTCAGTTGGTCTGTAAGCTCTATATCAATGTGCCCATTCAGTTCTTCAGTGTATGTTTTGCCACTCTCCAAGAAGTTTTAACCACAGATGTCTATTATCTGCTCTACCAACACATCTAGAACATAGCCCAACACATAACAGAAACTCAGCAAGTATCTGCAAAGAAGTGAATGATGGAACAAAGCAACTGAAAGCAATGCCACAGTTAAAGTATCTGAAGGAATTAAAATATTGACAGATTAAATTTATTGCTCAAGAATTACTAGAGCAGTTCATTTTTTTTTATCTAAAGCACATAGAGCAAACAAACAAAGAATAACATTTTGTTGATAACTACAAATGTTCCTTGTTACTATTCTGGCAGCAGGAATATATTTTTGCATGCAAAAAATTTATATGTCTCTTTCAAAATATTTTTCCTTTACTAGACAAAGTAACTTTCTGCCACATAGACAAGTTACTCAGGATGAATAACATATGATCAGAGAAGGGTAATAGGCACTAAGTTCTTTCTCCTTGGTTCTGTGGTTCACCTAATATGCTTTCATTCTTTCTTCTATACAGTGATATACCATTGCTATTGGCCTTCTAAATGCCCCTTTAATTTCTTCCCCGAGATGCACTGTATGATTTTTATAGGATGAACCAAGAATTATTAGTTCATTTTGATCTGCAGTAAATCTCTTTTGCCCTTGTTCATTCTTTAGTGTTCTTTTAGTCCTGTTTTCTGAAAATGATTAAATCAAGTGAAAAGGTACTGTTTTGTAGCATTCTTGGATAATACCTCTTCTGCCTGGCTAGCTGCTGCTGCAGTTATAATTTATGTGCATTGTACTTGGCCGAGCTGTTGACACGGTCTTTGTAAGATCAGGTAAAACTATGGGTAAAAGTGTCTTTGGGACAGTCATAACACACAGGATGTACTCTAATTCTACAATTACATTTCCTTGTTAAATTTCATAAACTATTTCTTATGTTAGAAGCCCAATTATTTGTAATAAAATTTATGTTAAATCTGTCTATATTTCTATAAAAATCCTTTCTCGTGTTTTATTTAGCTCGACAACATTGCCTATAGCTTAAGTTTACCTGTTTTAGAAGTGAAGGTAAAGTTCTTGTATTATTCATAGACAGAAATAGAACTCAATCTATTCGTTTAACTATGAAGAATCAATAGAATTTTAAAGAAATACTGATCTTTTTTGTAACCTGGGTTTGAAAGTCTGTTTTGTTACTTCTTTTGGGTATTCTATGTCTCTACATCCCAGAAAAGAGAACACGGCAGACTAAAAATATCTTTACCCAATTTCTGCTTAAGTAACCATGAGTTCATGTGGTGTAATAAGAGGATCTCCCAGGTAGTCCATGACCATAAGCCCCATCACAGCAAAGATGACGACTCAGGACATGTGCATAGCTGGAGCTCTCTAAACAACTTGCAGGCATCTACACAGTAGAAGAAAGTCTCCTGACAGCACTTGTTTATCGCTTTATAACTTTGGCAGGGGCCTCATGTATAAGGTTCTGTGTGTGTCCCAGAGGTTCCTTCCTATTCACAAAGAATCATTTAACCTACAGAAAACACTACAAATCACTTTGTTCTGCCATCTGCCTCCTGTACCCATTTCACCTCTCCAAGTCACATTAGCCTTGGAGGAAGAATGAGATTAGTTTGCAGTTTTTGACTGAGCACTAGGAAGAAATGCAATAAGTTTTACATGTTTTCAATAGTTTGGATATTAGCAATCTATGCAGTAACTGGTACTCACTGTGTGTGTGTGTGTGTGTGTGTGTGTGTGTGTGTGTGTGTGTGTTGTGTGTGTGTTGTGTGTATGTGTGTGTCTGTGTATGAGAGAGAGAGAGAGAGAGAGAGAGAGAGAGAGAGAGAGAGAGAGAGAGAGAGAGAGAGAGATCCTGACTGAAGCCAACAGCAAAAGTAATATATAGGCACGAGGACAAAGAATTAGAAAATACTTTCCCAGGGCATAGTATGTTTATATACACAGTGTTCTTCCATTTGAAACACTTTTATAAAGAATAGGCAGTGTCAGCACCATTTGTTAAAAATGCTGTCTTTTTTTCCAATCGATGGTTTTTGCTCCTTTGTCAAAGATCAAGTGGCCATAGGTGTGTGGGTTCATTTCTGGTTCTTCAATTCTATTCCATTGATCTACCACTGTCTGTCACTGTACCATTACCATGCAGTTTTTATCACAATTGCTCTGTAGTACAACTTGAGGTCAGGCATGGTGATTCCACCAGAGGTTCCTTTACTGTTGAGGCTACTTTTTGCTATTCTAGTTTTTATTATTTTTATTATTATTATTATTGTTATTCCAGATAAATTTGCAAATGTACTTTCTAACTCTGTGAAGAATTGAGTTGGAATTTTGATGGGAATTGCATTGAATCTGTAGATTGCTTAGACAATGTAGATTAATATAGTCATTTGCACTATATTAATCCTGCCAATCCTTGAGCATGGATGATCTCTCCATCTTCTGAGATCTTCGAATTCTTTCTTCAGAGACTTGAAGTTCTTATCATACAGATCTTTCACTTCCTTAGTTAGAGTCACACTAAGGTATTTTATATTATTTGTGACTATTGTGAAGGGTGTTGTTACCCTAATTTCTTTCTCAGCGAGTTTATCCTTCGTATAGAGAAAGGCCACTGATTTGTTTGAGTTAATCTTATAACCAGCTACTTCACTGAAGTTGTTTATCAGGTTTAGGAGTTCTCTGGTGCAATTTTTAGGGTCACTTATGTATACTATCATATCATCTGCAAATAGTGATATTTTTACTTCTTCTTTTCAATTTGTATCCCTTTGATATCCTTTTGTTGTCTAATTTCTCTGGCTCGGACTTCAAGTACCCAAATTTACAAAATCAGAAATGAAAAGGGAGACATAACAACAGAAACTGAAGAAATTAAAAACACAGCCTAACACCAATGGCTTGTGCTGTAAGATTAAGGATTAACAAATTGGACCTGATAAAATTGCAAAGCTTCTATAAGTCAAAGGACACAGTCAATGAGACAAAAAGGCAACCAACAGATTGGGAAAAGTACTTTACCAATCCTAAATCTGATAGAGGGCTAATATACAATATATACAAAGAAGTCCAACAAGAAGTTGGACTCCAGAGAATGAAATATTCCTTTAAAAAATGAAGTACAGAGCTAAACAAAGAATTCTCGACTGAGGAATACAGAATGGCAGAGAAGCACCTAAAAAAAATGTTCAACACCAGGGAAATGCAAATCAAAAAAACCCTGAGATTCCACCTCACACCAATCAGAATGGCTAAGATCAAAAAGTTAGGTGACAGCAGATACTGGCCAGGATGTGAAGAAGGAAGAACATTTCTCCATTGCTGGTGGGATTGCAAGCTGGAACAACCACTCTACAAATTATTTTGGTGGTTCCTCAGAAAAATTGGACAGAGTACTAATAGAAGATCCAGCAATACCACTCCTGGGCATATACCCAGATGATGCTCCAACTTGTAATAAGAACACATGCTCCACTATGTTCATAGCAGCCTTATTTATAATAGCCAGAAGCTGGAAAGAACCTAGATGTCCCTCAACAGAGGAATGGATACAGAAAATGTGCTACATTTACACAATGGAGTACTATACAGCTATTAAAAACAATGAATTTATGAAATTCTTAGACAAATGGATGCATCTGGAGGATATTATCCTAAGTGAAGTAACCCAATCACAAAAGAACACACATCATATGCACTCATTGATAAGTGAATATTAGCCCAGAAACTCAGAATACCAAAGATACAATTTGCAAAGCACATGAAACTCAAGAAGGAAGACCAAAGTGTGGATACTTTAATCCTTCTTAGAAGGGAACAAAATACTCATGAATGGAGTTACAGAGATAAAAGAGGATCAGGCTTCCCAGGATGGCAGTGAAGCTCCCGTCTCTCTATTAGCATTATCCATCTGCTGAACAGGCCCTGGCTGGCCTTACAGCACATGAAGTATACTCTGGTGGGTTAATTTTTAGCCCCTTGTGGTGGGTTGAATATGTATAGATTCCATAGACTCATGTTTTTTAATGCTTGTCAGTGGCACAATATATTAGTAGGTGTATATGTGGCCTTGTTGGAATAAGTGTGTCATTATGGGAGAGCTTCGAGGTCGCATGTGCTTAAGTTATACCCAATATAACATGCAGTCTCCTGCTACCTGAGAATCAAGGTGTAGTATTTTCAGCTCCTTTTCTAATACCATGTTTGCCTGCATGCCACCGTGCTTTCTGCCATGATGATAATTAACTATACCTCTGAACCTGTAAACAAGTCCCAATGAAATATTTTCCTTCGTAAGACTTGCTGTATACATGGTGTCTATTCAAGGAACTCTGGTTTCATACAAATCTTGCTACCTGCCTGAACAGACCTCTCATCACTTGTCTTGTTTTCCTTTTCATTTTATCCTTTCCTAAATGATTTTAGCACTTCAATAATCTGATTTGAAGGCTAGTGTAAGACATTCCAATCCACAAGCTTCTCTGTTACATCAAAAGATTTATCCCACAATGTGTTCAGCAAAGCCTCTAAAGACCACTGTTCCCAATGTTTCCACTAAATCAACTTCTTCCTTAATTTACCTGTGAATTTGGTGAATACAATCAAGTATGCTCTAATAAACGTGGTATCAAACACCACCTTTTTCATTTCCAATTATCTTAGTAACATGTGTCCTTCTCTTGTCTTCCCACTTCTGATTTGATAAGGACTTCAACAAGTGATAACTAATCATCCCTAAGGGTTCTTATGAGCCAGTCCATCAATGACTTCATTTTACTTTAGGATGCAGGAATTTTCTCAGGAAAGTGGATAGTTACATTATTAAGTTTTCCATAGCACCCAGAATGAACTGACACTTGTAAAAGCTGGACTACAAGGGACACTTTTCTTTTTTGCTTATAAGCATTTCTAAATAGATCAGTTCAAAGTATCCACTGATGACCAACCTGTACTAGATCACTAATAAAGGTACATGTTCTGTTATAGATTGTTCTTTCTTACTTTCACCTTTCTCTCCTTACTGTTTTATTCTCCCCATGAAATCCAACATCTTGGATACCAGGAAGAACTGATTAGCACATACCAAGTCTGTATTTTTTTTTCACTTGCATCCCCACTAGACAGAAGAAATTGCAAGCAACGTCCCCATTTCACTCTCCAACTTTTCATGTTTCCAGCTAAAGTAAAGGCTAATATAGATAACAGCATATACATTTTTTATTTATTCCTCCATTTACCAGGTAAAGTTCTTTTGGGAGAGAGACTGGGTCTCTGTTGTGTGTCTTATCACTTATAATTGGTAGGTACAATGTAGCCTGCTTAAAACCCATCTGATAAATTCAACTTCCAAGTAAAGCAACCTATTCTTTGATATATCATCTGTCGTTAGGGCATCTCTGTGCTCACAGGAGTAATAGGAGTATACTCATAGAGTATAGGAGAACTTTATCACATAACTGTGATACTTCAAAACACAGAAAAGGTAATTCCACTAAAAGTTCTCATACTGATGATCTTGCCTAAATTTCACTTGAAACAGGCATCTCAGCCTCAGCAGTTTGTCTTTTTTACCCAAAACAAATTCTGTGCAAGTCCGTACTAAATGAGGAAATACATCTATACTAAGACTGCTCCTATAGAGAGTTAAGCCTAAAAAGCATGTTTCATGCTCCTGTCCCACCCACCCTCCTTTATTGGAAGGTTTGATCAGTCTCTCTGGAAACACCAATTGTATTGTATATCCTTTCTTAGAAAATCTATGTTTATTATCCCAAGCTAAAGTAAGCAACAAAGATCACAGAAAATAGCTAGCCAATTCCAGTTTGGTAAACCAATAAATTCACTGATATTACAGAATTTGTAAGGATTTACATACAGGAGCATAGGTAATGGCTGAGAAATTGTACAATTCAAAACTTCCACCCAACCATGAGTAAGGAATCATGAAAACATCATCACTGGAGTTCCCGGTGCAACTTTCAGTTATATACAACAAGAAAAAAATTTCCTCCCTGCTAGCACTTGTTTACTGATTATATAACCCTGAGGATAAGGAGAATTCACAAATCTTGTAAATTTCTTGTGAACTTCAAAGCCCTCATGAGCATTTTGACTTCCTGCCTTAAGCAAATATTTCAATCTGGAAGGAAATACTTACAAAAAAATCAGTATTATATAATGGAGGCTAGAAAAGCAATTTAAAACAAAACTTCCATATTCATTTCTAGTTTTATAAAACACTTTGGATATAACACTAAAAATATTTTTATCAGAGTTTTATCAAAGATGTGAGATATACTATTTCTATGGAAAAGCAAAGTACTTGATGGTAGAATTGGGTACCCAAGAGAAACAGAACCAATAAGAAATGTGTAAGTTTTCTGAGGAATCTCCAGGTTGATTTCCAGAGTGGTTGTACCAGTTTGCAATCCCACCAGCTGTGGAGGAGTGTTCCTCTTTCTACACATCCTCTCCAACATGTATTGTCACCAGAGGTTTTGATCTTAACCATTCTGATGGTGTAAGGTAGAATCTCAGGGTCATTTTGATTTGCATTCTCTGATCACTAAGGACTTTCAACATTTCTTTAGGTGCTTCTCATCCATTCGAGATTCCCCAGTTGTGAATTCTCAGTTTAGTTCTATACCCCATTTTTTGATTAGGTCGTTTGGTTTTTTGGTGATTAATTTCTTGAGTTCTTTATATATGTTGAATAATAGCCCTCTGTCAGATGTAGGGTTAGTGAAGAATTTTTCCTGATCTGTAGGTTGCTGATTTGTCTTATTGACTACATTCTTTGCCTTACAGACACTTTCCAGTTTCATGAAGTCATATTTATCAATTCTTGATCTTAGAGCATGAGACATTGGAGTTCTGTTTAGGAAATTTCCCCCTGTGCCAATGAGTTCAAGGCTCTTTCCCACTTTTTCTTCTATTAGATTCAGAGTATCTGGTTTTATGTTTAGGTCCTTGATCTACTTGGACTTGAGCTTTGTGCAAAGGGACAAATATTGTCATTTTTCTAAATATAGACACTCAGCGCAGCATCATTTATTGAAGATGCTTTCTTTTTTCCATTGTATATTTTTGGCTTCTTTGTAAAAGATCAAGTGTCCACAAGTGTGTGGTTTTGTTTCTGGGTCTTCAGTTCTATTCCACTGAAATATATTTACCTGAAGACTCAGCTATACCACTCTTGGGAATATACCCAAAAGATGTCCCTTCATGACACAGGGACACGTGTACCACTGTGTTCATAACTACCTTATTTGTGAAATCCAGAAGCTGGAAATAACCTAGATGGCCCATGACAGAAGAATGGCTACAGAAAATGTGGTTCATTTACACAATGGAATACTACTCAGCTATTAAGAATGAGGACATCCTGAGTTTTGAATGCAAATGGGTGGAACGAGAAAATACCATCCTGAGTGAGGTAACTCAGACGCATGGTATGTACTCACTAATAAGTGGATATTAGCAAGAAAAAAAAAGGAAAGGAAAAAGAAAAGAAAAGAAAAGAAAAGAAAAGAAAAGAAAAAGTACAGAATACACAAGATACAGTCCACAGAACTCAAAAAGGTCAACAAGCTGAAGTGCCCAAGTGAGGATGCCTCAATCCCACTAGGAAGAGAAAAGAAAGCAATCACAATTGAGGAGGGAAAGAGGGACCTGGGGGTGCAGGGAAGCAGGGGAACCTGATCTGGTACTGGATGAGGGAGAAGGACTGAAGCCCTGAGGGCCAGCATAAAGAATGGAAACAGGCAACCTCGGGGAAATAGGAGGTTGAGAGGGACCCTCTAAAACTCACCAAAAACCTGGGAGGTAAGAGACTCTCAGGACTCAAAGGGAGGGACCTTAGATGAAATTCCAGACAGTAGGAAGAGGGAACTTATAGAGCCCACCTCCAGTAGGAATACAGGTCATCAAGTGATGAATGGGGTTGCCATTCTACAGTCACAACTCAGATCCATAATTGTTCCTGTCTGAAAGAATTACAGAGATGGAAATGGAGCAGAGCCTGAGGAAAAGAAGGTCCAAAGACAGGCCCAAGGTTGTATCCAGCTCAAGGGGAGGTCCCAAGGCCTGACACTAATACTGAGGCTCTGGAGCACTCACAAAAAAGGAACCTATCATGACTGCCCTCTGAAAGACCCAACAAGCAGCTGCAAGAGTCAGATGCAGTTATTTACACCCAACCAATGGACAGAAGCAGCTGACCCCTGTTGTTGAATTAGGGAAGGCTGAAAGAACCTGAGGAGAAGGGAAATCCTGTAGGAGGACCAGCAGTCTCAATTAATGTGGATCCCTGAGATCTCTCAAACACTGGACCACCAAAAAGACAGCACACACCAGATAATATGAGGCCCCCAACACAATACAGTAGAGGACTTCTGGGTCTGTGTTCATTTGGAGATGATGCATCTAACCCTCAAAAGACTGGAGGCCCCAGGGAGTTTAGAGTTCAGGTGGGGTGGGGGATGGGGACATCTACATGGAGACAGGGGTTTGGAGAGGAGGTATGGGATGTGGAAGAGTTGAAGGTTGGATGGGGGGATAAAATATGGAGTGTAAAAAATGATTAATTAATTAAAATAAAATTATAAAAAAATGTGTAAGTTGAGCCTTATAATGGATATTGGAGCAGAAGATACAAGAAGAAAAGAAGTTCTACCAATTTTAACAGAGTGTAATATAGTCTAATTGAAAAGTCCTAAGAACAAGAAATCTAAGCTGTGAGGTCCTAGTTCAAAGAACTTCAAGAAAAATACAAGGTCACTGATGACCATCCCAGATTAAAAAGAGAGGTCCAGAGACCTGGAAAGCCTATGAGATGACTGGGCATGAGATGTCCTAGTCTCAACTTAAACAAAAAGAGCAAATTTGTCCTCCTGTCTTAATATTCTGTTTAGGTTGACAATAGATTGATCACATCTGGTGAAAGGTCATACGTACTTAGTTTACCTGTTCAAATGTTAATCTCCTTAGGAAACATCTTCACAGACACACCTCATAATGTTGTACTAGCTATCATGAATTACTCTAGCTGAATGAAGTTGACACATATAATTAATCACCATAGTTCCTAATAAGCAGGATATCTTCCCCATAGAAAACATATGTCAAAAGGAGTTACTAGACATTAGTATGTGTAATCTACAATAACTGGCCCATGTCATAAATACCTAGTTCCAAAGAAAGGAAAAGAGAAAAGAAAAAAGAAAGAGAGGGAAGGAGGGAGGGAGGAAAGGAAGGAAGGAAAAGTAAAAGAGGAAAAAAGGTAGACAAGCCTAAATGCAAACATGTTCAAAGCACAGGTCATATGGAACATCATAGTATACCTCTATGTCGAGGTGATGAACTAAAACAACAAAACTGGCAAAGCTACTCACCCCAGACAAAATTCTGAAGAAAATATTTGATTTTTGCCTAAATCAGAATTATCTAAATAACCTTGTGTATTAGGAAAGTCTTCTACCACCACTGACTATCCTTACACACACGCACACACACACACACACACACACACACACACACACACACACACACACTCACACACTCCTCTATATTGTACATAATGTCCTCCATTATCAAACTTATTGTTTTCATGTTCTCCAAATAACCACAATCAGTTCATAAGCATCTGCTTCAATTATATTCGACGTTTTTGTTATTAGATCTGTAAACTTTTCAAAAAAAACTAATTAGTCTTTAGGATAAACAATTTGAGAGGAAATAGGTGCATCTCAAAATATTCCACATGGGTAGATTATCCTCTAGGTTCATATCAACATAGCTCTTGAGAGAAAGGATACTTGAGCAGGACTACAGAACCAGGGAAAGACTCTGCTTTAGATACAGAATACACAAAAGACTAATAAATCACTGTCTATAAAGGCTAAAACATGTAGTAACAATGAAAACCGAGGTCATGGATTTGAAAGAGAGCATGGGGCAGTATATGTGAGGCTTTGGAGGGAGCAATGGAAGGAAAATATAATTAAATTATAATGTAAAAATATGAAATAATAGAAAAATAAATAAATAGAACAGAAAAAAAGTAAAGATAGAAAAAATAGAATTTAAAGTGGTGTCATTCAGAGTTTAGGAAGGATGGATGCCCATGCAATTGTTCTCCATTTATCTTCTTTTCTGGATAATAAAGTAAACTACAAAGCTGAAAATTTAACTCCTTACAAAACATCACATTTGGAGAATTATATATAAAAATTTACTAAAAAAGAAAGAAAATAAAGAAAAACTGTACAGAAAGGAAAGGAAAGAAAGCAAGCATTCCAGTCCTTATCGAAAAAAGTATGTTTAGTTGATAAAATTCCACAGAAATAGTTATATTCCATTTACTCAGCTACAGGGAGTGAGTAGTTCCTTTCCAATTCATATAAACTGGTGAAGTATAACACACAAAATATTGACTATCCTTTCAAATAGCTCAATTGAGAAATAATGATTGGTGTCAGACGTAATATCAGAAGGTCAATAACCTTCCCTCCCACAGTGTCGCATTTTACTGTGCTTGCCCCAGAAATCAGTTACAATACATTCTGCCATTTGTCATACATACCATTTGGATTTCTGAATATACAAAGAGTTGACCTTAAGCATTGCACAGCCACCAAGAACTGAAGGTCATGCCATATGTCAAAGAAAAGAGGATTTTCTCTGAATTGGCAATAAACTCTTGACTTTGACCTGTGACATTAATACAACACAGTAAAACGTTTCCATTTTTGAAATTTACATAGAAAACATACATTATTCTCCTGGATTGTTCTTTTACCTTATTTCGCAAACTTTGTGCATTTAAGAAATGCATAAGTGAGATTTATTCTCTGGTAAAATTAAGTTTGCAGAAAATATAGTTATTAAATAATTTGTTTTATTTTCCTTCTTGCATGTTTGATAGCTATAGGGATGAAGTGATAAGTATCAACAACTTAAATAATATCAGAAAACAGAAATACATTTGAAAGTTTAAAATACCATCTTTCTAAAACTCATGAACATTTGAGACCCAATTTTTCAAATTTCTTTAACTATCAGTATTTACTTTTAATCTTTATGCCAATTTTTAGAATGAATAAAAAAGGAAAGTCTTTCTGGCCTTTATTTTTTTAATTATTCTCTCACAGTTTTATACTTGCATATAATGCATTTTGATTATACCCACCTCTCTTATCCTTTTAGACTCCCAGTCCCTTCTTCCCCGAAAGCCTTCCCTATTTTTATGGCTAATTTTTTTTTATAATTTTTATTATTGTGTATTTTCTTCAATTACATTTAGAATGCTATCCCAAAAGTCCCCCATACCCTCCCACCCACTTCCCTACCCACCCATTCCCGTTTTTTGGCCCTGGCATTCCCCTGTACTGGGGCATATACAGTTTGCATGTCCAATGGGCCTCTCTTTCCAGTGATGGCCGACTAGGCCATCTTTTGGTACATATGCAGCTAGAGTCAAGAGCTCCGGGGTACTGGTTAGTTCATAATGTTGTTGCACCTACAGGGTTGCAGATCTCTTTAGCTCCTTGGATACGTTCTCTAGCTCCTCCATTGGGGGCCCTGTGCTCCATCCAATAGCTGACTGTGAGCATACACTTTTAAGGCTATTATTAAGTGAGCCACTGAGCTTAAGTACAGTTGCATGCATGACCACAGGCATGGGAATATTCACTAAGGCACAGGCAACTTACCAATAAATATATTACTGAAGAAAATGGCTCCCCATACAAGGAATAGCAACTCAATGTATATAGTTCCTCAGTTAGGGGTGTAGCCTCATGCTGCCCCTGCATCCATGATAAAACCATAATGGAACAAACTTCTGCAGACATCTGTAGTGAGCTCAGGAAAGCAACAGCATGTTGTGTAGAGAAGAATGAGTTTTATAGCCCTCCACATCATCATCTTCATCTTCATCTTCATCATCATCATCATCAATTAGCACATCTGACTATTACATTGCTTGTGCTCCCTCTTCAGTACTATTCCCTCTGCATAGGAAGGCTTGATATAAACATCCTACTTAAGGGTAAGTACTCATTAGTCATTTGGTTTTAGCACCTTGATTAGTTATAGTTTATTTCTATTTCTTGTATTTAAAGACTTCTGGTAAGGAGACTTGGAAAAGGTTAAAGAGATAATCATATATATCTCAGGCTATTTTTAGTTTTTTAAAATTTTATTTTATTAAATATTTTCTTTATTTACATTTCAAATGTTATCCCCAAATTTCCCTATACCCTCCCCCCGCCCTGCTCCCCTACCCACCCACGCCCACTTCTTGGCCCTGGCGTTCCCCTGTACTGGGGCATATAAAGTTTGCAAGACCTAGGGGCCTCTCTTCCCAATGATGGCCGACTAGGCCATCTTCTGCTACATATGCAGCTAGAGACTTTTATTTAACATTTGTGGTGTTCAGAATTCTAACTAAAGTGCTTTAAAGTTTTTCTGTCTCTGTCTCTCTGTTTGCCTCTCTCTCTCTCTTCCCTTCTCATCGATATTTCTCTACCTTCTTTCCCTCTTGCTTTTATCTATCTATAATATTTATCTGTAAACATATGATTCTGTGTATCAAAAAACATGCTGTGCATATTCAAAAGCAATATGTTCATTCCTATTTTTTCTTTCCTATGTTAATGCTCATTGTTCTACAGAAAGTTCATGCATCAAAGTCATCTTTATGTCTTTCCACTTGGCATATATTTTAAAATATATAATATATTATATATGGTAAGAAAAACCAAATGTATCTTTTATGAAGTATTTCTTTTCAGTTTCCCTGAAATGTTTTCCTTATATTTCCACTGAGCTCATTAAATCTCAGTATATCTTTTTGTAAACGCAGCTGCTTTACTTACTACTTATAAGATCTTTCACAGGATAGTTAACCATTTGTGTCTTAGTTTGCCCACATATAGAATGGACATAAAAATTGTACCATTCTAATAATGTACTAAGGTGATTTATTCTAGCCCAGTAAAGCAATTTAAAGAATACCTGCTATTGAGTAACTGCTATGGCACTTAAAATATTTCATACTTTTTTAACTGTCTCAAAATAAAATAATCTAATAGGTTTGTTTGCACTCATTAAAAAGAAGTCAATAAATTTAAAGCAACATACACCTTTCTGGTGGATTAGAGTCAAGAATAATACTGGGGACTCCCAAGAATACTTCAACCAGCAAGGAAGCCACCAAGCCCGAGAACTTGAGCTCAATGCTCAAGACACATAGACAAGGGAGAAAACTGACTCTCAGAAGTTTTATTCTGACCCTACATATACTCCTTGGCATGCCCACTCACAATCTAAACATACACATAATTAAATGTAACAATTTTGAAAAGAATAAACCAAAGCTTTTTTTTTTTTTTTTTTTTTTTTTTCCTGCTGAGCAAATAAGCAGCTACAGAATCCCCGAGTAAGGAAAGAAAAACAACAAACATGTTCAAACAGGGAAATTAGGAGGTTAGGACTGGGGGATTAATATTGATGCATTAAATGTGTCTGCATGTACCTGTGTGTCATATGTGCATGTGCATGCACATGTGTATGAAGGCTGTGCATGCATGTAAATGTATGTTTGCTTGCATGTAAACACCAGAGGCTAACTCAGGTGTCTTCCTCCATAGGTCTTCACGTAACCATTTTATTATTTTTTTTATTGGATATTTTCTTTATTTACATTTCAAATGTTTTCCCTTTTCCAGGTCTCCCCTATCCTATCCTCTCTCCTTACTCTATGAGGGTGTTCCCTCACTCACTCACCCATTACCATCTTTCTGCCCTGGCATTCCCCTACACTAGGGTACTGAACACCCTCAGGCCCAAGGGCCGCTCCTCTCACTGATGTAGAACAAGGCCATTCTTTGCCACATATGCTGCTGAAGCCATGGGTCCCTCCATGTGTATACTTTGGTTGGTGGTCCAGTCCCCGGGAACTCCAGGGGGTCTGGCTTGCTGATTCTGTTGCTTCCCCCATGGGGCTGTAAACCCCTCAGTTCCTTCAATACCTTCGCCAACTTCTCCTTCAGGGACCCCACACTCAGTCCAATGGTTGGCTGTGAGCTTCTGCCTCTGTATTTGTCAGGCTCTGGCATAGCCTCTCAGGAGTTAGTCATATCAAGTTCCTGTCAGCAAGCACTTCCCAGCATACACAATACCATCCTGGTTTGGTGTCTGTATATGAGATAGATCCCCAGGAGGGACAGTCTCTGGATGGCCTTTTCTTAGTCTCTGCTCCACACTTTGTCTCCTCCTGTGAGTATTTTTTATGTAAATTTTGGTGTTAAATTCTCTCCGAACACAAAATCTCTTTACTGGCATTTGAGTACAATTTAAGAACTAGTCTATCTCTGCCCAATTCCCCCATGTAGGAGCATTACAGATACCTTCTTCTATGTGTGTCTGCGGATCCAAACTCATATCTTTGCATTTGTGAAGCAAGCACTTCACACTCAGAGCCATGTCCTAGTGAATGTATTAAATGTCAGAATGTTCATTTTCAGTAAGCAACTATATAGAATAGAAAAAGTACAAATATATAATTTCTAATGGAAAATTCTGGCTTATGTGACCAAATTTGAGTAAACTAAACCAATTGTATATATTTCTGGTTGTTAATTTTATTATCTATTTGATATATTAGAAGTGATGATGGATCTACAAGCATATACACACAAAATTGCCATTTATTTCATGTTATGCTTTGGAAATTGATTGGATCCATGCGAACCATAATGACAGCATCATGATAACCATTTCTTACTTCTTCATGAAAAATAACAATGTCTGGAAAACAGCTTTAATAAACTGCACAAATAAAATTAAATATGTGCTTAATTTCTGCAGAACTTAGTTTCAATAGACAGCTGCTCTTGCTCAGTTTCTTGGATGATCTGAAAATATATATGATGCATTTAACTTGCATAGTTAATTATTTCAGAATTTTGTTTTTATAAGAGCAAGGTTTTAGTAGAAGCATCCACATAAATATATCCAGAAAATTATGCTAGTAATCTCACAATTTACAAGATCCCTTTTAAAATCTTCCAAGAAACGCCTACTATTTCCAAGAATGAAATTGAGTTTTCACCAATTTCTTTATCCTCAAATCCATGATGATGGATGATAAGTCAGAATCAATGTTCAAAAAATTGATTTTTTAAATTGCAAATAGTTTCTTCTCTCATAAAACACATGCCAACTCCAGTTTCTGTCCACTCTTCGCAGCTCACCCATTTCTCTCCCCAAACCCAATCCCCCTTCATTTCCCTTCAGAAAAGATCAGGCCTCAAAGAGATAAAAAATAAACAGGACAATGCAAGCTACGATTAAACAAGGCAAAAGTCCTCATATCAGGGCTGAACAAGGCAAGCAAACAGGAGGTTGTGTCTCAAGAGCAGGCCAAAGATTCAGAGAAACACCTGTTCCTACTGTTAGGAGTCCCACAAAAAGACCAAGCTAACAGCCATAGCATACATAGAGGACCAGAGGCTAACCCATGCAGTTGCCACTTTAATATCCATACTTTTGTAGATAGTATGTACACAGCTATCTACCACTGATCTTTCCTTCAAAAATTTGCCTTGACTAAAATATTTCATTTTTATTTTCATGAAGGTATTTTTATTGAAAATTATTTTTCATACAATATATTCTAATCACTGTTTCTCTTCCCCGAGCTCCTGCTAGTTCCTCTCCACCTCTCTTCCCCCACCTTAGCTCCACAATGTCTTTCACTCTTTAGAAAAAAAAATAGGCAAATAAACAATAATGGAAAAGATAGAGACATTAAAAAAAAAAAAACAAGTGAAACACATACAACCACAAAAATCATTGTCAACCCCAGTAGTTGCATAAATTTGAATGCATCTGGTATTCCCCCTCTTTCTTTTCTATATCCACATTTATTATATAAATTGCCTAAGTGATGAATGATTATATGCCTGCCAAAATTTTGTAAGTAAACAACAGGGGTGAAAATGTGAAATAAAGCTTAGCAATAACTGAAATCTCTCTAAGGGGACTTAACCAGTGTACGACCTGAGGGATGCAAACCCTGCTACTATAAACTCCTCAGCCTAGTGAGGTCATAGACCTTTAAGGACAACTGAGAACCATAAATCAGCCAAGCCAGATTAATTCCTAACTATAGTCTAACTATTGTTCTTATACATCCAGATAAGTATAGTATTTATCCGTTCTCAAAGAACTGTTTCTTTGGAGAAATAAATGGAGACCATTACAGAAAACCACAACAGACCAAAATGCAGTGTTGTGGAACCCATTCCCAGAACATACATCTACAACACAGGTCCATAATTATTTTATTTCTCCTTCCCGGGGATATCCTTCCCTCCCCTCATTCCTTTATTAAGCAAAGTAACTTGCGTGGTTATTTTGATATATTTGGAGTTGGGTTTTCAGTAGGGTGATAATAATCTATTTGGGTTCATCTACATGTACTCACCCAGTTTGATCAGTACCATTTAATGAAGTTATTTTCTTTTCCTCTCATGAGTTTTCTGACTTCATTATCAACTACCAGGTATGCATAAGACTTTAACATTTTGTTTTTATTACAATAATTCTGTAGTGCAATTTGAGGTCCATGATGGTGATACTGCTAACAGTTCTTTTATGTTTCAGGATTGTTTGGGCTATTATGGGTTTTCTGTGTTTCCATACTAAACTGAAAATGTTCTTTCAAAATCTGTGAAGAATTGTTTTGGGATTATGATGGAGACTACACTGAATCTGCAGATTGCTTTTGGTGGCATGATAATTTTAACTATATCAATCCTACTAATACCTGAGCATGCCAGATCTTTCCATTTTCTGATATCCTCCTCAGTTTCCTTCTCCAGTGTCTTAGGACTCTATCACACAAGTCTTTCACTTGCTTGTTTGGAGTTAACCCAAGAAAGTTCCTGTTTTCTTTGGTTATTGTAATGAGTATTGTTCCCTTAATTTCTTTTTCTGTCCATTTGTTATTTGTATATAGGTATGCTACTGATTTTGTGAGTTAATTTGATATCCTGATACTTTGTTGGAAGTGTTTATCAGCTAGCAGTGTTTCACAGCAGCCTTATTCATAATAGCTAGAATCTGGAAGCAACCCAGATGTCCTTCAACAGAGAATGGATAGAGAAAATGTGGTTCATTTGCACAATGAAATACTATTCAACTATTAAAATGAGGAATAAAATCATGAATGAACTATTAAAATGAGCTATTAAAATCATGAAAGATAAGTGAAGTTTATCACATAAGGATTGAAGGAATAATCTAAGATTGTGTTAGAGCAATTGTTGTTGCATTCCTATTCACAGTGTTATTCTTAAATATTTTCCTTTATTAAAGAGAACATGTGTCCTCATATCCTTTACAATCTAGTATTATTTTTAATTTCTCACTCAAGATTTCACCCACAGAAAGATTTAGAAAATAGTTCTGTTGATATTTTTGGCAGAGAAATATTTTCCTGTAGTGAAACTAATTACCTATTTAATATAAAATTGACTAACCATGTTTTAAAGAAAATGAATTATTCTCTAAGTAAACATTGTACAAAATCCAGTGCACACTAAACATCCAAAAACTTATAAATGGCTGTAATACTATTTACTTCTCATCAAAACTTAGAGAAATGTCTTTCATTTTTTTAATTTAAGAATACTTGACCGTATGACAACTGTCAAAATTTCAGCAAAATCTGCAGTTCATTCATAAGATGTAGATATTCTCTAGCGCTAGAAATAAAATTGGCTTTATTTTTCCCTGAAAACATCTTAACATGCACTGTAACATAAATGATGTTATTTTTCAAGCCCCAAAGAAACTCTCAACATATGTCCAAAAGATTATTTAATTTATTTTTAATGTTTTGAATCTGTTCTCTGGGTCAGAGGCATCTTTTACATCAAGTTGCCTTTTCAAATTAATGTTTTGAAGTAACCAGTAAAAGTCAGGGTGCTTAGAAGTAAATTAAATTATATGCTAGTTAAATGTGTTTTTGAGATGGCTTAAAAACAAATTGCCCATAATACCTGTTAATAAAGGAACTAAATGCTTTTTTTTTCATTCTCTGTTAAAAGCAGATGCTTATTTGGCACTGCTTGGAATCCCATTTGCCACGTATATTTTTGATTGATACCATGCTGGGTAATCTGTACTACGTAGTCTAGGTTCGGTAACCTCACTGGAAAATAATGAGCCTTCAAGAATAAAGAATATCTCACTGTAAAGTTGCATACTCTGAGAAGCAGTGAATGTATTCAAACGAAATGAAAAAAATGAGGTTTTCACCCAGTAAATTTGCTGAAAGTGAAACTTACATTTCTCAATTTGTATTTAGCTGTCAGTCTGAGCACTAAAAGCTGGACGAGCTCTCAACCTTTTGCATCTGTTTTCTATACATACCTTTTCTTCTCTCATTCAGCTGCCACAGGACTCTAGAAGTGGTGGTCTTGAGGGAGTTTGCAGCAACTAGGATTCAGCCAAAGGCAGCAAGTTCACACACTAAGTGGCATCTTCAGAAAAGACACAGGTCTCATATTTTATGAAACATGTAACATGATTTACCTGGGGTTGACAGAAGAGATGATTTTCAGTCAATGCAAGGTAATAAATAGCAATGTGTGCTGCAAACATTTGACTTATCACCCTTGGAGTTTCGAAGCAAAACTCTTTTGAAGAATTCATTTTATACGTCATAAACTTTTTTTCTTGTTTTCCCTGTTTGGACTGTCTTTGTCATCACTGTTCTTATGAAACTATTCTTCAAAATTATAAATGAAGCAATATTTTATAGAATATTCACATAGGACTTTCTTTCTAGCCATCACTTGAAATAGAAAACTTGGAATTAAAGAAAAATAGTTTGGTTCATTGAGTCAGAATGTATGAAGGAAAAAAACCAAACCAAAACAAAACTCCCCAACCCCCCAAAATGTTTTTTGTCCATTACAGGACATCTGTTCTCAAAGTTCAGTGCAATTAGCTCCAATGAGGTATTTCATAATCAGTTTCTAAAGGATAAAAAATGTTGTTGCTATATTTATTTTTACTTATGTGGAGTGGAATTTAGAAATTCAGTCATTAGATTGATTGAATTTGTTAATCAAATACACACATTTCAATAAAATATAAATTTGGTATTTGTCCCAGAAAAGATTCTTTTTATTTTTGTAGATATTCTTTTTAGTGAACATATTTCAAGCCTAGTGGTGGCTTATTTGCAGATGCCCAATGGGTAATCATTACCAGAGTATTCAGATAGCTACATATGACTTAAATATTTCAGCTTACACTTCTCTTCCGTGTAAGTATTTTTGAGATATTTAAGTGTTTAAGTAACTGCCACCATGTTTCCAGTTAGCATTTAACACCAAATTATAATTATATTGCGTATATAACTTTAGAAGAGGCCACTCATTTTTGTGCATAGAATATCATATATAAATCTACTTTCTGTGTCATATAGATTCTGTCCCCACAAAAGGGCTTGATTCTTTACTAGTGGTTCTGTTCTAAAGTTTCTACTGATGCACCCCCGTATGTTCACAAAGGAACCTTGGAGCTAGACCTGTAACAAAGCCCCAGAGTCTGAATTTTCAGGAGCTCCTTAAATCTCAATAATAGAAAACAACGCTTGGGAATAGATACACCTTCTCCATCCTAGGAGGAAGGTGAAGCCACTACTTGAATTATTCACTGAAAAGGGAATAGGAAGACGATGTGACCACAGCCTACCTTTGCAACTGAACATTTTAACATCATTATAGAAAATATGTATTACTCATCTCTTACAATACAGAGGGAGGCACCATAGAAACTGAATTTGAGAAAATGATTCTCTATAAATCCCACATAAGATATAACCAAGAATTGTAGAACAGATAATAAGCATTTACTTACTAAAATCACATAAATTTATCAATAACAATATTAGAGATAAAAGTATATGCATTATAGTTAATTAAACAAGTTTGGATTGGTGGGTTTTTACTACTCTTTCTAGAATACATTTTTTTTACAAAGCATACATTTCTCTAGTATTTTATTCATTTCCCCCGTACAAACTTTAAATATAATAAACAAATTATTTTAGTTTATGTAGCAGGAATATTAAAGAAAATTGGGAAGTTCCCATGCTATACCAGCTACTCTCTGCCCACAGTCCCTGAAAAAAAGGGACGAGGTCTTTCCAGCTCTGGTTCATCTGCCTCAGAGTTGCTTGTCTCTTTTCAACTATTTACCCCCAGTGGCTAGTTGTCACAAATCCCCTTAACCCAGTAAGCAAACCTCTAGAAGATTATAATTAGTCAGATTTATATATATATCAATAAATTCTCAATTCACAAGATGCCCACACAATAATTTCAGAGCCAGTTGATAATGATACAAGCTGCTTGCCTAGATTAGGGAAATTACTCCAATTGTTCTATCCCTCTATCTACCTGTGGCTATTTAAAGCCACTCAGACTCTGAATCGTCCCGGTTGTTCTCCATTTTCCTCCTCATCTTCTGCATCACTCCCTGTCTCTGCAACTCTTAGCTCTGCCACCCTTTCCCTGTCCAATCACAGGCTTTCTGTTGTATTAATATTTAAATTAATTGTACAGGAAAAATACCGCTACAAATTTCTGCCATCATTACTTTGGAAAGGTAAACACACACAAAATATTAATATATTAATAAAACATATATCCCAGCATTTACTGTTTTACATGTTTCTTAACTTAAGATAAATTAATGATACTTAAGAAGATTGTATATGTACTTGCATTCAGAATGACTAATTGTTCATCACTCCTGTCTTCCTGTTTCTAAATGCTGCTCATACAGAAACCATAGAAACTACAGAGTAAGAAACTACCCCTTTTTCATAAGTCGATAAATCTGAGAAGGTATAGCCTTGGCTTCGAATGAGCTTCACATCAAATAATGAAGGATTATTAATGAGAAGAAGCAGGGATGTGAAAGAAGCAGATGCTGTGAACAAATACCAAAAACAGAGTTTTCTGGGCAATCTATGACAGCTGCACAAATGAACAAAAGCAGAGTTACAAGACTTGGACAATTCTAAACCGTATCAAATACCAGCATAGACAGAGGCGTTGGGTACAAAATTCTACCCACAACAAAGGATCTATTAGCAACTGTTACCTGCAGGGAAAGGAAGTGCTAGTTTTCTCTAGGAAAAGTTATATATATGACCATGAAAGGCAGCCTGTTTTCTGGCCCAGCTAGGTTTAAACCCCAGAAACCCAGCAGATAACTCTGTAAAGGACAGAAGGAAGTTTGCCCAGTCCCGGACACCAAGATCCTGACAGGAGGTCCCAGCACATTGGGCATTGCCCTAAACTCATGGTATGCTGTCTGGATTCCACCCCCACAGTTACCTGGCAACAGCCTGGTTTGCTCCTCCCTATAGTTACCTGGCATTAGTCAGGTAGGCTTGGCCTTCTATTAAAGGGACTACTTGCTCCTCCTTCCTCTCTTACTCCTGCTTGCAGCTTGCTTGTCTCTTGTCCTCTTTCTCCCCATTCTCTCTGCATTCCCTTCCCCCCTCTCTCCACGTGGCCATGGCCAGCCTCTACTTCCCTACTCTCTCCCTCTCTCTGCCTTTCTACAAAAAATGCCTTAAAACCATGCAATGGACTGCCTCTTTTCTTTGGAATCCGCCATGCTGGAGCAATGAAGAAGGTCTTCCTCTAAAGAACCATGCACCTAATCTCCCATTGAAGGCGGCTCTGCACTCTCAGACACAGTTTCCACTAAGTGCTCTCCTCCTGGTGAGAATCAGGGAGCGCTGCCCTCATGCCCTTTTCCCTTCAGCCCCAGCAGCTCCTGCAGTGTCCAAGAGCTAGAACCTCCTGTTCCCGGCCTTCATGCAGGCCCAGAGATCCTGAGCCAACTCAGGCAGGTCCACAGGGACCTCAGACTGCCTTTCCCCACCCCTGGAGCAGGGTCCTGTGGCTTTTTACAGCTTAGCGCATGTCCAGCAACAGCGTGGGGTGCACAGTTAAACTTCCTGCGTACAGCCTCACCCAGCGGGTTAGACTTGGGACACCATCTGAACATACACACACACACACACACACACACACACATATATATATATATATATATATATATATATATATAGAGAGAGAGAGAGAGAGAGAGAGAGAGAGAGAGAGAGAGAACTATTTGACCACAGATCAGTGGAAAGCCACACACCCAAGAATATTTAGCAAAAATTGATATTGAAAGAGGAAAATGGGACACAAAGATGATGCAATGGAAAAGGAAAATAGGATTAAACTGAGAGGAAAGGTAACACGTTTATGAAATTGTAAGTTAATAAAAACTATCATTACAATAATCAAACCAAATGTCTGCCATGTTGAAGGAATTCATACAACAACTATTCAATCAAGTTGAAAGATTTACATGTTGCTGCGCGCGCTCAACAGGCCAGGAAGAACGACGCTGCTACAGGATCCTTCTGCACACATTTATTCAGTCCTGTTTCTTCTTTCTCCATATATCTCCCTTGTTTATATCTCCCTTGTTTTTATATCTCCCTTGTTTATATCTCCCTTGTTTTTATATCTCCCCTGTTTATATCTCCCTTGTTTTTATATCTCCCCTGTTTATATCTCCCCCAACCCTGGGCCTCTCCTTTTATACTCTCATCCACGCACAACAGGCCAAGCCGCCTCACCAGGCACGAGGCTTCAGCTAATCAGGGCAGCAGGGGCAAATCTCCACCAAATTGGATTCACCTGTATCCTGGTACACCTGCGCAGCTCTCAAGATGTTTGTGTCTTATATGAGGAAGTCAGGTGCAAGTCATATGACTTAGCTGCAGTCCCTGGCGCCTTTGGGACTGCCGCCACACCCGCTCCCCACAATTCCCCCTTTTTTCTTTTTTGGCAGAGAGAATGTCTGTAGATAGCCCCCCGCAGCCATGCCCCTTACCCGTCCTTGGGTGACAAACAGCATTGGTTTGATCCCTGTCTTAGGTTGGTGACATGCCCAGGGAGTCTTATCACTGACTACCTCTCTATCATGCCAAGCCACACCTGGGGAGATTGTGTTTTGCTTGCAGCAGGTGCATCAAAAGGCCAGGATGTTAATTAACCTATGGCCAGATCTTAATTGCTGCAAGCAAGCCTCATGGGTGAAGGTAGAGGTCTGATCCCCAGTGTGCAAGCATAGGGGCCCTACACAAAACCATCCCTTAGGCTCATCACCCAGAGAGGTCTTGGCCAGCTCCCGTGTCGTTTTTCCTGGGGGAAGGGAACTAGGACACTGACCCTTCATGCAATCAGACGTGCCTTCCACAGGATGCCAACAGCAAGCTATCCTCTGTGCAGTGCTTAGCCTCGCACCCCACGGCATAACGCAGCATTATTTCTTTTAGAGCGGCAAACCGAATCTGAGGAGATTGTCCTGCCTCCACTGCAGCAAAAGCCTATGCTACCATGACAAAAGTGCGGGTCGCACACTCTGCACCTAACACATGTGCCAAACACAAAACACACACACACTATAACAAGCATACATCCCAGGGCTCTCATCCCCACTCATCTTCTCTGAAGCAAGGGATAGATAGCCAGAGGGGCTATCTCTTTAAGGGGAATTCAGGGATCGAAAAGCGTGGAAAATTTGAATGTCATGTCGAGCTGGTATCGGCTTCTGGAACACCGAAAGGATCTCTCATCTCGGCTCCATTGTTTGTGGTTGTGGGAATATCCACCACATCCACAGGGGCAACTGGATCAGGATCCTCATTCTTGCAGCGTCTCACCAATCTCTCCGGCACCCAAAGAGGTTCCATCTGGTCCTGTAGAAACACACAAACAGACCCTCTCGCCCACATCAACACCTGATCCTGTCGATCCCCAGGGGAGATGGACACAATACCTCGTGGTAATGAGACCATAACCTCAATCACCTGTGTGTCCATCTGGGGAGTCAATATGAGAGTCAAGTTTTCACTAGCTTCCCCTCTGTTGGGCAATAATTTCCGTGCCCTTATGGCAATCTGATTCACCTGCTTAAACACCTGCACTGGATATCCTGTCTGTTGTTGTGCAAATCGACCTTGATCAAGCAGCATATCTCTATCCCATGCAAATTCAGCTTGATCAGTGAAAATAGGACATCCCAGCAAGGAGAATCTATCCTTTTTCCAGACCTCCGGACAGAAGGTCTGCCCATAGATGGCTGACGAGGAGGCATAGGGAGGGGGAGCAAAAGCTAATTCGCCTTCCTCCTCCGCCTCAACTCTGTTGTCCTGTCCTTTCTGTTCACCTGATAACACTGTGTCTCCTTTCTTTTTCCTTTTTCTTTTTAAGCCTTTCTCCTTTTCCGACATACTTTCTTGTTGCTCTGTAAGGATTTTCTGACCTGTCTTGACTGCCTCTACACACAGTTTCAAACAGTAACAGAGTCCATATATCAGAACAAACAAGACCAAAACTATCAGACCTACCCACAAAGGGTCAATGGGAGAAAAAAGCATAACTACACAGCGAGGATCTATTGATCACTACACTGAGGTTATCATAGTTCCTTAACTTGTCCCCAAACCGGGAACCTTAACTTATCCCAAAACCGGGAACCTTTCGTTACCTTGTGCCTGCTTCCTGGCAACTTTATGCTCGCCTCTATTTTATCCGAGGTCCTTCCCAAACTTCTGGGTTACTTTATGCCTACTTCCTGGCAACTTTATGCTCACCTCTATTTTATCGAGGTCCTTCCCAAACTCCTGGGGTCGCAAGTTTCACTCACCGTGAACTTACCCTACCAGCAACCACTGACTGCTGAAAGTTCTGAACTCGGTGGGGGAGTCGGTTCCCCGTACGGGCCACCAATTGTCGCGCCCGCTCTCGACCAGCAAGAACGACGCGACCACCAGTCCTTCTAACAGCAGTTTATTCAGTCTTCATCTTTCTTCTTTCTCTTCATCAGTACCGTTCCCCAGCTGAAGAGTTCTGAATCCACGCCGGATCCTTCTCAACAGTCTGTTTTACAGGAACTTTTATTAACCACTCCTTCCCCGTGATGCAGTTCTGAATCCTTCCTGTAGCAGGGGGTCTTCGCTCATGCCTGAAGATGTTTCTTTTCCCGGGTTTCGGCACCACTTGCTGCGCGCGCCCAACAGGCCAGGAAGAACGACGCTGCTACAGGATCCTTCTGCACACATTTATTCAGTCCTGTTTCTTCTTTCTCCATATATCTCCCTTGTTTATATCTCCCTTGTTTTTATATCTCCCTTGTTTATATCTCCCTTGTTTTTATATCTCCCCTGTTTATATCTCCCTTGTTTTTATATCTCCCCTGTTTATATCTCCCCCAACCCTGGGCCTCTCCTTTTATACTCTCATCCACGCACAACAGGCCAAGCCGCCTCACCAGGCACGAGGCTTCAGCTAATCAGGGCAGCAGGGGCAAATCTCCACCAAATTGGATTCACCTGTATCCTGGTACACCTGCGCAGCTCTCAAGATGTTTGTGTCTTATATGAGGAAGTCAGGTGCAAGTCATATGACTTAGCTGCAGTCCCTGGCGCCTTTGGGACTGCCGCCACACCCGCTCCCCACAACATGTGACTTTCAACTGGACAGTAACATGACATGAAGATAAAATGGGAAAGCTGGGAGGATGTGTGTAATGGAGAGGAGTGGTCATAGGAGGACTACAGTGGAGAGCAGCTGGTGCATTGTCCATTCTGCTTCTAAGTAAGAATTGCTGAGAAGAGATGGATAGAAAAGGAATAGTACTGCCCACTGTAGAGGCTTGCATCTAAAATAAAGAAGATAAAATGTATTCCTAGCTAATCAATAAAGAATTTTATTCAGAAGATAAAAGTAAATAGATGATAATTTTAGAGAAATAATTTGACTGCTAGAATAAAGATAAATAAGAAATACAAAAGAGCACCTAGACTGTTTCAGATGCAAGATATAATTTGGATAATAGCCATGTGAAGTTGCTATTGTAATTTCTCTTGTGTGGCAGTCATCTTTTCCTGTGTAGGTATTTTCTTTTTTCTTTTTAACTTTTTATTAGGTATTTTCTTCATTTACATTTCAAATGCTATCCCAAAAGTTCCCCATACCCTCCCCACTCCACTTCACTACCCACTCACTCCCACTTCTTGGCCCTGGTGTTCCCCTGTACTGAGGCATATAAAGTTTGCAAGACCAAGGGGCCTCTTTTCCCAATGATGGCCAACTAGGCCATCTTCTACTACATATGCAGCTAGAGACACGAGCTCTGGGGGTACTGGTTAGTTCATATTGTTGTTCCACCTATAGGGTTGCAGACCCCTTTATTTTCTTATTTTCTTCTCAAACTTGGAGACAATAAAAAGTGCTGTGCCCTGAGATTGGATATAGGAAACTTTTCCTAGGGCTCTGTGTATTCTGCTTACAAAATAAAGTTCACTGGTTTTGTCTACAAAGCATTCAATAATGAGTGTGTCCACACCAAGGCCCTGGGAAGAACTGTATTATGTTTATTGATAGCACACTATACTGGCAGTGGTACAAGTCCCAGAGTGTGCTGGCCCTGGGCCTTAAGAAGGAGGGTTAGGTGACTCCTTTGGAGGAACAGATTTTAAACAAAAAATATTCAAAGAAAATTCAAAAGAAATAAGATGAAAGGGAAAAGATACGAACAACCAGCAGTCTTCTGGAGGAGTAGATCCAGCAGGGCAAGTTTCTTGCCTGTATTGTCTCAAGATCAGGCTAGTGTGGCAGACCAGATGGCTATGTGCCAGAAGGCAAGGAGCTGGAATTCTATCTGAGGAAGATCAAAGCCCAGAAAGGCAAATAAACTATTATTCACAGCTCATGCAATAAAAGTGTTTACTGTTCTTAAAAAAAAAAAAAAAAGAAGTAATACTTCTAACACAAATATTGATAGCTGACATTTTGATTAATAAGCTTGGCATTGATTGGTAAAGAATGAGACTTTCTAACCAAAACGCCCTTATTTTCAGTACAAGAAAACAAACTAGTAAGATATTTAGGCCAATGGTTATATAAATAAGTCGATTTTTGTTACCCCAAATTCTCAGTTTATTTAGATGACAGCTTTAATGTTTAAGTAGTTTCCAAATCCATTTCTGAAAGAGAACAGTAGGTTTTTAAGAATGTCAGGTCTCTTCTTTATCTTTAGCTATTGTGTAAGTTCCATCCTTCTTCATGTTTATTAACAATTGAATGATAACCTTCATCATCTATCTAAAGTTAAGGATGATTGATTGTGTAACAGTTACTTTCAGTGGCAACATTTCAATTCTGAAGAAATGAAAAGGGTCAAGAATGGGGTTGCTTCAGAGTCCTATAAAACTTAACATCTGGATTACTGTTTGAAAGTGACTATACCATACAATACTTAGGCTATAACAAGAAACTGTGACACAATATCCTTTAGCCAACATTCTGAGTTATTTATACTTTGAATAATGTGCCTTCTCTTGCTTTTACTGTTATTTGGAGAATAGTGCTATAGTGCTTATTTTCCAGAAACATATATGGTGAAAAATAAGGTTGCTAATGAGAAGAAAATAACCAAACAACATTAAACCCAAATTCCTTAGCAGAGAACTGCTGACAATAACGCCTGCCTGAGTTGAATGTTGGATGAACTTCAGGGTTATTGGCCTGTGGTGAAACTGAAAAATCAGAACCACTCATATATTCTTACTGTACTTTTTCACTTCTTTGGTTAAAAAGATACCATGAATGTCCCTAAAATTCATCTCAATTAAAAATTAGCTACCCAGAAGAAGTTTGCAAAAGTTGTAGAGAATCCAGCATAGATACATTCTTAGTTAATGGAATGGTGGGTAGCTAACAAGACAGATCATCAAAGTACTTGCCAGCAAGCCTGGTGGTCAGAGGTAAATCCTCTGAATGCACGTGGCAGAACTAACTCAAACACATTGTCCTCTGAATATTACACACACACACACACATACATACACACACACACAGTAATAAACTAAAGAAATACACCAAAGGAAAATGGGGAGAGAAATAGAAAATACAAAAGTAGAACATTCAAAATATATTTTAAAATTCTAGTAAGAAAGGAATTCAAGAAATAAAAAATATATAGAATGTTTGAAGTACAATAAGAATCCACCAGCAGATAAATAACTGTGGTACCTAGGTTAACCACTTATATTATGAATCACAAGAGATAGGAGAAATGTTTTATCAGTCACATATTATTCTTATAAGATAAATACAAACCTAACAGCAACATTACCAACTTAGTAAAAATTATTTTTAAGTGGCATGAAATAAAAAAAGTGAATTTATTCTTTAGCAAACACTGCACTGGAGTAACATTTCCCTCTCTGGTGGCAGTGGGAAACTGGCAGAATGGAGCCTAAAAATGAGGCAGATTAAATTCTTATGCAATAGCCAATTTTATTCATAACACCAGACAGTTTGTACTTTGAGGGTTAAGAAGAGCCTCATGGGTAAACTCGTGAGGCTGAGTTATTCATAACCACAAGGACAAGCTACATGTGACTAAAACATTTTTCCATAGAGGCATATAAGCAAATAATAATAGCCAGTTGCAATAAATAATCTAGAAAAATTCACTCCTGTCACCTATTCCGAGAAGGAGCAGGAAACCACATTCCAAGAACAAGTTCATTTTGAAGGAGCTGAGATCACAAGACTTTGTCATGTGTTCTTGGTGTTTTCTCACAAGGACTCTGAATTCACTTCCTGTAACTCCGTTCTTGGGCCATTTTTTAAGATAGTAGAAAAGGCTTGAAGACAGAAGTGTGGCACAGGAGCATGAAATTGTGACAGGGAAACATTGAATAGTGAAGGCCACCACACAAAGATACTGGGTAGGCTACAAGGGCATGCAAATACAGAATTTGCAAATTTAATACAATTAAAATGCCAATATTACATAAGTTAGCTACATATTCAATAACGTTTCAAATGTCAAAGGAGTTCCTCAATGAATCAGAAAATAAAATACTTCCAAAATTCACATAGAAACAAAACAAAAGACTACATTGGAGCTATGACAGCGCATAACTCCAAATTATGCTACAAAGCTACAATGACAAAAATATATGGGCACAGATATATGTAACCTCTCCCCTAACCTGAAGCTGTCTTTACCAGACCTCGACTTTGCTGCCACTAAGGAGATTACCTAGGGTGGAGCCTGCCTCTCTAGATCACTCTATTTTAGCCACTGTCGCTGCTACCTCCTGGGAAGTCGGCCTATCTCTTCTGGAGACTACAAGTGGTCACCTGCAGCTGGGCTCCAAGGATGAATTGAGGGGAATGAGCCTCCCCTTTCCTTTATAAAGCACGTCCGCCATTAAATATTTGAACCTTTAGCAGACTAGTTGTCTTGGTTCCATTATTTCTCTACCCACCTAGGTTCCCTCTTCTTTTTCAGCTCCAGGCTGTCTCCCAGGCTCGAACCCGGACATGAGAGCCGCAGGCCGGCCCCAACAGATATATAGGACAATGTAAGAGAAAAAGGGTCAAGAATTAACCCATAATCTATAAGTACCTAAAAAAAATTTAATGGTATCAAAAATACACTGGAAAAATGGCAGCCCCATTGATATTAATATTTTATTTTTATTAATAAAATGTTTATATTATAAATAATAAGATAGCATAATATATAAATATTAATTAATACTAATTGTTTCTTGCATACCTGGGTATCCAGAATGCACACAAAACAATTCAAAGTAGAATACAACCTCTTTATAACACTTGAAACAGTGAAATTCCCAGGCAATTTAGGACATAACTATAGACACGGCTTTCATAAAACAACTCAAAATGTACAGAAAATAATCTCAAGAAATGTTAAATGTGAATGTGTGGAATTTAAAACATCAGCAAGGCAATGGACTATTAGCAACACGAAGACACCCACAGAAAAGGCTGAAGCCCTTTGCCAGCTAGACATCAGGCAGAGGCTTACACTTCAACATATCTAAGATTCTACAAAAACTAAGAACAAACGAACAAGCAACCAACAACAACAATAACAAAAAACCTGAAAATGTAGTTCTTCAGAGAAGAAATACAGATGACCATTAAATAAACTTTAGTAGTCAATATCATTGGTCATAAGAGAAATGCTAATTAAAACTGCTTTGCATTTCTGGGCCCCTAGACTCAGATAACTGACATCGACACCAAAGATGGCGAGATGTGAGGAAAGAGGAATCCTTAACATTGCTGGTGCGATTATGACCTGGGATGACACCATGCAAATCATATGGTAGTCTGTACATCTGTTGTATACCAGAGGAAATGAGTCTACACATAACAAAGATCTTTACAAATCCATTGAAATCATATGGTATTCTCTACATCTCCTGATTAATACCAGAAGAAATATGAGGCACACATCTCAGAGATCATTACAAATCTTTTTCTCTCTCTTTTTTTTCTGTGTTATTCACAATAGCTAGGAAATGGAACTGGACTAGACACTGATGCATAAATAAAGAAAACATGGTGGATACACACAACAGAATTTCACTTAGTTTTCAGGAAAAGTAAAACCATGACATTTGCAAAGGAAACAAAACCAACAACAAAAACAAAAAAGGATAGAAACTAAAATTATTTCATGAGTTAAAACAAGCCAGATAAAGAAGAAAAATATTACATAGTTTCTCTCATAAGATCTCACATTGTAATTTCTATATATTGTATATGTATTTATATAAGTCACAGACATAGAAAGGGATCCATGAGAGAAGAAAATAAGATCGTAAGGGAGGATAAAGAAAAGAGAAACAGAATACATGTGCAATGTAGACATGATGGTGGCATTGTGGGGAGGAAGGGATGCGCAGGATGGAGCAAAGGCATGGAGGAGGGAGGAGAGAGGAGGGAGGAGGGGATGCATAGGGTCAGAAAGAATTCTGAAGGTGCTGCTAAACTGAAACCCACTACTTTGTTTGGTAATTATTTTTAAATAAATACTTTTAAAAACAGCCTTTAACCTCTACAAAGATTTCTACATATCCTCATTTGAACCACTAGCAAAATTCATTTTGGAAAATATGTTATACTCTAACCTTTAAAATACTTTCAATCACAATGACACATATTTTGCCTACTGCAGCATCAAAAGGTAAAGTGTATAATATTTATGAATATCTTCTCCAACTTACCAAGTATCATATCTTCAAGGAAACATACAGAATACATGTCTCCAAATTGAATACTATCAGAATAATGGCACAATTATACTGGCAAAACTATCAGTACTGAAATGTTTCCTAGGGAACTCAACAGACATCATGTTTTGATTATCAGTTTATTATCCAAGAATCCTGGGAATGTGAAGGTACCCTTAAAGTTATCTGTTTTTATTCTTTAACCTTTAAATGTTTTATTTTACTATTTATTATATTTATTTTATATTTATTATTATGAGTAAAACTTAAACAAAATGCTATTTTAATGTTTCTACATTAAAATTTTAATAAATAAGTAAACATAATAACATAAAATCATCTTAGATGTTTGCTTTAAAAAACTGATGCAATGGTGACTTTAGGCATTTTTAGAAATTCAGGTATGAATTATATATTTACATTTTTTCTCCACTCACCTCCTTTCAAACCCCCCATAACACCCCTTCTCCTAAAATATATGGTCTCTCCATCTTTATTATTGTTTTATGTGTGTTATTATATATAACACACACTATATACATATATACATGTATATGTATGTATATATATATGTATATACATATATATATATATATCATACACACATATATTCAAAACCAACCTTCTTAGTTTAGTGTTGATTATACATATATATGACTGACTGCCAGAATTATTACTGTCTGAAAGAACCTGCAAGGACAAAAATGGAGAAGAGACTAAGGGAAATGCTGTCCAGTGACTAGCCCAAATTAGGATCCATCTTAAGGGGAGACTCCATGGTGTGCTTACAGACAGAAGCAGAGCATGGCTGCCCTCCACGAGGCCCAATAAGCAGCTGAAAGAGTCACATGCAGATACACCCAACCAATGGACAGAAATTGGGGACCCTTGTGGTTGAATTGGGGAAATCCTGGAAGAAGCTGAGGAGGAAGGCACTCCCTTAGGAAGACCAGCAGTCTCAAGTAGCCTAAACCCCCAAGATCTCTCTAGCCACTATCCAGGCAGCATACACTAGCTGATATGAAGCCCCTGACACATCTACAGTGGAAGACTGTCTGGTCTGGCCTCAGCGAGAGAAGATACATCTAACCCTTAAGAAACTTGGGGTTCCAGTGAGTGAGGAGGTCTGGGGGGGCAGGCATAGGGATATCCTCTTGTAGACAAATGTAGGAGGAATGGGATGAAAAAGAGTCAGAAAGCAGGAGAAGGATAACAACTGTTAAAAATATTAAATAATAATAATATTCACTTATATGCAAAATAATCAATCTTCAAAATAAATAAATGTAATAAAAATACAATGGTCACTAGAATATCTTAGTTGGCAAAAGCTCTTGTCATCAAACTTGCTGAAGACTTAAATTGAAACACTGGGATTTACATAGTAGAAGGAAAGAACCAAGTCCCAAAAAATGTCCTGTGACTGCAACACTGACATTGTGATAAAACACACACACACACACATCACAACACACATTCACATGCATGTACACACATGTCAGAAGACAGAGACAGATCATCAGCACACATAAATATCTGTATTTACATAAATAATAAAATTTATGCTCAACTATATCTTGCTAATTTGTGAAAGACAATACTACTTGAATTAATGAGAATGAGAAATCAACTGAGGTGAGCCAATCTCTGGATATCAAAGATAAACATTGCTTTTCCCATTACTCTCTAGAAGTCTTTGCTTATGTGTTGCCTGGTGTTCTTCCTGTTGTATTTATACCTACTATGCAATACCCCTAGTAAATAGCCATTTGTTCCTCACTAAAAGGTTGTTGATGATGTTTGAAAGATAGTAAATGAATTTTGCTGCCACTTGCCAACCTGATAACTAATTATAAACTGTATTTGCATGTGTGTCTGATGCATCCCTGATCTTAGTATCAGTCTAAAAATGATAGCTAATATTTTCATGAATTTTGCAAATTTCCAGAAACCAACATCAGCAGCAGATTCTGTTGTAGTTGCAACATACAAGCAAAAAGGGACAAAGTAAATGACTTTCACCTAAAGAAGCTCTTAAGGCACAATTCTGTATTGGATGGGCCTGCCTTGTACAGCTATCCTTGCTGCTGCTGCAGCCTAGAAGGTGCTGTGTTGTTTCTATTGGCAGCTGAGTTTCTTAACT
Organism: Mus musculus; assembly: GCF_000001635.26. Classification (NCBI taxonomy): domain Eukaryota; kingdom Metazoa; phylum Chordata; class Mammalia; order Rodentia; family Muridae; genus Mus; species Mus musculus. The sequence continues at coordinate 80,500,000 of NC_000079.6, forward strand.
CTTCACTCTTTTGTCATAGCCCCCAAACAACCAAGAAGATACTGTGCTCTCTGGCAATAGCTGTTTCATGTAAAAGATTTTCTTGAGTCATGTACAGAAAACATCACTTTGATTTTATTCTCCAGATATAAAGCATTTTTGATTGAGTGCATAAAGAACAAGAATTTAATATCATCTCTTTTAGAATTCTTTTTACTTTTTTACATAAGGGCTATGTTTACATCATTTCCCTTCCACCTCTTTTCTCTCCAATTCTTCCAAAACTACCTTTCAAATACTTGAATTATGATCATTATTCATATACTTCTTTAATTATTGTCATTTAAATATATTATATAAACTGAATATATCTCAGTAAAACTACAGGCATTTCACGTGGCCAATTGGAATCAGAGAGTGAGGTCATTGCTGGTGAAAACAAATTCTCCCTCTTTCAGTGGCCAGAGATTGTAGCGATTTATCTAGGAGTTGCCCCATTCAAGCTAATCAGTCATATCAACTAATGTCATTATGCAGGTCTTGTTTATACAATCATAAACATCATTGAGATATCATGGATTGAGCCTCGATATCCTTCCAGGCCTCTGGGTCCCCAGTACTCAAATCTCACCCCTTCTTCTGTGATTTTTTTTCCAAGCTTAGGGGAAGGGGCTGCATTCTAGATATATTAATTGAAGTTAGACACCCTGAAGCCATTTATTCTTTACATTTTACACAGCTGTGGATCTCTCCAACAATCTCCAAATTCTCCAACAACAGACTAATTTGATAAAGAGCAAGAGCTATACCGTTTTGTAGACATAATAATAAATACTCGAGATGTAGTTAGAAATTATAGTGGTTTCAGAAAATGACAGTAGGAGGTTAGTTGCTCTTTAGGGTCTATGATGGACATCCCAGCCATAAGTACTCACCTAGATATATAGTACCAAGAGTAAATTTGCTTCTACTGAGCAAAGCTTAAGTCCAAATAGATAGCTGCTGGATGCTTCCAAGATAAAAGTGCCACTACTGCACCTTGAGGATATCTTGCCAGGTTGTTCCTGACTGTGTTCATGGGCTTTAAAAATGTGTAGGACCAGCCAGGCAGTGGTGGCAGACACCTTTAATCTCAGCACTTGGGAGGTAGAGGCAGGCAGATTTCTGAGTTCAAAGCCAGCCTGGTCTAAGAGTAAGTTCCAGGACATCCAGGACTACACAGAGAAACCCTGTCATGAAAAAAAACAAAAAACAAAAACAAAAAACAAAAAAAAACAAAAAAATGCGTAGGACCATTAATCAATAGTTTAATCTCCTTGTCCCTTGGCAACTCTCATAGTACCTCCCCATACTATGAGAGCTAGACACGGATAAGGCTTCCAGGTCAGTTCCATATCAATTCCTGAGTGTAATATCTTCAGCAGTAGAAATGTACCTTCAAATTATGAAAATCAAACAAGGCTAAGGACAATAACCTCTATTATTTGGGGTATCAGTTGGAACAATTGACCAACAAATACAGGAAAGTTTCCCATTCCTGCCAACAGATTCGTATTACAAATCTGTGGTTCTTGTAGGGAGCTTTGTCAAACATAGTGTTATTTATATCTTTTTCCTCCCTCCATCTGTACTATCTTCTCTGATAATGTTTATTTCTATACATGGCTCAGAGTCAGAGAAAACAGCTGTAAACAGTAGGAGGGGAATAATTCTTGTTAGAATTGTCTGTTACAGTTACTAATAGATAAAGCATGAAGACTTTAAACATATTAATAATTGTAAAGTAAATTACAATTTACTTTACAATTGAGTATCATCCCCAACATTTTCCTGTCTTTGAGTAGATGTTAGTTTATCTTCGATTAAACTTTTTCTTTGTTTGCTTTTCACCTGGAGCTTGTGGTGAACACATGATTTTCTTCCACAAACAACTTTGTAAGAGTTCAATAGACATAAATGTTAGACCTATGACTTTCTCACAACAAAATTCACATATTTCTGCTTACAGTCTAATGATTTCTACCCCTTTTTTACCTTAGGAAAAAGTGACAAATATTAACCAAAGATCAACTGCCTTTTAAAGTACACAAAATGCACATTTCTTTATAAACTTAGTGAGCACTTTAAATATGCATGCTTTGTGCACTACTTCTAAAATATATTATGCAAAAAACATATGAAAATTTACCATATCACCTTCTTTTCTGCCAAATTATGTTAAATATTTTACTTTTTATTATTGTTTAGTTCCTTTTTTATTATTTACTACATTGCTGTTTAGTAGGTATCTAACTGAACATTCTACTTGTTTAGAAAAAAGATCTTATAACTTAATTAACAAAATTAGGGCTAATCATGTGAATTATGTAATCCTTAGTTGGGCTTTAAAAATATTGACATCATTTTTTGTTCAAATTACAAATACAATTCTATACTTCATAAATAATTGAAATAATATGACAATGTTGTCATTAATACATTTCTTTAAATTTCATATAAACATCACCTTTCATGGAAAAAAAACTATAGACTATTCCCTTAAGGCTAAAATAGAAAATTACACAAATCTTTTGCAATAAGGGCTTACCTACAAAATCAGGGACGTGATCAATGACAATAGCAATAACATATATTGTTTTGGGGGTGCACTGACTCTCATGACCAACAACTCCATGGGAGATTTTCAATGCCTGATCCTTAGGATTTTGTGAGAACATTATCACACCAAGTATGTATATTTGTGTTCTCTGTATATATGTGAGTGAGTGTGTGTGTGTGTGTGTGTGTGTGTGTGTGTGTATGCATGTGTGTGTATACACATATACTATAAGTAAATTTTAAATGAATCATAAAATAACGTTGCTCTAATGCAATGATTGCTATTAGCAATTATTGCTAAAATATCGACATTGCTATTTACTCCTTCCTTCTTTCAGTTCTTTGGTACTATCATCCCTTCCCTTTCAGTTAAATTCCTTCAGTATAGCTGCATAGTATTGCATCAGGTATAAATACTGCATTTTCCTTAGTCATTCATCAGTTGCAGGACTTTTAGGTTCTTTTACTTTCCCAGCTATTATTGTGAATAGAGCATGCAAATGAGCATAGTTGAGCAAGACTGTGGCCTGCGATGTTGAGTTCTTTGCTCATATGTCAATGGGTGCTAAAGTTGGGTAATCATGTAGAAATTTATTTTTAGCTTTGTGAGGATTCATCACACTGACTTTCAGAATAGTTGCACCAGTCTGTCATCTCACTAACAGTTGATGAAAGATCCTATTTCTTCATATCCTCACTAGTATTTATTGTAGGTTGTCTTGATGGCTTTAACAATTATGAAAGGTGAGATGAATTGCAAACTTGTTTTTGATTTGTAGTTTTCTAAATGTTAAACATTTTTAATGCTTTTAAAGATATTTCTTAGTCTTTTCTTCTTCTTCTCCTCTTCCTCTTCTGTCTCCTCCCGTCTTCCCTCTAAGTGGCTGCTCTGATAACCCATTTCAAACGAAGTGTTTTTGGTTCTTACTCGTTGAGTCCTTTGTGTGTTCTGGTTATGAATGTTAGACATAGAGCTGCTTGGGCTTCTCTTCACACAGTTATTTTCTTTGGTGCACTTTTCTTTGAGTTTTATGAGGTCCTACCTGTCAATCGTTGGTTTTAATTCCTGAGCAAATGGATTTCTGTTCAGAAACTGTCTTAAATCTGCTCTTTGATCATTAGTGGTTAATGTTTGTACAAAGTTCTAGATGTGCATTACATTTCATGCTTCTATATGTGGGCATCCAATTTCCTGAGCACTATTTAATAAAGACGCTATTTTATCTCAAGTGTGAATTTTTGATATCTCTGTTGAATATCAGATGTCTATAGTTACACATATTTATTTTGGGGCTGTCTTTTCTGTTCCCTTTACCAACTACACACCAGTTTTGTGGCACTAACAAGCTGTGTTTCTCTTTCATCTCAATGACAACAACAATAAAAAATAATAATAATGTAATGTAATTATGGCTAAGTCAATACTTAGCTCATTTTAATTGAAAATATTAATTGTTACACTGCATAAATTTATAAATTAGTTTCACAGTCTATCAAATAATAAAACATTAATCTACACCAACTAGACAAAATATCTGCTTGAAATTAATAATTACAAGAGTTTGATTACCTTGTAATAAAAAATTACAGAACTGATTCTTTTGAAATCTTTCAAACTTACTGATTAATTTTCATAAAAATACAAAAAAGCCATCCGAAACTATACAAAATAAAATCCAAAATGTGTTCTAGGAATTAATGTTGAAATAATGTGAGCACAAATGAAAACAATATTTGGTTTAATGAAAGAATAATACATTCATCCTTGAATAATTAATATAGGTATAGTTTCTTTTTTAAATTTTTACTAGATATTTTCTTAATTTACATTTCAAATGTTATCCCCAAACACCTCTATACTCTCCCCGCACCCTTCTCCCAAACCCACCCACTCCTGCTTCCTGACCCTGGCATTCCCCTGTACTGGGCATATGATCTTCGCAATACCAAGGGCCTCTCCTCCCATTGATGGCTGTCTCAGCCATCCTCTGCTACATATGCAGCTAGAGACACAGCTCTGCGGGGGGGGGGGGGTGGTACTGGTTAGTTCATATTGTAGTTCTTCCTATAGAGTTGCAGACTTCTTTAGCGCCTTGGGCACTTTTTCTAGCTCTTTCACTAGGGTCCCTGTGCTCCATCCAATAGATGACTGTGAGCATCCACTTCTGTATTTGCCAGGCATTGGCATATACAGGCATCCACTTCTGTATTTGCCAGGCATGGCATAGCATAGATATGTCAGGGTCCTGTCACCAAAATCTTGCTGGCATATGCAATAGTATCTGGGTTTGGTGGTTGTATATAAGATGGATCCTGAGGTGGGGCAGTCTCTGGAGGGTCTTTCCTTCCCTCTCAGCACCAAACTTTATCAGTGTAACTCCTTATATGGGTATTTTGTTCCCCATTCTAAGAAGGAGCGAAGTATCTACACTTTGGTCTTCCTTCTTCTTGAGTTTCATGTGTTTTACAAATTATATCTTGGATATTCTAAGCTTCTTGGCTAATATATGCTTATCAGTGAGTGCATGTCATGTGTGTTCTTTTGTGATTGAGTTACCTCACTCAGGATGATATCCTCCAGATGGATTTATTTGCCTAAGAATTTCATGAACTCATTGTTTTTAATTGCTGAGCAGTACTCCATTGTGTAAATGTACCACATTTTCTGTATCCATTCCTCTGTTGAGGGACATCTGGGTTCTTTCCAGCTTGTGGCTATTATAAATAAGGCTGCTATGAACATAGTGGAGCATATGTCCTTATTACAAATTAGAACATCTTCTGGGTATATGCCCAGGAGAGGTATTGGTAGAACTTCCGGTAGTACTATGACTAATTTTCTGAGGAATCACCAGACTGATTTCCAGAGTGGTTGTACAAGCTTGCAATTTCACCAACAATGGAGGAGTGTTCCTCTTTCTCCACATCCTTGCCAGCATCTGCTGTCATCTGAATTTTTTATCTTAGCCATTCTGACTGGTGTAAGGTGAACTCTCAGGGTTGTTTTGATTTGCATTTCCCTGATAATTAAGGATGTTGAACATGTTTTCAGGTGCTTCTCAGCCATTTGGTATTTCTCAGTAGAAAATTCTTTGTTTATCACTGTACCCCATTTTTAAATAGGGTCATTTGATTTTCTGGAGTCCACTTTCTTGAGCATTTTGTATATATTGGATATTAATCCCCTATAGGATTTAGGATAGGTAAAGATCCTTTCCCAATCTGTTGGTTGCCTTTCTGTCTTCTTGACAGTGTCTTTTGCCATATAAAAGCTTTGCAATTTTATGAGGTCCCATTTGACAATTCTCGATCTTACAGCACAAGCCATTGCTGTTCTGTTCAGGAATTTCTTCTCCTGTGACCATATCTGTGAGGCTTTTCCCCATTTTCTCCTGTATAAGTTTTAGTTTCTCTAGTTTTATGTGGAGTTCCTTGATCCACTTAGACTTGAGCTTTGTACAAGGAGTTAAGAATGGATCAATTCGGATTCTTCTACATGATAACCACCAGTTGTACCAGAACCATTTGTTGAAAATGCTGTCTTTTTTCCACTGGATGGTTTTAGCTCCCTTTTCAAAGATCAAGGGACCGTAGGTGTGTGGGTTCGTTTCTGGGTCTTCAATTCTATTACATTTATCTACCTCTCTGTCACTATACCAGTACCATGCAGTTTTTATCACAATTGCTCGGTTGTACAGCTTGAAGTCAGGCATCATGATTTCGCCAGAGGTTCTTTTATTGTTGAGAATAGTTTTTCTTATCCTAGGTTTGTTGTTATTCCAGCTGAGTTTGCAAATTGCCCTTTCTAACTTGGTGAAGAATTGAGTTGGAATTTTGATGGGTTTACACTGAATCTGTATATTGCTTTTTGCAAGACAGCCATTTTTACTATATTAATTCTGCCAATCCATGAGCAGATCTTTCCATCTTCTGAGATCTTCCTTGAAGTCTTTCTTCAGAGACTTGAAGTTCTTGTCATACACATCTTTCTCTTCCTTAGTTAGAGTCACACTATTTTATATTATTTGTGACTATTGAGAAGGGTGTTGTTTCCCTAATTTCTTACTCAGCCTGTTTATCCTTTGTGTAGAGAAAGGCCACTGATTTGTTTGAGTTAATTTTATATCCACCTACTTCACTGAAGTTGTTTATCAGGATTAGGAGTTCTCTGGTAGAATTTTTAGGGCCACTTATATATACTATCATATCATCTACAAATAGTGGTATCTTGACTTCTTCCTTTCCAATTTGTATCCCCTTGATCTGCTTCTGTTGTCTAATTGCTCTGGGTGGGAGCTTAAGTACTATATTGAATAGGTAGGGAGAAAGTGAGCAGCCTTATCTAGTCCCTGATTTTAGTAGGATTGCTTCAAGTTGCTCTCCATTTAGTTTGATGTTGGCTACTGGTTTGCTGTATATTTCGTTTATTATGTTTGGGTTTGAACCTTGAATTCCTGATCTTTCCAAGACTTTTATCATGAATGGGTGTTGGATTCTGTCAAGTGCTTTCTCAGCATCTATTGAGATGATCATTTGGTTTTTGTCTTTGAGTTTGTTTATATAGTGGATTACATTGATGGATTTTCTATTATTAAACCATCCTTGAATCCCAGGGATGAAGCCTACTTGATCATGATGGATGATCGTTTTGATTTGTTCTTGGGATCAGTTTGCAAGAATTGTATTTAGAATTTTTTCATTAATATTCTTAAGGGAAATTGGTCTGAATTTCTCTATCTTTTTTGGGTCTTTGAGTGTTTTAGTTATCACAGTAATTGTGGCTTCCTAGAATGAATTGGGTAGAGTTCCTTCTGTTTCTATTTCTTGGATTAGTTTGAGGAGAATTGGAATTAGGTCTTCTTTGAAGGTCTGATAGAACTCTGCACTAACCCCATCTGGTCTTGGGCTTTTTTTGTTTGTTTGTTTTTTTGTTTTTTGTTTTTGTTGATGTTGTTTTTGTTGTTGTTGTTGTTGTTGTTGTTGTTGTTGGGAGACTATTAATTACTGCTTCCATTTCTTCAGGGGATCTTTGACTTCTTAGATCGGTAATTTGATCCTCATTTAACTTTGGTACCTGGTATCTGTTTAGAAAATTGTCCACTTCATCCAGATTTTCCTATTGTATTGAGTATAGCCTTTGTAGTAGCATCTAATGATGCTTTGGATTTCCTCAGGCTCTTTTGTTGTGTCTACCTTTTCATTTCTGATTTTATTAATTATAATACTGTCCCTGTGCCATATAGTCAGTCTGGCTAAGGGTTTATCTATCTTGTTGATTTTCTCAAAGAACCAGCTCCTGATTTGGTTGATTCTTTGTATAATACTTTTTGTTTCCACTTGGTTGATTTCAGCCCTGAGTTTGATTATTTCCTGCCGTCTACTCCTTTGGAGTGAATTTGTTTCCACTTGTTCTAGAGCTTTTATGTGTACTGTCAAGCTGCTCCTGTGTGCTCTCTCTAGTTTCTTTTTGGAGGCACTCAGTACTATGCATTTTCCTCTTAGGACTGATTTCATTGTGACCCATAAGTTTGGGTATGTTGTAGCTTCATTTTCATTAAACTCTAAAAAGTATTTAATTTCTTTCTTTATTTCTTCTTTGACCAAGGTATCATTGAGTAGAGTTTTGTTCAGTTTCCACGTGAAATTTGGCTTTCTATTATTTATGCTGTTATTGAAGATCATCCTTAGTCTGTGGTGATCTGATAGGATGCATGGGATAATTTTAATATTTTTTTTGTATCTGTGGAGGCCTGTTTTGTGACCGATTATATGGTCAGTTTTGGAGAAGGCACCATGAGGTGCTGAGACGAAGGTATATCCTTTTGTTTTAGCCTAAAATGTTCTGTAAATATCTGTTAAATCCATTTGTTTAATAACTTCTGTTAGTTTCACTGGGTCTTTGTTTAGTTTCTGTTTCCAGGGTCTGTCTATTGATGAGAGTTATGTTAAAGTCTCCTACTATTGTTGTGTGTGGTGCAATGTGTGACTTTAGCTTTACTAAAGTTTCTTTAATGAATGTGGCTGCCCTTGCATTTGGAGCATAGATATTCAGAATTGAGAGTTCCTCTTGGAAGATTTTACCTTTGATGAGTATGAAGTGGCCTTCCTTGTCTTTTTTGATAACTTTGGGTTGGAAGTTGATTTTATTCTATATTAGAATGGCTACTCCAGCTTGTTTCTTTGGACCATTTCCTTGGAAAATTGTTTCCTAGCCTTTTATTCTGAGGTTGTGTCTATCTTTGTCTCTGAGGTAGGTTTCTGTATGCAGCAAAATGTTGGGTCCTGTTTATGTAGCCAGTCTGTTAGTTTATGTCTTTTATTGGGGGGTTGTATTCATTGATATTAAGAGATATTAAGGGAAAGTAATTGTTACTTCCTGTTATTTTTGTTGTTAGAATTGGGATTCTGATCTTGTGGATATCTTCTTTTAGGTTTGCTGAAGGATTACTTTTTTGCTTTTTCTAGGTTGTCATTTCCCTCCTTGTGTTGGAGTTTTCTCTTTATTATCCTTTGAAGGGTTGGATTCTTGGAAAGATATTGTGTGAGTTTGGTTTTGTCATAGAATATTTTGGTTTCTCCATCTATGGTAATTGAGAGTTTTGCTGAATATAGTAGCCTGGGCTGGCATTTGTGTTCTTTCATAGTCTCTGGTGAGAAGTCTGGTGTAATTCTGATAGGCCTGTCTTTATATGTTACTTGACCTTTTTCTCTTTCTGCTTTTAATATTCTTTCCTTATTTAGTGCATTTGTTGTTCAGATTATTATGTGTCAGGAGGAATTTTTTTTTCTGGCCCAGTCTATTTGGAGTTCTGTAGGCTTCTTGTATGTTCATGGGCATCTCTTTCTTTAGGTCAGGGAAGTTTTCTTCTATAATTTTGTTGAAGATATTTACTGGCCCTTTAAGTTGAAACTCTTCATTCTCATCTATACCTATTATCCTTAGGTTTGGCTTCTGATTGTGTCCTGGATTTCTTGGATGTTTTGTCTTAGGATCTTTTTGCATTTTGCATTTTCTCTGATTGTTGTGCCCATGTTCTCTATGGAATCTTCTGCACCTGAGAGTCTCTCTTTCATCTCTTGTATTCTGTTGCTGATGCTCTCATCTATGGTTCCTGATATCTTTCTTAGGATTTCTATCTCCAGAGTTGCCTCCCTTTTTGTTTTTGTTTTTGGTTTTGGTTTTTCGAGACAGGGTTTCTCTGTATACCCTGCTGGCTGTCCTAGAACACACTTTGTAGACCAGGCTGGCCTTGAACTCAGAAATCTACCTGCCTCTGCCTCCTGAGTGCTGGGATTAAAGGCGTGCTTCATCCCTGCCCGGCCCTTTTTGATTTCTTTATTGTTTCTACTTCTGTTTTTAGTTCCTGGATGGTTTTGTTCAATTCTTTAACGTGTTTGGTAGTGTTTTCCTGTAACTCTTTAAGGTATTTTTGTGTTTCCTCTTTAAGGGCTTCTAGCTGTTTACCTGTGTTTTCCTGTATTTCTTTAAGGGAGATATTTATTTCCTTCTGAAAGTCCTCCATCATCATCATGAGAAGTGACTTTAGATCCGTATCTGGCTTTTCTGGTGTGATGGTGTATCCAGGACTTGCTATGGTGGGAGAATTTGGTTCTGATGATGCCAAGTAACATTGTTTTCTGTTGCTTCTGTTCTTATGCTTGCCTCCTGCCTTCTGATTATCTCATGTGCTTGCTGCCCTCAATATATCTTATATATTCCTTCCTGTAATCCCAGATGATTCAGGACTTCTCAGATCCAGCTTTCTTTGTGATCCTGTGATTCTGGGATCCTGTGAACCTGAGATTCTGGGTGTGACAGAGTTCTTGGCAGTCAAGCTTCCTCTGAGACCCTGAGATCCTGGTGTGACCAAGCTCCTGTTATTCTGGGATCCTGGAATCCTAAGATCCTGGGTGTGTTGCAGCACCTGGAAGTGGTGTCTCCTCTGTGGACAGTCGGGCTGTCTGTTGTATTCAAAACCAAGGTATACCAGCACCGATCAGAAGGAACCCAAGCTGCTAGTCAGGCAGGGATACCATGTCCTTGCTCCTGCTGTCACAGGCCCATCACAATTGGTTTGGAACAGATGTTGTGTTCCACTCACCAGTGATCCTAAGAATCAGGGGAGAGTCCTCTGGGGACCGTGGGGCTGTCTGTAACGTTCAAACTCAAGGTGTCCTGCAGCTGGCGCTGATGGAAGGGTTAAACTATTCTTGCAAGTGTAAAGTTTCCTGTTTTGTGTTTGATAATTAGATACCTATCCCATTATTGTGAAAATTTTAGGAAGAAGTGATGCTTAGTCAGAGAATATCTTCATTCTGACTATTCTCAAATTTCAAGTAACCATATTTCTATAAATTTCTTTCAACTCTTCTTGTTTAATTTATCAGTTTCTATCTCTTTGCTAATATCATACTGTCTTGTTATAAAGTTGTTTTATAATAGGATCTATTTGTGTTGCATAGTCTAGTTTCAAACTTAAACTTTTCCTTAATCAGTTTTTGGAGTAGTCAGTATTACAGATATTACTTGGATGTTTATTATAGCACTATATGTCATAAAACCAAGTAATGTGATCCCTGCAAACCTATTCTTCTACCAGGTTGGCATAAGTAAATATGTGGTGTGTGTGTGTGTGTGTGTGTGTGTGTGTATGCTTGAGAAAAAAAACAGTAAAATGTCTTTATACAAGAATGAAAATTAAGATGTATCAGAGGGATGAATGGATAAATTAACCTTAGAATTCTTCATAATAATCTTATAAACATGATATATTAATTCGTGTATTCATTTATGTGAGTGTATCTTCCTGGGTTTATATAATTAGCCATAAAAGTGACCAATACCTTGGAGTTGGAGTTACATGCAGTTGTGAGCTTCCATGTGGATGGTAGAAAATCAAGACTTCTAAAACATCTTGCCAACCCTCAAAATTAAAAGTTTGAAGGCAAAATTTGGATGTAACGCTATTATTTCATGCATTTGTGATATTTAAGTTCTCAGATTTCATATACACTACAATGATAATTATAAAATATAATTCAAAATTCTTAATACCCCCTCCTATACACATAGATACTGATTTTTCTTTCCAGGGTGGGCTAGATAACCACTTATTCTAAGGAAAAAACTGATTAATGTAGTGAAGAAATCTAGAAAACAGTACCCGACTGTTGGTGATCATGCTTAACATCATGAGTAACAATGTATTCTGTCACAGGGTCCCTGCCCTGAGACAATGCAAAGGACATGTCACCCTGTGGTATATTTTCTAATGATGCATAGCCCAAACTAATCATGAGAAAAGGAAAAGTACATCAAAATACCTACATAAGAAAAACTAGCATACTCTTCAAAAGTATCAAGTTCATGCAAGACAGAAACAGACAGAATAATTGTCAGCTAAGAGAAGTAACTTCAGACCTGCCAGCACATACCAGTTTAATAAACCATGTTTCTCTTTGCTATGAAAAGCAAAGCATTCTCATCATAATTTAACTTTCTCTTTGCCTATATACTTTGTTAAACAATGAACATAAGAATACAAACCATTCATTATGAAACATAATTTTTCCCTTTTGTATTAAGTTATTAATATAAAATTCTGAGCAAAAAATCCATACTGAGTGCACATTTTGCTGTTTACAATCTATAATATGTAATCTGCAAATGTTTAATTACTGCTATTGCCAAGATCTCCTTAATTCTCCTTTTCACTAATGAAAGTCCCCTTGTTTTCCTTGAGGAATCTCTTTCTAACTTGTGGAGAGCCGGTACGTGCTGCGAGCAATTGCATGTGTGCCGCCAGTAATCTCTGAGGAGAGCCGGTATGTGCTGCGAGCAATCGCCATTATAAGATGGTGCGGGCCTCCACTGTGCCTAACTAGTAAACAAGCCTTGTACGCAGGTGCGAGAGTGAATTCACTCCTAGTCACTCCCATTCTCGGGGTGTAATAGTGGGGTGATGGGCAAGCAACGAATCGGGAGCTGTCACGCCATATCAGGTGCTGAAACGTCACACTGCGGGTTATAAAAGCAGCGCCATTTTCCTGGTTCGGAATCTTCCTGAGAAGCAAGCAATAAAGCTTTTGCCGCGGAAGATTCTGGTTTGTTGCGTCTTTCTTGCCGGTCGAGCGGGACGCAATACTAACTACCACTGGTTTATTTAGTTTTGAACAGAGACAGAGTCAGGAGTAGATATTCAGTTCACAACATCCCATATATCTGGGCCTGCCTAGTGATGGGTTTTAGGAAGAACAAATCTTTTTCTGTGGCCCAGTCAGAACTAATCCTATGGCAGTTTCTAAAGGACTGGAAAACAAAATTCTTGGAGTACTTACCTGTTAGCATTTACATAACCTTAATCCTGGAGCTAACTGGGTAATATATAGGTCTGAAGATTCATCACAACAAAAGCAGATCCAAAGGTTAAATTGAAGAAGGAAGAAAATTACTGGGCTGAGAAGACAGTTCTAAGCCACTTTATTAACTGTGCCTTAGGATCACCAGTCTTCCTGAAAACTGATCCCTAACTTCCCAGTTATAAGAAAAAGTAAACACTTTAATTCTATTTCTGAATTTTCTGAGAAGTTAGAACTAAATAATATGCAATTTATAACAGAAAAAGTCCCTTTACTCATCTCTGTAACATACAGGGTGACGTCATCCAGATGCACTCTGTGTCCTTTTTAGACAAGAGACGTAGGATTTATTGTCAACCAACTGACTTATTCCAAACCCATTCCACTTAAAGGTGAAGTATAAATCGACAATTCCATCCTTCTCTGGAGTCTCACACAACACAGAAGATATAACCAAGGAGCTCATAACTATAATGTGTGTTTGGGTAAAAAGGAATAAATCCAATATAGGTATAAAAGCAAAAGAAAAAAAAGCCAAACCATATATAACTATATTGCAACATTGAGTACCAAAGACAATATTGGAAAGCATAGAAAAATTAGCCCCCCAAACTTATACAACTCTAAGTCAAGAATCTCTGCAAGTGCATACAGGTATTAACAAAATTTATTTCTATTTTTAATTAAATGTTAAAAGTATAAAAATAACAGATTTTATAGAAACATGATATTAAGCACATACAACTATGCCCTGACATGTGTACCTCCAGCATTTCAGCTTAAGTTGTATGGATTGAGAAAAATGTGTACACCCAATCTGCCTTCATGTGCAATCTTTGAGTTCAGTTCCATTCAATTTCCTCAGTTAATCTGAAATGCCATATTAAGCATATAACTCATAATTCAAAGTTTAAAAAGACTTCATTCTTATATATTGAGTCATTTCCTGGCATAATTAAGAGAAAAGTATGTGCTATTGAGACTTCTCTCAATTGAGAATACACTGGTGGATTTCTGACTTTGAACACTGGGTCAAGTATGTTAAGATTAGAGTCATAGTCCGCAGGTGACAATTTTAAAATCAAGCCCATTGGATTTCTTTTCAAATAAATCAATTTAGCACTCCTTGCATTTCTTCCTCTTGACAAACTCCTTACCCTCTCTTGCCCCAATTTACCCAAATGATTCACAAATTAAGTTGCATAACTCCACGTGGAAGATTTACAAGAGTGTGGTATGAGGACTGGCAGATGTTTTCCAATTCGTTCTCTGAGAGAGAAGGGCATGCAGAAATGACACTGGTTTGAATGACATTTGGAGTAATGGCCTGCCATTCTGCTGGCACTTTTAGTGTTAAGCAAGTGATCTGCAAAGTAAAGTGGATTCCCAGTTAGAGTCAGCACCAGTGCACAGGTCGCCCGTAAAAATAGAAGATTCCATTATTCTTCAGGCTCCCTAGAGAGAGCAAGGTCTCCAGCATCATTACCAGGACTAAATCTGACTTTTCTACCTCTCCTAATTTCCTCCTAGTAATTATAGGTCAAGCACTCTTTTGTAAATTATAAAACCTTTGTTCTTATCAAAAATGAATAGCTGAGGAAAAATTATAAAAAGAGTAGAAGGAAAAAAAATTTCAATTAGAAAACCAAGCTAATTTGGTATGACCAAAGACTGTCAGGCATACTGACAGTGCTCTATTATACAGCCATTTGGGCTCTTTGAAATTAGTTATGTTAATGTCCTGTGAGTGAATGTAACACTTGGATGGGACAAGATTTCTGCAATTAATTTCTGCAGTCAGTGGAGAGACAAGCAAATTTATTTTCCCCCTCTCTGGGAATTGGTAGAGGAGGGTGTGAGGTACTGGAAGTGCATTTAGGAACAGAGAACAAGCTAAACACAAGCCCTAAATAAAGCAGAAACAATGGGAGCCAATGCCTCCTCATTCATTCAATTGACAATGTTTTGCAGCTTAAACCTGTTTTATTAATTATGTTTGACATTTCCTTAATTAGTTTCATTTAAACCAAATCAATCCCTACTGCTGTATGGCATCATTTATCATTTTGAAAAATTTGCATACTGAGTGCTGACTTTTCCTACTTAATTATACATTAAAAGTGTCAAGCGTGCTTGCTGCCTGGCATTATCTGCGGCAGAAAGGTTTGTGGCTGGACGGTGATGGTATTAATCATTAAGAGCCCCCAAGTGCTGCTGGGTAATATCTGGGGAGTAGAGTGGCTCTCATTTTAACGCTAGAGAGCAGAAGTGCTTTTGTAAAATGACCCAAAGCAAAAACAAAATAAATGACCTAAAACATTCGGTGTACTGTAGTGCCTTACTCCTTCAATAAAAATAGGCTTTGGTAAAAAGGTTTCCTATTAACTATTCATTTTCTGTAGATTTAAACACTGTGAATACACTAAATAGTAAATTTGGAGTTTCTGCTTGGACTTGAAAATGTGAAAGTTGATTTGAATATATAATAGTGACTAGTGAGCACACCTTCTGATATTTACCCTGCCAAATGTGTGACTTTCCAAACAAAAGCTTGAAGTGTGGCATATTATTAATACAGTGATGGATATTGCTCATTTCTTTTCTACTTACAACTTTCACTGAATAAGCAACAATTTTTCATTGAACAACATGGAGCAAGAGTGAACATAGAAGATGACTAACCAATCTAATACTACAGTAGAACTCCATTTGTATGCCCTTGGTTAAATTTAATCCAGTGAAATTTTCAGTGATAAAAACATGGAACTTTTGAGTGTTTCAGTGTGAGGCATGATTGTAAGCAATTGTAATGAAAGAGTTAACAGGAAGCTTGTTTCTAAATTGTATACCAACTATGCCTTTATTCATGTCAGAACCCAAACTTACTGCATTTAATATTCAAATTCATTTTCAAATGCTTGTCTATTAACATAATATATGCCATTTTGCAAGCCTGGTCAGAGAAATCTGTAACTAAATAATTTTCAAGTTTCCTTCATATCAGATGCATTATATGCAGTGTGAAATTATTTTCCCACCCCATCTCTTGGCGGAACAGCAGAAAAGCAATATACAATATAGCGGACATTACTGAAAGTACAGTTCATTCCTTAGGAGCTTTTACATATATATACATATATATGTGTGTATATACATATATATACACATATATATAATATATATATTTGTAAACTTTCTTTTAACTTGTGTAAAATTGTAAAGTTAGTATGAAGCTGCAGCACAGCATTATTTAAAGCTTAGAGATGAATGTATATGGCATAATTATATTTATGCAAATATAAATAACACATTTGTTTTCTGTTAAATGTGTGTTTTTAATAAAGCTATCATTAAATTGCTTTCTTCACATCAAACTAATTAAGTAATAAAAACATGAAACTAATTTAAATGTATTGTGTTAGAAAAGAACAAAATGGTCCATGCATATATAGACAATTCTGCTTAATTTTTAAAATAATGTTGAAGTCAATGATACAAGTTTACCATACCACGTATTTCCTAAACTTTTTATTAAACTTATTTACTTTTATTTTTGACATTTTAATGCATGTTTGCAATGAATTTTATCCCTTCTGACCCATATAACCATAATGTATTCCTGTTCTCCCGATAAAACCTCTCTCTGTTACCTTCTAAATCTCCAGTCTTTAGATTTCCACTTATATTCTTGCCTGCCCTTTCAGGCTATAGTTCTTCATTTCATTTAGTGATTTTTTTAAAATGTAAAGACTTTCCTTTATTGAGAAAGAATAAAATATCTGAAAAAGTATTGATGGTGGTATTAATAGAAAATTGTATAGTTAATAGTCACTAAGTCCTAACAGTGTAAATTAACAATGTTTTATTTTACTGTTTTAATCTCTGTTGATGTAATTACTCTGCTAAGCTTTAAAGTCTGAAGTAACCAGTTTAAGGTCACTGGTCCAGTAACTGGCAACACTCAGTGTCACAATACATCTCTTCTCCCTGTACCATGTCCACAGAGTTTTTATGTACCAACTATATTTACCATGTTCCTAAGGATCCAAAAACGTGTATGTAAAATTGTTCCTTTTTTTAAAGTTTTTTTTTGAGACAGGGTTTCTCTCTGTAGTCCTAGCTGTCCTGGAACTCACTCTGTAGACCAGACTGGCCTCAAACTCAGAAATACACCTGCCTCTGCCTCCCAAGTGCTAGGATTAAAGGCGTGTGCCACCACTGCCCGGCAATTGTTCCTTGATAGCATGCACCCTGATGCATGTGCACACCACATTTTGGGGGTTTCCTGAAAGTTGTTTTTTTAATGCTTTCTTGTTTATAAGTTGGTGTTTGTGAGTCAGTTTTATGTAGTGTTTGGAGAAAAGATTTTTCAGGGCATAGAAGGTGCTAAGTGGCTCATTCTTTTGCAATCAGATGTAAAGGGTTGGTTTAATTTGATCCTTCTGATGAGACTTAAGCTACCCTTTTCTGGTTTTATTCTCCACAGTTCACAAGGCCTAAAAGACAATGGACACCTGGGAAGAACTTGGAAAAGTCTAGTACTGAATCTACAAGAGAGGACACTGTTGAACAGCACAGCTGATCCCCTCCTCTTCATTATCTAGCAGTCTTCCTTATCCTCACAGTCTATCAGGAATCTGAGGAAATCCTTGTTTTTTTTTTATCGAATGCTTCTCTTTTGTTTCCATCTTCTGTGAGCAAGCCCAGAGTAGACTGAATGCTCACTGACCACTGAAGTTGCCTACTAGAAATGAAAATAGAATAATGGCAAACATTAATTTGTAATAAAAATTTAATCATAGTTAACACTAACATTTAAACCCAAAGAGAGTATCCAGACATGATTGCCATTCTCCACACATAATCATTTTAATATGAGTTGAAAACCTGATCGAGGCTCAAAGAGAAGATTTACTCAGAGCATTTTATTTATGACTTTAAGATTTCAAGGGACAAATTTATTAAAGTATATTCTTATCACTATAGTATATTACATATATATATGTATATATATATAAGTAAACTATTGCTGTAAAATAGAAATTAAAATAATTTACATGAAATAGCATATGTATGCATGAATCACATAAACAGAGTGATGTTATAACAACCCTATGTCCTTAGATCCTTCCCTATGATCATCTTCAAAGCATATGGCCTTTCAAGGATATGCATGAACTGTATGAGAATATTTGTGGGCATATTCTATAACTCAGAAACTCTCTGCTTGCTAAAAAAAAAATGAGCAGAACTCATTTACTTAGCTCTTACAGGATTTATTAACCTTTGTCTCCCTTTAGAAACTAGAAACTGTTCTAACACTGATCTTGTCATTAAAAGCCAATAGGAAGACACCATTTTTAAATTAAAGTCATTAGATAAGTTTTAAGAGTTAAGGAAAGATTAAGAAAAATTCAAATGAGAAAAATAATTTTGCTTTGGGTATAAAAGAGACCCCAAGAGGAATTCCTTAAGTTTGTTAGAAAGTACTCTTTTGTGATCAGAAAATCTCTATGAAATATCAACCCAGAGTATATTAAAGAATTTAACTCCTTCATACTTGGTGATGAAACAACTCTTCAATAATGATATGATTATCTTATTTTATACACACACACATACACACACACACACACACACACACACACACATGCACACACTAACACACAGTAGGAAAACATATTTAACAGTGCTCCTTTTATGGGCACGTTACCCTGCACATTCTTTGACTTCTCGCTGAAATAAATGGCTAAATGGTGGCCCTGAACACAGAGCAGCAGTAGAAGTCATGAGCCTTGAAAATGTGGACATAATTCTAGCCGTTGCTTAAAGGCCATCTTAAATGAAGACTTTGACTTAATAATATTGGACACCAATTAGAATATCATTTCCATTATTAGCATCACAGCAAACTTTCCACCTTAGTTTCTGACATGCACATCACTCCTGCCAGATGTCAAATACTAGCAGGTATCTAATGAAAACAATTTCCATATGATACATCAGGATGCCAGACAACCCTGGTTTTGTTTTTAAAGATTTATTTATTTATTAAGCACACAGCGCTCTGCCTGTATTTATACCTTTAAGCCAGGAGAGGGCACTAGTCCTCATTAAAGATGGTTGTGAGCCACCATGTGGTTTCTGGGAATTGAACTCATGACCCCTAGAAGAGCAGATAGGGCTCTTAACTTCTGAGCCATCTCTCCAGCCCACACTCAGCTTTTTCTAGGGCTATTTTGGATCAAAACATAGCCTTTATGGTTGTTTATTGAACATGCTACTGTGTGAATAGTTACCCTAGCCTTATTTTGTACATTAAAATTAAATAACTATGTTATAGAATCACCAAACAAAAGTATAGAAATTTCTTTACAAATTCTTATGTACATTTTAAATATATAGCCGAATGTATTTATATATACATACATATTGTATGTGATGTGATGTATTATATGTGCACAAATAATATTGAGGAAAAGTCACAAGTTGTAATTTATTATATGTTTTATAAAGAACTTAATGAAGGAAATCAAAGACCTTCACCTCAATGGCCAGTGTTTAAGGAGCTCAAGATTCTAATTACTCAGATTTTATCACCGCTATTATATATGTGCCAAATTATCACTTTTACACTCTATAAATATGTATAATTATTATAAACAAGTAAAAGCTTAAAATTAAAAGAAAATATGAGGCATAACATCAGTGCTAAGATTTAAATTAGGAATTCAAATGTGTGTATAGAATTTCAGTTATTTTAATACTGAAATTTCACTGTACATAGGCACCTCTGGTAAATCAGAGCCGATAAAGAAAAATCAGATGGAGCCAAACATGATAACTCTCCTATTTTCAGCAAGACTGTACATTAGATTGATGCTCTAGATTTATTCAATGAAAAAGATACAGTGAAAACTGTCAAGACATATTGTACTGAAAGGGTGCCTTGGGCAGTCAACTGCATCACTAAGGAGAGAGAACCCCAGAGAAAGCACACCAGCTTTACCAGTGCCAACCCTCCGTTGGGCCTGAGCCAGACAATGTTACAAGAGTTCCTGGGAACACGTCAGCCCTGCAGAGGAGGAGCCAAATGTCTATTTGATGGTGCAACAGGATAGTGCTGGGAAGGAGCAGGACACGGAAAGACTGAGAGCAGGAGAACACTGCTACTGCACAGTGACTCACCAGCACAGGCTTCGGCAGTGGATACACAGTGAACCCAAAGAACAGGCATTCTCTCAATCATTTTGCTAAAATGTGAGTTTTATCTGGAGACATACAGGGATGCTGAGGGAGGACTTGAACTTTTGCCACTCAATACCAGTTTGACATTATAAGAACCAGAAATTGTGTCTATGTTTGTTTCCATATTTGTATAGTAATAAGAGACTGTTATTGTAGATGTGAGGATTGTGATGATATTCTTCTTAGATAGCAAATTATCTTCTATTGTACAGTATTCAAACTGTAAGCAATTCTACCTGAAGTTTGTTAGATTATTAGGTACTTCCTCGGTACCTCTAATCTAAGTGGTGTAATGTGTACAGTGTCTAACCTTTCCCTACAGGATCACTCTGAAGTGTGTATTGCTCTTTCTGTTGTTCTGAAGAGGGAACTGGGGTGGAAGTCACCTCTCCAAAGTTACAGCATTAACAGAGCTTTCCGGAACAGATAAATGGCCTTAAATAACGTAAAGCACCATTCAGACGTCAGGGAAATGGAAGTGGCAAATGCCATTGTCACTGGAGTTATTAAAACTATATATCTACAGATGTTTAGATGGACTAGTAAATAAGTAGAATGTACTAAATAAAAATAACTAATTGCACATGACATGCCAATTAAACATGAACTCTGCTTACAGTATTTGGTTGTATGACATATAGATTTAATCTCATTTTTTTCATAAAACATCATTTAAACAGTGATGCTTAGGATCAATTTTTTTATAAATATTTCATCTTTGTTCATTCATGCTGTGGTAACACTATAACATAAGCTGAGTGCTTTAGAAAACATAGAAAGCTATTTCTCTGGATGGTGAGAAATCAAAGATTAACCTGCCAATAGGTACAGTGATTGCTGAAGGTCTGTTATTCATAGATTGCTTCTTTCTCCCAGATCCTTCATGAGGGAGAGAAGGTTTCCTTGGATATGTTGCATAAGCACACTGTACCCATCCATTCATCAGAGCTTTGCCCTTGAGAACCAAGCATCTCCCAAAGGACTCCGCATCTCACTTTCATCACTCATAGGGGTCAGGAATATTAATTCATTATCTGAGAACTGAATTGACACAACGGAATGTGTATGTCTTGAGTAGGCCTGTGAGGTCTGTGTTCATTGTATACCATCCCTCTGACAAAATTCCAGAGATAAACAACTTAAAATATTAGTTCTTGGTTTCACATATCTGAGTCTATGATTAAAAGGCTTCATTGGTGGTAAAGAACAATGTGGCAAGCAATAAGTGATAGAACAAAATTGCTCACTTTCTGGTAGCTGGAAAGTAATGTGGTGAGAGGCAGGGACAACATATATCTTATCAGCAGTACATCTTCAATGACTTTCTCCCCCTAACTAGGCCAACTACTAGTTTCATTGTCTCCCAATTGGCCATAAACTTATAAATTCACAAACAAATGGATTTGTGGAGCAGAAGCTTATATGAAATGTATGAAGTGATACTACCAAAGTCCCAGCTCCTAACATTCCTAAAATGGAGACCATGTTCATTCAACATACATCTTTCAAAGTAGGTTTATATCCAAACACTAAGTCTATGTACTCAATCATATGTCAATAAAGAAAAGAACCAAAGTTCTCTACTTTGTATTAACCTCCATCTAGAACCATTTTGATTCAGATAATACTTCATAAAATAGTGACGGGCTCAGAGAATTAGTAAACTTAAATTTTATGCTTAACTTATCTGGGGTTCTCAGTAATTATTGCCTCAAACCCATGCATTATTTCAAGTTGATTCTCTTTTAGAAATTATAAGGAAATGATAATTTTGTCTAAGGTTCTAATTGCCCAAACTGAGTATGATATAGAAATGATAATTGTGTCGAAATGTTCAAATTATCTAAACTGAGTATGATATAGAAATTTTCATCCTAAATAAAGATCAATTATAACAATGACTTATGACTCCTTTGCTTTACTTAAGAATTATAAATGACATAGGATGCAGTCTGTTGCTCAGTTAACTTTTTAGAAAATGATGTGTGGATCAATTAAGGAGTACCATGGATCATTTATTTTAACAGAAAATTTCCTATTACAATGGAAGGATTAGATATTTTTAATGTTAAAATATTTTTATAATTTAGATACTAGATTAAAACATTAGAAAATGTAATTGCAAAGTTGAAGATATTAATAGAAATCTAATTTAGTAGGGTTAAGTTTATATAATTTATATTCTTTTTTATTAGATATTTTCTTCATTTACATTTCAAATGCTATCCCGAAAGTCCCCTATACCCTCCCCCGAACCCTGCTCCCCAACCCACCCACTCCCATCGCCTGGCCCTCGCATTACCCTGTACTGGGGCACATCATTTATATTCTTAATGGTCAAAATATAACTAAAGAAAATTTAATCACATTTGCCTAAAATAATTTTAATCTTGATTAACATTTTTCTTGCTAATTTTGACATTTTCCTAAAGACAAAACAATAAAATGTGATATTTATTTTAACCCAATTTAATTTTTTTTTCATTTCCTTCACCTGTCTTTGTCTTTGGCTGAGAAACATATGAAAATTTCCTGACTTCATTTTATTCCTAGGAGAAAAATTAATCCTCAATTCTTTAAGCATGAAATTTATGACATTTTACATTATATATAAAAATTTTTATAGCAATTTTCTGGGCACTGACGATACAAATGGCAAACCCTCCACTTTGATAGCCATTTTATTGATTGTCTTTTTCTGTGTTTCAGTTTAACTTATGCTGAGTAATATGTAATTAGAAATCCAAATTAATCAATATTAGTCACTTCCATTATAATTCTTATTTCCAGAGTGTCTTTTTCTATTTTGCTCTCACCTTGAGGTGATTCAGAGTGCTCACAGTGGAATACATTTCCTAGGCTTCCATGTAGAGCGCTGGCTCCCTGTCGTAATAATTCTTTTCATAGCACAATTTGTGGGTCTCTGAAAGGCAGCTATTGGTAGCTATGTCTGTACTCAAATGAAGTGATATTGAATTTCTATTATGCATGTGCCTTAGAAACCTCACAGCTCACCATAAAGATTTTATTCACACAGCAGACTTGTTGTGACTTAGATAGTTTCAGACTATTTTAGATTTCAATGGACATGGCAGGATGTGAAAGTATAAAAGAAATATCAGGCGAAAGAAACATGTAGATCTAAATGATATATTAAGCATCCTGCAGAACAAAGCAAGAAATGCCTGTGGTTGTGGTAAACAATACCCAAGAGCATGCCTTTGAAGGCCCTCTCGTGGGGGTGAATCTTTTTATATTGCATGTGTGAGCTGGTGATGGAACTTGGCAACTCCTTTCATCCTACAAATTAACTTTTGATAAAGCTTGTTTCTTATATAACCTTCATGTTTTGAAATAAATTGTTCATAATAAGACATATTCTAGTTTCTTGCACTTTCCTATTGGTCTAGGTCATAAACACAAAATAAAAAATAAACACAATTGCAAATAAAACTTTATCCCGCAAGTAGAATTTAGAAGATTTGATTGGCAAAGGAAGAAGAACAATATTTTAGTATAAATAAAAGATATAGAATTCAAAGATTGGTGAAACTAACTCGTGATAAAGAGGAGAGTTGTAGTAGTGTATTCAGGTAAAGATGAGTTAAAACGGCAATGTCTTAACTATTGAAAGTGCACTGAATATCAACCATAATTAGGACACAACAGAAAAGCACTAAGCCCATGAACAATGCCACTTACAGGAAAAACACTTAATAAAGAAGTAAAAGGTTAAATGATTCTAAGTGTTAGTAAGTAATGTGAAATAGTCATGCAGCAAAATGGGCCTTTGATAGAGGCACAGCAAGAGGAGGCAGCAAGTGCATCCTCAGTACCCAGGGACAACCTCAGAGAAGAAATGCTGTGAGCCAAGTCAAAAAGAGAGGGCAATTTCAGAGCTCCCACATGCGTCAAGGAAGAAGTACCCATGGAATAATGCCTGTAAAATGCTTTCTCCATTATGACTGTTAATCAAAAAGGACTTCTTCGAATTACATATTTTTATCATTTTAAATCTATTTAACTTTTATAAGGAAAGCTAGTGCTAAGGTAGAACAGAAATGAAAGTGGGTTATGAAATGTGGAATCAATAAGTTAACATGCTAGTAAGTACATAAATGATGAAATGGTAGAAAGGAAAACATACTTACTAGTATATTAAAAGAATAAAAATGTTTATTTTGATAAATGCTAAGACTGAATAGCCATCTAAAATAGATAAGACATTTAATTTCATTATATTTTGAATTTTTCCTGGCCCCAATTAAATCATTTACTTTGCTTACCATTGGTTTTTTTATTTCAAATGAATTACTTAATATTAACTTAATAAAACTTGTCAGTTCTGTAGAGATCTGATAATCCAGTCTCAGTCTATCATTCTCTCTCCTTCCGCCTTAGCTCAGATTGCTGAAGTACCCACGGTCCTCAACACTTCCCATGTCATAATACACATGATGTATTAGTCCATACTGAGATGTTAGTGACTCATTTATCATATTTGAAAAGAAAGGTATTTGTCAATGTGAAGTAACATATGTCTATGTAAGGCACTTCAATCATCTAGTCACCTTAGTGGAGAAGGTAATTCTAACAAGATACCACATCACTGCCTTGCAAATCAGTTCATTATCCAGTCATGAAATAAGCTTGACGTTTGACATAAATTTGGTGTGAGTTTTGTTCCTGAGATTTAGATAAGCACTAAGAATCCGGAGGAGCTCTGATATGATTAAGTTTGTAGATAAAGTCAAAGAAAAACTAAGTGACCTCTCATATATTCTCTAACCATTCTTTAAAATAGCATGTACAATCGAAGAATTACTTTCACCTTAATAATCATCAGATATTTTTCTTGAAATTATTTTTTTGAGAATTGCATGCATTTATTGGACTTTGCACCAACCTACCCTTAGTTCCTCCACTTTAATTCTTCCTGTACTCCTCATGGTCATTTTCCTCCAATCTCCATGCACTGTTATTTTTAACCATTGAATTAAGTTAGTGCTGGGAGTATACAGAGACATCTACCAGAGCATAAAAAAAACCTACCTGGGACCCACATCCCTGAAGAAGGCGTATGCTTGCTTTCTAATCCGCCCTCAACTACTGATAGCTCTTATGGATGGGGCCTCCTCAGTCCCCTCTCCATCCATGCTGGAATTTTGACTGACTTGATGGTATGCAAATCTTGTGCATGTAGCCACAACTACTGTGAGTTTGTGCATGCAATGTCTCTGTCATCTCCTGAAAACAGTTTCAAAGTAATCCTTCAGATCTTCTGGACTTTACAATCTCTCCACTCCCTTTTCACAAATGGTACTGGAGTCTTGTAGGGAAAAGTGTAATACAAATGTTTCACATAGGACTGAGAACTCTACAGGCATTATCTACTATAGTTAGACTAGTTGTGACACTCTACTTTAACGTACAACTACTGCAAAAACAGAGGCATCTCTGATGAGGATTGAAAGCTGCACTAATCTATGAATCTAAAGATAAATATTCTCAGGGCAATGATTTGATCTGTGTCCATTTAGCAACATAATAGTGGTAGGTACTTCCCCAAAGCCTATGATCTTCTCAGGTAAATATTTTTGGCACAGTTGACAATAACAAGTTTGAGCTCTGTCTGCTGGAACTGACCTTAAGTTCAGCTAGACAGTAGTTAGTCACAGCTTGTAAAACAGGCATACCTTGCCAGGCGGTGGTGGTGCACACATTTAATCCCAAAACTTGGGAGGCAGGTGGATTTCTGAGTTCGAGGCCACCCTGGTCTGCAAAGTGAGTTCCAGTACAGCCAGGGCTATACAGAGAAACCCTGTCTCAAAAACAAAACAAAACAAACAAACAAACAAACACAAAACAAAACAAAACAGAACCAAAAAAAGACAGGCATACCTTGCCTGGTTATTGTAGCTCACAGGTATGAGAGATGGGTAAGACAGCCAACGTAGGCAGGAAACTTACAGATCAATATTAACTTACAAAATCAAAATTTCTCCATACCTGCAAGCAAATCATGTGGCTTCTTCAGGAATAGGATTTTACCAAAGTTTCACTGGGCAATTAATATCAATTACACAGGCATGTGCTTGTTTTAGAGTTATCTAGGACTCCTTTGAACAAAACTTCAAGGGGCAGTATTCCTGACACTGGTTGTTTGATGATCTATGGCTTCTGGATAGAGCACCATCATCCCTGCCTGATGCAGGGTGATGCCAATTAAATTCTTTTTAAAAACAAAACTTTTGTAAAGATTATAAACTCAATTTCTATGTGATTTTCAACTATCATTACTGTGAGGTGTATTGGCTTCTGCACCCTCCTATTCCTATCTCCACTTAAATCTTTCCCAATCCAATATTCTCCTTTCCTTCAATATCCACCATCCAGTGTCTGCTATGTTGCTTCTTCTATCATTCCCCACATGACTATTTTTCCTTCTCTTAGAATATACATATCAGAAAGAGAGTGAAATGTTATTAGGTCTAGTATAATCTCCACTCATAATTGAAATGAATTACTTTTGAAGAAAATTAATATAATAAATAGAAATAATTCATTTCTTAATGTGACCGCTTAAACCACATATTTTATTTGTACTTTTCTCTACAAAGAACTGTGCTCAAGTACTCAATGAACAAATTTTAAAAAGCATGAACTCTCTGGAGTCCAGAAAGGAAAAATGTTACATAGTGTGTAATTGCTGCTTACAATTATAAAAACAAATACTAATTTTCAGATGTTAAGACTTCTTTGTCATCAGTTCATTATTTTTCCAGGCAAAACAATAAACAAGCTAGAGAAAACCCTGAGAGTGACTTGCAGTTGTCTCCTGGTCTGATTTACATTGAAACAGAGCAGTGTACAGAGATCTTCACACTCTACCCCCTCAAGAATAGACCTTTAAAAAGAAGAAGGAAGCGCCAGGTGGTGGTGGCACACTCCTTTAATCCTAGCACTTGGGAGGTAGAGGCAGGCAGATTTTGAGTTCTAGGCCAGCCTGGTCTACAAAGTGAGTTCCAGGACAACCAGGGCTATACAGAGAAACCCTGTCTTGAAAAACAAACAAACAAACAAACAAACAAAAAAGAAGGAGAAGGAGGAGGAGGAGGAGGAGGAGGAGGAGGAGGAGGAGGAGGAGGAGGAGGAGGAGGAGAAGGAGAAGGAGAAGGAGAAGGAGAAGGAGAAGGAGAAGGAGAAGGAGAAGGAGAAGGAGAAGGAGAAGAAGAAGAAGAAGAAGAAGAAGAAGAAGAAGAAGAAGAAGAAGAAGAAGAAGAAGAAGAAGAAGAAGAAGAAGATGATGATGAGAAGGAGGAGGGGAAGAGGTAGAGGAAGAACAGGGGGAGGTTGATCTCACAACCCTATGGATATTTAAAGATATGTAATCAACTAAAAACAAAAAATTTAAGAACATAGTAAAAGCTGTCTTATACAGATAAATCCAGGTTTTTTGGAACTAGGTATCATATGATACACTTTTTAATACTAAGAAATTCCAAGCCTACCATAGACATATAACAAGTGAATTGTTCAATGCCAGTAGGTAGATTTACCAACATTCGGTTATGCTAAACCTATACTTTTATAGAGGGAAAGAAAATAAAATGCTCACGTCATAGTCTTGACAGTGGGCCATTTGAATGTGATTTTGTGAGGCTGACTTACTGACAATTAACTTAAGGTATGTCCAAATAAAAGTTCAGATTAATAAGAGTAGAATTTGATTTATGATTTTATTTAAAGATTTATCATTCTGTTGGTTGCAGTTCTTATGTTCTGCACATTAAACCACATCTATTCAACAGATACCAACTGATACCAATTATAAAAGTCACTGGGATTACATGATGCTGTACCAGGAAGAGACCAACTCTGACTTCAAAGATATCTCAAAAGAGATGTGTATAGTGACTAGTGTGAGGTGGTAGACCGTGAGAGGAAATTTGGTAAGGTCAAGCTGAAGAAACTCAGAGATGCTGAAGGGACAGTAGGAGCATAGCCTGCTCCTAGCACCAGGTCCCTGTTATAAGAGAGTTGTGGCAGTCAGTCATGTAGGGACAATTCCCCAAGCCTTTTCACATGTAGATGAGGAATCCCTAACATCTCAGACCAAGACAATAGCAAAAGAGACTGTGACCAAGTCATAGGCTCAAAACAGACTTCTCCATACTGAGGAGGTACCTAGAGGCCCAGAGGGTATAGCCAATAAGCTTCCCTTTCCAGACATTCCTCCCTGCAAAAGATATTTAATCTCAGGCCCACACTGAGAAGTGGAGTATGTTTTGAATGCACCAATTTTCCACCATGACAATAAACTGTTTGGAGCTTTATACAGTCTCTTTTCACCAAGATCCACCATGGGGAGCCATGAAGAAGGCCTTGGCCTACAGAGCCACAGCCTAATCTCCTGTAGAAGGCCTCTCTGAGCTCCCAGCCACAGCTACAAGCCACAGCACCATGCCAACCTCCATCAAGCCAAGGATTATCCCTGCTGGGGCAAGCCAGAGCTCCCCTTTTCTCCCCAGCCCTGGTCTAGATGCAACCCACCTCCGACTCCATTCTCTGTTCTTCTGTGACTCCCAACAGCACCTGAATGTCTAAGAGCTTGAGAACCCCATGGCCCAGCCTCATCACGGGCCACTGGGCACAGCCACTTGGGAAGGTGGAACACATGGAGTTTGACTGTGCTTATCTCACACCACAGCCAGGGAGGGTGGTGGGCTGTTGGGAAGTGCCAAAACACTGCTCTCAGTGTGGGAAAGTGCAGTCTGAGCAGTCTGAGACTGCACTGGGAAAGCTAGAGCTGGTCAGGGTGGAGGGGGAAGCTTGTGAGAGGCTGGTGCTGTGGTTTGTAATTGTGGCTGGTAGTAAGGAGAGGCCTTCTACAGGAGATTAGGCATGGCTCTGTAGGCCTAGGCCTTCTTCATGGCTCGTCATGGTGGATCTCCATGTGTTCCATCTCCCCAAGCAGCTGTGCCCAGTGGCCAACCACCCTATAGACTAGTTTGTTTTTACTACATGAATAATCTAGAGAACCTAAGTAGTAACAATGGGTATTATTTCCCCCAAAGTTATGATGAATGATCTTTAGTGTCCAATGAAAATCATACAAGTATATATTATATATGGTATGATTGTGTATAAGGTATTATATATTGTATATAATGTATATATTGTGTATATATATTACATAATATATATCATATATAAATCATATATTTATGATCAAAATACACATATAGAAAACATATAAGCATGTGTGGTTGCATGTCCTAACTTCATAGTGAACTTGTGAATAAAAGTTGATAATACTAATAATACTATGGATACTAGAAGATAATCAGAAAAAAAATCTCAAACTTTAAAGATGGTCGGGTGCTGAGTGTGGGTAGCTATTGTCTTTCTGACTTAGAATGTAGATTAAGGAACACTCTTGGTCTCATCTATGAACTTCAAGAAGGATGGAGTACAATTTAATAATAGTTCAGAAAGTGCTTTGTTGATGGCCAAGAAGAGGAACAAAAGTATATTCAGAATATATTACTCTAAAAACTATATTGGAAATTGAATTGCAATGAAAGTAGTTGTGTTGAATATGAAGAACATATGGACATTATATTTTGGAAATTTTAATTATAAATGCTAGGTATTTTTAATATATATAGTTGTAATATTTTATGGTCAGATTTATAAATGAATATTTAAGATGGATATAAAACACTCTGATTCTACAATAATGTTTTATTACATTTAAACTATAGAGATACAGACTCATTAAAGAATTCAGTGGCTTAAACAATCATTTATTTTCCTCTTGCATGCTAGCCAGATTTGAGTGTCTCTGACTGGATGTATGGGGCTTTGCTGAGATCATTCAGTGCCCCATGGTATTCCAGCTTGTCACTTCCTCACACTATCTATTTTGTCCTTGTTTCAACATTACCTGCTAACCCTTCACCACAGCTGTGTTCTCTCCTATGTAAAGGGAAAGAGACAATGTTAGATGTTCTACTTAGTACTTTAATATTAGTTGTAAGCTACACAGATCAATTCATCTTCTGCCCAGGAACCCAAAGGCATGCCTATTGTGTTAACTTGCTGGAATTGCCAGCAAGGCAGCAAGTACTGGGTGGCTAAAATATAGACACCTGTAGCCTCATGACTCTGGAGCCTGGAAGGCTGAGATGAAGGCATCTGTGAGGCTAGTTTTCCTCAGATCTTTGCTTATAGATGGCTATGTTCCTACTGAGTACCTTTACTTGATCTTTCCTCTAAGTGTATATGTCTAAATTTCTTTCCCTCCTAAGGACACCATCATTCTAGATTAGGGCATAATTCATGATCTCATTTAACCGTAATGGTCTCTTTAAAGACCCTGCCTCCACATGCAGTCCCACTAGAGTTTATGGTGTGAATGTTCAGTTCATAACATCTAGCTTCAAAGGAGGTTGAGCTGCAGCTGCTCATGGACAGCACTGAACCAGGTCAAACATTTGACTCGAAGGAAGAAAAGGTCAATAGTTATCAAAGAGGAGTAGCAGGAGTCGCACTTACATTGGAATTCACATTGTAAAGTCATGTTTTCACTATTTGTTTCTCAAGGAAAAAAAAAAAGAAAAAGAGAGAAAGGAAGGCAATTGATAGTATAACCCAAAGCAATTATTGCCCCCATTAAAAATCTGGTTTAAATGCAAAACCTAGTTAAAATAAACTTAATCTAGAAAAGGAAAGCCCATGTAAAGTATAAAAACAGGCACAAGTATTTTAGGATATTGGAGTCAATTAATGGTTGTATTTTATTGCCTGTTGTTTGAATGGTTGGTTGGTTGGTTCACTGTTTTGTTTTGTTTTATTCTTGGTGGTGATGGTGGTAGTGGTGATAATGGTCACGGTGGTGGTGGTGGTGGTGGTGTGTGTGTGTGTGTGTGTGTGTGTGTGTGTGTGTGAGAGAGAGAGAGAGAGGGGGGGGCAGGCACAGTCACAGACAGAGATTTAAGACAGTGCCTTCTCTGTAGCTCATATTTTTAGCTGCAAAAGGTCTTGAACTTGCAGCAGTTCACAAATGGTGGAATTTGAACTGCCATACTTAGCTGTTAATTGGTATTAAATGGGCCATCCATAAAGAGAAATCTGTTAATTGTATCTTTCTTCTTTCGCTGATGTTCTTTAAATCTAGAAATAGAAAAAAATAAAAGCATTTTAGTAAATCAAATTAAAACCCTGCAGTTGATGCATACTTACTCTATAAGAAATATACAGGCATATGTGGCTTACAAACCTTAGTGCGCTGATGAGAATGGGAGATGGTAAATAAGACTCAAATTATTAAGCAGAAGAATTTCTCACTAACTTTTGCTTCTCATTTTGTGTTTTAACAAATGTTCACTATATACAATGTATTGTTTTAAAAATTCTCTATAAGGATAAGTCTAGATTATAATTCAAAACCCTCTAAGTAACCTTCCATTCCTTTTCCTAATCCCCATGGCAATTCTATACTGCAAAAACATAAGCATGGGCACAGCCACGAATTGTTAATTTGTGAAATTTATTTGAGTGGCTACCTGACAGTTTCTTTGTGCTGTGACCCACACTTGGGTGCATGCCAGGAGCGCCCTAGCTTCTGTTTTATACTTACAGAAATAAAATGGGAGCATACGGCACCTTTACTAAGAAATATTGTGATTAAAACATAGTTATACAGCAAAAAACAGTTGCAAACACATAGTATCATTCATGGCTAATGAGTTAAAGGGATACCACAGTGCACATATAAATCACTATACAGTATCTTGCCGTTTATTTAAATTCATTGTGCCTCATTATAACTGAGCTATGCACCTTTAGGTCTGACTTGATTAGGAACTCGATAGCTCAGAATAGCTTTTAATTCAGAGAAACACAGCCTGACCTTTACCATAATCCTGTGTGAAACACACTATAGTTTAGACATTAATAATGATGCTACCTCTTCTTCATACTGGTGAGATGCTACTTAAAATTTGGTATTATTAGTTAACAGGCCCAGGCCAATACATCAAAACCAAATTACCCTTCTGTGTATAACTACAGTACTTAATTCTGTGTTCTTCATCTCTCATAACTATTACTTCCTCTTTAAAAATGCTAAAACCTAAAATGTAATAGTGTCATGTCGTAGCAATATGTCACAGATACATACTAAAGGCACTCTCCCCTGCTCCCCATGGACTGCCATTGCATGCAGTAAAGAATTTGTGCTTCATGATATATGTTTTAACAGCCACAGCATGGCTCATCTTTGACCTTTGTCTCCAAAATTAAGAATGCCATTTCTTTAAACCTCTGTCCAGCAAGTTGACTGATATAAATAATAGAGTGTCCCTTACCACTCTGATCTGATGCAGTGCAAAATATAAATAGAAGAATTTAAATGCACAGCTTCTTTTAAAAAAAATATTGTACTGACTGCTGTTTAGTGAACAGGGCAAGCAGTGATGTCACACATTTCTGTCTTTCAGTTAATATAATGAATCATCAAGGCTCAGAATGGACAGCAATAAGCCTGCACCACCCATGTCTACACCTTTCTTTTCTGTTTCACTCATTAGAGAAAACACTCTTTGATTCTCGATTCATGCACACAGGCACTTGTGCATATGGTAGGACTGACAATCAGCACATGCCTGGAAGAAGGAGCTCAACCACAGATCTACATCTGCAGCCCTAACAACATTCCTAGTAACATCATGTATGTCAAAACCCAGCTATATAGATTTGAATATTATATATTGGTTTTCTACATTAGAAAATAAGATCTGTTCCTTAGAAACACCATATTTTCAAAACTAAAGATCTCTCTTTTTAGGTGGTCTGTAGTTGAGGTCTTGTCATTCTGTGCTATGGCCCTCTTTATAGATTCCTTTCTTTGAGCCAAGATTCCAATTTCAGAAAAACAGGCATGCATAGCATTGCAAGATATTAAGCAAAGCAGGAGTCCATCTGCTGTGGGCAAAACAATTGTCTGGGGTAGAAAGGAAACGCAGGACCTTGGGATGGTGGTGTATCCAATGCTTGCTCTTCTGCCTTGCTTTATGCCTTCAACGTCAGGTCATGATAAAAGTCAGCTGACATGCATCTGAACACTATAGAAAGCAAACGGTAAGTCCAGGTTGGCTTCCTTCCAAAACCTTCCAGAGAACATGTCATCCACTTCCTCCATTATTCAATGAGTAGTTGTTAAGGAAACAGCTACACTTAGCTTCTGGAGTAATGAACTTAGCCTTTATTTGGCAGTTGTCTCAATCAGAAATAGTGACAACACTGGGGTATGCGGTGCCATGCTACATTATCCTGCTATATCATATTTTATTAAAACACTTCCAAGAAAGAGTGAGCTAAAATACATTTTTTGATCTAAAATGCCTTTGTTTTCATTCCTTCCCATTTGGCTGAAGATATTCTCAGATTTAAAATCAGGTTATAAATTGGGAAAATTCTTTGTTATTGTTGCTTTGTATAATTTTTATGTATGTCGTTATCTTCTAGCTTCCAACATTGGCATTAAGCCCAAATCCATTCTGATCTGAGCACTTTGTCTGTGATCCTCTCATGCTATCATAATGCAGTACCCTTTACTACAGGGTCCACTGTAACACAATGCATGATATATGTGGGTCTTAATGCATTCTTTTTTGAAGGTAATACTAGGAGACTCTTTGGTCTAGAAATTTAATTTCCCACATTCTGAAAATTTTTCTATTTCTTTAACAATTCTCTCAACTTCTAGAGTTTAAATCCTAATGTCAGACAAAATGAGCCAAGTTGTAGTGCTGTATAAAAAAAAGCTGAGGATCAATACAATAGCTCCTCATTTCTTATGGGTATTATCAGTGTAGAAGAGACCAGCTCAGACTGGTTCCTAGTTTTGAACATCAGATGCACAAAATCACATAAATGAATCATTTCATCTTTTTCACTGTTATTTTTGTGAGACTCATCAATACTATTGCATCCAACAAAATAGTTTTGTTTTTATTGCAGTATTTCAATTGATTATAACAATATAATAGTACATTTTATTTATCCACTCAACCCTTGTTGGAGTAGAGTTCTCCATTCTTTAGGTATTTTCACCTGAATCTTCACCTCTAAATTCTTCTCTAATTTGCATTAGGTTATGGTGTTTCAGCATAGTCACAGGTGACTAATATAGATAGGCAGAATAAGTGGGTTTGTTGATTTATAATAGCAATTTTTAATCATCTACCTGTTTCCATATTACTGAGTCTCATATTCCAATGACAACTCATAAAACCAAACTGTGAAGCTGCATTAATTGATACTTACCACAAAAACATGAAATGTTTCTTGTCCAGTTAGTGTGACCCAATGCTTGCCCAGTGTATCTTAACATACTGTGTTGTCTCTACCACCTGTTGTTTTCTGTCTTCCTGGTCCTCCTTCTTTTCTTTCATGCTCCTTCCTTTTCTTTTTGGTCATCATCATCATCTTAGAGGTGTTTGGATACAAAACCATGTTTTCTACCTTCATCATTTGATTTGGATTCATTGTTGGTTCTATTTGGCATAAGACAAATTACATTCTAGAAGCAAAACAAAACAACAAATATGTTATTCCTCTTCAATTAAAGATGAAAAATAATTAGTATTTTCCCTAAAGTTCAACAATGCTGTGTTTCCATCTCTTAGTTTTTAGAAATTATTTGGTTTATATATAATTCTCAAATTCACTGAATTAAAAATATATGATCACATTATGATTAAAAATTAAAAAACAGGCTGGGTGTGGTGACGCACGCCTTTGATCCCAGCACTCTGGAGGCAGAGGCAGGCAGATTTCTGAGTTCAAGGCCAGCCTGGTCTACAAAGTGAGTTCCAGGACAGCCAGGGCTATACAGAGAAACCCTGTCTCGTAAGACCAAAAATAAATAAATAAATAAATAAATAAATAAATAAATAAATAAATAACACTAAACAGATTATATTGAATAATGTTATTTTCTAAACTAATTTTAAAAATTAAAAACAAAACCTCTTTTCTAACTTACTTTGAGTTTTAAGTAGTTATCCATAAAATATACTTTAAATAAACAGTTGGTTGCTATTTGTTGTGTTAGGAGACAGAACCCTGAACAGCAGGATTTCACTCTGGAACCTGCATTAGGCAAAAACCACACCTAATCCATTTTTTACTGAGAAATCCTTTATTAAGTGGGGAAAAAAATTAGAATAGCTGCTTTCTGACTCAAGCAGAAAAACACCAGCAAATGACCTTACAGATGTAACTTTTAAGAAGAAAAAAATGGGGAGGTATAGTTAGAACAAGGTAAGATGGGGTTGTATATTTTGATTGGGTATGTTAATTAGATGAACCAAAGGGGGATTTTGATTGCTGGATTTAAATTCTTTCATAGCTGGGCTTTAGTGGTCAGCCTCAGGAGGAGGAAGTGGCTAAATAAGGCAATAAACCTTGCTAGCTAGCTTTAGGAATGTGATCTAATGGTTTTTAGCAAAGCTGAGAGAATGGAGGAAGAAGAGCATGGCCTGCCACAGCTATGTTTCCCACTCTGCTCTCTCTCACAGGGTTGTTTCTTGCCTGAGAGTTGTGATATTGTTGACCTGTGTTTGTTTCTTGCTTTTACTCCCCCACCTCTGGCTCTTACAATTTTTCCCTGAGAGGCACTTGAGAAGAACAACATGCTAACAAGCTGAACAATTCAGGCCTAAGAATACAAAGTTCTGACATACAGAACCCTAACCCCAGTGGGCTGGAGCCCAGCTCTCCTAAAAATAACATTGGAGTTTGACAGCCTGCTCCTGACATAAGCCAGGAATCAACTTCTGGAACTAACTCTGAAGTGTATCTTTTCAAGAAGGAGAATAACACACAAACATGAAAGACTAAGATATATCCTTTGCCTGTACAGAGCTCAGTGCTATGATTCCTTCCTCAATGGCAAAACATCTGGCAGGAACCTCCAGCTGTGACATTGGTCACTGAAGGCTTACCATTTCAGAATTCTCAGGACAGTGAGAGACTGTGCCCTGACCTCAGTCTGCAAAGCCAAGTATGGCCAGTGGAGTCATCTGGTTTATAAAGAATGGTAGTCAGTAAGATGAAGACAATTTGGAAGAACAGAAAACTTACCAAGCGAGATGTAACACCAACACAAATGTCTCCAACAATTGTCTTTATAAATGTTTTAGTTAAAAAAGATGATCTCTATCTCTAAGCACCCATAGTGTGTGTGTGTGTGTGTGTGTGTGTGTGTGTGTGTGTGTGTGTGTGTGCTTATGTTGCTTGATATGCATATTTGGGTTTCTTATACTCTTGGATTGATGGCTATATCAGTATTGAAAGAATCTTGGCCATTTCATCTTTAAATATTGCATTTGCCATAATCAGTCATTGTCATACAGCATGACAGTTAAACATGTCAGACCTCACTACCATGTCCATGTCACATGTCTTTGTTCTTACCTTTCAAGGCTCTGTCTGACCCATTCCTCTTTCTGTCTCCTACTATATTTGTGATTGTTCTTCAGAATGAAGGTGTACTGGCTAGTTTTGTGTCAACTTGACACAGCTGGAGTTATCACAGAGAAAGGAGCTTCAGTTGAGGAAATGCCTCCATGAGATCCAACTGTAAGGCATTTTCTCAATTAGTGATCAAGGGGGAAAGGCCCCTTGTGGGTGGGACCATCTCAGGGCTGGTAGTCTTGATTCTATAAGAAAGCAGGCTGAGCAAGCCAGGTGAGGCAAGCCAGTAAAGAACATCCCTCCATGGCCTCTGCATCAGCTCCTGCTTCCTGACCTGCTTGAGTTCCAGTCCTGACTTCCTTGGTGATGAACAGCAGTGTGGAAGTGTAAGCCGAATAAACCCTTTCCTCCCCAACTTGCTTCTTGGTCATGATGTTTGTGCAGGAATAGAAACCCTGACTAAGACAAATTGGTACTGGGAGTGGGGTATTCCTGTGACAACCTGACCATGTTTTGGGGAGGACTGTGGAAGGACTTTGGAACTTTGGGCTTAAAGATCCATCCGTTGTTAAGAGCTCTGTCGGATGTTGTGTAGGAGCTTGGAAGATAATGTTGAGAACAGTACAGAAGATGGAGGTCTGGTTTGTGAAATTTCAGAGGGAAAATTAAAGACTCTTTTCAGGGCCATTGCTGTTTTGAATGTGAAGATTCTGTAGTTCTGGTTAGCTGGGGCTGAAGAATCAGCTGTGATTAACAAGATACCAGAACTACCAAAGCAAAAACTTTGTATTACTGGGACTATTGATGCTGGTTAGCTGGAGCTAAGAAATTAGCGGTGATTAAGAAGAGACCAGCATCATTGAGGTGACATCTTCTGGGAAGTGTTTTCTGAAAGCACAAAGAGGCTGTGTTCCAGAGATGGCCAAGGTTGTACTCCTGCTGCAGCGGGACTTGGTAATATGTAAGGGTCACCCAGGTGGTACTGGTTTTGAAGGCATGAAGGGGTCACACAAAGCAGCTGAGGCTTGGCACTGTGAGAGGCCATGGAAGGCCATTGGTGAAGGTGCAGCCTCAGTTGCAATTGAAGGCCCAGGACTGAAGGGGTCATGCAGTGTTTTGGAGATGCCAGTACCATGAGATGACCACCAAGAGCAGCAGCAGCAGTGGAGTACAGGCATCTGGAGCCTAGAGGATGACGCATGTGCTACAAAGGGTCTGGCTGGAGAAGTGACCCAAGCCCTTGGAGGAGCCCAGAAGATCATGAGTTGGATCCCAGACATTGGACGGTTGGAGATTGACTTTTGCTTTTGATTGTGACTGTGCCCTGATATTTTCCCTCTTGAAGGAAGAAACTTTTTTAGTGTAGCCCACAGTTAAGAGACTTTTAATTGTAAAAAGACTTTGGATTTTAAAAGAGATGGATATTTTAAAGAGATTGAAAATTTAAGAATATGTAAAGACTGTGGGACTTTTAAAGTTATTTAGAATGGGAATGAATAAGATTGTAAGGGTTGAGGCTTACTAGTGATGTTTTTGTGTGTCAAGTTGACAAGGGGTCAATTGTACTGGCTAGTTTTGTGTCAACTTGACACAGCTGGAGTTATCACAGAGAAAGGAGCTTCAGTTGAGGAAATGCCTCCATGAGATCCAACTGTAAGGCATTTTCTCAATTAGTGATCAAGGGGGAAAGGCCCCTTGTGGGTGGGACCATCTCAGGGCTGGTAGTCTTGATTCTATAAGAAAGCAGGCTGAGCAAGCCAGGTGAGGCAAGCCAGTAAAGAACATCCCTCCATGGCCTCTGCATCAGCTCCTGCTTCCTGACCTGCTTGAGTTCCAGTCCTGACTTCCTTGGTGATGAACAGCAGTATGGAAGTGTAAACCGAATAAACCCTTTCCTCCCCAACTTGCTTCTTGGTCATGATGTTTGTGCAGGAATAGAAACCCTGACTAAGACAGAAGGCTTCTGTAGTAATTTCTTTACATTTCCTAAACATGTCAATATATCTCTCAAAGATTTTCCACATGAAGCACTTGTCTGGAAGCTCATTCACTACCCTCGCTAGTTCTTCCTCACCAATCAAGCCCAGAGCACATGTCTCTTCAGACTCCCTGTGGGACACTGAAGATTTTTTTTATTAAGTATTTTCCTCGTTTACATTTTCAATGCTATCCCAAAACTCCCCCATACCCATCTCCCCAATCCCCTACCCACCCACTCCACCTTTTTGGCCCTGGCGTTCCCCTGTACTGGGGCATATAAAGTTTGCAAGTCCAATGGGCCTCTCTTTGCGGTGATGGCCGACTAGGCCATCTTTTGATACATATGCAGCTAGAGACAAGAGCTCCGGGGTACTGGTTAGTTCATATTGTTGTTTCACCTATAGGGTTGAAGTTCCCTTTAGCTCCTTGGGTAATTTCTCTAGCTCCTCCATTGGGGGCCGTGTGACCCATTCAATAGCTGACTGTGAGCATCCACTTCTGTGTTTGCTAGGCCCTGACATAGTCTCAGAAGAGACAGCTATATCTGGGTCCTTTCAGCAAAATCTTGCTAGTGTATGCAATGATGTCAGCATTTGGAAGCTGATTATGGGATGGATCCCTGCATATGGCAATCACTAGATGGTCCATCCTTTTGTCACAGCTCCAAATTTTGTCTCTGTAACTCCTTTCATGGGTGTTTTGTTCCCATTTCTAAGAAGGGACAAAGTGTCCACACTTTGGTCTTCGTTCTTCTTGAATTTCATGCGTTTAGCAAATTTTATATCTAGGCAAATGGATGGACCTGGAGGGCATCATCCTGAGTGAGGTAACGCAATCACAAAGGAACTCGCACAATATGTACTCACTGATAAGTGAATATTAGCCCAGAAACTTAGGATACCCAAGATATAAAATTCGAAAATGTTTCTGTGCTTCAAGAACCAGCTATCTCTTGCATGTAGACTTTTGATACTCCATAACTGTTCTTTTTTTCTTTTTTTTCTTTTTTTTTCTTTTTTTTTTATTATATATTTTCTTCAATTACATTTCCAATGCTATCCCAAAAGTACCCCCCCCCACTCCCCTACCCACCCATTCCCATTTTTTGGCCCTGGCATTCCCCTGTACTGGGGCATATAACGTTTGCCTGACCGATGGGCCTCTCTTTCCAGTGATGGCCGACTAGGTCATCTTTTGATACATATGCAGCTAGAGTAGCTCTGGGGTACTAGTTAGTTCATAATGTTGTTCCTCCAATAGGGTTGCAACTGTGTTCTTGACCGCTTTGTCTCTGTTATTCTATGAAGAATGGAAGAAGTCCTCTCTTGTTTTCCAGTCTGTTTGAAATCTCAAATTTTGGTTTAATGTATCATGTTGTTATAAATATTTAATCCTAGAATATGGCTTCTACCTTTACTTGGATTAATTAGTTCCCAGATAAAAGATACAAAATATTTATATTTATAATAAGCATTTCATCATCAGAGCTAGGCAGATTACTGCCCCGTATGCCATTATGACTACTTCCCAATCAATAACCCTGAGTTATAACTTCCTATGCTCCATCTGGGCACTCCAATTGACCAGCCCTCATCACCATATTTTCATGACTGATCTACCCCATGACATCTTCTGTCTCTACCTTCTTGTTTCTCCTCTTGGATTCTGCCTCAAACACCAAGCCCAGAAACCCAAACCTCACCTATCTCATCTACCTTCCTATAGGCTGTCAGCAACTTATTCAACCAATAGTTTTAGATTAAGAAGCAAGGTCACATAGCATTACTTTGTGTACATACAGATCTCTCAGCCCTGGGGGCAAGCAGGCCTTAGAAGTAAGTTTTCTGGGTCACTCGCTAGCTTGTTTGTTTAGTGTGTATATTTGTACTTTGCTCTTGCATGTTTTAGTTTTATCTCCCTTCACTCATTCTTTTGGTGTCTATAATGAATACAAGCCATATGAGGAACAGCAAACATGACAAATGTCATTGGCATAGTCTTACTTGTTGACTATACCTGAACAGAAACGACTCTAGGAAAGAATAGCCTCCCTTTCCAGGCTCATCACTGGTAAGTATCCCACTCCTTCATCTGGCCCTGAATTGAAAGAGTAGCAAGAGATTCTCTCTCTGCATGTTCTCCATACTGAAATAGCTAGCAGTGACACTAATTGGAAGCTCATGTTTCTCAGCGCATGTAGAAGTTGCCATTTTGAGTCATGCATGATAAAAAGCTAGTTGAGAGTCAACTTTTCAGAGAAAATGAAGAGAGCAGGGTACACAGAGGGAAGCTGGAGTGAAAAGAATATATTCTCTTTGAGAGATAAATGATCTAAGAGATATTTTACTAAGTCAACATTGAACGGGGCTGTCTGGCACCTCTTGAAATCTAGCAATATTTTCTTTCAACGTACACCAGCAGCAATTTCCTTTATACCCCCTAGTTGAAACTAAGGTTCCATATGTTCAAATTATCCCCATATTAGTATATATTTTATGTATAGCTATATGCCAAATGTAGGTAGGAACAAAAAGATATGAGAAATGGAGAGAGAGAGAGAAGGAGAAAAGGATGAAAAAGGAAAGTAAAAAGAAGAAAGAAAAAGGCATCTCCTGCAACGATAAAATGCTTTCCTATTGACATAATAGCTTTAGAAATGTCTATAAAGATTATTTTTATCCTTTCACTTGTTAATCATCTAAGTTTGGTCCATTTTTTACCAATTGTGAAAAATGTAGCAATAATCACAGACATAGACATATCTCTTAATATTAAAAATGCTATAAGTCATTTTGATCAGCCCCCAAAATATAAACTATATTCCTCTTTAGGCATAATAAGTAAGTATAAAGAATTATAATATAATCAATCTAAGTAAAATAGGAATCACTTCTTTGCATATTCTTTTGAAACA
The DNA here is from genome assembly GCF_000001635.26 of Mus musculus. Taxonomy (NCBI): domain Eukaryota; kingdom Metazoa; phylum Chordata; class Mammalia; order Rodentia; family Muridae; genus Mus; species Mus musculus. Next base: position 80,541,566 of record NC_000079.6, read on the forward strand.
TGACATTACTTAGAAATTATTCTTGGGGTTTCTTCCAGATTTGCTCCTGTGCAGCTTCTGCATGTCCTTCTTTGTCTATGATGGTATGCAAGAAAAGTATGCCCTTTCAAAATACAAGCTAACTAGAAAGGTCAAGATTATTACATTTGCGAAGACAAATGTAGGCTTCAACTTATGATAAATGTTGAAGCAATGATTATGAAATAGCTTCATTGGAAGGAATACTGTAAGACAGATATAAGACTCTAAGCTTCAACTTGAAGTTTTTGAAGAGTATTTCATCCACATTTTATATTTAGAATTATAATCTTAGACAGATATTATATTTATTGTGTGGAACATACCCAACACAAAACTTTAAGCTGCACCAAACTCTGCATGTATACCTTTAATCTCAAGCGTTATTTCTAAAATATTTTTGCAATCTGTTCTAGGAAATGTTTATAAATTTTCTACTCCTATAAACACTAAAAGTGTGACTTTGATGATGAAAATGCTATTTGTTCAATGAAGTCATCACTTTAATCATGTTTTCATGCATAAATTTGTAGTCTATAATCAATAAATATTTAAATGTGCTCAAAAATTAATAATATACAACTGTCAGGTTTAAGAGCCTTAAGTTTCACATTGCTTTGTAACTTCAATTGTACAGATTTGTCCTGACTAAATAATTTGATTGATGAGGTTAACTCTCAACAAAATCAATTTGATTTGATATACTTAAGAAACAAATCAATCATCGTGGGGAAAAACACTACATACTTTAAAACAGAAAAAATAAAAATGTGTCCCCTTTCTGAGTGCCCATGTTTCTTATGTTCCTAAAGATATTTTCAATAATATCTTTAATTATTAATAATAATAATGCAATCAAATGTGAAAATAATGCCCAGTGCTTATGGCATAGTCACCATCTGTCGCCTTTATACGTTATCATAACCACTTTATACGTTATCATAACCACTTTATACGTTAATCATAACCACTCTCGTCTGATTCTCATGCCTTTGTTGGCTTATAAACTTATTTACCCTGTGAGTCCATTACATAACAGATAGAAATAAATACAGCTGAATCATGCCAAGATGATCAAAATGTTGAAAGTATCCCTTGAAGTGTTTGAAAATTAGCTATACTCACTTATTTTAACCTTCCTCCATGATAATCAGTTTATGAAGTGAAATACACACCAATTCAAAGTTACAACCTATTGATTAGTCTCTCATTGCAGGTCACAGGAACTATTCTAGAAGTTTGACAATAACCTAAGTGTGAACAGGAAAGCACAATTTGTGTATGGCAGAGCCTTCACTGAAATTTCAACAAGTAAAAGACCTGCCTTTATGCCTTGGAAACCCACTAAGCTTTAATCATCCTGATAGAGAGATGCAGATGTGGGTTTCAAGTAAAGCAGTGAAGCTTCAGAGTTCTCAAACTCTGTAGCAATGAACAGGAAATAGATGTCATGAGATTGACTCATTTCTCAGCTTGGAGATAATAAACTCTTAGGGGCATTCTGAGTGTATAAGACTTGCATTTCATGGCTTAGACCCACCTTCCTTCTACTGGCTCTGTTCTAGTTGGCAGTGTCTGATCTTTCTCTTCTCCTTAACTGCCTCGCAGGAATGTGTCATACCCTAAGAGTATGTTGGATTTAAATTCTGACTTCCTGTCTTCTAGCTGTTTCCTGTTCTCCAGCACCCAATCACTTAATCATTCTCAGACATGGATTATCAGTTCCTGATGAGTACTAAATTCCATATTGACTCTTTTTTCTCATTAATTAATTTACTTATTCACTTTACATCCCGATGGCAGTTATCCCCACTCCTCCCAGTTCCCCCCTCACATGGCCCCTCACTACAGGACTAGGCACAGCCTCTTCCCTTGAGGCCAAACAAAGCAGCCCAGTTAGGGGAACTAGATTCACAGGCAGCAAACAGAGTTAGGTTTGTCCCTATTCCAGTTGTTGAGGTACCCACATAAAGACTTAGCTGTACATCTGCTACATACATATAGAGGCCAAGGTCCAGCCCTGATATGCTCTTTGGTTGGTAGTTCAGTCTCTGAGAGCCTCCAAGTCTCCAGGTAAGTTGACTCTGTTGGTCTTCTTATGGATTTCCTATCCCCTCTGAGGCCCTCAATCCTTCCTACAATTCTTCTACAAGAATTCCCAAGCTCCATCTAATGTTTGGCTGTAGGTCTCTGCATCTCTTTCTATTGGCTGCTAGGTGTGTCTCTCAGAGGACAGTGATACAAGGCTCCTGGCTGCGAGCATAACAGAGTATCATTAATAGTGTCAGGGATTGGTTCTTGCCCATAGGATGGGTCTCAAGTTGGGCTAATCATTGGTTAGTCATTCCCTCAGTCTCTGTTCCATTTTTGTCCCTGCACTTCTTATAAGCTGCACAAATTTTGGGTCAAAGGTTTTGTGGGTATATTGTTGTCCTTATCCCTCTACTGAAAGTCTTGCCAAGCCACTTCTTGCCAGGAGGTAGCCACTTTAGGATGCAAATTACCCACTCTTCAGGTAAAGTCATCCTCAGACTCCCTGGAGCCTCTCCATCCCAGATCTCTGGCATGTCCTAGAGATACCCCCTAACCCCTGCCATTTCCATTCAATCTTCTGGCCCTCTCTCTCTAGCTCTCCTTACACATCATCCCCCGACCCCCAAGCCTCATGCATGCATTATGAGACTGAGACTGTTATAAAAGAGAATCCTCATTCCTTTCTATCTTCTGCCATGTCAAGACAAGACATCCCTGTGCTGGTAAGAATACAGTATCCTACAAGGCTATTCAATCCAGCCTTTGCCAGGCAACATACCTGCTGGTCCCTATATCTTGAACTCTTCATTCCAGAACTTTGAGAAATAACTTTGTTTTTGAACTATTCAGTTCCAAGTATTTTTATTTTGGCCACATGTGTTGAATAAGACAGGTATATAGATGATTGCTGGAGTAAATAAGAGTATGTTGCTAAACCATTAAACTATGTTTTAAAATATGACATAAATATTACTTGTAGAAATAAAATAGAAAAGAGAAGTATTTTTATTTGTATAGATAAACAATATTTTTTAATTTTTATGTTAATAATATTTGAAAATAAAAATGGTTTAAAACATATTTATTGACTTACATCACTTAAGATCTGCAAATCAAAGTAAGTAGGAAATTGCAACCTTGTATCTAAGCCGTGAACATTGGGAAATTTTTTAAAGTGTCCATTACCAATTTCTTTAAAATTCTAAGACTGTATGCTCAAATAGAGACCAAAGAACAGTGTCCTAATTGGCCTTTGTTATGTTTCATTAGTAGAAGATACGAACATGTTTCTAAAGGCAGAGCCTGGGGTAGCCTTTCTTACACTTTTGGTTCCCATTATCACTGCTCAGCTCTCTCCTCAGGTCCTTCTTCCTCCCAGCTTCTGATGAGGTTTTAGGAGATTCATTTCTCTATGATTTACATTCACCCTATTAGGATGAGGCAGTGGCCTCCAGAAGCTGGGGAAGAGGAAAGTAGCCTTGCCAAGAACACTCTCTGATGACGCATTTACTGGATAAATAAACCTCTTCACTGATATATTCAACCACTTAAGTGTTAGCTCCATCTACTATCTCACTGGGAAAGAAGGGCTCTGTTACCTCCTTCTTCCTGAAGATTGTAAAACTGGATTTAAGCATGACTCTGGAGTTTACTCTGATGAGAGTGTTTCTGTTAATGTCCTCATCTTTTCTAAGAATTGATTTCCTTTATCCCAGGAACTGAGCAAAACATTTAGGAGGGAGCAAAGCTGGCTTTCTTCCTACAGTCTTGCCCTTGCACACAACTGCCTCGGTTTTATTGTCTGTATGATACATGGAGGCTCAGTTTTATTCCCACTCTACTCCTCGGTGAAATATAAATGTTTTCCAGAGAGGAAGCAGCAGAATAAAAGATGTAGGTATACCTCAAAATCGACAGTTATTTGATGGAGGCTGCCCACAATTGCCCTTGTATTATTCTGTTTTGTTCCAATGAGGAAAGCAGTGATAATTTTCTCATCATGGTTAGGTGAATTAAAGATATATAACATCTTTTATGGCACAATATGTGCATATACTTATATATTTATTTACTTATTTACATTTTATTTATGCATATGATTGAGATCCTCCCTGTCCAAGCCTGACAGCATCTATCTAAGGAAGAGTACATTAATATTCAGAAATTTGACTACTTAACATAGCCCTTTAACATCTCAGTGATTTTGTTTGTCAGAATTATGGACTCAGTCTAAGCAGTGCCTTTGTCCACATTCTGAGAGTTAGCCATCATGGTAGTAGCCAGACCTGTGGTGTCATCAGTGGAGTGAGCGTCTCTTCCAAATTCAGATGGTTACTGAGAAAATTTCTTCTGTGAAGCTGTTTAATTTACGGGTGAATCGCTTATCCCCTTCCAGGAGCAGAGAGCCTTTCTGACCCCTAGCTTTTTCCTTGAAGTGCTTGCCTAAACAGGTCAGGCTGGTCCAGCAGTTTCCATAAGGTTGGTGATGTTAAGCTAGTGACTAGAGGCATCACAATTATACCTGCATTTTTTTTTTACTTTGCAATCTAATAGAATTTAATCAGTGACATTCACAGCTCCTATGTATGCTCAAAGAAAATTAAGTTACCTTATCTTTCATGGGGAAGAAATTGTGGGGGCATTGTAAAAGTCTACTTTCTATATGGAAAATAATCAAGTCACTTTAGTAGTTCAGCGTCAGTGTTTACAGCAACCATTCAGTGTTGAAGCTTGCCATGTGTCTCCTTTTGACACTGTAAACACGAAGTTTTAATTTTAAATGTTTTAATGAATTTCAGTCTGAATTTTTAACATAACCTCTTCAGTTTTCCCCTTTTCTCCATCAGAGTCACCCTCCCAGTCAAATCACTGGTATTAATTTCTCTGGCTGTGATCTGGAGCTGCTGAGACAATCTCTTGAGAGGAAAAAAAAAAACACCGGTGTTTTCATGATCTGGCACCATGCCTCTGCCCTCATTAGTGAATGCAGTTGTGCATATTAAAGAAATAAATCATTCTAGTGACTACTCCATGTCAGGAGTACCTTTGCTTAAATGAAATTAAAATTTTAACTTGAAATTTCAAAAAAAAAAAATTAAAGCTTTATTCTACTTATATTTGAGTGTGGACCATCCTGTCAAGGTGGTATTTCTTTAACTGAGAGACGTCCTTTACATCAGTGAGCAAAGTTAAATTAGGAGAGAGGCTGGTTAAAGTCTATTGTCTTTGTCTTCTCCATTTTTACTCATTTTGTTACTCGGCTTCAATTTATTTCCTCCAAATTATCTGACCAAGATAGGTGACAATTTCTCTACCCTGTGCCACAACTGCCTTTGTGATATCTGCATCTAGAAGAGCTGGATTTTGAAGGACTGACTCATATTGCTGTGATGTTCTTGTACTCAGACTCGAACGCGATGCATAGAGCAGTTTGCTTGACATACATTCACTAAATTGAATTGAATTGTTTTTCTTTTAACCTACTGCTTGAAACTCTTCCATGCATGAGCAACTGAGATTTCATTCTGTTGCTCATCTCTGTAGAGGAAGCTCTTCCACTTTGATTTTGAACATACTTCAACAGCTCATCTCATCAACTTACTCTCTGTATTACTTGTTGATGTAACAAAAACTTGGCAAATGCAGCTTTGTAACGGGAGACTTATTTTTGATTCTCAATTTGAGAGTACAGTCTACAATGGGGATGAAGTCAAGGAACAGAATCCTGAAGCAGCAAGCCATGTTGCAGTCAAGAAGCACAGGGAGATGAATGCTGCTATTCACTCCTTTTCTTCTTTGTATTCAGTCCAGGACCCCAGCCCATGGAATGGTGCCAATTCTACTTAGCCTGGGCCTTCACAATTCGACCTATTTAACAGAAACTCCTTCACAGACATGCCCAGAAATTTGTTTCTGTGGTGACTATTTTTTATACATATATGTGGTGTGTGTCCCTGTGTAAGTTTATGTGTTCCACGTGTGTAGATGCCTATAGAACCCAGAGACAGTTTCCTCTGAAACTATAGTTACAAACAGTTTTGACCTACCTGGGAACCAAACCGGGTCCTCTGCAAAAGCATAGGTGTCCACTGTGCCCTTCCATGGTGACTGTTAATCCTAAATTGACAGTCAAGTTTAATCGCCATTCTCCCCAAGTGGGAAGCCAGTGGGAAGTAGTTCCTGCCTTTAAACGGTCAATTAATTCTTCTGTACATCACAGAAGGGTCTTTTATGTTATACCAAACTACAGCTTATGTATGCTAATATTTTAATTCTGTTATTAGATTTTATGCTCCTTTAGTGGAAGATATTTGCATTCCCAGGAGTTTTTCACACTCACCATGGGCACTAGGTAAATCAAAGACTTTGAAAGTTATGGACTATGAATACTGTCTTCTCTAAACAAGGAGACTATTCTGTGCTGGCTGCTGCTAAGGCATGTACCACAGTGAGCTGGATTCTGTCTCTACTGCTCCAACTTTACCTTTCCCTTTTCTGTTATATATAATCACAACTCAGTTAATAAAGATTATAAAGTATATTCCTATGCAAAATAAATATTGCAATTCTAAGCACATGTAATAAAGTTTAAGCCAAGTAATTTTAGGTGTCTTTGGCATGTAGCAACAAAGACACTAAAAATGTATTAGGAAAATGTATCATAAGAATGGGGTCAGGATATATGGTATAAACAATATTCAAAAATAAATGATACCATAGCATTTTATTTCAAAATGCTTCAGTTTTTATAAATCTTAATCAGACATTTTGTCATTTAATTTAGGGAATATTTATAGGATAATTTTAATACTACCTTCTAATTTTCATTCTCACCACTCTTCAGCCAGCTGTTGAATAGTTTCCTTGTTTTGACCCTCAGATGTCAAATATTTAAATTTTGTTTGCTTTCTTTATGGAGAACATTTAACCATTTAGCTTATCGAAGGTGCAATGACCTGAATAACAGAAGCAAGAAAACTGCTAATTTAGAGATTTAAAATGGATAAACCTTGTAAATGGATTATGTAAATTTAAACATAACAAATCAGCTTTAATCGTATAGTTAACAAACTCCCACAAATTAACTTTGAACTTTTCAAGTGTTGGATTATGTTTTATTCAGTGTCAAATATTCATAAGCCAAGGGGTTATAAGAAACAATCTAAAAGTTTTAACTTTTTCTAGACTTATGATTCTTCTGCTGAATACACACCGATTTTTATATGTGAATTTTGTAGCCATGTTTGCCTTAACCTATTTCATTTAAATTCTTAGAACTTGACTTCCCACTAAAGTATAGACTTCTTAAGCAGAGATATGTGCCTTGATATTCATTTCTCTTTCCCCTTTTATGAGTTACAGATAGGATAGTTAATAAATGTCCAGTGAATCAAATTGTGTGGTGCTTCAGAACCAAACTACAATTTTTCAACATGATTACTACAGAGAACATATGGAGCATGAACCCTGCCCTAAAAATTCTCATCATCTCTCTCATTACCTGTTAAAGCGTTTCATCATAGTTGGAATCCTTTATGTTAGAGGCTGGCTGAGGCCTGAAATAAAGAATGAAAATGTGATAAATGACCACTTATTGGCCATTAACTATCATGATTAGAGCAGCCTGCCTCTCAGACTGAGGGTCAGCATTAAGAAGAGAAACCATACTTTAGAATATCCTCCTGATGGGAATGAAGCTGTTCATTATCTGATCATTAGGGCACATGCCAAATAAAACACATCTCTCACAAAACCTGAGTAGTAATTGTCCATTTAGTCACTAGCTTAAACAGAAAGCAATGGTAGAAAAGAAAGTTGCTATCCACTTGCACAGCCTTAAATTCTCGGAGTGCAGCTTTACATTTGATGTTGACAGAATAGCTCAGAACAAATAACAAAATCATTAAGCTCAATTCTGACAGTTGGTTGATGAGTGACATTCATCCACATATAGAAACTAAAAAGTCATTGATGAAGCTAAAATTTACAGTTGATTTTTACATACTACCTTGTTTTTCTATTGAAATAGTGAATATCGTCATTCAAATATTTCAAAAAAGAACAGGCTAGTCAAAAAGGATAGCGATCTAAACTAAAACAATTTTATGTACAGAATTGGTGAGTAGATAAGTCAGAGTATGACGTTGGAGACTCAGATGAAGACTAAGAGGAACAACATGAAAATGTTCATAAGTAGAATGACAGAAACTTAGAAGCTATCAGAAAACATACCAAAATGCTTTAGTGAGAATTATAAGGTCACATCAAAGGAATCCATATTCAAAACAAACAACACATATTTGGTTCTTAAAGCTTGCTGAAGATGAGGAGAGGAACATGAAATTAATGTATCCTGGTACACAAAGGACTGATTTTTGTGGTTAGTGGTGATGTTTTTGTTGTTGTTGTTGTTGTTGTTTTATTTTAAGATTAGACTGATTCACCCCAAACACTCTTAGAACATGGAGAGATGGAGAGTATTGAATTGACAAAGAACAGGTTATAGGAACCAGACCACAGATCCAAGATAGAAAAAGGTAAAGAAAGAATAAAACCAAAAATGATTAAATAAAAAGTCTTAAAATAAGTTTTGAATGAAGTTTAGAGGTAGCATATGAGTCAAAAATTGACAGAAGACCACAATAGAGTTCCACATACTGAAGGAAGAAGAAAGCTACTTAGCATCATCAACAAATGAGAGAACAGATGATTCTCAAAAACTTCTGGAACAGTGGAAAAGTGCTGTGAGAGTAGATCTGTGGAAGCATGCTTGCCTAGCATACTCAAACTCTGAGGCCAATTCCAGCATAAAAAACAAAGAAAGCCCTCAATGTCTTTAGCCAGGTATGGTATGGAACCACCTGTAAAACCAGAACTCTGTAGGACAAAGCATGGAGATCAAAGTGGAAAGAAGTCACGGCAAGCTTGTGGACTCTCATTTACAATGGTTCTTCTTGGGCTAAATTGACATAGTATTAAACTGTACTCCTTCTATACCCAGCAGGTGGTGCAGCTCTCAGACCATATCAGAGATGTTGCTTTGTGTGGTGTATTATGGTTCGATGGTGGTTAAGAAAGAAACTCCTAACTGCTCAAAGTGCAGAAAATGAGTATCAGAGGAACTCTCAACCACAGATAGGATATCTATCAAACACACACATACATACACACACAAACACACACACACACACACACACACACACAGAGGAGGGGAGAGAGGGAGAGGGAGAGGGGGAGGGGGAGGGGGAGGGGGAGGGGGAGGGAGAGGGACCATGATACAGGGGACCATTGTGGAAGAGAAGGTACAAAGATTTTAAGAGCCAGGGAACCAAGAAGACTAGAATAAAACAGTGTCATCAAGACATGATATGGCTGCTATACTTGTGAAGTCACAAGAGCTGGGGTTGCCTGCCCAAGACCACACAAGGTCAAGCCAGTCAGTATTCCAGTACAGAGAGAGAAGAAGGGGCAAGAAGTTCCATCCAAACTGAAGAACTATGGAAATTTGAGAGTGTCTTGGGCAATGAAAATATTATTTAACCTATTGCTCTTTTTAAGGTGACTATATTATAGTAGATGTAATGACACACATAAATATATGGGTCATACAATTCAACTCAATTATTAGATAAGGAAAACAACAGAAAGTTGAATGGGTGTATCTAGAAGAAGTTAGAGGTAGAAGTGGACATGAGTATTATCAAAATTTATTATATGAAATTCTTAATAAATTTATAAAATGCTTACCTTTTAAAAGAGTTTTTCTCAGTCTTTACGTAGTTATATAGATCTGATCATAAAGTATTTGGTAGTAAATTCTTATGTAATATATATATTTATATTTCATATATATTATACATGTGTATATCACCAATATATAACTCTTTGAAGAAAGAAAACATCTGTGATTTCAAAATAGCATTTGAAACCTTTGATATGAAGAAAATATCCTGGGTCTTAATTGTGACACAGCTTGATTATATATGCCTTGTGATTATCCATTCAGTAAAATCTGTAGTTAAATGGGAATTCTTTAATTATGTGAAATTTTACTATATATAAATTATAGGTTAATGAGTTTGGCTTTAAAACACATCAAGATGTTTGTACTTTACATATTAGTTGTGCACCAAATTAAGAAATAAAACAGTGGGCTAAAGTTGTAAAAGTATGAATAAAGAAGTAATTTCAAAACGGAGGAATATTTGAATATCCATATCACACTGCATGTGGAAACCCAGTAAAAACTGTCAGTTAAAATAATTATCTTACTAACATGCAGGTCAGTCAGACATATTGCAAGGAAGTTAAATTTTTCAACAAATAAGAGAAAGAAGACCATCAAATTCCTAGAAATTAAAATGTAACACTTAAGTCACACAGTTAATACTTGTTTTATATGCCATGCATTTTTTTACAGAAAAATTATATATTTCTGACATTTTTCTATATAAAACAAAACTTTCACTGAGGAAACATAAACAATTAAAATTTTATATCTTGATAACTCTTGGTAAATAGAAATTATGACATGTATACTAGTAGGAACTTTGAGATAGAATGAACCTTTGCCAAAAAGGAGTGAATCATGACCATTTCTAAGATATGTATGATTATTAAAGAATAGCTTGTCTTCAATCTTTCCGCCAGATCTTTTATAAGAATCCCCGAGCTCTGTCCAATTCTTGGCTGTGGGTCTCGGCATCTGCATGTTAGCTGCTGGGTGGAGGAGACTCTCACAGGACAGCTGCAGACTCCTGTCTGCAAGCATAACAGTATTATTAATAGTGTAAGGGATTGGTTCTTGCCCATTGATGTGTCTCAAGTTGGGCCAGTTATTGGTTCCCTCAGTCTCTGTTTGATCTTTGCCTCTGCATTTCTTTTAGACAGATCGGATTTTGGATTGAAAGTATTGTGGATGGTTTGGTGTCCTATCCTTTCACTGGGGGTCGTGCCTGCTTACAGGATGTCTTAGTCAGGGTTTCTATTCCTGCAGAAACATCATGACCAAGAAGCAAGTTGGGTAGGAAAGGGTTTATTCAGCTTACATTTTCCACATTGCTGTTGATCACCAAAGGAAGTCAGGACTTGAACTCAAGCAGGTCAGGAAGCAGGAGCTAATATAGAGGCCATAGAGGGATGTTACTTACTGGCTTGATTTCCCTGGCTTGCTCAGTCTGTTCTCTTGTAGAACCAAGACTACCAGTCCAGAGATGGAACCACCCACAAGGGGCCTCCGCCCTTGATCACTAATTGAGAAAATGCCTTGCAACTGGATCTCATGGAGGCATTTCCCCAATTGAAGCTCCTTTCTCTATGATAACTCCAGCCTGTGTCAAGTTGACACAAAACTAGCCAGTACACAGGAGGTGGCTCCTTCAGGTTCCATATCCCCACTGCTATGTTTCTCAGCTAAGGTCACCTACCTGTATTGACTCCTGGAGCCTCCTCCATCCCAGGTCTTTGGCATAGAAATTCTACAGAAAGACCAACAAAGTCAACTAACCTGGGCTCCTGTGGGATCTTAGAGACTGGGCCACCAACCAAAGAGCATCCGTGGGCTGGATTGAGTCCTCCGGCACTTACGTAGCAGGTGTGCTGCTCAGTCTCCCTCTGGGTCTCCCAACAACTGTAGTTCCCTAACTTGGCTGCCTTGGATGGCCTTAAGTGGAAGAGGATCACATAACCCTTCAGAGACTTGATGTGCCAGGGTTAGAGGATACCCAACGTGAGACCACCCTCTCAGAGGGCAGGACTGGGAAGGAATAACTATCTGACTAGATAACTTGTTTAAGTTACCCAGCTTAAGTCAGATAACTGGGGATATATGTGCTCATGTGTACAAAAAAAAAATTACTGTGAGCAGTATTATAGTAGACTATAATCTCAGAAGTTTTGACACACAAGTTCTAACACTCACCAGGCTAGGCTGTTCTGGCTAAGCACACAGTTCAAACCCTACTGTGTTTCTCACTCCAGATGCTTGCACCCCATTGTTCAGTATGAATCTCTGCTTTCATTTTACACTTCTTTTTTGTTTGTTCAAGCAGGCAGGTTATCTTCTTCTTTACTTTTAAAAACATCTGTGCAAGCTATGAAATATTATTGTCTTGATATAAAATTTGACAAGCCCACAATTTCTCCATTTCTTTCTTTGATAAGTTAGGCTGGCACATAAGCATTCTGCCTGCCTTTATTCAGGGCATTTTCAATTTCTCTTCTGCATAGGTAAGTGATGTGATGTTCCAGGTGACTGGGTAGTTTGCCATCCTTAAACACATCATTTCCCACCCAGCTTCCCTGTGCCAAGCAGACTTGAACACATTCGATTTCCTCCATTTGCATTTTAAATATTTCATTATCACATGTACCTTCCATACATGTGGATTACTCGCTCTGTCCATCTAGCATAACATTGCACTCTCCATAAGTCTATGTAGTAAAGGGACAATTTACTGAAGAGGTCAGATATGAGGCATTCTAGACAAACCAAATGTAACCTTTTAGTAAAACAAAACTTTGAATTTCACTCTGTAATGTTTATTAAATTCCACTTTGCTGCCTAGGTCACTATAGAATTAATGATACTACATATAGTCAGCACTTCATTATAATGTTGATTTATCATAAATATCAATTTTTCTAATGTAGATGTGGTCAATAATAAAGATTTAATTACTTCTGTTAAAAAAGATTAAAATATTTACTGAAACAAGTTAATTCTGGAGTAGCTTATGTTACAGTAAGTCAGCTGTCGAAAAAGAAGCAGGTTGAGAATGGCATTGTTCTCAAGTTCTCTTCTAAGCCTGAAGTTTCTCCTTGTTAGGTTTAAATTAACTGACATTATATGTCAGTTGCATATAATGTTCAGAAACAAATACTCCCTTGCTTAGCCCACATAAAACAAGCAGTAAGCTAGGATGAAGGATCAAAAACCAATGAGGAGGAAGTTGATAATTAGTGTTCACAAAAGTCCTCCATAAGCTAAGTGGCTCTAAAATCAGCATGGAGGTTGCTGAATTCAGCTAGAGATTCATAAGCAAAATAAAATAAAATAAAATAAAGTAAAATAATGGGCAAACCATCCTGAGAAGAATAACAAGTGAAACTAATTGTGACATTTTTTATTCTTCAAGGAATTTGATTATTCTGTGCTGCCATGGCCAGGGAATTTATTTCCTTCCAAAGTTCATATTCTAAAGCCTGAGTTCTCACAAAAAGGCAAAGAAAGGCATTTGAGGGATTGATGAGGGAACTGAGTTCTATGGAATTGAATCCTGTATGGCTGCCTTAGTCCTCTGACCTGAGCTTCCCTTGCCATGTGAGAATGCAGAAAAAGGATTCTGCGGAGACAGTGTCCACTAATGCCTGTTAGAAGGTGTACAAACGCATCCAGAAAATTCCTAAAACTGAGGCTAGTACTAAACCATGCTTGCGTTGTGTTATTCCTTATATTCATATGAATTATATAGTTCAATTTCTAAATTATGTAGATATTAATAAAAATACCAAATTAAAAAAAGATTGTAACTATAATGTAATAAAAGTTATTTAAAGACTGTTTTTTATTTCTGAGAAATTCTATTTAATGGTTTTATTTTTCAAAGTTTAAAAGGCAAAATTATGGGAAAGAAAGTCCTACAATATCTTGGCATTGTCCCTTTCAGCCCCCAAGGACTGTAAGAAATGTTTATTGGTTGCACCACCCAGCTTATGGTATTAATATGTTGTTTTGACAACCCCAGCTGACTAAGACAGGGTGATTACAGCAAAAGGGAAATTAGGCACTCTAATGGCTCCTGGTATAGTGCTTCCAGACAAAAGAGGTGAGAACCAAGGTAGTTTCAGAAAAAAAAAAAAGAAAGAAAGAAAGAAAGAAAGAAAGAAAGAAAGAAAGAAAGAAAGAAAGAAAGAAAGAAAGAAAGAAAGAAATTAGAAGCTCATTAGTCATTTCTCTTCCCTCACAACTTGCTGAAAGCCATTTTGACTTCCTTGCCAAGGCCTGTCCTGAGTTAGTCTCAATTCCCTTAGTTACTTTCACATGCAAATACAGAAACTCTAAGAAGCTATCTGAAAGCTGAAGCTTGGCAGTTTGAGAAGAGAGAACGTTGACTTGTTGCTTTCCTTCTCTACAATCCAGTTTTCTTTGTAAAATCTGTGTATCTTCTTGACATATTTGCCCCAAGACTAATGATCAAAACTAAATGAAAATAAAAAATTATTTTTCCTCATAATCATTATGTCTCAGATAGAACTGCCTTCATGCTAGAGGAGGCTCCGTTCTATCAGCTTTATACCAGCATGGCAGATATTCCCATAGTCTTCTGTGTCACCTTGCATATGTGCCCTGTTCTATGTCTGCCATATTCACTTCTCCAACATTTGGATCATCTTCGTGATGCCCCCCCCCCCAAATACTGATGGTCCCAAAATTATTTCTGATATAGCTTCTAGAGAGACCTTTATAAAACATACAGGTGGCTATACTGCTTTTTGGTAACCATACCTTCAAGAACTTTAAGGCCAAACTCAGAACAATTTTTCTAACCAGCAAATGTGTTAGCATCTTGTAATCAATCGGTCTGCTTTCAACATCAACTCAACCTCTTTTGGTGTGCCACATCAAATTCATGAATCCTTTCTCCCCACACACATAGACAGAGACAAACAGTCACATGCACACACACATGCATATATATATGTGCACATGCAAACACACACATCCATGTATACACATACATCATGCATGTGCATGTAAACACACAATACACATATGCACATAAAAATATACACACATATGCATGCACATACACACACACACATGCACACACACACACACACACACACACACACACACACACACACCTTCTTAACCAAGCTACTGGCTCCCTTTACCTCTAATCTGTTGATGATTTATCTGCTCTGAGAATGTTTCTTTAGTTACTCTCTACAGTGATAATATCCTCTCTGAAAATATCCCAATACAAATAGTAATCCTGCTAATTAAGATTTCTCTGATCATATAGAATTTCAATTATTTATTTATGATCACATATACTTAGAAGAGTAAGAACCAAAATGCATTTATTCCCAGTAATCCTGTCCCCGATGGCACGACTTAATACTTTATTACTTGAATTTCTCACACTATGTCCTATGATGGGAGATTTGCAGAGGCAAATCATTGTTACTATAATTCTACACAGAAGTCATGTAAAATAGAGCATTCATGCACAGTGTTCACAACTTTGCAAAAAAAAGAAAAAAAAACAAACTTTTTACTACTTATGAAATGTAGGAGAACTCTCTTTATTCATTGGAGGAGTAATACGATCAAAACCTCTTTCAAATTAACACACTTTTTCTACCCTAAATATACCATTTGTTCGTCCAACATTCAACTCCCTTAGTAGCTTCCCACCCTGCCATATCTATTATTGCCCTCTGTGGCAGGTGTGATAACAGCTTTTTATTCTTCCTTTTCTTTCTGTCATTTTCCTGGAAGTGCCAACCCCTATGCCTCTCCCTCGTTGATAAATAGTTCTATAGACCTGTCACATCTCATGCAAGTCTTTGCTTTGTTGAAAGAACTTGGGACTTCATCCATAGTGCTCTTTCAATTGTAGCATCAGCTGCAAAAACAGTCAGAAGTGCCTGCCCTCTGGGAGCCTTTCAACAGAGAGCAGGCAGCAGTAGGCTCATTAGACAGAGGCAGGGTCAGCCAAGAGCAGCTGAGGCTCCACCAGGGCTGACACACCAGTGTGACTCAGCACTGTGGATACAGTTTTGGATGAGTGGGGCCCAGTTGCAGTCAAGAAACTGAGCTACTCTAAAAGCTTCTCTGAGCCTTCAGTCTAATTCAGCCAAGAAAAATAGTGTGACTAAGCCCTGATTAGATCACTTAATAATACTTGCCTTGCAGAAAAGACAGGCATTAAGAATATTTTCAAATAACCTTTACTTTACCATTTCTGAGATTACTTGTTCCAGAAATTCTAGACACACTCACTACTGTCAGAATAACTTTTTGTAAAACTCAAGTGAGATCACATCAGTCTACTGTTTAAGTGTTGAAGTAGTGTGTCTATTCTTTGAGTAAAGGACATGTTTAATGTCTTGCCCTCTCAGACCGATCTCCTGCTGTTTATTTATGTTTATCCTTTGACCCAGAGTACCAAACAGCCAGACATTAAAGTCAATGTCCCTGACCCACAGTCTTAACCATCTTTCTGATGCTGTGATAATAGGCCCTAGCAAAAGTATTTAAGGAAAAGGACTTTGTTTTAGCTCACAGTTCAAAGGTACCATGAAAGGAAAAGTCATGGCTTCAAGAGTTTGAGGCATCTGGTACCTTAGTATTCACAGTCAGGTAGCAAATAAAGATAATGACTTTTCTTAGCTGAGTTTCTTCTTCTGCAACCTAGGACTTAAACCCAGGGAAAGATGTCACTCATTTTTAGGGTAGGTGGGTCTTCATACCTCACCAACAAATATAATCTATCACAGGTATGGCCCAAGGCTAAACTAATCTTGATAAATATAAGTGTTTCATATGTAATTTGAGATTCTGCCAAGTTGATAATCACTGTTAACTATCAAACTTTCTCTTTTTTTCCATTTTTATTAGGTATTTAGCTCATTTACATTTACAATGCTATACCAAAAGTCCCCCATACCCACCCACCCCCACTCCCCTACCCACCCACTCCCCCTTTTTGGCCCTGGCGTTCCCCTGTACTGGGGCATATAAAGTTTGCGTGTCCAATGGGCCTCTCTTTCCAGTGATGGCCGACTAGGCCATCTTTTGATACATATGCAGCTAGAGTCAAGAGCTCCGGGGTACTGGTTAGTTCATAATGTTGTTCCGCCTATAGGGTTGCAGATCCCTTTAGCTCCTTGGCTACTTTCTCTAGATCCTCCATTGGGAGCCCTGTGATCCATCCATTAGCTGACTGTGAGCATCCACTTCTGTGTTTGCTAGGCCCCGGCATAGTCTCACAAGAGACAGCTACATCTGGGTCCTTTCGATAAAATCTTGCTAGTGTATGCAATGGTGTCAGCGTTTGGATGCTGATTATGGGGTGGATCCCTGGATATGGAAGTCTCTACATGGACTATCCTTTCATCTCAGCTCCAAACTTTATCTCTGTAACTCCTTCCAAGGGTGTTTTGTTCCCACTTCTAAGGAGGGGCATAGTGTCCACACTTCAGTCTTCATTTTTCTTGAGTTTCATGTGTTTAGGAAATTGTATCTTATATCTTGGGTATCCTAGGTTTTGGGCTAATATCCACTTATCAGTGAGTACATATTGTGTGAGTTCCTTTGTGAATGTGATACCTCACTCAGGATGATGCCCTCCAGGTCCATCCATTTGGCTAGGAATTTCATAAATTCATTCTTTTTAATAGCTGAGTAGTACTCCATTGTGTAGATGTACCACATTTTCTGTATCCATTCCTCTGTTGAGGGGCATCTAGGTTCTTTCCAGCTTCTGGCTGTTATAAATAAGGCTGCTATGAACATAGTGGAGCATGTGTCCTTCTTACCAGTTGGGGCATCTTCTGGATATATGCCCAGGAGAGGTATTGCTGGATCCTCCGGTAGTACTATGTCCAATTTCCTGAGGAACCACGAGACTGATTTCCAGAGTGGTTGTACAAGCCTGCAATCCCACCAACAATGGAGGAGTGTTCCTCTTTCTCCACATCCACGCCAGCATCTGCTGTCACCTGAATTTTTGATCTTAGCCATTCTGACTGGTGTGAGGTGGAATCTCAGGGTTGTTTTGATTTGCATTTCCCTGATGATTAAGGATGTTGAACATTTTTTCAGGTGCTTCTCTGCCATTCGGTATTCCTCAGGTGAGAATTCTTTGTTCAGTTCTGAGCCCCATTTTTAATGGGGTTATTTGATTTTCTGAAGTCTACCTTCTTGAGTTCTTTATATATGTTGGATATTAGTCCCCTATCTGATTTAGGATAGGTAAAGATCCTTTCCCAATCTGTTGGTGGTCTTTTTGTCTTATTGACGGTGTCTTTTGCCTTGCAGAAACTTTGGAGTTTCATTAGGTCCCATTTGTCAATTCTCGATCTTACAGCACAAGCCATTGCTGTTCTGTTCAGGAATTTTTCCCCTGTGCACATATCTTCAAGGCTTTTCCCCACTTTCTCCTCTATAAGTTTCAGTGTCTCTGGTTTTATGTGAAGTTCCTTGATCCACTTAGATTTGACCTTAGTACAAGGAGATAAGTATGGATCGATGCGCATTCTTCTACATGATAACCACCAGTTGTGCCAGCACCAATTGTTGAAAATGCTGTCTTTCTTCCACTGGATGGTTTTAGCTCCCTTGTCGAAGATCAAGTGAACATAGGTGTGTGGGTTCATTTCTGGGTCTTCAATTCTATTCCATTGGTCTACTGGTCTGTCTCTATACCAGTACCATGCAGTTTTTATCACAATTGCTCTGTAGTAAAGCTTTAGGTCAGGCATGGTGATTCCACCAGAGGTTCTTTTATCCTTGAGAAGACTTTTTGCTATCCTAGGTTTTTTGTTATTCCAGATGAATTTGCAAATTGCTCCTTCTAATTCGTTGAAGAATTGAGTTGGAATTTTGATGGGGATTGCATTGAATCTGTAGCTTGCTTTTGGCAAGATAGCCATTTTTACAATGTTGATCCTTCCAATCCATGAGCATGGGAGATCTTTCCATCTTCTGAGATCTTCTTTAATTTCTTTCTTCAGAGATTTGAAGTTTTTATCATACAGATCTTTCACTTCCTTAGTTAGAGTCACGCCAAGATATTTTATATTATTTGTGACTATTGAGAAGGGTGTTGTTTCCCTAATTTCTTTCTCAGCCTGTTTATTCTTTGTATAGAGAAAGGCCATTGACTTGTTTGAGTTTATTTTATATCCAGCTACTTCACCGAAGCTGTTTATCAGGTTTAGGAGTTCTCTGGTAGAATTTTTAGGGTCACTTATATATACTATCATATCATCTGAAAAAGTGATATTTTGACTTCCTCTTTTCCAATTTGTATCCCCTTGATCTCCTTTTGTTGTCGAATTGCTCTGGCTAATACTTCAAGTACTATGTTGAAAAGGTAGGGAGAAAGTGGGCAGCCTTGTCTAGTCCCTGATTTTAGTGGGATTGCTTCCAGCTTCTCTCCATTTACTTTGATGTTGGCTACTGGTTTGCTGTAGATTGCTTTTATCATGTTTAGGTATGGGCCTTGAATTCCTGATCTTTCCAACACTTTTATCATGAATGGGTGTTGGATCTTGTCAAATGCTTTTTCTGCATCTAACGAGATGATCATGTGGTTTTTGTCTTTGAGTTTGTTTATATAATGGATTACATTGATGGATTTTCGTATATTAAACCATCCCTGCATCCCTGGAATAAAACCTACTTGGTCAGGATGGATGATTGCTTTAATGTGTTCTTGGATTCGGTTAGCAAGAATTTTATTGAGTATTTTTGCATCGATATTCATAAGAGAAATTGGTCTGAAGTTCTCTATCTTTGTTGGGTCTTTCTGTGGTTTAGGTATCAGAGTAATAGTGGCTTCATAAAATGAGTTGGGTAGAGTACCTTCTACTTCTATTTTGTGAAATAGTTTGTGCAGAACTGGAATTAAATCTTCTTTGAAGGTCTGATAGAACTCTGCAGTAAACCTGTCTGGTCCTGGGCTTTTTTTGGCTGGGAGACTATTGATAACTGCTTCTATTTCTTTAGGTGATATGGGACTGTTTAGATGGTCAACTTGATCCTGATTCAACTTTGGTACCTGGTATCTGTCCAGAAATTTGTCCATTTCGTCCAGGTTTTCCAGTTTTGTTGAGTATAGCCTTTTGTAGAAGGATCTAATGGTGTTTTGGATTTCTTCAGGATCTGTTGTTATGTCTCCCTTTTCATTTCTGATTTTGTTAATTAGGATTTTGTCCCTGTGCCCTTTAGTGAGTCCAGCTAAGGGTTTATCTATCTTGTTGATTTTCTCAAAGAACCAACTCCTCGTTTGGTTAATTCTTTGAATAGTTCTTCTTGTTTCCACTTGGTTGATTTCACCCCTGAGTTTGATTATTTCCTGCCGTCTACTCCTCTTAGGTGAATTTGCTTCCTTTTTTTCTAGAGCTTTTAGATGTGTTGTCAAGCTGCTAGTATGTGCTCTCTCCCGTTTCTTCTTGGAGGCACTCAGAGCTATGAGTTTCCCTCTTAGAAATGCTTTCATTGTGTCCCATAGGTTTGGTTACGTTGTGGCTTCATTTTCAAAAAACTCTAAAAAGTCTTTAATTTCTTTCTTTATTCCTTCCTTGACCAAGGTATCATTGAGAAGAGTGTTGTTCAGTTTCCATGTGAATGTTGGCTTTCCATTATTTATGTTGTTATTGAAGATCAGTCTTAGGCCATGGTGGTCTGATAGGATACATGGGACAATTTCAATATTTTTGTATCTGTTGAGGCCTGTTTTGTGACCAATTATATGGTCAATTTTGAAGAAGGTCCCGTGAGGTGCTGAGAAGAAGGTATATCCTTTTGTTTTTGGATAAAATGTTCTGTAGATATATGTCAGGTCCATTTGTTTCATAACTTCTGTTAGTTTTACTGTGTCCCTGTTTAGTTTCTGTTTCCACGATCTGTCCATTGATGAAAGTGGTGTGTTGAAGTCTCCCACTATTATTGTGTGAGGTGCAATGTGTGCTTTGAGCTTTACTAAAGTGTCCTTAATGAATGTGGCTGCCCTTGCATTTGGAGCGTAGATATTCAGAATTGAGAGTTCCTCTTGGAGGATTTTACCTTTGATGAGTATGAAGTGTCCCTCCTTGTCTTTTTTAATAACTTTGGGTTGGAAGTCGATTTTATCCGATATTAAAATGGCTACTCCAGCTTGTTTCTTCAGACCATTTGCTTGGAAAATTGTTTTCCAGCCTTTCACTCTGAGGTAGTGTCTGTCTTTTTCCCTGAGATGGGTTTCCTGTAAGCAGCAGAATGTTGGGTCCTGTTTGTGTAGCCAGTCTGTTAGTCTATGTCTTTTTATTGGGGAGTTGAGACCATTGATATTAAGAGATATTAAGGAAAAGTAATTGTTGCTTCCTGTTGTTTTTGTTGTTAAAGTTGGCATTCTGTTCTTGTGGCTGTCTTCTTTTAGTTTTGTTGAGGGATTATCCTCTTGTTTTTTCTAGGGCGTGGTTCCCGTACTTGTATTGGTTTTTTTCTGTTATTATCCTTTGAAGGGCTGGATTCGTGGAGAGATAATGGGTGAATTTAGTTTTGTCGTGGAATACTTTGGTTTCTCCATCTATGGTAATTGAGAGTTTGGCTGGGTATAGTAGCCTGGGCTGGAATTTGTGTTCTCTTAGTGTCTGTATAACATCTGTCCAGGCTCTTCTGGCTTTCATAGTCTCTGGTGAAAAATCTGGTGTAATTCTGATAGGCTTGCCTTTATATGTTACTTGACCTTTTTCCCTTACTGCTTTTAGTATTCTATCTTTATTTAGTGCATTTGTTGTTCTGATTATTATGTGTCGGGAGGAATTTCTTTTCTGGTCCAGTCTATTTGGAGTTCTGTAGGCTTCTTGTATGTTCATGGGTATCTCTTTCTTTAGATTTGGGAAGTTTTCTTCAATAATCTTGTTGAAGATGTTTGCTGGTCCTTTGAGTTGAAAATCTTCATTCTCATCCACTCCTATTATCCGTAGGTTCGGTCTTCTCATTGTGTCCTGGATTTCCTGGATGTTTTGAGTTAGGATCTTTTTGCATTTTCCATTTTCTTTGATTGTTGTGCCGATGTTCTCTATGGAATCTTCTGCACCTGAGATTCTCTCTTCCATCTCTTGTATTCTGTTGCTGATGCTGGCATCTATGGTTCCAGATTTCTTTCCTAGGGTTTCTATCTCCAGCGTTGCCTCACTTTGGGTTTTCTTTATTGTGTCTACTTCCCTTTTTAGGTCTTGGATGGTTTTATTCAATTCCATCACCTGTTTGGTTGTGTTTTCCTCCAATTCTTTAAGGGATTTTTGTGTTTCCTCTTTAATGTCTTCTACCTGTTTGGTTATGTTTTCCTCCAATTCTTTAAGGGATTTTTGTGTTTCCTCTTTAATGTCTTCTACTTGTTTATCAGTGTTCTCCTGTATTTCTTTAAGTGAGTTATTTAAGTCCTTCTTGATGTCCTCTACCATCATCATGAGATATGCTTTTAAATCCAGGTCTAGCTTTTCAGGTGTGTTGGGGTGCCCTGGACTGGGTGAAGTGGGAATGCTGGGTTCTGATGATGGTGAGTAGTCCTGGTTTCTGTTAGTAAGATTCTTACGTTTACCTTTCACCATCTGGTAATCTCTGGAGTTAGTTGTTATAGTTGTCTCTGTTTAGAGATTGTTCCTCTGGTGATTTTGTTACACTATATCAGCAGACCAGGGAGACTAGCTCTCTTCCCTGAGTTTCAGTGGTCAGAGCAGTCTCTGCAGGCAAGCTCTCCTCTTTCAGGGAGGTGCACAGTTATCTGGTGTTTGGACCTCCTCCTGGCCGAAGATGAAGGCCCAAAACAGGATTTTTCCCGGAAGCTGTGTTGCTTTGGCCTGCAGACTGCCCGCTGCCCAGAATCAAGGTGGCCCCCGCGGAATGTGAGGCAGAAGCCTCACGGGCTGTGCGGACACCTGTGCTCTGACCAGGAAGGTGGCCGGTTGTCTGGAGCCGGAAATGGCGCCGCCTCAGAGGCTCTGTGGCTCTCGCCTGTTCCAGAAGCTGCTGGCCTCTGTGTTCCACACTCTCACCCACAGACCGCCGGCTGTGGGGTCTCGGAACCAAGGTGACCCCCGCGGAAGGTGAGGCAGAAGCCTCCCAGGCTGTGCGGATACCTGTGCTCTGACCAGGAAGGTGGCAGGTTGTCTGTAGCCGAAAAAATACTATCAGACTTTCTGTGTCAGTTGGGACTTTGTCCCACACCTATTCTGGGGTTCTCTTAGCAAACAAAGTACACAGAATATACAAAAATTATACCATTTACTTCTCTTTACTTTATCTGCTTATGGATTTATAACTGCTATAAGAATATGAGTTATTAGAAGACATAAAAAATATGTCTCAGCAAACATAGCTCTGCATAGCATCTCATTAAACAGAGGTGGAGTTAATTTTAAAAACAGCAATAATAAAAGATTCACTGAACTTAGCTTGTTATATGAGCATTATGCTAACTAGTTATTATGGTCAAGAGAATATTGTGCAGCTTAAAGCCCAGCTAAACTAAGTATTTTAGTGGGTTATTTTACCAAATGGATAAAAGAAGATATTTCTGCTCAAACAGAACAATTTTATGTTTAAATAATGCTTCACCTCAGGGGGCCTTCAAATTGCAAGTGCTTTTCTAGAGCATTTAAGGGTTTAAAATGATTAACTACTTGACAGGAATACGAGGTGGAAGAGAGAATTTTAACAAGAAAAGCCAACAACTATTGAAAATAAGAGGCAAATGGTAATAAAACCTGCCTCTGAAGCTTTAATCGGGGGAAATATGATTTAATTTAAATGTTTTATTTGTATACATTGTGAACCATAGCCATTGTATTATACAAAGATAAATCAGTATCAATTTCCAGAGGAAATTTCTAATATAAGCTCATAGATTAAGATTAATGACAAGATACTATCCCCCTTGTGCATATCAATAACACTGAAATAATCTGTATGTCTGTGTCTTTCAGAATATGACTATAAAAATTTTTACAGATCAAGACTATGTCTTACTCATGTTTGTCTTCCCATGACATAGTACAATACCTGGACACTAAAGGACATTCTACATGCCTTAAATTGAACTATAGAGTATTTGTTTTCTCTTCGCTGTCCTCAAAGACCTGACGGCAATAACTGAAGAGAAAAAACACATATCTGGTGCAGAAGGTTCAGTCTGTGTTTACATGGACAGAACATCATGTTGGCAAGAGAATATGGCAGTGAAGACTTTTCACCGGACTGCAAACCAATGCAGACAGAAGCTGGCCCTATTCCATCTTTCTCCTCTTTTCTTTTTTTTTTTTTTTTTTTTCTTCTGCACAGTTGTTGAGCCTATAAGATGGTGGCAGCTACATTCAGCGCTATGAACTGACTTCCCATAGCAGCAGGGAAGCAAGACCTGGAAAAGTGTGCTTGCAACCCTAGAGGCCAGCCAGTCTAGCCAATCAATAAATTCCAGATTTGGTGAGACACCATATCATGGAAAGGAAGATGGAGAGCAACGGAAGATGAAACCCAAAAGCAACCTCTGGCCTCTGCATGGACACATGAATACTCTACATGGACACTCACTCGTCCAGACATACAAATAAAAATAAAATATATGGCTTCTGATAGATTTCAGTATATATAATTAAGGCCTGATGACTGTGAAAAATTCCCTGGATTTAAAATTAAAAATAAAGTTTAATATGAAATACTTTTAATACAATGTTCAAACCTGAACAATAAAGACAATGAAATGTAATTTGAAATACATAGGTTTTTTTTTAATGTTCCTACTTTGAAAATATGAAACATCACCTACTGAACACATTATCAAAGCACATAGTATAAGAATTCCATAGTGGCTGCCTCAGGCTATCAAACCATCTTCAACCCATTTCAGATTCATACTTATAAAACTGTGGGTGGTAACAATCTGGATACATTTTTTTTTGTTGTTGTTGTTGTTTAAATCTCTCATAAATACAGCAGCTGTCAAACAGCCAACATGCCTGACCCAGTTGTATTGAGTAAGCCCTACAGATTATTTGTCAAACAAATTCAGAAACCCAATATTTGTTTCTTTATTTTAAAATTTAATTGGTATGCAAATAAAGCAACAAGACAGCATTTGTGTTGGATACAGTTGTCACTTCAGATTCTGGGAATGCTCATTATCGTGCTTACAGATGTTTTTTTCCCCACCTAACATCTGCCAATACTACCTAAACCCCAGGAAGTCTCCGAACCTGTGCAAACTTCCACTTGCTATGGATCTCCTTCTCTGTTATCTGTCCCATGCACACTAATTTTTGTACATCTGAGGCCTCTGCTCGCCAGAATTATGCCTGCTTCCTAACACTTCTGCCTCTAGAGCTTTAGATTTGAAATTGAACAGACACTAAGCCAATTTATCATCGGATGACATGTGTCATGTTTATGGTATTACCAGAGGAACCCTGGTATGCACTGTATTTATCCTTTTTTTGTCAGCTTAGTCCCAGACAACACAGGATAAAGAAGCTATTACATTTTTAATGATTTGATGTATCGTATCCTTTAAAATGGAACATTAAATAGCATTGACTTTAAAATATGGTGCTAGATCACTCTGTTTAAGACTAGAATTTCTGTGTCAAACAATCATCCGTCACTCAGGAATTAATCCTATTGAAATGAGAGTAACAAAACAAAAGCAATGGAATGTGTTCTCTCAAAGAAACAGATAATGTTTTGCTCAAACTTATAATTTATTTCTTCTATCTATTCTATTTCCCCATAAATTCTAATAATGGCTAATGATTGTTTTATCGTGACTATGATAGAAATTCACATCATGTGGCTTTGCCAACAAGCATATATATCCAGAAGCATCAGCACTCCATCTTTCATTCCCTAGTACATGTACTTTTAACATCCTAATGATGCATTGTAGTGTGTTTTCTACATCAAATATATATATATAAAACATACACAGAGATAGTAATATTTCAAGCACAAACTTAATAGCTGAAAGGAAAAAGCTTTCCATTTGAGTAAAGTTTAATAAAAAGCCTCAAACTTGAAGTAAAACTTTCATCAGTGAAACAGAACAGGCAGGTGAGAGGGTTATCCTCTTTACATCGCTTTAATGGAGAAAACCTTTGCTCATGCCAAACTTGATATCTTGTGGATTGTTTCAGTACATAATTATCTTAGGCTTTCAATACATCTCCAATTGCTGTTTTAATGTATAATTCTCAACGATCTTCTTCAACATGAAGAGTAAACAAGACCTAAATGTAGAACTGCTGAGATGGTTCAGAGGGTAAATGCACTTTCCAGCAAGCCTGATGACTGGAATTCCACACCAACACCCATGTGGTGGGACAACAGGATTGAATCCTTGAAATTAAATGTGTGTTTGTGTATGTGTGTGTATCACACATACACACATACATGTACACACACACACACACACACACACACACACACATATATATATATATATGCAAAATACTATCTCTATGTTTTCATGGCTAACTTTTGGCACTAGATATCCAATTGCTATGCTATTTCCTGGGGAAAACATCTCATCTCCTGTTCCCAGCTTCTCATTTCCCTATAGAACTTTGTGTAGAGTACTTATGGACTCTCCCCCATCCAGTTTGGCATGTTCATTGGTGTCAAATTTGTTTAAATCATATTTGGGGTGTCAATATGTGAGACTTTACAGGTGTACATATTATTAGGAGACATAACCTCATAACATAATTCATTATCACTTGGGTTTTACAATCTCATCTAATGTGTTTCCTGAGCAGTGTAGAAATGCTTTGTAGACATTTCCATTGAAAGTAGGCTATATAATTCTGCATTTTGGTTGGTTATATTTTTCTATAGTGGTCTCTTTATGTTGTAACAAGAAGTATGTTTCCTTGTTGAAAGGTGAGAACTAAACATATTGGTAGATGTAAGGACAAAAATTTATGCATTGTTGTCAGTGATCATGCCAGTTTAGTAAATCAGTGCCTCTGAATTCTCCTCCAATAACCATGACTTCATTAGCATTCAGTAGTTATCTAGATTTTTAAAACAGACAAATTGTTCCCTATTGTTGAGCAATTTTAAGTCCATTTAGGGAGTCTTGGTTACAAGTAAGGTATACATATGACTATTGTACCCTTCGGGTTATGTTGATTGTTGATGTGGTTCATACATGTTGTAGTTGGGCAGGATATAAGAGATCTTATAGGAGAATATGGAATTTCTTTAGGAAAGAAGGGAACAGGTGGATAAATTACAGTAAGGATGTCTGAAGACACCACTATATATTACATTATTAACTATTTACAATGAAAAGAAAATAAAAAAACCAGAAAAGCAAATAAAACAAAACAAAACCCAAGTAAAAAATACTGTAGAATCTCAACATGTTGGGGCCTTCAGTGCAATTCAGGATTTGTATTTACAGCCTCACATTCTGGCCTCTCTGAGTCTCCATGCAGGGTCTGTTTTGCTAAATTCCTGGCCTTAGCATCTTTCGTTAGCTATTGAGAAATTCTGATGGCTAGTATATGGTATATGGTTGGCCCAAAGAGTGGCACTATTAGGAGGCCTTGTTGTAGCAGTTGTCACTGTGGCTATAGACTTTAAGACCCTTTTGTAGCTGCCCGGGAGCCAGTCTGCTTTTGGATGAGGATGCCCTACATTTGTCTGGATGCTACCATGATCTTGTCTTGATGATAATGGACTGAACCTCTGAACCTGTAAGCCATCCCCAATTAAATGTCATCCTGACAAGAGTACCTTGGCCACTAGTGGTTTCTGTTCATAGCAGTAAAACCCTAAGACATGAATATTTCCTACCTCTGCCCCAATCTCACCACCTACTGTTGCAGCTATACCTGCAAAGAGGATCACTGCACAGCCCCCCAACCCTGCATCCCAGGAGATCTGCTCCAGCATGGGAAACACAGATCCTCCTCCCCGAAGAACTGTTTCAATCTGGTACAATCAGGCTAACTAAAACCAAAGAAAAAAAATAGGGAAAGGCAAACACAAGAACACAATCAACAGAAACCAGAGCAATAAAGCTCCATCAGAACCCAGCTCTCCTACTGCAGAAAACCCTAGATGTCCTAACACACCTGAAAAGCTCAACTGTGACCTTAAATCCTATCTCATGAAGATGATAGAGGCCTTTAAAGAGGATATAAATAACCCCCTTAAAGAAATATAGAAAACAC
Organism: Mus musculus; assembly: GCF_000001635.26. NCBI lineage: Eukaryota > Metazoa > Chordata > Mammalia > Rodentia > Muridae > Mus > Mus musculus. Next base: position 80,569,565 of record NC_000079.6, read on the forward strand.
ACAACCAAACAGGTGGTAGCCACTAGAGAAGAAACAAATCCTTTAAAGAATTACAGAAAAACACAATTAATCGGGCAAAGGAAATGAATAAAACTGTACAAGATCTGAAAGTGGAAATAGAAGCAATAAAGAAAACATAAATGGAGGCAACCCTGAGATGGAAAACCTAGGAAAGAGAAAAGGAACTACACATACAACCATCACCAACTGAAAACCAGAGATGGAAAAGATAATCTCACATGTTGAAGTTACCATAGAAGAAATGGATATACTGGTCAAAGAAATGCCAAAGGTAAAGTGTTTCTAGCTCAAAACATTCAGGAAAAATTCAAGAATATAAAACTAGTAAAATAAAAAGATTCCCAATTGAAAGGGCCAGAAAAAGTCCACCTTCTTGAGTTCTTTATATATATTGGATATTAGTCCTCTATCTGATTTAGGATAGGTAAAGATCCTTTCCCAATCTGTTGGTGGCCTTTCTGTCTTATTGATGGTGTCTTTTGCCTTACAGAAGCTTTGCAGTGTCATGAGGTCCCATTTGTGAATTCTCGATCTTGCAGCACAAGCCATTGCTGTTCTATTCAGGAAATTTTCCCCTGTGCCAATATCTTCGAGGCTTTTCCCCACTTCCTCCTCTATAAGTTTCAGTGTCTCTGGTTTTATGTGGAGCTCCTTGATCCACTTAGATTTGACCTTAGTACAAGGAGATAGGAATGGATCAATTAGCATTCTTCTACATGATAACCACCAGTTGTGCCAGCACCATTTGTTGAAAATGCTGTCTTTTTTCCACTAGATGGTTTTAGCTCCCTTATCGAAGATCAAGTGATCGTAGGTGTGTGGGTTCATTTTTGGGTCTTCGATTTTATTCCATTGGTCTACTTGTCTGTCGCTATACCAGTACCATGCCGTTTTATCACAATTGCTCTGTAGTAAAGCTTTAGGTCAGGCATGGTGATTCCACCGGAGGTTCTTTTATCCTTGAGAAGAGTTTTTGCTATCCTAGGTTTTTTGTTATTCCAGATGAATTTGCAGTTTGCTCTTTCTAACAGAGCTAAACAAAGAATTCTCACCTGAGAAATACTGAATGGCTGAGAAACACCTGAAAAAATGTTCAGCATCCTTAATCATCCGGGAAATGCAAATCAAAACAACCCTGAGATTCCATCTCACACCAGTCAGAATGGCTAAGATCAAAAATTCAGGTGACAGCAGATACTGGCGAGGATGTGGAGAAAAAGGAAAAAATCGTCCATTGTTGGTGGAATTGGAAGCTTGTACAACTACTTTGGAAATCAGTCTGGCGTTTCCTCAGAAAATTGGACATGGTACTACCGGAGGATCCCGCAATACCTCTCCTGGGCATATATCCAGAAGATGTTCCAACTAGTAAGAAAGAAACATGCTCCACTATGTTCATAGCAGTCTTATTTATAATAGCCAGAAGCTGGAAAGAACCCAGATGCCCCTCAACAGAGGAATAGATACAAAAAATGTGGTACATTTACACAATGAAATACTACTCCGCTATTAAAAAGAATGAATTAATGAAAGTCCTAGGCAAATGGTTGGACGTGGAGGGCATTATCCTGAGTGAGGTAACCCAATCACAAAAGAACTCAAACGATATGTACTCACTGATAAGTGGATATTAGCCCAGAAACTTAGAATAACCAAGATATAAGTTACAATTTGCAAAAACATGAAACTCAAGAAGAAAGAAGACCAAAGTGTGGACACTTTGGCCCTTCTTAGAATTGGGAACAAAACACCCATGGAAGGAGTTACAGAGACAAAGTTTGGAGCTGAGACAAAAGGATGGACCATCTAGAGACTGCCATATGCAGGGATCCACCCCATAATCAGCCTCCAAACACTGACACCATTGCATACACTAGCAAGATTTTGCTGAAAGGACCCTGATATAGCTGTCTCTTGTGAGACTATGCCAGGGACTAGCAAACACAGAAGTGGATGCTCACAGTCAGCAATTGAATGGATCACAGGGCCCCAATGGAGGAGCTAGAGAAAGTACCCAAGGAGCTAAAGGGATCTGCAACACTATAGGTGGAACAACATTATGAACTAACCAGTACCCCGGAGCTCTTGACTCTAGCTGCATATGTATCAAAAGATGGCCTAGTCGGTCATCATTGGAAAGAGAGGCCCATTGGACTTGCAAACTTTATATGCCCCAGTACAGGGGAATGCCAGGGCCAAAAAGTGGGAGTGGGTGGGTAGGGGAGTGGGGGGAGGATATGGGGACTTTTGGGATAGCATTGGAAATGTAAATGAGGAAAATACCTAATTTAAAGAAAAGAAAAGAAAAGAGCCAGCAAAGATCTTCAAGTAAATCATAAAAGAAAACTTTTCAAACCTAAACATAGAGACAGCTATAAATGTACAGGAAGCTTACAGACACCAAATAGATTGGGCTAGAAAAGAAAATCCTCCTACCACATAATAATAAAAACACAAAATATATAGAACAAAGGAAGAATATTAAAAGCTGCAAGAGAAAAAGGCAAGGTAACATAAGAAAGCAGACCTATCAGAACTACATCTGATTTCTCAACAGATTCTAAAATCCAGAGAATCCTGGGCAGATGTCTTAAAGACCCTAAGAGGCCACAGGTGTCAGCCCAGACTAGTATACCCAGCAAAATTCTCAAATGAAGATGGAAAACCCAAGATATTACAACAACAACAACAACAACAAAACAACAGCAAAAATATGTAAACAATATCTTTCTACTGCTGCAGTCCTACTTAGGTTACTGGAAGGGAAATACCAACAAAAGGAGGGAAACTGCAACCAAGAAAATACAAGAAATTAATCATCTCAGAGCAAAACCAGAAGGAGAGAATCTCACACGCAGTAACACCTCCAACATCAAAATAGCAGAAACTAACAATCATTGGTTGCTAATATCCTCCAACATCAAAAGACTCAACTCACTAATAAAAAGACACAGATTAAGAGACTAGGTACATTAAAAGGATCCATCATTCTGTTGTATACAAGAAATATACCTCAGTAAGAAACATAGATACTACCTCAGAGTGCAGGGCTAGAAAAGATTTTCAAAGCAAACAAACCCAGGAAACAAGCTGAAGCAGCCAATCTAATATCTAATGAAATAGACTTTCAAACAAAAATTTATCAAAAGAAGTGGATAAAGACACTTCATACTCATCAAAGGAAAAAAACACCAAGATTATATCTCAGTTCCAAACATCTGTGCTCCAAATGCAAGAGCACTCACTGACATTCATAAAAGAAACTTTACTGAAGCTCAAATCATACAATGAACCCCACACAATAATAGTGGTGGATTTCAACACCCCACTCTCATCACTGGACAGGTCATTCATACATAAACTAAAACGAGAAACAAAGAAAATAACAGTTATTATATACCAAACAGATCTAACAGTTATCTACAGAAACCTTCACCCCAAACAAAAAAATATACCTTCTTCTCAGCACCTCATGGAACCTTTTTTCAAAACTGGCCATATACAAGATGATTGAAATAACCTCTTGAATTCTATCAGATCACCATGGAAAAAGCTGGATTTCAGCAATAGAAACGCATGACAGCCCACATATTCATGGAAATTGAACAATTCTGTGCTCAATGATCACATGATCAGGGAAGACATAAAGAAAAAAATTAAAAACTTTCGAGAAGTCAATGAAAATGAAGGTACAACATATCTAAACTTATGGGACACAATGCTAAAAGGAAAGTTCATAGCACAAATTGCCTCCATAAAGAAATTAGAAAGTCCTCACACCAGCTGTATAAAAATGCAACTGAACTATTTTCAATTTTCTAAGGACACACCAGATTGATTTCCAGAGTGGTTATACCAGTTTGCAATCCCACCAGCAATGGAGGAGTGTTCCTCTTTCTCCACATCCTCATCATCATGTGATATCAAATGAGTTTTTGATCTTAGCTATTCTCTGTGGTGGAAAGTAGAATTTCAGGGTTGTTTTGATTTGTATTTCCCTCAAGAATAAGGATGTTGAATATTTCTTTTAAGTGTTTCTCGGCCATTCCAGATTCCTTTGTTGAAAAGTTGGGGTTGAAAGTTGGAGGGAAACCTCTAGAAAATCCAAGAGACCTGGGATGTGATACACTCCCAGGACTCAATAGGGATGACCTTATGTGAAATGTCTAACAATGAGGAGATGGAACCTGAAGAAATGACCTCCAGTACATAAGACTGGGCTCCTAGTGGAGGGATGGGGTCACTCCCCTACCACCAAAATTTTTGAACCAGAATTGTTCCTGTATACAAAACACAGGGACAAAAAAGGGAGCAGAAACTAAAGAAAAGGCCATCCAGTCATTGACCCAACTTGAGATCCATCCCATGGGTTGGCACCAAACTCTGACACTATTAATGATGTTATGTTATGATTATAGACAGGGCCCTAGCATCGCTGTCCTCTGAGGAGCTCTACCAACAGCTGACTGAGACAGATGCAGATACTCTCATTCTACCATGAGACTGAGGTAGGAGACTTCTATGGAAGGGTTAGGGGAAGGATTGAAGGAGTTTAAGGGGATAGCAACCCCATAGGAAGAACAACAGTATCAATTAACCAGGACCTCTCAGAGTTTCCAAAGACTAAACCACCAACCATGGAGAATGCATGGGTTGGTCCATTGCCCCTGGCACATATGTAGCAAAGGACTGCCTTGCCTGGAATCAGTGGAAGAGGATCTTGTAGAGACTTGATGTGCCAAGGAAGGGGGTGAGCACTCTCTTAGAAGCAAAAGGGAGAGGAGATGTGGTGAAGAATTCTGGAGGAGGGACCGGGGGGGGGGGGCAACATTTGGGATGTAAATAAAAAAATGTATAAATAAATAAATAAATCTGGGGGGGGGGGAGAAGCAAGCACATCAACATCAAAGAGGAGTAAAAGGCAGAAGATAATTAAAACCAGAGCTGAAATCAATCAATTAGAAACAAAGAATATAATATAAATAACCAACAAAACCAAGAGCTGGTTCTTTGAGAAAATCAACAAAATAGACCAACTAATTAGAGGACACAGAGACAGAATATGATTTAACAAAATTAGAAATGAAGAGAGACATAACAACAGAGAAATTTTTAAAAATCATTAGGTTTTACTATAAAAGACTGTATTTCACAAAACTGGAAAATCTAAATGAAATGTATGCTTTTCTAGATAGATACTACTTACCAAAGTTTAATCAAGATCAGGTAAGCTATCTAAATAGTCCCATAATCCCTTAGGAAATAAAAGTCATCAAAAGTCTCCCAACCAAAAAAACCATACAAAACAAAACAAACAAACAAACAAAAAGCCCCAAGCCACATGGTTTTACTGCAGGATTCTACCAGACTTTCAAAGAAGAGATAATACCAGTACTTCTGAAACTATTCCACACAATAGAAACAAGAAATACTACCTAATTTATTCTATGAGGCTAGAGTTACCCTGATACCTATACAACACAAACCAACACACTCAAGAAATAAAGCGAACTTCAGACCAATTCTACTTATGAATATCAATACACACACACAAAAATACTCAATAAAATTCTTGAAAGATTTCAAGAACACATCAAAAACATAATTCACCACAATCAAGTAGGCATCATCCCAGGGATGCAGGTATGGCTCAATACATGAAAATATAGAAACATAATCTACTATATAAAGAAATTTAAAGAAAAGATTTATATGACCATAACATTACATGTTAGAAAAACCCTTCAGTAAAATCTAATGCTTACTCATGTTAAAAGTCTTATAAAGATCAGGGATTCAAGGCACATACCTAAACATAATAAAAGCAATATATAACAAACCAGTTACCAGCATCAAATTTAATGGTGAGAACCTTAATACAATCCCACTAAAATCAGAGATAAGACTGACTGCCCACTCTCTCCCTATCTATTCAATAGCAGTAAGACAACAGAAGAAGATCAAGGAGATAAAAATTGGAAAGGAAGAAGTCAAGATATCACTGAAAGGTCAACATAAACTCCATTTGTTTGCATTTAATAACCCCATTTGTCTCCATTCAAGGACCAGGCCTGATTTCCAAAAAGGCCACAAGGCACCAGCTTCAGGAATAGCCTGTAAGTCCCAGAAACTAAGTCATAAAACACCAGCTCCTAGAACAGACCATAAAATCCATAACTAGATCATAAAATCCACTTCCAAAGAACAGCCTGGGGTAACCACAAAAAAGGGGAAATATCTTATCTCAGAATGGGCCATCTGTGCTAGGCCCTATTTCATCACATGGTTAAATGTTCATGACATAAGAATGCAAACTACTGACCACCTGTGACCCCTAGCAGTACCTACCAATGAAATTGTAAATTACCTAATCCTTCTAGAGAGTTCCCCCAGGTTCCCTATAAGAAGACCTGTGTGCCTTTGTCTGGGGTCGCCATTTTAGAAAATGATTAACACCCACATGCTGCTTGTTTCTACAGAGTAAACAATGTTTGTTTTTGTATACTATCTGAGTCTGGAGTCTTCTTTCATGATTTTTGAACCCTTATATCACTATTCATGGATGATAAGATAGTATATATAAATGAAAACCAAAATTCATAGAATTCCTACAGCTGATAAACAACTTCACCGAAGTGGCTGGATATAAAATTCACACAAAGAAATCAGTAACCCTCCTTGATATAAATGATACACAGGCAGATCAAGAAATTCAGGTAACAACACCCTTCACAATAACTGCAAATAATATAAAATATCTTTGTGTAACTCTAACCCAGCAAAGGAAAATCTATATGGAAAGAACTTCAAGTCCCTTAAGAAAGAAAATGATCTTTCTATCAAAAGATGGAAAGATCTCCCAAGATCATGGATCGGGGTAGGATTAACATAGTAAAAATGACCATCTTATGAAAAGCAATTTATAGATTTAATGCAATCCCCAGCAATATTCCAACACTTACAGACCTGAAAGAACAATTCTCAACTTCATATGGAAATAATAAAACAGAATAGCCAAAACAATCCTGAACAATAAAAGAATTTCTGGAGGTATCACCATCCCTGACCTCAAGCTGTTTTACAGAGCAATAGTGATAATAACTACATTGTTTTGGTATAGAAACAAACAGATTCATCAATGGAACAGACCCAAAGACTGAAAAATCAACCCACACATGTATGGACAGCTGATTTTTGACAAGAAGTGAAAATCATACAATGAAAAAAAAAAGAAAGAATTTTTAACAAATGTTGCTGGTCTAACTGGATGTCTGCATATAGAAGAATACAAATAGGCCCCTATTTATCACCCTAAACAAAACATAAGTCCAAGTGAATCAAGGACCTCAACATAAATCCAGATACACTTAATCTTGTTGATCAGAAAGCTGGGGATAGCCTTGAAATCACTGGTGCAGAAGACTACTTCCTGAACAGAGCATTAATGGCTCACGCTCTAAGATCAACCATTGATAAATGGGACCTTTGTAAGGGTCAAGAAACTGAAAACCTCTGTTAGAAAACGAACACTGTCAACAGGACAAACGGCAGCCTACAGATTTAGAAAAGATCTTCACCAACCCTATATCCAATAGAGTGCTAATATTCAAAATACATAAAGGACTCAAGAAGTTAAACTCCAACAACCCAAATAACCCAATTTAAAAATGGGGTACAGAGCTAAGTAGAATTCTCAACAGAGGAACCTAGAATGACCAAAAAGCAATTAAGGAAGTGCTTAGCATCCTCAATCATCAGGGAAATGCAAATCAAAACGATCTTGAGATTCCACCTTACACCAATCAGAATGGCTAAAATCAATAACACAAGTGACAGCACATGGTGACCAGGATGTGGAGCATGGAGTACATTGCTTGTGGGAGTGCAAACTTGTACAGTTACTCTAAAATTCAACCTGGCAGTTTCTCAAAAAAAAAAAAAAATGGGAAAAAGTTCTACCTCAAGACCCAACTTTACCATTCCTGGGCATATATCCAAAATATGCTCCAACATCCCATAAGAATACCTGCTCCACTACATTCATACCAGCTTTATTCATAGCAGCCAGAAGCAACTAGAAGCAACCCTAATGTCCCTTAACCAAAGAAAAGATACAGAAATGTGGTTTATTTACACAATGAAATGTTATTTGGATACTGAAACCAAGGATATCATGATTTTTGCAGGCAAATGAATGGAACTAGAAACCCAAACTGATAGGCAAACTGTAAGACCTACGACTCTCAGTCAGTGGTCAATCTCGAGTCAAGACAATCTCGAGTGAGACACCAAGATGAAGATTGATGCAAAAGCAAGTGGTTACTTTCCGGCACATCAGGTTCGACCTTCAAGGCAAGTGCCTATAAGGCGACCTACCCATACAATGGCTACTACAAACCCCTTATATATTTTTTAGGGGCACAGGTTACATCAGCAAGGTTACAGTTCAAATTTATTGACTAAGTATATTGATCTTTAAATATATTGGCTAGTAAACATGACACACATTTGAACTCTACTTGGGACTTTCCAGAAGGTCAGGTGACTATCAGTTACTACATGTGCAGTTGTTCAAGAATGTTCCTGTGGGTAAATAATTGAACTTGGCCTACCCTTGACCTCAGGCAGGAAGGGAAAGCTGTAAGGAGGGTGTGAGACTGGAAAAAAGCCCTCATAACAGACATGCAGCTCAGGTTCCACATGGGTCCCTCAACAACTGGAGTGGAAGCTGTCCCTGAAGCTCTAGCCTGCCTGTGGTATCCCTTCCCCAGCAGAGCTATCTTGTCTTGTGTCAGTAGAAGAGGATGCACCTAATCTGGCAGAGAATGGATGGGTCAGGATACGAGGATACTCAGTGGGGGTTGCACCTTTTCAGAGGAGAAGAGGAGGGGATGGCTGGATTAAAGGATGGATAGGGAGGAGGAAGTATTTGTGATATAAGTAAGTAACAAACAAACATACATACATACATACATACATACATACATACATACATACATATAAATTTAAAAGAGTTGCCTTGATGTGTTTATACAGAGATAAAGAGAGAGGGAATATGTTCAATGGGGGGGTGGGGTGTGTTAAGGTATGGGGAAAGGGGGTGCCCATGCCAAGGCATACCTTCCCTATGAGGTACCAACCACAGGATAGTATAGTATAGGGTTTATTCAAGGCATGGGGAGGGAAATTAGAAGGGTAGTAGAGGCAGAGAACGGCAGAGAGAGGGAGAATTGAGAAAGGCAGAGAGAGGGAGAGTAGAGAAAGGCAGAAAGAGGGAGAGTAGAGAAGTAGAGGCCTACCATGAACATGTGGAGAGGGAAAGAAGAATGGGAAAAAGAGGGAGGAAAGAAAGAGCCCAAGAGGGCAAGAGAGAAAGAAGCATGAGAGCAAGAGAGGGAGGAGGTGGTAAGGAGCTCATTTTAGAGTGGGTGAGGCCTACATGGCTGTAACATGTAACATGTAACAAGCCAGGTAACAGTGGGGTGGAGCCTAGACAGAATGCTAACTTTGGTCATAGTGTCTCTTCACAGAAACAGAGCAATAACTAAGATAAACATGTGGTTCCAACATTCATAGGTTTAATGAACTCTTCCTTTTTAAAATTTTTATTATATATTTTCTTCATTTACATTTCAAATACTATCCCAAAAGTCCCCTATTCCCTCCCCCGCCCTACTCCTCTACCCACTCACTCCCACTTCTTGGCCCTGGCTTATCCCTGTACTGGGGCATATATAGTTGCTAGACCAAGGGTCCTCTCTTCCCAATGATGGCCGACAAGGCCATCTTCTGCTACATATGCAGCTAGAGACACGAGCTCTAGGGGTATTGATTAGTTCATATTGATGTTCAACCTATAAGGTTGCAGACCCCTTCAGCTCCATGTGTACTTTCCCTAGCTCCTCCATTGGGGGTCCTGTGTTCCATCCAATAGATGACTGTGAGCATATCCACTTCTGTATTTGCCAGGCACTGGTATAGCCTCACACAAGACAGCTATATCAGGGTCTTTCAGCAAAATCTTTGTGGTATGTGTACTAGTGTCTGAGTTTGGTGGCTGATTATGAGATGGATCCCCATATTGGGTAGTCTATGGATGGTTCATCCTTTCATCTTAGCTCCAAACTTATTCTCTGTAACTCATTCCATGGGTATTTTGTTCCCTATTCTAAGGAGGAATGGAGTATCCACACGTTGGTCTTCCTTCTTCTTGATTTTCTTGTGTTTTGCAAATTGTATTTTGGGTATTCTAAGTTTCTGGGCTAATGTCCACTTATCAGTGAGTGCATATCATTTGAGTTCTTTTGTGATTGGGTTACCTCATTCAGGATGATATCCTCCAGATACATCCATTTGCCCAAGAATTTTCTAAATTCATTCTTTTTAATAGCTGAGTAGTACTCCATTGTGTAACTGTACAACATTTTCTGTATCCATTCCTCTGTTGAGAGACATCTGGGTTCTTTCCAGCTTCTGGCTATTATATATAGGGCTGCTATGAACGTAGTGGAGCATGTGTCCTTATTATCAGTTGGAACATCTCCTGGGTATATGTCCAGAAGATGTGTTGCTGGATCTACCGGTAGTACTATGTCCAGTTAGCTGAGGAACCACAAGACTGATTTCCAGAGTGGTTGTACAAGCTTGCAATCCCACCAACAATGCAACCTGAATTTTTGATCCTAGCCATTCTAACTGGTGTGAGGTGGAATCTCATGTTTGTTTTGATTTGCATTTCCCTGATAATTAAGGATATTGAACAGTTTTTCAAGTTCTTCTCAGCCCTTCAGTATTCCTCGGTTGAGAATTCTTTGTTTAGCTCTGTACCCAATTTTTAAATGGGGTTATTTGAATTTCTGGAGTTCTGCTTCTTGAGCTCTTTGTATATATTGGATATTAGTCCCCTATCAGATTTAGGATTGGTAAAAATCCATCCAAACTTTGTTGGTGGCCTTTTTGTCTTATTGACAGTGTCTTTTGCCTTACAGAAGCTTTGCAAATTTATGAGGTCCCATTTGTAGATTCTTAATCTTATAACACAAGCCATTGCTGTTCTGTTTAGGACTTTTTCTCTTGTGCCATATCTTCAAGGCTTTTCCCCACTTTCTCCTATATAAATATCATTGTCTCTAGTTTTATGGGGAGGTCTTTGGTCCACTTAGACTTGTGCTTTTTACAAAGAGATAAGAATGTATTAATTCGCATTCTTCTACATGATAACCTCCAATTGTGAGAGCAACATTTGTTGAAAATGCTGTATTTTTTCCACTGAATGGTTTTAGCTCCCTTGTGAAAGATCAAGTAACCATAGGTGTGCAGGTTCATTTCTGGTCTTCAATTCTATTCCATTGATCTACCTGTCTGTCACTGTACCAAACCATGCAGTTTCTATCACAATTGCTCTGTAGTACAGTTTGAGGTCAGGCATGGTGATTCCCCCAGAGGTTCTTTTATTGTTAAGAAGAGTTTTTGCTATACTAGGTTTTTTTGTTATTCCAGATGAATTTGCAGATTGCTCTTTCTAAGTCAGTGAAGAATTGAGTAGGAATTTTAATGGGGATGGCATTGAATCTGTAGATTGCTTTTGGCAAGATAGCAGTTTTTTTATATTTTAATGCTGCCAATCCATGAGCATGGGAGATCTTTCCATCTTCTGAGATCTTCTTCAATTTGTTTCTTCAAAGACTTGAAGTTCTTATCATACAGATCTTTCACTTCCTTAGAGTCACACCAAGGTATTTTATATCTTTTGTGACTATTGTGAAGGGTGTTGTTTTCCTAACTTCTTTCTCATCCTATTATCCTTTGAGTAGAGAAAGGCCACTGATTTTTTTTAAGATAATTTTATATCCAGCTATTGCACTGAAGCTGTTTATCAGGTTTGGGAGTTCTCTAGTGGAACGTTTAGGGTCACTTATGTATACTGTCATATAATCTGCAAATAGTGATATTTTGAGTTCTTCCTTTCCAATTTGTATTCCCTTGGTCTCCTTTTGTTGTTGAATTGCTATGGCTAGGACTTCAAGTTCTATATTGAATAGGTAGGGAGAAAGCTGGCAGCCTTATCTAGTCCCTGATTTTAGTGGGATTGCTTCCATCTTCTCTCCATTTACTTTTATATTGGCTACTGTTTTGCTGTAGATTGTTTTTATTATGTTTAGGTATGGGCCTTGAATTCCTGAACTTTCCAAGACTTTTATCTTGAAGGGGTGTTGGATTGCTTTCTCAGCTCTGATCCACCTTCTGAGTCCTGAGGTCAGAGCCCTCGCTCTAGGCTGACTCTCCTCTGGCAAGGAAGGTGTCCAAGGGTCTGTGTCTCAGCTCTGCCTCCTGGCTGAGGATGAAGGCCTGAAGAGACCCTCACCAAGAAGCTCTGTTGTTCTATTGCCCATGTGGTCTCAGGTGATCATGAGGTCCTGGGTGTGCTAGGGGTCCTGTGGCATGGAGAGTCCTTTGGTGCCCTAGACGCCCTTGGCCAGGTTTACGCAGAAGATGGTGTGGCTGGCCCTAACCTGAATGGATCCCAGCCTCTGATCCTCTGGTCTGGGGGTGTTCCTCAATCCCTGTTCCTGCTGGCACAAGACCCTCCTGGATTCTTTGGAGCTAATGTTGCATTCCACTCACCTGTGGAGGGTGGAACAAATGCAGTGTATGTAACCTAATGTCTAGTATGTTCTAGATTACTGCCAAAATAACTGTTAAGGAGGAAACCCAATATCTCTCTTAAATTTCCCTTTTAATCTTACAACCATCATCATCATAGGCATAAACTTAGGCATCCATATCACTTAATATAATTTTTTGTATCTAAAAGCGAAATCCATTTCTTTCCTAAGTCTATAATTCGTATTACCTCTTCAGGAGTGCATGATCATGAAGACACCATACCCTACCATCTGCATCTAACATATATATTATGCACAGCATATCAATGTAGTCACAACAAAGGCCAGCACTGCACAAGACCTCTAATGGCCTAAATTGTTTTCAATTTAATTAGGTTCAATCTCAATGGTGATTAAAAAGAAAGTATGCTTTTGTCCTTCATAAAGATCAAAAGCCGCTCATTATCTTTTCAGAACTCTCATTATTCATTGAAAAACTATATCCTTCAACAATGTTTCCATATTTTCCTTATTTTTTTCTTCACATAAAATAGGCTTTGAGGTCTAATTTGTAGGTGAAAATATCTATAGTTTTTCTGAACTTAGATCAAAGTAACAATTGTACATATGGTATGTTAAAATGTAAATGTTTAAGTGTATTGTATAGATATATGTATGTATAGATATATGAGCAAAATGTTCATAAGACATAATACTTGGTAAAAGTTCCTATGTAGTTAATTATGGCATGATTTTGCCATTCTTGTGCTCCAAGAAGCATTTGCGAGTCAGTATACCCTGTTGCTGTTAGATGGCACACTGCCCAGTCCACTTATCCCAGTGCTGTGATCCTTTTCATGGCTGTGTTTTTATGTGCACCTTATTTCTGTCTTACCTGCCTTGAATTCTGATCTGTCTTGGGGGCTTTACTCTGAGTTCTAATGAAACTGGTTCCCACTGGGTGTTTGTTTGTTTGTTCGTTTGCTTGTTTGTTTTACAATTTTCCCTATCATGTTGGTTTTTGATTTATGAAGCTGTCTCATTCTACTTTCAGTTTCCTTATTCTATAGTCATCTCAGTTTATGTTCCTTACTTTATTTCACCTATTTTTTTGTCACAGTTTATTTAAATATTTAACATTTCATGTTGGTGGAAGTATATGTACCATGTTCTCCAAATGTCAACCTCATTTTCTGAAAGAAATTAACTCACAAAGAAGTTTAAGAAAACCCAAGAAGATGTATTCTTTTCTGCACTTGTACTGTGTGCATGATATTAGGCTGCCCCTATATCCCAGCCTGAAGTAACAGACTTGATACAGCCTGGTGCCCTGTTCATTTTAAATAGAAATTCTAGTAAATATCAAGGTAGAGAAGCTCCTGCCAAGTCTAATAGGCATACATGCTTTAAGGTAAAGAAAGCTCATAACTTTACAGCCCAGAACAGCAGGGCTTGAGTCAACTAAATTTTTTATTATAGTCATTTAGAAATTCATTTAAATATTGCTCATCAGCATCCATTGATCTAACCATTTTTCATCTGGATTCAGAGGCTGTTGTGCTGGCAGCTCCAATGCACAAAAGTTCCTGGTATAATGTGATGATTTCATTTTATGGTTTGTTTTAGGCTATGGAAGAGCTGAAATAAATTCATTTGAACTTAGACTGATACATTCAGTTTAGTTCTAGTTACTTCATGTTGATTGAGGTAATAAATCTCTCCCTTATTGATCCATGAGCTGATGTTTATAAAGTCAATATGTTTGTGAACATGTAACACAAATACACATTTCTATTGTTTCAGGCTCAGTTCTTTCTTGCAGAATGGAGTCATTTTACAACCTAATGAAGGAAAATCAATGCTTAGAATTAGAACTGTGTTAAATGTTTTGTATACTCAGTAAATGAATTAAGGTTCTTAGGTTTTAACTTACTCTGGCAAATATATATATATTGCTCAAAATGTTGTGTTTTATATAACTTTTTGGTTTGGTTTGGTTTGGTTTGGTTTGGTTTGGTTTGGTTTGGTTTGAGACAGGGTTTCTCTGTGTAATCTTGTCTGTCCTGGAAGTTGCTCTATAAATCAGGTTTGTGAATTACTGGAAATCCACCTGCCTCTGCCTTCTGAGTTAAAGGCATACACCAATACACACACACATACACACACACACACACACACACACACACACACACACACACACACAAAAGAGTGGGGACTAGTTTAATTAGAACTCAGAACAAGATAAGCCCCAAGAGAGATCAAAATTAGTGGCAGGAGAGACGTAGAGAAATAAGTAGCTATATTTGAAAAGACAGCTATCACAAGGATTAAAGCACAGAAACAATAGATAGTTTGGGCAGTGTACCATTTAATATCAATAGGGTATACTTACTCACAGTTGCTTATTAGAGTACCATAATGAAAGAACATGCTATAATTAACAATAAAAGAAGATGAATTCCTTTGGGAAAGGGAAAAATATATATAGTAATTCCAAACCATAATAATAAAATTCAATACAATGAAAAGTTTTCTTACAGGCAATCTTCTGTGGGAAGCCGCCCTCACATTCGCCGTTACAAGATGACGCTGACATCCTGTGTTCTAAGTGGTAAACAAATAATCTGCGCATGTGCCAAGGGTAGTTCTCCACCCCATGTGCTCTGCCTTCCCCGTGACGACAACTCGGCCGATGGGCTGCAGCCAATCAGGGAGTGACACGTCCTAGGCAGAGGATAATTCTCCTTAAAAGGGACGGGGTTTCGCCATTCTCTCTCTTGCTCTCTTGCTCTCTGGCTCCTGAAGATGTAAGCAATAAAGCTTTGCCGCAGAAGATTCCGGTTTGTTGCGTCTTTCCTGGCCGGTCGTGAGAACGCGTGTAAGAATCTTCCTCTTTAACACAAAGAAATAAAATATCATAATTGCACATAGGAGCACATGTAAAGTATATAGTTCCAGTAGATTGGAGGAGAAATCTGGATTATTAAAAAATAAATCTTTCAAAAATATACACACCTTCCTGGAGGCCAAGAAAAATCTGTGCATCTAATGAAGAAAGGGGTGAAGTTTGCAAGACATTATTCTCATTTCCAACAAAAATCAAAACAGGGCAGAAACAGAAATTGAAAATTATATGAACTCAAGCTAAATAAAATGGTTTGTAATGAATCAATAATAAAATCTAAATATCCAACACAATGATAATAAAGATATTTGTAAGAAGTATAGTGGATATTAGTACTCAACATGTTTTTAAGTTAATGTGTAAATCTTTGAAAAGTTGTTTACTATTATTAATATCATTAGAAGTAGGGTAATAGTATCTATTGAAAATGGTTTTTAATACAATATATTATGATCATGTTTTCCTCATCACCTCTCAGATCCTTCTCACTTCCCCACCCGTCCAACTCTACATTTTCTTTCTCTTTCCATGGAAAACAAACAGGGCAACAAAACAAAACAAAACAAGCAAACAACAACAACAACAACAACAATAATAATAATAATAATAGCAAAGAGAAAGACAAAAGCATGGGAAACAGAGAGAGACAGAGATACTCAGAGATACACATACACATGTACACAAAGAGAGAGACAGACACATAGAGATACACTCACATATACACAAAACCCATTAAAAACCCCACAAAATTGGAAACCATAGAAGATGAAAAAAAGAATTTTCTCCATAAGATTTCATATACACATGTATTGTGGTTTAAGCATGTTCAGCTTCCATTTGTCTATTTTCATCCCTGTTCCCTCTCACTGGTTCTCTTATTTCCAAACAGAGACTTCTTATCCTCAAAATGTGTGGAATTCATAAGATAAGAGAAAAATAAAATTAAAGTGGTCATGGATCGACATGTCCCCTAATTCTCACCATTCAAGAGGCTGAGGCAAGAAGATCATAAGTTAATGCTACCTTCACATATGTAGTAAGACCTTGAATTTAAAAGCAAAATAAAGGGGTAGGAGAAAAGTCACTATCAAAATAAAGTTTTCATTCCTTGCCATGTTAATCAAGTATATCTAACGATCCCACAGGTATATGATCCATAACATTACATGATACCATAGAAATATAGAAAATTATTATTTGTAATTTTAAAATCAATAAACAGAAATACAAGAGAAATAAAAATTACAAATTAAAAATTAGAGTAAGTCAATATCCTACTTACCATGGAAATTGTTATTCCAAATAATTGTAACAATGCAATTCATTAATAGTGATAATTATATGCTAATACTTTTGAGTGTGTTATATATCAGAAAATTATTTTTATTTTTAACAAAAATATTGCAAATTATTTTTACAAAAAATGGATAATTTACTAAAGCTTCTTTTTCACTTTTTCCCTTTTATTGAAAATAGATACTGATTATTGTTTTCTCTCCCTCTACTCCTCCCGACTCCTCCCTATCTCCCCTCCATTCCAAGTCCACTGTCTATCACTCACTTGAAAAGAACAGGCTTCTACGAGAAAACAAACATGACAAAATAAATATGATAAGATGAAACAGACACAGAAAACAAAACAACCAAAGAAAAAGCAACCAAACAAAAAGAAATAGCTACCCAAGGGGAGGAGGAGAGTCCCAAGTGCAGGCAAAAGAGACAGAGACCCATTCATAGCCAGAATTCCCATAAAAATATTCTCTGAAAATTGCAATATATAGAGGGAGGACGTGAAACAGACCCACATAAACCCTGTGTTTGCTGCTTCAGTCTCTGTGAGTTCTTATACATCTTGTTTAGTTGATTCAGAGGGCCTTGTTCTCTGCAGGATACCAAAAGAGAAACATGGACACCAACTCAGTGTCCTCTGTACACTCTGTTTCTAATAATTCTCTAAGCTATGAGAGGAGGGATTTAATGGAAACCTCTCATGTCTTAATGTCTGACTGTAGGTCTCTGTATCTGTTCCTATCTGTTGTTGGAGGAAGACTCTCTGATTATGGTTGATCAAGCACTGATTATGAGTATACAAAAATATCAATAGGAATCATTTTATTAATACTTGTTTGACCAGGAGTATTTTATTTTACTCTATCTGTTTTGGCTATCTAGTCTATAGTTCTAGATTACCATAGCAATATCAGGTTCCTTATTGCATGTGGAGTTGGCCTTAGTTCAATCAGACATTGGTTGTCTGCTCCCAAAAGTTTTGTACAAACTTTGCCCTAACATATTTTGTAAGTAGGCAGGACAGCTTTTAAGACAAATGAGTTGTGGCTGAGTTGGTGTCCATGCTTCTCTTTTGGTATCCTGCAGAGTACCTTCCTACACCCAAAACACTAGAATTTAGGGGTAATGACTCCATGTGGCTACCAGCTTAACTTCTTCGTGTTCAATGAGTTCTTACAGGAGCTGTTCTCAGCAAGGGGACCATGTTATGAGTTTTCAGGCAGCAACTTTTTGTCTCTTCAAAAACCTGGGCTTTTTGGAGATTTTCCAGGGATCCTTTAGACAGTAACTCCAACCCCCACAACTAAAAGAATCATTGGGGGAAAGGAGATAAACAGTTGAAACTCTTATGTTCCCCATTACTAGAAATCCTCATTAGGATCAACTTCATAGATTGCAGGTGATTGCTCCTGTACTAGGTTCCCTTACTATCCCCTCAAAAGCCTACCAATTCACCTCCCCACCTGATGACCCTTAATTATAACCCCATCCACTCCCAGTTCTCCAGTAAAATCTATTCTATTTTCCCCTCTCAGCAAGACCTATGCATCCTTACCTCGACCTCTCCTGTAACAGGATTTTCCCTGTCCAATCACACTAAAAATGTTAGTGCAGCAGGACGCCTGTGATTGGACAGGGAAAAGGGAGGTGGAGCTAAGAGTTGCAGAGACAAAGAGCATCTCAGGAGAGGGGAAGCCAATATGGAAACGGATTGACAAGAAGAAGAACCTGAACCTGAACCAGCGTGGCTTTAAATAGCCACAGTAGTTATGGTATCATAAAGGTTAGAATAAGTGGGAAATTTGTCTAATCTGGGTGGGCAGCTTTTATCATTGTCAACTGGTTCTGAAATTATTGTATTGGCATCTTATCAATTGAGAATTTATTGATATATAAATCTGACTTGTTAATTATAAGCTTCTAGAGTTTTGATCTACTGGGTTACTGAAATGTTGAACCGCCAACTACAGGGGCATAAAGATGTGACAGTGAGTGGGGCTGGCGTGGCAGTGAAGGGAACTCAGGAGCTTTGGACCCAATGGAGAGTTGGCGCAAGAGTAGCCTGGTGGAAACGAGCCACACCAGAGAGTTACCAGCAGTAGCTCGAGAAGCCTGCTAGTCGTTTTTTACTCTCCACTTTACCTAACCTCTCAGAGTCTATGGATTTTGGCTTATCTATCATTTGCTTAATGGCTAATTCCCACTTATAAGTAAATACATACCTTATTTATCTCTCTAGGTCTGAGTTACCTTACTCGGGATGATTTTTGTCTAATCCAATTCATTTGCTGCAAATTTCCTAATCTCATTTTTTTAAAGGTAAGTAATACTCCATTGTGTAAATGTACGTTCTCTTTATATATTTTTCTGTTGAAGGACATCTGCTTTGCTGGCTACTAATAATTAATAAAGCCACAATGAACATGGTTTAGCAAAAGTACATGTGCTAAGATGGAAAATCCATTGGGTATATTCCCAAGAGTGGCATAGTCTTAAGACTGATTGATTCCCATCTTTCTGAGGAATCACCATATTGACTTCCATAGTGGAAGTGCACTCCCACTCATGAGTGTTCCCCTTCTTCCATGTCCTTACCAGCATGAGTTGTCACTTGTGCTATTGGTCTTAGCCTTTCTATAAGGTATAAGATAGAATATCAAAGTAGTTTTGATTTGCATTTCCCTAAAACAACCTTCCTTTGACTAGAAACTACCAATAGTCTCTTAGCTAAGAGGGTAGTCTTATAACAACACTCCCTGATCCCTGCTGGAATTTTGACTGACTTGATCTTCTATAGGTCATATGTATGTGTTTTAGACAATGTTCACTGCTACGAAGAGACACAATTACCAAGGCAATTTTTATACAGTTAATTGAGAATGTGCTTAGTTTCAGACTCTTAGTCCATTATCATCTGGCACTCAGTATGGTAGCATAGAAACCACCATAGTGTTTGAGAAGTAGTTGAGATTTCTAGCACTGAACCACAGAAAGCAGCAAGCAAGAAAGAAACCCTGGCCCTGGTGTAGGTTTTTGAAATACCAAAGCCCCAGGAGATTCCAAGTCTATCAAGTCAGTGAAAGCTACAGCATAGACAAGGAGGATGTCATAGTTACACTCTTTCTAACTATGAGGGTATTGGCAGTTTCTAGGCAAAGGAAAGTTGTTTTTAGGGAAATGCAAATCAAAACCCCAGGGACACAGTTCCTCCAACAAGGCCACACTGCCTGATCATTCTAATCCTTTCAACTATTCCTACACCCTAGTGACTAAGCATTCAAATATATGAGCCTATGGGAGACATTCATATTCAAACTCTCAGAGTAGAGAATCACAACTGCTGCAAATTCCTGTGTACAGGAGCCACATTCACATCCAGGAGAGAGCATTTCACAGCATTCGTTCTCAATGCTCAGCTCTTATATTTTTTTCTGACCTGCCTTCCATGATATTCCCTGAACCTCAGAAGGCAATTTGGCAGAAGTTTTACAGATGTCCCATTTAGGAGTATACAATCAGCAGCCATTTTTTCTCAGTACTTTGACCTGTTGTGTGTCTCTTTATTATCTGCTGTCCATTGCAAAAGGAAGCTTTTCTGGCCAAGATTGTGCAGTCCAATTCTATAGGTATAAACAAAAATATTTAGAAGACAATTTGAGAATGTGACACTTTGCCAAAACAATAACATATTTGTCCCTAGGGCCTATGACCTTCACAACCATGAGCTTTTGGCCAGCTTTACAACACCACACACAGGTTATCTCCAGTCCACGCACCTCAAATCAAATCAAGAAGTAGTCATATCACTAAATAAAGAGGACTTTGTATAGTTTATTAAAGCTGATATATAAGAAACATATGATATCTTCAGACTATATTTTATAAATGTCTTTAAATTGCTACTAAAGTAGAATATGCTGCACTAAAACAAGAGTTTATTCAGAAAAAAAATCTACCTTTTTTTCTTCAACTTACTTCATGGAGAAAATTTCAATGTGCTCTGCTTTCACTTTCAATATGCTGACTTTCATCTGAGAGAAACGCCTCAATAGAGGAAGTGTCTAGCTTAGACTGGCCTGTGGACACATTTCTAGAGGATTGCCTTTATTATTAATTGATGTGGAAGGACCAAACATATTGTGGGTACCATTCCCAGGTGTTAACATTCTGTATGAGCTTCACCCCACAGTTACCTGGCAATAGCCAGGTATGCCTGACTCACTATATACAGGACTACTTGCTCTTGCTCAGTCTTCCTGCCCCTGATCTGTCCTCTCATCCCTTTTTCCCTCTCTCTCCATGTGCTCAAGGCCAGCGTCTACTCCTCTACTTCTCTCTTCTTCTTCTTCTTCTTCTTCTTCTTCTTCTTCTTCTTCTTCTTCTTCTTCTTCTCTCTCTCTCTCTCTCTCTCTCTCTCTCTCTTCTCTCTCTCCCTTTTTCTGCCTCTACTACCCTCTTAACTCTCCTCCCCATGCCCTGAATCAACTCTATTCTATACAATAACAACTTGTGGCTGGTCCCTCAGGGGGAAGGGATACCTCAGCATGAGCCTGCTGAGGCACCCCTTCTCCATATTGACTACACCTCCATTGAATATACCCCCATTTCTTTATCATTTTATAAACAAATCACTAGGCAGGTCTTAAACTGTATAAGAAAGCCAGTTAAGTAGAAACCTGCAAGCTGGCTTGTAAATGAGCCAGCAAGCAACTTTCATCTCCATAGTTTCTGCTTCAGGTTCTGTCCTGAGTTCCTATGGTAACTTTGCAGAGCTATGGACTATGACCTTTCCTCCCCTAAGCTTATTTTGATCAGCTGTTAATCATAGCAACAAAATGAGTCAAAAGTATTTTAACAGAAAAAGCAAATAAAAAAATCATATATTAAGGAAATTTTAAAAAATAAACTGGAAAACCATTGAAACATCTATATCTTTTTTAGAGGCTAATTTGTGCTGTTCTCCCAATTTATTTTACTTATATTCAGAATATAGTAAGGTATATGCTCAAGTTTGAATAAAAAAATGTTGCATGTGTATACACAAGGCCAGAGCTGTATAAAATTTGAACATATGTTAATGCCTTAAAATTTACTGTCTAGAACTATAATACAATTAAATCTATAATCCTTACATTTCAACTGTCTTAAATAACAAAGCACATTGTTTATACTTTTTAAGTGAGTAGTATTCCTTAACAGTGAACATTCTAATATTGGTATGCATAAAATTTAATACAGTGCAAAGACATTCGTCACCCTGGTGATAAAGTATAATTACACACAGCATTAACACAAGGAAGCTCAGATACACAAAATTTCCAAATAAAGCTTGATCTGAGAAGATTATAAATGTTCAAATAGTCTATGGGACAGTTGAAGAGTAATTTGCTTTTTCCCCCTTTAAAATAGTAATTAGCTTCAGTTCCTCTTAAAGTTGAACTTTAGAAGAAAGTTGAGTTCTATATGCTTTATTTGAAGTATAATCCCAAGAAGCACTTCAGTGGAAGTATGGAGACAGGAAAAGGAAGAATGGTAAAGAGGAGGTCAACATGATCATTGTGCAAACCTGGGTCCCAGTGATGCAAATAACTTCAGAGACTACGCAGAACGTGCCATGGAACTGTCCTGCTAAATAACAGAACCAGAAGGTGTTTATCCGTCTCTCCACTTCCTACTAATGTCTGAGGCTGCTCACTTTTCTTAGATAAGAACATGCCTTAAGGTAGGAAGGTGAAAACTCTTAGGTAGGCAAGGAGACCTCATGCAGGGGAATGTCTTGCTAAGTAGAAAGGATGATTTAAAAAAAAAAAAAAACTAGTGAAAGATGCAGTTACTATTATCTTTATAGTAAATATTAGCAGGTCTAGTTAGTTAGGCAAACAACTATTTAAGGTTTATTTTCCAAACTCTATTGCATCAACTAGCTCTGCTTTCTATCAACTCTCAGGGAACATTTATTTATTAATTTAGCCCATATCTCTACATCCATCAATTAATCATTAAGAATTTATTCAACCCTTAAATACCTACCATCAAACACTATTGAAAGGGGTAAAACAGTGAGGCACACACAGACCCATACGAGCTCCCAGGGATCATAAGGAGTTATGGGCATGTCTGCATAAACAACCTGCTCAGAGGAAACAGCAACCTTGAAGAACATTTTAGGCTAAACTTATTTCCATGGTGCCACATAAACAACACACCATAACAAAAATGAAATTGCACGTCACACAAGATTACACTAGGAAAAGCAACTACAAAAAAATACATTTGTGATTATCCTGCCACCTCTACCAGTCAGACCGGCTAGCATTTTCCGTGCCCATTTTCCCTGCTTGCTGAATGCTCTGGACACTCCCAGTTTCCCTGAGCAGCTTCCTAGCCCCAATGGACCCCAATTCTCCCACAACCTCTTACCCAGCCTTTTTCAAAACTGCTGATCCAGAGCCATTAGAGCCCAAGGATACCCATCAGAGGCCTGGTACACCAGGATTGTTAGGTTCCCTACAATAACTACTACAACAGGAATATCCAGGGACTAAAACCATCCACATGGCTAAAGGCCTTCAAAAAAAAAAAAAAAAAAAAACAAAATCAACAAAAGCCAGGACAACATGACACCTTCAGAGGACAGATTTACTGCAGCAAACCCTGGATACCCTAACACAACAGAAGCACAAGAGAATGAACTCAAATCCAATTTTATAAAGATGATAGATGGCTTTAAAGAGAAAATTAATAAATCTGGTAAGGAAATATAGGAAACTGCAAATGGGTAGAGGTCTTTAAAGAGGAAAAAAAAAATAAAACCCTTAAAGAAATAGAAGAAAATACAATTAAACAGGTGAAGGAAATAAATAAAATGTGAAAATTGAAATAGAAGCAATGAAGAAATCACAAACAGAAGAAATCCTGAAGATGGAAAATCTAAGGAAGAGAACAGGAACAACAGATGCAAGTACCACTAACAGAATACAGGAGATGGAAGAAAGAATCTCAGGAGTAGAAGATACATCAGTCAATCAAATTGTTACATCTAAAAAATTCCTGACACAAAATATCCAGAAAATCTGGGATACCATGAAAAGACCAACCCTAAGAATAATAACAATAGAGGAAGTTAACGATGGCAGCTCCAAGTATGCAAAAAATATTTTCAACGAAATCACAGAAGAAAACTTTCCCAACCTAAAGAAATACATGCCTATAAACATACTAAAAGCTTCGTAGAATAACAGTTAGACTAGACTAGACAAGAAAATATGCCACATAATAATCAAAACAGAACAAAGAAAGAATATTAAAACCACAAAGGAAAAAAGGGCAGGTAACATACAAAGGCAGACCTAATAGAATTACACCTCACTACTCAACAAAGACTCTAAAAGCCTGGAGAGATAGCATGCAACCTCTAAAATACTACAGATGCCAACCTAGACTATTCTACCCAGCAAAAATTTCAATCACCATAGATGGAGAAAACAAGATATTTCAAGATAAATCTAAATGTAAATAATATCTATCCAAAAATCCAGCCCTATAAAAAATACTAGAAGCAAAATGCCAACCTAAGGAGGATAATTACATCTGAGAAAACACAGGCGATAAGTAATTGCATACTAGCAAAAACAAAGGAAGCACACACACAAACAGAGAGAGAGAGAGAGAGAGAGAGAGAGAGAGAGAGAGAGAGAGAGAGAGGTGAACATCAGCAAAATAACATGAAGTAGAAATTACTGGTCATTAATATCTCTCAACACAAATGGACTCACCCCCCAAAAAGACACAGGCTAACAGAATGGATGTGAAGTGAGGATCCAACATTCTGCTGTATACAAAAATCACAGCTCATTGTGAAGATTATATGCTCCAGTACAGGGTAATGCCAGGGCCAGGAAGCAGGAGTGGGTGGGTTAGGAAGCAGGGTGGGGGAAGGGTGTAGGGGACTTTCAGAGAGGAAACTAGGAAAAGGGATAGCATTTGCAATGTAAATGAAGAAAATATCTAATAAAAGGCAAAAAAAAAAAGAATCACAGCTCAGCAATAAAGATAGACCTTACCTCAGAATAAAGGGGTAGAAAAAAGTTGTCCATGTAATATAACCCAAGAAATAAGCTGGACTCTCCATTTTAATACTTAATAAACAGACTTTCAGCTCAAGTTAATCAATAAAGGCAAGGACAGATACATCATACTCACCAATGGAAAAATCTATCAAGATGATATTTCAATTCTGAATATCTATGCCCCAAACACATGGCCTGCACATTTTTAAAAAAACATTGCTAAAGCTTAAACCACAAATCAAACCCCACACACTGATAGTAGGTGACTTCAACATCCCACTCTCACAAATTACAGATCACCCAGACAAAACTAAACAGAAAATTATAAAACTAACAGACACTATGCATCAAATAGACCTAACAGACACCTTCAGATATTTCACCCAATCACAAAAGAATATACCTTCTTCTCAACACCTCACAGACCTTCCCTAAAATTGACCAGCGACTTGGTCACAAAACCAAGCCTCAACTGATTCAAGAAAATTGAAATAAAGCCTTATATCTTATTACATCATCATGGATTAAAGTTGGACTTCAACAACTATAGAAACAAAAGAAATCCTACACACAAATGAAAACTGAACAAGTTGTCACTAAATGATCTGGGTCAGGGAATGAAAAAAGAAAGAAATTAAAGATTATCTAGAATTCAATGGAAGTGAATGCCCAGCATACCCAAATTTTGGGAACATAATAAAAGCAGTGCTATGAGGAAAGTTCATAGCACTAAGGGCCTCCTGAAGAAATTAGAAAGTTCCCATACCAGCAGTTTAAAAGAATTCCTGAAAGCTCAAGAAGAAGACAGAGACATACACAACAAAGAGGAGGAGAAGGCAGGAAATAATCAATATCGGGGGCTGAAATCAATCAATTAGAAACAAGTAAAATAAATAATCAACAAAACCAAGAGCTGGTTATTTGAGAGAATCAAAAATATAGACAAAACCTTACCAAGCTAACCAAGAGACAGACAGTATCCAAATAACATCAGAAATGAAAAGGGAGACAAACAACAATGAGGAAATTCAAAGAATCATTAAGTCTTACTTCAAAAGCCTGTACTTCTTCTAAATTGGAAAATCTCAATGAAATGTATGATTTTCTATACAGATACCACTGCCAAAGTTAAATCAAGGTCAGATAAACTATTTAAATGGTCCTATGAACCTTAGGGAAATAGAAGCAGTCATTAAAAGTTTTCCAACCAAAAATAAGCCCAGGGCCAGGTGGTATAAGTGCAGAAATCTACCAAACCTTGAAAGAAGGGCCAATACCAATACTCTGCAAACTATTACACAAAATAGAAGCAAAGATAACACTTCAAAACCCATCCTGTGAGGCCACTTTAACCCTGATACTTTATCCACACAAAAACTAAATAAAGAGAACTTCATACCAATTTCTTTGAAGAAATTGATGCAAAAAAACACAATAAGAAACTCAAAAACTTATTCCAGGAACACATAAAAAAAAAATCATCCAACATGATCAAGTAGGTTTCATCCCAGAGATGCAGGGTGTTTTAATATACAAAAATTCATCAGTGTAATCCACCATATAACCAAACTGAAAGAAAAAAATGCCATAATTATCTCATTAGATTCTGATAAAGATTTTGACAAAATACAACACCAATAGCCAACATCAAATTAAATGGAGAGAAACTTGAAGCAATTGCGCCAAAATCAGGGTCAAGACTGCCCACTCTATCCTTATGTGTTCAATATAGTACTTAATGTTCTAGCTAGAATAATAAAGCAACTGAAGGAGATCATGGAGATACAAATTGGAAAGACAATGTAAACGTATCACTATTTGTGAATGATATGATAGTATATGTAAGTGACCCCCCAAAATTCTATGAGAGAACTCCTAGGACTGAAAAACACGTTTATCAAAGTGGCTGGATACAAAATTAATTTTTAAAAATGAGTAGTTCTCCTTTATAAAAAAACAAATAAGAGAGACAGCCGGCCACCGTCCCTATAGAGGACGGGTGTCCGCCTGGCTCGGAGGGCCTCAGCCTCAGGAGCAGCTGGCGCCATCTTGGCTCCAGAACTCCTCCGAACTTAGGAAATTAGTCTGAACAGGTGAGAGGGTGCACCACAGAACCGGACAGCTTCTGGGACAGGCGGAGCCGCTGAGGCAGCACCCTTTTTGGGCCTCAGACAGCCGGCCACCTTCCCGACCAGAGGACAGGTGTCTGCCTGGCTCGGAGGGCCTCAGCCTCAGGATCAGCGAGAGCCACCTTGGTTCCAGGACTCCGCCGAACTTAGGAAATTAGTCTGCACAGGTGAGAGTCTGCACCACAGAAGCTGACAGCTTCTGGGACCTGCCAAAGCAACACAGCTTCTGGGAAAGTTCCTGTTTTGGGCCTTCTTCTTTGGCCAGGAGGAGGTCCAAACACAAGATATCTGCGCACATTCCCTGTAAGAGAGCTTGCCAGCAGAGAGGGCTCTGAGCACTGAAACTCAGAGGAGAGAATCTGTCTCCCAGGTCTGCTGATAGACGGTAACAGAATCACCAGAAGAACAATCTCTAAACAGAGTCAACTATAACAACTAACTCCAGAGATTACCAGATGGCGAAAGGTAAATGTAGGAATCTTACTAACAGGAACAAAGACCACTCACCATCATCAGAACCCAGCACTCCCACTTCACCCAATCCAGGGCACCCCAACACACCCGAAAACCTAGAACCAGATTTAAAAGCATATCTCATGATGATGGTAGAGGACATCAAGAAGGACTTTAATAACTCACTTAAAGAAATACAGGAGAACACTGCTAAAGAGTTACAAGTCCTTAGAGAAAAACAGGAAAACACAATCAAACAGGTAGAAGTCCTTATAGAAAAAGAGGAAAAAACATCCAAACAGGTGATGGAAATGAACAAAACCATACTAGACCTAAAAAGGGAAGTAGACACAATAAAGAAAACCCAAAGTGAGGCAACACTGGAGATAGAAACCCAGAACGCCCACTTTGCCCAGTCCAGGGCACCCTAACACACCTGAAAAGGTAACCTGGATTTAAAAGCATATCTCATGATGATGGTAGAGGACATAAAGAAGGAATTTAATAACTCACTTAAAGAAATACAGGAGAACACTGCTAAAGAGTTACAAGTCCTTAAAGAAAAACAGGAAAACACAACCAAACAGGTAGAAGTCCTTATAGGAAAACATAACCAAACAGGTAGAAGTCCTTATAGAAAAACAGGAAAACACATCCAAATAGGTGATGGAAATGAACAAAACCATACTAGACCTAAAAAGGGAAGTAGACACAATAAAGAAAACCCAAAGTGAGGCAACACTGGAGATAGAAACCCTAGGAAAGAAATCTGGAACCATAGATGCCAGCATCAGCAACAGAATACAAGAGATGGAAGAGAGAATCTCAGGTGCAGAAGATTCCATAGAGAACATCCGCACAACAATCAAAGAAAATGGAAAATGCAAAAAGATCCTAACTCAAAACATCCAGGAAATCCAGGACACAATGAGAAGACCAAACCTACGGATAATAGGAATTGATGAGAATGAAGATTTTCAACTCAAAGGACCAGCAAACATCTTCAACAAAATTATTGAAGAAAACTTCCCAAATCTAAAGAAAGATATGCCCATGAACATACAAGAAGCCTACAGAACTCCAAATAGACTGGACCAGAAAAGAAATTCCTCCCGACACATAATAATCAGAACATCAAATGCACTAAATAAAGATAGAATACTAAAAGCAGTAAGGGAGAAAGGTCAAGTAACATATAAAGGCAAGCCTATCAGAATTACACCAGATTTTTCACCAGAGACTATGAAAGCCAGAAGAGCCTGGACAGATGTTATACAGACACTAAGAGAACACAAATTCCAGCCCAGGCTATTCTACCCAGCCAAACTCTCAATTACCATAGATGGAGAAACCAAAGTATTCCACGACAAAACCAAATTCACACATTGTCTCTCCACGAATCCAGCCCTTCAAAGGATAATAACAGAAAAAAACCAATACAAGAACGGGAACAACGCCCTAGAAAAAACAAGAAGGTAATCCCTCAACAAACCTAAAAGAAGACAGCCACAAGAACAGAATGCCAACTTTAACAACAAAAATAACAGGAAGCAACAATTAATTTTTCTTAATATCTCTTAATATCAATGGTCTCAACTCCCCAATAAAAAGACATAGACTAAAAAACTGGCCACACAAACAAGACCCAACATTTTGCTGCTTACAGGAAACTCATCTCAGAGAAAAAGATAGACACTACCTCAGAATGAAAGGCTGGAAAACAATTTTCCAAGCAAATGGTATGAAGAAACAAGCTGGAGTAGCCATCCTAATATCTGATAAGATTGACTTCCAACCCAAAGTCATCAAAAAAGACAAGGAGGGGCACTTCAT
This sequence comes from Mus musculus, assembly GCF_000001635.26. Lineage (NCBI taxonomy): Eukaryota > Metazoa > Chordata > Mammalia > Rodentia > Muridae > Mus > Mus musculus. The sequence goes on from NC_000079.6 coordinate 80,598,870, forward strand.
TCTCATCAAAGGTAAAATCCTCCAAGAGGAACTCTCAATTCTGAATATCTATGCTCCAAATACAAGGGCAGCCACATTCATTAAAGAAACTTTAGTAAATCTCAAAGCACACATTGCTCCTCACACAATAATAGTGGGAGACTTCAACACAACACTTTCACCAATGGACAGATCATGGAAACAGAAACTAAACAGGGACACAGTGCAACTAACAGAAGTTATGAAACAAATGGATCTGTCAGATATCTACAGAACATTTTATCCTAAAACAAAAGGATATAACTTCTTCTCAGCACCTCATGGTACCTTCTCCAAAATTGACCACATAATAGGTCACAAAACAGGCCTCAACAGATTCAAAAATATTGAAATTGTCCCATGCATCCTATCAGATCACCATGCACTAAGGCTGATCTTCAATAACAAAATAAATAATGGAAAGCCAACATTCACGTGGAAACTGAACAACACTCTTCTCAATGATACCTTGGTCAAGGAAGGGATAAAGAAAGAAATTAAGGACTTCTTAGAGTTCAATGAAAATGAAGCCACTTCATACCCAAACTTATGGGACACAATGAAAGCATTTCTAAGAGGAAAACTCATAGCTCTGAGTGCCTCCAAAAAGAAACTAGAGAGAGCATACATTAGCAGCTTGACAACACACCTAAAAGCTCTATAGCAAAAGGAAGCAAATTCACCCAAGAGGAGTAGATGGCAGGAAATAATCAAACTCAGGAGCGAAATCAACCAAGTGGAAACAAGAAGAACTATTCAGAGAATCAACCAATCTAGGAGCTGGTTCTTTGAGAAAATCAACAAGCTAGACAAACCCTTAGCCAGGCTCACTAGAGGGCACAGGGAAAGCATTCTAATTAACAAAATCAGAAATGAAAAGGGAGACATAACAACAGATCCTGAAGAAATCCAAAACACCATCAGATCCTTCTACAAAAGGCTATACTCAACAAAACTAGAGAACCTGGATGAAATGGAGAAGTTTCTACACAGATACCAGGTACCAAAGTTGAATCAAGATCAGATTAATGATCTAAACAGCCCGATATCCCCCAAAGAAATAGAAGCAGTCATTAATAGTCTACCATCCAAAAAAAGCCCAGGACCAGATGGGTTTAGTGCAGAGTTCTATCAGACCTTCAAAGAAGATCTAATCCCAGTTCTTCACAAACTATCCCACAAAATAGAAACAGAAGGTACTCTACCCAACTCATTCTATGAAGCCACAATTACTCTGATACCTAAACCACAGAAAGACCCCACAAAGATAGAGAACTTCAGACCAATATCCCTTATGAATATTGATGCAAAAATCCTCAATAAAGTTCTTGCTAACCGAATCCAAGAACACATCAAAACAATCATCCATCCTGACCAAGTAGGTTTCATCCCAGTGATGCAGGGATGGTTCAATATATGGAAATCCATCAACGTAATCCAGTATATAAACAAACTCAAAGACAAAAACCACATGATCATCTTGTTAGATGGTGAGAAAGCATTTGACAAAATCCAACACCCATTCATGATAAAAGTCTTGGAAAGATCAGGAATTCAAGGCCCATACCTAAACATGATAAAAGCAATCTACAGCAAACCAGTAGCCAGCATCAAAGTAAATGGTGAGAAGCTTGAAGCAATCCCACTAAAATCAGGGACTAGACAAGGCTGTCCACTCTCTCCCTACCTATTCAACATTGTACTTGAAGTCCTAGCCAGAGCAATTAGACAACAAAAGGAGATCAAGGGGATACAAATTGGAAAGGAAGAAGTCAAAATATCACTTTTTGCAGATAATATGATAGTATATATACGTGACCCTAAAAATTCCACCAGAGAACTCCTAAGCCTGATAAACAGCTTCAGTGAAGTAGCTGGATATAAAATTAACTCAAACAAGTCAATGGCCTTTCTCTACACACAGGACAAACAGGCTGAGAAAGAAATTAGGGAAACAACACCCTTCTCAATAGCCACAAATAATATAAAATACCTAGGCATGACTCTAACTAAGGAAGTGAAAGATCTGTATGACAAGAACTTCAAGTCTCTGAAGAAAGAAATTAAAGAAGATCTCAGAAGATGGAAAGATCTCCCATGCTCATAGATCGGCAGGATCAATATAGTAAAAATGGCTATCTTGCCAAAAGCAATCTACAGATTCAATGCAATCCCCATCAAAATTTCAACTCAATTCTTCAACGAATTAGAAAGGGCAATCGGCAGATTCATCTGGACTAACAAAAAACCTAGGATAGCAAAAACTCTTCTCAACGATAAAAGAACCTCTGGTGGAATCACCATGCCTGACCTAAAGCTGTACTACAGAGCAATTGTGATAAAAAACTGCATGGTACTGGTATAGTGACAGACAAGTAGACCAATGGAACAGAATTGAAGACCCAGAGATGAACCCACACACCTATGGTCACTTGATCTTTGACAAGGGAGCTAAAACCATCCAGTGGAAAAAAGACAGCATTTTCAACAAATGGTGCTGGCACAACTGGCTGTTATCATGTTGAAGATTGTGAATTGATCCATTACTATCTCCTTGTACTAAGGTCAAATCTAAGTGGACTAAGGATCTTCACATAAAACCAGAGACACTGAAACTTATAGAGGAGAAAGTAGGGAAAAGCCTTGAAGATATGGGTACAGGGAAAAAATTCCTGAATAGAACAGCAATGGCTTGTGCTGTAAGATCAAGAATCGATAAATGGGACCTCATAAAATTGCAAAACTTCTGCAAGGCAAAAGACACCGTCAATAAGACAAAAAGACCACCAACAGATTGGGAAAGGATCTTTACCTATCCCAAATCGGACAGGGGACTAATATCCAATATATATAAAGAACTCAAGAAGGTAGACTCCATAAAATCAAATAACCCCATTAAAAAATGGGGCTCAGAACTGAACAAAGATTTCTCACCCGAGGAATACCGAATGGCAGAGAAGCACCTGAAAAAATGTACAACATCCTTAATCATCAGGGAAATGCAAATCAAAACAACCCTGAGATTCCACCTCACACCAGTCAGAATGGCTAAGATCAAAAATTCAGGTGACAGCAGATGCTGGCGTGGATGTGGAGAAAGAGGGACACTCCTCCATTGTTGGTGGGATTGCAGGCTTTTACAACCACTCTGGAAATTAGTCTGGCGGTTCCTCAGAAAACTGGACATAGTACTACCGGAAGATCCAGCAATACCTCTTCTGGGCATATATCCAGAAGATGCCCCAACCGGTAAGAAGGACACAATCTCCACTATGTTTATAGCAGCCTTATTTATAATAGCCAGAAGCTGAAAAGAACCCAGATGCCCCTCAACAGAGGAATGGATACAGAAAATGTGGTACATTTACACAATGGAGTACTACTCAGCTATTAAAAAGAATGAATTTATGAAATTCCTAGCCAAATGGATGGACCTGGAGGGCATCATCCTGAGTGAGGTAATCAAATCACAAAGGAACTCTCACAATATGTACTCACTGATAAGTGGATATTAGCCCAGAAACTTAGGATACCCAAGATATAAGATATAATTTGTTAAACACATTAAACTCAAGAGAACGAAGACCAAAGTGTGGACACTTTGCCCCTTCTTAGAATAGGAAACAAAACACCCATGGAAGGAGTTACAGAGACAAAATTTGGAAGTGTGACAAAAGGATGGACCATCTAGTGATTGCCATATCCAGAGATCTATCCCATGATCAGCTTCCAAACGCTGACACCATTGCATACACTAGAAAGATTTTGCTGAAAGGACCCAGATATAGCTGTCTCTTGTGAGACTATGCCAGGGCCTAGCAAACACAGAAGTGGATGCTCACAGTCACCTATTGAATGGACCACAGGGCCCCCAATGGAGGAACTAGAGAAAGCACCCAAGGAACTAAAGGGAACTGCAATCCTATAGGTGGAACAACAATATGAACTAAGCAGTACCCTGGAGCTCTTGTCTCTAGCTGCATATGTATCAAAAGATGGCCTAGTCGGCCATCACTGCAAAGAGAGGCCCATTGGACTTGCAAACTTTATATGCCCCAGTACAGGGGAACGCCACGGCCAAAAAGGGGGAGTGGGTGGGTAGGGGAGTGGAGGGGGGTGGGTATGGGGGACTTTTGGGATAGCATTGGAAATGTAAATGAGTTAAATACCTAATATAAAATGGAAAAAAAACAAATAAGAAAAAAATTAGTGAAGGACACACTTTACAATAGTCATGAATAATATAAAATATCTTGGTGTAACTCTAACAAAATAAGTGAAAGACATGAATATCAAGTCACTGAAGAAAGAAATTGAAGATTTCAGAAGATAGAAAGATCTCCCATGTTCATAGATTAGATGGATTAACATACTGAAAATTACCATCTTATCAAAATCAATGTATAGATTCAGTGCAATTCCCATCAAAATTTCAATACAAAATTTTCACAGACCTTTAAAGAATAATTTTCAACTTCACATGGAAAAAAAAAAAAAACCCAGACTAGCAAAAATAATCTTGAACAACAAAAGAATTTCTATAAGTGTCACCATCCCTGACCTCAAGCTTCACTACAGAGTAATAGTAATAAAAACAGCATGGTATTGGCATAAAATCAGACAGGTTGATCAATAGAGTATAAATAAAGACCCAGACATATGTCTACAAACCCATAGACACTTGATTTTTGACAAAGAAGCATAAGCCATACAGTGGAAAAGAGAAAGCATCTTCAACAAATGGTACTGGTATAACTGGATGTCTACATGTAGAAGAATTCAAATAGATTCATATTTATCACCCTGAACAAAACACAAGTCCAAGTGGATCAACCTAAATCCGGATACATAAATCTAATAGATCAGAAAGTAGGGAATAGCATTGAGCTGTTTGGTATAGGAGACTACATCCTGAACAGAACACCATGTTCTAAGATCAACTATCTGTAAATGGGACCTTATGAAACTTAAAAAACTTCTGTAAGGCAAAGGGCACTGTCAATAGGACAAAATGATAGCCTACAGAGTGGGAATAATATCAACAATTTATAAAGAACTCAAGAAGTTAGACAACAACAACCCAAATAACCTAGTTAAAATTGGGGTACAGAGCTAAACAGAAAATTCTCAACAAATGAATCTCTTTTTAACAGATTTCTTTAAGAAACACTTTTTAAAATGTTCAAAATCCTCAGTCATCATGGAAATGCAAGTCAAAATGACCATGAGATTCCATCTTACACCCATCAGAATGGCTGAGATTAAAAAAAAAAAAAGTGATAGCACATGCTGGTGAGGATGTAGAACAAGGGAAACACTCCTTAATTTAATTTCTGGTGTAATTCTAATAGGTTTGCCTTAATATATTCCTTGACCTTTCTCCCTTAATGCTTTAAATATTCTATCTTTATTTAGTGCATTTGTTGTTCTGATATGCGTCAGTAGGAATTTCTTTTCTGGTCCACTCTATTTGGAGTTCTTGTATGTTCATGGGCATCTCTTTCCTTAGGTTAGGGAAGTTTTCTTCAATAATTTTGATGAAGATATTTGCTGGCCCTTTAAGTTGAAAATCTTCATTCTCTTCTACTCCTATTATCCTTAGGTTTGGTCTTCTCATTGTGTCCAGGATTTCCTGGATGTTTTGAGTTAGGATCTTTTTGCATTTTGCATTTTCTTTGATTGTTGTGTCCATGTTCTCTATGGAATCTTCTGCATCTGAGATTCTCTCTTCCATCTCTTGTATTCTGTTGCTGATGCTCGCATCTATGGTTCCTGATTTCTTTCCTAGGGTTTCTATCTCAAGAGTTGTCTCCCTTTGGGTTTTCTTTATTGTTTCTACTTTCATTTTTAGATCTTGGATGGTTTTGTTCAGTTCCATCCCCTGTTTGGTTGTGTTTTCCTGTAATTCTTTAAGGGACTTTTGTGTTTCTTCATTATGGGCTTCTACTTGTTTAGCAGTGTTTCCCTGTAATTCTTTAAGGACTTCTACCTGTTTAGCGGTGTTCTGTATTTCTTTAAGTGAGTTATTAATGCCCTTCTTAAAGTCCTCTTCCAGCATCATGAGATATGATTTTTAAGTCTGAGTCTTGCTTTTCAGGTGTTTTGGGGTATTCAGGACTCGCTGAAGTGGGAGTGATGGGTTCTGATGATGGTGAGCAGTCTTGGTTTCTGTTAGTAAGATTCTTACACTTGCCTTTCACCATCTGGTAATCTCTGGCATTAGTTGTTCTAGCTGTCTCTGGCTGGAGCTTGTTCCTACTGATTCTGTTAGCCTCTGTCAGCACTCCTGGGAGTCCAACTCTCTCCTGAGTCTCAGTGGTCAGAGTACTCTCTGCAGGTCACCTCTCCTCTGGTGGGAAAGGAGCACAGGGGTCTGGAGCTCAGATCTTCTTCCTGGCTGAAGGTGAAGGCCCGAAACGGGACCTGTCCCAGAAGCCCTGTTGCCTCTGCAGCCCGCAGGCTCTCCTGCACAGACCGGTCTCTGAAGGACCCAGGATACAAGATCCATATAATTATTTTTGCAAAGAGAGGATCTGGGCAGAGCTACGAGGTAAATAATATGTAGACGTGTGTGTAAAAGTAAGAAGGGCTGTCTACATGTTAATGCAGCAGAATTGTGTGGACTGGAGGAGAACTAGATAAAACAAACAAAATAAATCCCCAAACATTCACACATCAATGAAGAAGGCTTGTAAAGATGTTGAAGTTTGAAAACAAAATGTAATATATACAAAATATGATCATGTTTATTAATAGTGGTTCAAAACATGTGCCCTCCCTCATGTCTTTGTTCCCCAACTTACACTTCTGTTCTAAAAAATGTCCTAAAACTCCAAACAAACTAACAAAAAAGTTTGAATTGGTGTAAAACAAGGACTTAAAATATAATCTCTTTCAATAATTATATTGTATACTTTGAGAACCTATAATCAAGAATTAGAAGTTATTTTTTTACTTACTTCAACATGATGAAGTATCAAGATTTCAAAACTGTGAGTTTGAGGCCAGACTGATCTCCAGTCTACAAATTTAATCAAACAATATTTATTTGAATTATTCAGAGTTTAGAAAATATGTATAATGGCAAAATAATAAAAAGTGGGTCAAGAGAAAATGACAGTGCTTGGTCCAGTTTATTGAATAAATATTTATTTATTGTATTTAGTAGCGGTTGTGGTAATACATATTTAAATTATATCCAATTCATATTTATGGTCAATACAGGTACTATGAATATTTGTGTGAAACCTTTGTGTGGACACAAAAATAGATCCACTTAAGGATCCATTAAGGATCACTTAAGTCCTTATAATTCACTAAAATTTGCTCTTTAGTTTTGAACATCTACCAGATATACATGAAAGCAGTTTTTATTCTACATTCTCCCAGACTCACTACAGCAGGTTTTAAGGTTTACATCCAATTTTGGATTTATTTAACAGCTAATGGATTTATTTAACAGCTAATGATAGCAATTATATTGTGTATGCTTTTTTTAAAATAATATCTCCTTCAGAAAACATGACTTTTAACATTTGTTCATTTTAAGCTAGGTTGTTGTCTTGTTGATTTCTAAGGAGATATTGATGTAATTCCTCTGTCAAAAACTGCAAACATTTCCTTCTCCTCCTCTTTTCAATATCTCTGTGGTGACTTCTGCAAATTGTAGCTTCTTCTTTGTATTATTAATAATTTATTCTCGCATATATTACATTCCAATGACAGTTTCCCCACCTTCTTCTTCTCCAAGTTCCCCTTCCCCATCTACTCCTCCTTTGGTTCCCTTCTGAAAAGGGTAGAGATCCCAGAGAGCTCAACCAAACAAGGCATATCAAGTCACAGTAAGACTAGGCATTTCTCTTGACTGACAAGGCAACCCGGTAGAAGGATAGGGATTCCAAAGGCAGGCTAAAATGTCATAAACAGTTCCCTCTCCTTCTACTAGGAGTTCCACAAAACTACTAAGCTACACACTGTAACATATATGCAGAGAGCCTAGTTGACCCATGTAGGCTCCCTGATTGTCGGTTCAACCTCAATGAGCCCCCGTGAGTCCATGTTTATGGATTCTGTAAATGTTCGTGTGCTGTTCCTGACCTCTCCGCCTTCTATAGTCCTTCCTCCTTCTCTTCTGCAGAGTTCACTGACTTCTGTCTATTGTCTGGCTGTGCGTCTCTGCATCTGTTTCTATCAGTTGCTGAAAGGAGCCTCTCTGATGGGTGATTATGCCAGGCTCCTGTCTATGGATATGGCAGAATATCATTGGGAATAATTTCTTTACTTATTTTTTTTCCAGGCATATTTGGTTCTATCCTGGGTCTCTGGGCTATCCAGTCTCTGGGTCTTAGCCCTCCAGGCAATGTCATGGTTGGACTCTCTCTTGAGATATGGGCCTCAAGTTAAACCAGTTATTACTTAGCCATTTCCTCGGTCCTTTCTCTAGCTCCTACATTGGGGACCCTGTGCTCAGTCCAATGGTTGGCTGTGAGCATCCACCTCTGTATTTGTCAGGTACCCGGAGAGCCTCTCAGGAGACAGTTATATCAGGTTCCTGTCAGCAAGCACTTGTTGGAATCCAAAATAGTGTCTGGGTTTGGTGACTGTATGTGGGATGGATCCCCAGGTGGGACAGTCACTGGATGACCTTTCCTTCCGTTTCTGCTCCACACTGTCTTTGTATCTCCTCTCATGGATATTTTGTTCCCCCTTCTAAGAAGAACCAAAGTATCCACACTTTGGTCTTCCTTCCTTTTGAACTTCATGTGGTCTGTGAATTTTATCTTGGGTATTCCGAGCTTCTGGGCTAATATAAACTAGAGAAAGGCCAGAAGGAGCTGAAGGGGTTTGCAGCCCCATAAGAGAAACAACAATATGAACTAACCAGTATCCCCAGAGCTCCCAGGGACTTAACTACCAACCAAAGAGTACACATGGTGGGACTCATGGCTCCAGCTGCATAGGAAGCAGAGGATGGCCTTGTTGGAAATCAATGGAAGAAAAGGCCCTTAATCCTGTAAAGGCTCGATTTCCCAGTGTAGGGGAATGCAAGGACAGGGAAGCAGGAGTGGGTGGGTTGGTGAAAAGGGGAAAGGAGGATGGTATAGGAGGATTTTGGAGGGGAAACCAGGAAAGGGGATAACATTTGAAATGTAAATAAAGAAAATATCTAATAAAGAGAGAGAGAGAGAAAGAGAGAGAGAGAGAGAGAAATCTTAGCTATACAATGCTAAATATACCAAATACCATCTCAAAAGGAGAGAGAGAGAGAGAGAGAGAAACCTTAGCTATTCCCACATTCTGTGCTACCTTTACTTCATAACATGTTGTAGACAGACAAATTGTAGATCAAAGGTTATGTGGCTAGGTTTGTGTCCCAGTCCTTCTACTGGAAGTATTGCCTAGGTACTAGATATGGCCAGCTCATGCTTATATCCCCTACTGCTAGGTGACTTTGCTAGGGTCACCCTTGTGTATTTCACGGAGTTTCCATTGCACTAGGTTTCTCCCTTGCCCACCCCCACCCCAACCCCACAAATTAGAGCACTCTCTCCACCTTCCCCCACACTGCATCCATCTTCTTCCTATCCCCACCCACCCCAATCCCCTGTAAGAACTGTTCTACTCCCCCTTCCCAGGGAGATCCATGTGTCCCCTTGAGCCTCTTTGTTACTTAGATGTTCTAGATCTATGAATTGTAGCATCCTTATCATGTTTGTCTTTCTGGATCTGGGTTAGCTCACTTACAATCATTTTTTTCTTTGTGTGTTTCATCCATCTGCCTGAAATTGTCATAGTGTCATTGTTTTTAAAGCTGAGTAATAGTCCACTGTGTAAATGTACCACATTTTCTTTATCCATTCTTTGGTTGATGGGTATCTGAGTTGCTTCTAGCTTCTGGCTCCTATGAATGAATAAAGGTGCTATGAACATAATTGAGTCTAAATCATTAGTCCTTCCACAGCAGTATCTTGCATGTTGTGAAAACCTTATATGCAACGTTCAAAATGATCTTATCTATTTTTCTAGATGCTTTCTAGATTCATATTCTACCTTTTTATTCATTTTAACTCATTTAATATATGATATAAAGAGTCAAAGTCAGATAGTGTAGATAAATGTGCTATTAGCAACAAAGAGTCATGCATTCATCATGAATGACACACAGTATAAAAACAATACGTAATGTAAAACTCAGTGTGGCTGATTCTAAACATAGTCAATAAATTACTGACATTTCTCAAAGAGCTTTTTGGAGACAACGTGACTAAAGAACTGGCTTGTTCAGTTTAGCTATAATTTAATTTAAATTTGAACAAAAATGTGACCATACTGGAGTGGTGGTAATAGCACATCTCAGGACACATACCCACAAGTAGATCAGTGATGTCCTCTAAAAGACCTGTAAATTAAATATGTAGGTGACTTTTGAGGTGCTGTCCAATGTGATCCAGTCATTTGACGTTAACACCAGCAGGGTTACCTCATCATCATATCACTGCCAGTGCTAAAAGTTGCAGACATTTTCCTTTCTGCCATTCTTAAATTTTTAAAGTCATTTCTCATCTTTGCTTTAATTCACTTTATGCCTATTAGTGAAGATGGAATATTTTTATTAACCATCGAGGTTTAAAGTAAATTATTTCTTTATCTACACATTTGCCAAGTAAGCAATGCTGTGTTCTTTGTTAATTTGTAAAGTTCTTTATTTTTGTCCTTTCCAAATGAATTAGCATTTAAGAATGTTTTCCCACTCATTAATCAATTTTTGTGTAGTGTGGAGTCAGATGTAGACCAACGATGGCAGTACACATTGTCAGCCCCACAATGGACTAAGCAATGGTGTGGCACCTTGCACTCCAGCAGAGAACACATCATTTATTCTGTCCTTCATCTTGGGGTCTCAGGGTGAACTAAGAAAATGGGGGAAATCCATTTAGTGGCCCCATTCACTTCTCTATGACCATTTGACTCTACTCTCTGGATTTTGTTTCACCGTATAATTTCAAAACTATAATACAAATTTGGGGATTCACTTATTAAGCAAAATCTATAGCCCTATAAATAAGAAATACATTATAGAAAATTTACAATACCTTAATAATGCATTCATTATATTTAATTCATTGTGTTTAATCACAATGCCACTGAGACAGTCACTTATATTCATTCATAAGAGCAGCAGTGTGCACTGGGCTTCGCCTCTTTACCCAGACGCTGAGGACAAAAGTGCATGACTACAGTTCACTCACTCCATACAACCAACCAAACATGGGAAGATGAGTTAGAGCAAAAATCTCACTAACCATGTATTAAATTATGGAAAAACCTCACATTCATAAATGTCATTGCCTGTATGTTTAGGAGAAATCAGCCAAGTGGATTTGTAATTGTAGACTTTGGACATCACTTTCCACTAAATCTTTATAAGAGAGTGGACAATGCCAGTTCCCTGGAAAGAGAGGTCAGCACATCCTAACAACACCTTGCTCAGGAAAGGAAACTCCATCTATAGGATAATGGAAGGCAGGGTGCTAAGGGAAGAGTCTGAGCAAGAACTTACCTAAAGTCTGACCTACTAAGAAATCCCAAAGTTTTTCACATCTCCTAGGACAAAAACACCTAAACAGTGGGTTATAGGATGCAAAATTCTGAAGGAGAAAAACAAAGATTGCCTTTTTCTGTGCCAACCTGTATATCAAAGATGAGCTCTGCCTGGACATAAGAACAAAAAACTTCCAAGAAGAAAATTGGATTGTAAAATTAAATTTAACACAAAGAGAGATCTTACTAAAATTAGAAATATTAGGTACCTTAACTTTTTATTTTTCTTTAGTTATAATGCAAAGTTGATTTGTTGAGAGCAGTAACAATATATTTACAGCACCAATCCTCTTAGAGTCAACACAGATTCACCCTAATGTCTCTATTAGTAAATACAAATAAGCAGTTCACTTTTTATTCTAAAATAATTTACTTTTCCAAAATAAATATTTATTCAAGTCATATAAAAATAAAATCTGGTTCAAGGAACACATCACACAATTCTAACTTTTTATAACTATGTGTCTTAACTTACTCTACTTCTCTCATGGGTTCCTTCACCCAAGAATAACCATTAGATAACTGTCATTTCTTTCTTGCTAGTTTTCTGTAGTTTTTTTTAAATATGTAGAATGATCGATTCACAGATATTTCTGTTTGCTTTTTCTTTACATCTCCTGTGGTTTCTTCACTTTGCTAGCATACGTATAGACTTACACAACCTTTAGTACTTGCATATTTTCACTTTCATGATTGGGACCTGTACTTTTAAAGGCAATAGTCAGGAAGGTCCAGTAGAAGAGAAAATATTCACAGGCACCACTCAACTGAAAATCATAATATTGCTGAGCCACTCTCTGTTGCGTTAGCTAATGATGTATGGTTTCAGGTAAGGGCTCAGTGTCTACGGAAAGCCAAAGATTGCATATTACTATTTAAATAGACAGAATACTGAAATGATACTTCCTTCTTTTACTCAAGAAGTGGAATACTTTGTCTGCCAATAATTCGACATTTTGCTTAAGGGTAAGATAAAATATTTAGCTAAGCCTTAAAGAAGGAACAAGGATATTTAAGTTATCTGAAATGTGGATAAAAGATCACACACGTTAGCCACAGCCTTTGAAGTAAATGTCGAAAAATAAGGAACAGAACGATCAGAAATAACACACACACACACAAAGTTGGGAAGATTTTTAGTCTATGACACATAGCCAAAATATGCATGTTTGTAGAAGAAGCTGATAAAAAAAATTACCAGGTGGGAAAAATATTTAAGCAGATGATACATTCTTCGTGGCTGTTACTAATGCAGAGCAGGCAGATTGACAATTTCAGCCTCGAATGCTGTCTAAAAACGTAATGCAGAGTTGGTACAACTCTGTAAACGCCACCCCTCTGCAAAACCCAACCAAGCCAATTTCCAACAGCCAACATTTTCCATTTTATTTCCTCTATAATATTTAGCTCTTTGCTTTAATTACACTTGATATTTGTAAAGAGAAAGCTGGCGTTGTAATAATTGGATGGCTTTTTTTATCTATGTTGGCAGAGATAGAATTTTCTCTTATATTCGAGGAGCAATACAAAAGCAAAACCTCCTTTTCACAAACTCAATGCCAGAAGTACCCTCTGAGTCACACAGTTTCTTGAAATCGTGTTGTTCTGAAAGTTCTGAGATGTGCTATCTTCAAGCTGTTGCGAGGATCGCACTTTTCTAAGTTAGAAGCCTGTCACGGCAGGCGCATCAGACCGTACGCACCTCTCCTAGATGGGCTTCTCTTTGGTTACTTTCGTAACTCCTTTCTCTGTAACTGCCACATCCTTTCCTGGCTCCTGTTGCTTCGATTCTTATCCTTTCTTTCTTCTTGCTTCTTTCACTTCCATCATTTTCCCTTTCTTTTCTCCCTTTCTTTTTGTCCCCTACATTCCCCCCTCTTATCTTAATCCATCTCTCATTCAGGTTACAGAGGAGAAAAAAAGTAATAACAGTCATTTAAAACTGAAGAAAACAAAATGTGTGGGTTCCTACATAGAAGAATAATTTTCTTCCTAACCACAGTCTTTTTTATCTTCTGGGAAAAATATTCAAACTGAATAATTAAATTTCAGAAACTCGGAACAATATTTTCAGCTTTGAAAGAATAAAAATATGAATCTTCTATTACAAAAAATTCTGAATTAAACACTTTACTATCCATAAATTATTAATGATTGAGGATACTGTAAAATATGATTACATTTTGTCATTAAGTAAGAAGCATTGCATTAAATCTAGGGCACCTTGGTCTTGAGTGGTTGTAAAGGCAACTGTGAGTTGACCAAGCTTCAGACATAAACGTTAGAGTCTGTGAACATGCAAAGCACCTAGACTTTATGCTTCCACATCTCTGTACTTTTTAAATAGCAGGAAGTTACTTAAATTTTAAAATTCACTTTGTAAGAAAACTAGCTAGCTCTGCAAGCACGAGTCGCAAAATTTCCATGTATATTCACATGATACCTGTTTTGAAAGGACAGTTACCTGTTTTCAGTCACAACTTAGGTGTAAATCTTTAAAATTTTAGCTGACAGGTTTTACTATGTAATAAAACATGTCAAATTTGAGCTGACAAGTGAGTTTCATTTTTTGGAAGGTTTTGCCTCACACCTTTTCCCATTATAATACAAGGACTACTTAGCCATATGATTTTCTGCAAAACTTAACAGAAAATGTAAAACATAATGCATGTCTCAACATCTTAACATTTACATGGAAGAGCTCCGGGCAGGGAGAAAAGGAGTCTTGCTAAATTCAGAACAAGTACTGTCTGTAAGCAAGGAGGCTGCCAGCCTACATCTGCCCTCCTCCCCGTCCTTGCCTGCTATACCCAGCCTGAAGACGGTTTCCCTATCTCTGGAATATATCTGAAATTCTCAATTAAGCTATCTGTGGAATTATAATACCACATTACCCAGTCACAAGTACCAAAGCAGATGATCCCGACGAAGAGACGCTAGCCTGGAAGCAAGCTAACCACAGACTCACAGTTTGTCTTTTAATAGCTGCAAGGATGCAAAGCCCAATCACCCCACTAAGTGTGCACACGCACCAGACATTTAATCAAACTGGAAATTACGAGATAATGGATTATGCTAATTCAGTTTAAGTCACAATTCATGTTGAAAATAAATACTGCTCCAACAAGTTATATAAATAACAAGGTTCTTTTGGTGTGAGTGTTGACTACAGGTTGGTGAAATATTAAAATGTATATACTTCACTAAATACATGTGTGTGTGCCTGTGCATAAAATTACCTTACCCATTCAGCATAATCATTAGCATGAGCATTAAATAACAAGAACTGACACTGTAGTTGGGCTACAACAGAACTTCCTAATTTTGCGCTACATCCTTAAATGAAAAGAGACATAAAAATTATATTTGCCTACAAACTTTTAATTATTTAACTTTTTAATAATAAATAGTTACAATCTTAATTTTTCATGCAATTATCTCAACATTAAACAGAAAATAATATTTATTTATTATCAAATGTTGCATAACAAAAGAAATGGTCTGCTGTTATTAAAAATGGACCACTAGCACCCCCTTCTGATATAAAAAGGAAAGAAAAATATTCTTAGGACTTGAAAAGACATTCTACACTAATCCTGCAAGCAGCTGTCTCAAGTCAGATTCATGCCAATTCTTCTCTGATTTAATAATAAACCCTAGTTTTTCTCCTAAGATGTTGGCTATTCTGGCGTTTGACTGTGTTTGCCACCATAGCAAGCATGACAGAGGCTGAGAATCATGAAATCAAATGTCCTTTATTCAAATTGAGTTTTAAAATAAATTCAAGAAATTGCCTTCTTAAAGAGCTGAAGTTTTTATCGTCATCGGCTATATATTCGATTGTGTGAAAGCCAATAAACTTGAATCTATATCTGGCTTAATCACATTAAATGTCATGTTGCTGCACTTTTCACCAAATCCGAGCTGATAGCCACCGACACACTCATTCATTACACTCTTTTCTGACATAACATAAAGGGCAAAAGGCAGTATGATAGATTAAAAAGATATTATGGTGCAATATTAATTATAGCATCAGCACCTTTTCTAGCTCAGGCTGCATATAAATGTCTATTTTCATTTTCACATTCACAATATACTTTGAAGGAAAATGGATTTATTACATAGTAAATGGAAATTTTGGTCAGATATTTTGTGTTAGGATGGAATTAAGAATTGGCACACTAGAAATTTTGAAATTTCTATCTTTAATGCCATTATTTTATGCAACTCTTGTAAAAATCTAAGATGAAAAGGTATCATATGAGGGACAATATCATAAAACAGAAACAGTCAAAATTTCTTCTCCATGGAACCAAAAATCTGATGTAATCTTTGTTCCCCCAGGGACTGTTAGAAAGGTATAACAAAACGATTGTTTTCAAAAGAGATATATTACAATAAAAGATACTCTATCCCTAACTGGTAATAGTCTGTTGCAGCATTGAAAATATGACACCAAGTCTCTGAAATTTTCCATTGGTAAAATGACCTATGAATCAATCTTATTTAAAATAATTAAAATTGTTACCTTGAAAATACTCATTTAGAATATACTGAGTAACATTCTGAATTTTTAATTTAAGTCAGCCCGAGAAAAACGTTCTTCTGCAACCAGGATGCCATGCTGTCCCTAAGACAAGCTTGCTATGAATCCTGCGATCTGACTGAGCAGACTTCTGTACTAAGACACGTGTTCCAAAGGAGAATTACCATATTCTAATCATGATGATTGTGCTTCCTGAGAAACATGATGAGAATGTTTGGTTGCTTGCTTTTGTTCTTCTTTTCAGCCTTTCCTGCTGCCCACTTCAGGTTCATTTCGTTTCCACTGATGCAACTCACCTTCTGCACTTTGAAAATGACAACCAGTTCAATTTGGTGATGCAAAAAGGACAGAGCCCATCAGCTCTCATGAGACTTAATGAGATGGTTTAGTTGTACTGTACCGCTGCCTTGTGAAAGGCTGGCAAGCCAGGAAGGAGCACCACAGGGATGATTTGTGAAAGGATGTTTTACTCATCAGATCATGGCTCTTCTGTACGTATCCCTTGCTGCAGACGAACAGTAGGGTGAGGCCTGCTCGGTTGTGCATTATTCCCCTTTTCTGAGGATCTCTGATATAAATGTGTGTAACTTCTAGAAATCTCTGGTATGCTCCAAATGTTTCCAGTCCACTTTTCTCCTTCAGGTTTTCAATGTATCACCAAGACATTGCTCTGTGTATGTAATAATCACCCAAATGAGCAAGCAATCTAGCTTATAAAGCTATTTTGAGAAGCAATAGCAACTGCTTCACATCAAAAGGAAATTAAAATGTATCGGATTTCAAGCTGCAGCTCTTTGTAATTAGAGTTCTTACTTTACTATCATCACCATGAATGTGTGTAGAACACCTCCGAGGACATTCTCTGAGCTCAGAGGACAGCTCTGTCTGAATGCAAACTATACTCAGTAAATCTGCAAAGTGCAGGTGCTGGAGTGTGGACAGAGACTGTAGACATGTTGAATTCCATTAGTTCCCTTTTCTATGCTATCACAACCTTAAGGCATAAAGGACACTATATTCATAAATTGCTAGTATTTTGATTGCACATGAAGCAGCAATGTATAATATTAAAAGTTCTATTAAACTTAAAAGAAGAGACAGAAAAAAAGCAAATGTGATCTTTAATCCATACATACTAGTTGTTCAAATGTTTTAAAATATTAGGGGAAATCAATGAGCATTTTGCATGTGTATCAGCATTTAGTATTTGCAATCATCTTAGTTCCCCTGATTTTGTGATGTATTCTCAAACCTATATCCTAAAATTGGTTTGTGTCTGTGTACTAATGATGAGCATCAGAAAAAGATACAGGAGAAAAACGTGCTATAAAAGTAGAAATTTCAGCTCTTGTAACTGTTATGATAGATTCCAACCATTTCATAAAGAATTTTTTCAAAGTAAACCGTGGGAGTGCATAACTATAGGTATGAGCAAGGCTTATTTCAATAGTCTGAAGTGTCAAATGAGTAATTCTATTCTCCTTTATTTTAAAACTATTTGTAGAGACAACACAAAATTATATAATGTTGCATTTATTTTAATGTACTCTTCCTTCATAAGGTTTCTTGTCTAAACATTTCACTAACATTGTGCAGTTTTAAACTGAGAAAAAGAACAAAGTCACACGTATGACACTTTATCAGAAATAGATTAAGTGACAGCTGTAACTAGAATCAGAATCAGTAGATTATTTTAATTCTTCCAGAAAGAGTACAATTTACAAAAGTACATTTGAGTGATATTAAGAAGCTATGGGGGGGGGGAGTGTTTCCTTATAACAGTATAATAATGCATTCTGAAAAATAAACTTCCAAAATCGCTTCTTCACTAGAAAAATTTAAAGTACAGTGGTATACCTGAGAGTTCAACAATTCAATTACTCAGTTGGTTCATTGACAGCAGAGAAAGCTATTTTTGAAAGATTTTACTCATTATAAAATTTTTATAAAATTTATGATTCTTCAGTTGCTTTCTAGTGGGTTTATTGTTCTTATCATTATAATTTTGAGAACATAATATATGCTTTCAAAGTTTTAATATATGAAGTAGGCTATATGTTATCTTTTTCATATTTGATTTCTAAAAAGAATTCACTTAAGGAAAGCTTCGCTGAACCTGGCTTAGCAAGTCTTTAGTTTCCATATCTAGAAATTTTTATTTCCTTAAAAATTTCCTAAAATGCCACTCTCATAAAATCATAGTAATTTAAGAAACATTATCAAAAATCTCCTCATATATCAAATATAAACTGCCCACTTGACTCCAGAGTAAATCTGCTTTTGATCTGTGCTTCCTGCAGTATCTTGCAATACTAACATGGATGTGCTCCTCTGCATACCGTGCACTTCAGAGTGGAAACAGGGGTCCTGATAAACCATTTATCCCTTGCACTCTAAAGTGTCTATCATCACACCTCGATGGAAAGTGCACATCTTCTTTTAAGGAAAATCAGACAACATGCTAACTCCTTTCCACTCCAAAATTTATAAATTTAATTTTTCTCTCCAGCTACTCCTTATTGGAAAATTGCAATTTAGTAATTAACCACTGCCTTGTTGGATATTTATGAGTTTACACATATTAAGGATGAATATATTTTAAATTTAGACAAATTGGCAATACCTTTGTATCAGAAGCATGGGTACAAATGGCCACAATTAAGGAAGGTGCATGGGATCCTAATTTTTACAGACATTATGTTCTCTTTCAATCAAAATAACTTTAACACAATAGATAGTCTCTTTCAACTACTGAGGGATGTATTATACAAAATCAACTTACATTAACATTTATTATTGCAAAGGTAACTTTTTTTCTCTTCACATGTTGTACAAATATGAACTCTTGATAAAAATCTTAGAGTACTTGCAATGTACTCTAGATGGAGGGTGGAGGGTGGAGGATGTGGTAGATGAAGTAACAAAAAGTCGATAGACTGATAAAAATGGGTGAATAGACACAGCAAAACCAAAAGCATCAAGCATAAAGATCAGAGATGCTGAATATTATGGATTTTCGTTAAGAGAAGAGAATTTTTTAGTGTAGTAATATTTAGTTATTCAGCCCCTCCCTTTCATGTTCCTTTGCTGTAAAGAATAGGAATTCTTATAGTCTTTGGATAAGAGCAGTGGATGTTCAACTGGTTGGTCAAGCCTTATGTCTCTGAACTAGAGCAGAAGACAAACCTATTCTGTGTATTTATAAATGATTGCACAAATGACTAAGTGTATAAACTACTAGAAAATCATGGAAAATTGTAAACAAAGGAATATGAAAGACTAAGCTAAGACTATGATATAATCAAGGAGACTATCACTCATACCATCCTACCACATATTTTCATATGATCACTGAGGTTCCAGCTCTATAAATTCAAGAACTCTGCACATTCCCACAGTCCTCAGCAGAAATTAACATTCTGTCATTTTCTTATTTTGTCCTGAAAAGAAAAGCCACAACTTAGCCCAAATGTAAGATGTCCTAAAAAGATTGGAATAAACTCAGATATGGCATCACAAAGCAATTAATTTAATTTATTAGTCATTGCAAGTTCTCTAAGATTTTTATTACATTAAGAAGAGAAATAGCTGGTTTTTAATGGCAGCTCATCTCCTTGAAACGAATTGATTTCTTCAGAGTCTTCTGTTGGGACTTGTACTGTTGGGAGCAAGCCGTTGATTGTTCATAGCATTTGCATGAATGTGTATGTGCCTGTGAGTGACCACTATGTGTGAAGTCTAAGGGGACTATGCCATGTTAATGAGAAATGGCGGAATCCTGTGTCTAGCAGCATCTGGAGTAAGTGTGAATCACATAATTTAAAGCTGCCTTAGGCAGCTTTGACTTCCATTCCTTGTTTCAGATTTTAGAACTCCTTTCTTAAAAAAGCGCTTTGGTCTCTATAATATTAAAAGGGAGAAGTGTTTCCCTTGTGTCTCGAGAAGCAATTACAGGTTGAGTGTAACACCATCCTTTGCATGCTGAGGGAGTAGAATGAACATCACAAATTCCTTCCTCTGTTTTAGTAAAACTTCAAAAGGTAGTTAGGTATAGCCCAATTAGACAATGCCGCTCAAGAAAAAGACCATACCATTGAGGAAAATCTCAATTGAACACATTTTCTCTAGGGCCAAACTTTTGAATATAAAAGCCCAAACCTTTTCATTTGGACATGATTACGTGTAGCTTCTTTAAGAATGTGACATTTGTAAACTTTTACAGAGCTTCAAATAATGGCAGTAATATGAAATTTGAAATGAAAATTGCTTTTATTTCAAAATAGAAAATATATATGCCATCTACATAAGTGGTTTCTTTAAATTAAACCCTCATGGCGGTCTTTGCCTAAATAGTTGCACACCATATAAATCAGGTTAAGGTAGAAGTGAACCCCCAAAGCTCCCAGTACTAAACCACCAGCCAAAGAGTACACGTTGGGGGGGACCCATAGCTCTGGGAGCATATGTAACAGAGGATTACCTTACCTGACATCAGTGGGAGGAGAGGCCCTTGGTCCTGTAGAGGCTCATGACTCAGCATAGAGGAATGCTAAAGCACTGAGGCAGGAGGGGGTTGGTGGGCCGGGGAGCACCCTCTTAGAAGCAGGGGGATGGAGGAGGGGATAGAGGGTTTAACTGGGAAGGAGGATAACATTTGAAATGTAAAGAAATAAAATAGCCATTAAAAAAATGAACAATTTCACAACGTGGGAGACAGACATTTGGAAAAAAATAACTTTATAGCTAACTTCATTGAAAATATGGTTTGGGAGTGGTGGTTGTCTGCATAAGATGAAACGAGTCAACCTTCTGTTCTAGAATGGATAGGAGTCCATTACCCTACATCACTTATGAGAGAGCTATGTATAATTAATGGTTTCTGAAGGAAGGAGTCCAATTTGTTCCAGGGTGTGACTCATGGTAGGTCAACCTGTGGTGGCCCCACATCTAGAAGTAAACGAACATTACAACTTGGAGTTCATGGGTTGCTAAATGTTTTAAAGGGCACAAATTTGAAAGGCAAGACATATGGGGATAGTCTTTGTCAGTGCCTGACAAATACAGAAGTGGATGCTCACATCCATCTATTGGATTGAGCATAGGGTCCCCAGTGAAGGAGGTAGAACAAGGACCCAAGGAGCTGAAGGGGTTTGCAGTCCCATAGGAGGAACAACAATATGAACCTACCAGTACACCCCCACCCAGAGCTCCCAGGGACTAAACCACCAACCAAAGAATATACGTTGTGGGACCAATGGCTCCAGCTGCATATGTAGCAGAAGATGGCCTTATTGGTCATCAGTGAGTAGAGAGGCCCAAGAAGCAGGAGCGGATGGGTTGGTGAGCAGGGTGAGGGAGGAGGGGATAGGGGGTTTTCAGAGGGGAAACCAGGAAAGGGAATAACATTTGAAATATAAATAAAGAAAATAACTAATAAAAAAAAGACATATAGATGAAATCGGATCAAAATACACTGTATGAAATTAACAAAAATTAACAATATGTATATAAGAGGCTTAAATACCTTTCTACCTGCCCCAAATCTTAACAGAAATAGTTTTATTTTAAACAACAAAAGGCATTGTTTTAATTAAAACATTATTGTAATGTCCAACAATGATTAGACTTAGTAAATTATGGATGCGATGGGTTATCTCAAATGTTTGCTCTAATTCATTCCACTGTGAATTAATATTAGCTTTTATTTTCAAATTCCCAAGAGTTATTAGCTTTTATTTGAAAATTATCGAAAACTTATGGTTTTGCCACAACTCCCGTGTAGAAAACAGACCAAAAACAGTAATGGAAATATAGTTAATGAGTCTCAGCAATAGTTACTAATAGAATTTGGCAGCAGTGTTACACATAGAAAGAAGGTAAATCTTTATTTTCGTAATTTAATAAACCACAGAAATAAATAGGTATTATTTTCTATGCAAAAATGCAAAAGCTTTAGATGAAAAATATTTCCAAAACCAAATGTAATGGCACAAGCCTACAATCACAGTAGCTAAAAGGTGAGAGACTTGAGAGTCAGATGCTGAAGCCCAGCCTCACATACACCCAAACATACATGCATACAAACATGCATACATATGTACATACATAAATACATGGTGAGTTGGAAAAATAGCCAGAGATGTTCCATTAAAATGGTATGAGGCTAACATTTTTATTTATCTACTTCTTATTTGTCTGTCACTCGTTGAGTCTGTTTGGTGCTGACCATACTGGCATGGACTTGGCACCATCTCCTGGAGTACGGGAAAATGACCAATGCCATGCTCTTAAAGAAAAACAAGGAAATCTCGCTCTCCCAGCTCCTATCTGGAAAGGGCTGACAGAAGCCCTTCCACAATCTTTGCTGGAATTTTTAGAGGCTGAAATTTTCTGAGTCAATTTTCCATCAAAAATCTTAGTGTTTGATTATTTTATTCACAAGTATTATTTGCCTTACAATTAAATAAATTTTAGTGTGTCAAAGATGGCACTGAATGTGACCCAAAGGTAAGAAGAGAAAAAGTAATTTTTGTCCTAACAAAAATGTCCCACACATATTAATTAGCTGCTAAAAGGCAACTCCATCTCAGCTGCCACAGCCCCTAAGTCAGAGTTGCTAGTACAGCTGTGCACTTCATATGATATGCCAGGCCCGGCTTAAGAATGAAGAACTAATAGTAACACTGAAAACTCCCAGTCATATGCTATTTGAAATACTTAATTTTTCTCCAAAATAAGGCTTTAGCAGATAATTCTCATTTTGACACTAAATGAACAGTTGTGTGATATGTTCATTTTTGTTTTGAATTATGAAGCAGGGTGATTTCCAGAGAAACTGATCATATGGACAACAATTAAAAAGGTCAACTATCCCAGCAGTTTTTATAAATCTAGGTTTGTTGAAGGGTCCTGACGACAGGAGAGCCATGTGCTACGTTCAGTAAGACTCTGCTCTGAGATCCTCAAGGATCTGACATGAAGCAGAGGAGTCATTTATGACTCCTCTTTAAAATAAAGACCATCATACATAGGAACTATAAAAACTAAGAAATGTTCTTCCTTAATTTCCATTTTGATTCATATCTAATGGAAAATTATTTCAGAATCAATACACTCAAATTTAATCAGCCTTACTTTGAATTTCAGCAGCCAAGAGTAATTGTTAGTTACAACTCCTTTGTTCAGAATTTGCTGTCCTTAACAGGCTTTTGTTTTGTCTGTATTAGCTCCTACTTCGGTTTTTGAAAGAATCAAACCAAGATAAATATTCTCTCAGGCAAATAATCTCCAATAAATAAGTAATAAAAACTAGAACAGTAGGAGCTTAATGTTTTCAGCTTAGGAAAAATATGTTTTAAAACAATAATTTATACTTAATTTAAAGTATATTTATTTGTCCTCACTATTTTAAGTATTCTTTTCTTTTAAATATATGAAGTTAAAATATATAATCATGGGTATAAGAATTATACAAGGCAGATACATGATTATCTACATGTAATGTGTTAAACAATATGCCTAAGGTATTACCACTCATTAGAATAACTACATAAAAACACTAAATTTTAGTAAGAAAATTAATATTTTTCTTTTGAAGACAAAGTATACATAGGCTAAAATATAACTTTAAAATTCTTTCTAAGGAAAATGTAGATTTTGTTGTTTTAAATTAATATGGTTAGAGTAGAATTTTTGAGAATAATTATTTTTGTTAAAATCTTAGAAAAAAAGTCATGCCATTTCATTCCTACAATCCTTATTGGTGATTTCTATTTAATTTGGGTAATTTATTTTCCTGAATGCGATTTCAACATATATTTATTTATAATACGCTTACAAAGTCTTGTGATTTTGAAATGTGGCATATTATTCAGATGTGTGTCTTTGATGTGTGTTTTCCCCTCAATCCATGCTCCAACAATTCCGTCATACAGAGAACTGAAAATTAAGTTATTCTCGCCAGCAATACTCCCCCACAAAGAATTCATCAAACCATAGATATAAACCTCAGAACAATTCCTGCCAGGCTTCTCATGCAAACGCTGCAGAAAAACTTACAAGAGCACTTCAAGATATAGAGAACCCTTCAATACAACCCAGTATAATAACTTTTACTTGCTAATTTCTATGGGTCAGTTGCAAAGGAATAGACCTGTCAATCAGTTTCAGATGTAGCAGAATTTGTCTGTCTACAAACAGGGATACTTTGTCGTTGCCATAGAGACTAATCCTCCACTTTCCTTCTGTTGACACAGCTAGTCACAGTCTAAACTACCTGATCACACTTTTAATAGGCAGCTGACTAGAGTGCCATAAAATACTCAAATCAAGTTTGCAACACTTGAGACACATAGTGTTGATTTTTTAAAAATTTAAGCTTTGTCATATATTCAGTCATCTTTGTTCCTTTAAGCAAACTATAGTGGAATAATTAACTGCTGTTTTAATAAATGTCTAATTAATTATCTATTTTCAAAAAGTAAAAACATGAATAAATTAATGTAATAAAGACAAGAATCTGTTTGTTTTATCTTTACAGAGTTATGAATGGGTTTAGATGTGCTTCTTTGTTTTATTTATTGCCAGGCAGATGATTGTCCATTGTCTTCCTGTCCAAAAGTCTCAGAGTGAGGGAACTTGCACCTTTAATCATTTAAATATTTAATTACATAAATCATCACTATATGTCAATGTTAGAAAGTACAGTTTTTTTCTATTCTCACAAGTTAAGACAATCCGAAGGTGTTTGTTGTTTTAACTGAATCAATCATAATCTCAAATTCAGTTTTATTAATACCAAGATATTTAGTGTTCCACGTAAATAAAATGTTTGAGAAATTATCAACAGCTCAGTTGATAATTAGTGTCTAGCCACCTAGGAACAGACTCTGAGGTTACTTAACACTGTGGTTCAAACATCTATAAAAGCCAATGGCAATTTTAATGTTGCTTTATATTTTTTCTTGAGAAGAGTTAATTTCTATAAAATTTGTTACACTATAAAGTCCCACTTAAGATTTCCAAAGGCTATTGAACTGTGGCAGTCTGCCCTTCCAGCATATTTAATGAAGAGTTTGTAGTGACTCCTTCAATTAAGAAAGAAAATTGATGTGTATCATTAATTACATCAGCAAAAATCATAAATCATCAATGAGTATTGCAATTAATTATTTTTAAATCATGAAAAAAATGACAGAAATCAACAGACTCTTCAGATGAGAGGTATTTAGGAAGAAAAATATAAAGAAAAAATACTATAAATTGAAAGCAATTCATAAATAAATAGCTATCTTTTTTCCAGTAAATCAAGATGAAAATAGTATTAAAACCACTTGGACCAAATATATTCTATGTCTTTGGTAGATCAGTAATGCTTGAGTTTTGAAAGTTGGTAGTGTATCTATTTTATTAATAATTCACATCACACTGGCATGGAGTGAAATAAAAGTTCTCAGTCCAGATGCAAATTTTTTTATAGAATAACAGTGTGAAATGCTTAAGCATGTGTTTCATTTAGATGAATAAATAGTTTTCATCAGTTTTTGTTCTTGGACAATTTAATTCAAAAACATATATTCTAAACATACACAACTTGTTGCAATCCTTTCAGTTTTAAAATTGGATACAGTAATTTTCAAAGTTGTTGACTTCCACAAATTAGCAAGTTTTTACATTATGTATAACTAAGAGGATTCCTCTGTTGTAGATAACTCACTCCTATGTGACATCATAAAGTGTTCATTTTACAGACCTGTATGCCTATGCAAGGAAAATAAGAGTCAGTACAGATTCATATAATGGTGCACATCTTTAATTGCAGCACTAAAAAGGCAGAAGCAGAGGCAGGCAAAGGTCAGTCTGGGATATGTAATGAGTTCCAGGTCAGCCAAGGCTACACAGGGAACCCCTATCTTAAAAAAGGAAAGAAAAAAGATTTCATCAAAGTGAAAATCACTTTGTAGTTCTATCATCAATTCCACTAAATATTTCAGTTACTTAATATTTAGCTAAGAAGTGTAATAGTCAGCTCTTTTAGGAACTTTTTACAGGATCTCACTGTGTAAACTAGGTTGTCCTAAAACTTATTATCCCACTATATCTCCCTGGCTCTGCTTTGCCATTAGCTGGAATTAAAGGTAGATGTCACCGTACCCGGCAGGAAGCACGATGTAATATTTTAATGTTCTATATCTATATACTCTTCTCTCCTCTCCTCCCTTCCCCTTCCCCTCCCCTCCCCTCCCCTCCCTCCCCTTCCCCTCCTCTCTCTCTCTCTCTCTCTCTCTCTCTCTCTCTCTCTCTCTCTCTCTCTCTCTCTCTCTCCCTGTCCTTCTCTCCAGGCTTCCCTCTCTCTTGCTTCAGGACCAAGCCATTTCCAGAGCTGACCTTTTACTAGAAGAGTTTTCTACTTCATCAAAGAGACAAGTATATAGATATTTTATCAGAACACTGGAAGTCATACTACTATAAAAAAAAAAAAAAAACTCGAGGGATAGGTGCATCTTCTCTGACTGAGTCCAGATCTAGCACTATATGCTGCCTGGTTGGTTGCTCAGTGTCTGAGAGATCTCACTGGTTCAGGTTAGTTGAGACTGATGGTCTTCCTGTAGGGTCGCCCTCCTCTTCAGTTTCTCCCAGCTTTTCCCTAATTTAGGCACAGGGGTTACAGGGCCCCAGGGAGTGGGGAGGTCTGGTAGGAAGGCATTCTCTTGGAGAGGGTGGGAGGAGGTGTGGGATGTGGAACAGTCAGAGGATGGACCAGGAGGGGGATAAAGTTTGGACTGTATAAAAAAAATAAAGAATTATTAAAAAGAAAAAAAAACAGAGAGAGAGAGAGAGAGAGAGAGAGCAGAGCCTCTACATTTTGACCCAGCTGAAGCACCTCATGCTCTACTAGGACAGTTGGAGGGTTAGTTACTTCTTGGCCTGCACTACTACAACACAGCATCATTGTTGTTGTTACATTTAGTATGGTATTGCTCCTCTGTTTACTGCTGCCATGTGGCCTTCATTACATGTTGTACAATTTTTACATCTGAAGAGTCAGATCTATGGCATCCTTCTAAAAGCATCCTCCTCTCTAGTTTACCTGAATATGACCAATGACGTTAAGAGTGTTCTTGAGCGCCTGTTAACCTAAAAAAGAACATACATCAGTCCTATGTATGATTCCATGATGGATAAGAATGAGCAATATAGACACCAACCTAAGACAAGTATATTCAGCTGGAGCATCCTTATTAAATAAGATAAAAATGATGAACTGTGGAGAGCCAGAGTACTGTCATGAGAGCAGTGTGTATAGCCAAGGCCATGAGAGAGCAGTGTGTGCAGCCAAAAATAACTCCTATCTATGTTTAGTCTGTAGAAGAACTTTCTCAAAAAGAGCTTTGTTTGCTGAAGTGCCTATAAACTGGAGATGCAGAAATAAACTTTGAGTCTTGACCAGGAAAAAAATAAAAGATTCATCACTCCAACCTGAATTCACGTCTTATTTCTTTAGGCTTAATCATGGTAATAAAACCCTCTTAGGCAAATACAGAAGTGGATGCTCATAGTCATCTATTGGATGGAACACAGGGCCCCCAATGGAGGAGCTAGAGAAAGTACCCAAGGGGCTAAAGGAACCTATAGGAACCCTATAGGAGGAACAACAATATGAAATAACCAGTACCCCGCCCCCCCAGAGCTTGTGTCTCTAGCTGTATATGTAGCAGAGGATGACCTAGTCAGCTATCAATGGGAGGAGAGGCCTTTGGTCTTGCAAACTTTATATGCCCCAGTATAGGGGAATGCCAGGGCCAGGAAGAGGGAGTGGGTGGGTTGGGGAGCAGGGCAGGGGGAGGGAAAAGGAGGCTTTGGGGATAGCACTTGAAATGTAAGTGAAGAAAATATCTAATTAAAAAAAAATAAAGTGGCATCATTTCCTGATTTAAAAAAAGAAATATGCACAAAGCCCTGAGGCTGTCATACACTGTCCCTTTCCTTACTGATGACACTACGCTCTTGCTTGTCTTGATTTTATTTTCCCTTTCTGCTTTTCCTCAAAAATTTTTGTTCTTATCCAAATCAATGTTTTCTCTAATCTGTTCTAATGAGTGGCTGCTCTACATGGCTCCTTACTTGCTAAGTTTCCATCCTGGTATTCGCCACTCAAAATTAAAAGAACAGCTCTAAACTCAACTCACTGACTAAGACCTATGTTGACAATTAACTAAACTTTCCACAAAAATGATTTTAGGTAATAAAGTAGAAATATATCAGCTGACATATCAATATTCACCATGACATTCCAATTTGCCTCTCATGCCCCCTTGTGTCCACAATGTTATTTTATGATATGATTTTCATGTATCCTCTGCTTCCTTTTAAAACCTGAGGTGGCAAATTAATATGTTTGAGAAGTAGGTTCACTTTGTATTTTGGTGGCAGAATGCTACAAGTAGAAAAATTCATGAGGAACAGAAATTTGATGTCTTTCAGATCTCGAAGGTGGGAAAGACATGTTCTGGACACCAGCAGGCTTGCTGTCTGGGGTGACATTGTCTTCTTCCAAGATGCACATGAGGTCCTCCAGAGGAGGGTTAGTTGTCTCTGTAAGTAGCATAAAGCAAGAGGGACAAGCAAAGAGGTCTGATTCTAAGAGCAGCATTACTGCTTTGGGTAAGGTAGAGTCACAATGGCCCAAGCACTTCTCACCCAGCCCCACATGCTTACAGTGCTACATTGTAAACTAAGTCTCTAGACAATGTTAGAATGAAAAATTATTCAAGCCTTACTTCAGAGTATCGCCAAAAGGAAAGCACTTTTTTATTGTACTCATGGATACTACCCTAGGCCTAGAAATAGGGTTTCTCAGAATACATGTCCTCCATAATTTAAGAGAAATTTATTTGAATTCTAGTCCATTATAAAGGGCTTTATAAAATGTGCACCAGTGCAACTCTTTAGACCCAATTTTAATTGTTTGATATACACCTGAAGAAAAAGTTAGGTTCCTTATTACCTTTATATATCACAACTTTAAAAGAGAATGTTTTGTGATCTCTTTTATAATCTTCTCTTCTAATAAATAACTAGAAACTATGATATGCAAGTGGCAGTTTGAAGTGCCACGTCCTTCTTACTTCTTCAGTGGGAATATGAAACCAATCATCTAGAACAATATTGGGCAGAGTTCATCTATGACTGCCTTAACACACTATATGTGAGAATACAGTGGAAATGTTCTTCCCAGAATGCAGTAATTGACTTCAAAACAATGGATATGGAACATGGCAAGTAATTAAATCATTAATTATACTTGGGAATATAGTTTGATACAGATTTTTTTAGATGAACTAGGACTGTTAAAAAGAATTTGATCCAAGAGTTACAGTACATATAACCTGTATAATCTTTCAGTATGGATTCTGGGAAGATAACCTAGGTCCTCTGCGAGAGTAGAAAGTATTCTTTAGAGTATTCTTAACAGAGTCCATCCCCAAACTGTGAAACCTTTAGATAAATTCTGTGTACGTGTCTCTCTCTGTATTTGTCTCTCTTTGTCTTTGTCTGTCTTTCTCGGTCTCTCTGTCTTTTACACACCACACGCGCGCACACACACACACACACACACACACACACACACACACACACACACACACAAATAATTTATTGCTTTCATTTTTAAATGGACCTAATACAGCCAACCAAGCAACAAAGTAAATCGGTTTCTATCATTGTAGGAATGTGCTTGTGGAAATGTATTTTAACACAGAAACCTTAAATAAAAATATTGGTTTTACTCATTTCCTCCCAATCCATTCTTAAAACAAAGTTGTCACTACTCTAAATATCCTTTGCTAATATTTTCTTACTTAGCATACCCTTTCTTAGATTTAGCATGCCTAAATCTTTTCTCCAGAAGTCAGTTCAAGTAACACCAAATTTGAACATTCCAGTCGCTATGCACCATAGAAGCTTTTGTTCTTCTGTCTTCCTTCCTTCCTTCCTTCATTCCTTCCTTCCTTCCTTTTCTTTCTTTCTTTCTTTCCTTTCTTTCTTTCTTTCTTTCTTTCTTTCTTTTTTTTCTTTCTTTTCTTCTTTCTTTCTTTCTTTCTTTCTTTCTTTCTCTCTTTCTTTCTTTCTTTGCTGTGCCAGTGTCTCACTCTGTAACCCAGGCTGGCTATGAACATAAACCAATCAGAAATAATGACTAAAAATAGTGATTTACATGGTAATGGCCTATTTATAATATAAAAGCACTTACTGGTAAATAAGTATTATATTTATACAAAGTATTGCCAATAATGACACCCTCACTCCAGTTTATTGTTCATTGTAAAATATCAACAGTGCTGAAACCTGTTTTCCTATATCTTAAGACCTAAGAACCTTATTATGTTGCCGCTATTAAGAAAACAAAAACATGAAATTGGCATTTTATTTTTCAAAATGTGTTTTCAGTTCACAAATACTCAACTGAGTTTGGGCTACACTGTCTATATGAGATGAAGATTATTCTAATTAGGTAAAGTTCAAATTACTTATAAATACTATACAACACAATGTGATAGTTGGGGAAGTTTGAGTTTTCTTTATTATAATAATTCTATAATTACCTTTATTGTTTGTATTCTACAGCTACCAAAATAAATTCAAAACAATAAATTCTATGCCTACCAGTTTATAATTGTTTCTCCTTTTTGAGAATATAAGTATACCATGCCTCCTACCATTTCTTCTTTCAAAAATTTCCATATATCCATCCGCTTGCGTTCTTTAAAATTCATGACTTTTTTTTCCCCTCTAACGTTTGTTTCTAATATGTATATACATACCAGGTGGCTCATAACTGCTTGTAATTCAACTCCAGGGATATCTGACTCTTACCAGTACTTTACTGGGATGGTCTCTTTAAAAAGAACAGTAGTAACATCTTTGCTGAGACATACCTCATTTAAATAGTAAAAGACACTTGCTCATTGGAAACATTAACAAATTAAGAAAAACATGATAGATGGATTACTGAACATCAGTGCCACACACAACTTTTCAATAGTTTTTTCTGTCTTGTTCATAATATAATTCTAAAGCTAAGATGACCTTTGCACATTTATATTTCAGAACCAATTTGTTTAGATTACAAAAATCTCCCTGCTTTGGGACATTAGGAGAATATAGCCTACAGAGTCAACTAAGTAGGGCACTTTGAGGCTCACATAGGCTAAAGTGGCAATTAGAGTCTGAACAAGTCTGTACTAGGTCCTCTGCATATATTTTATGGTTGTTTTGCTTGGGATTTTGTGGGACCTCTTACAATGGGAGCAGGGGTTGTTCCAGATACTTTTGTCTGTTCCTGGAACCCTCATCTTCCTACCAGGTTGCATACTCCAATATTTTATGAGGGTTTGTGCCCAGACTTACTGCATCTTGCTATGCTGTGATTGGTTGATTTCCTTAGGAGACCTGCTCTTTTCTGAAGGAAAAGGAGGAACAGTGGATCTGGGGAAAAGGGAGGTGGAAGAAACTGGGAAGAGTGGAGGGAGGGGAAGTTGCAGCTGATGTATACTCTATGGTAGAAGAATAAACATTTTTAAAACTTAAAAAAGAAAACCCTACCTGCTAAGAAACTGTCTTGAAAATGTCTAAGTCTAACATAGAGAAGTAGACTATGAATAACTAAAGCATATTTATTAAAATGGAGAAGAATATTAACCTGTAGTTTCAGCTTTGTTACCATAACAAAGTACTTGTGTGTGGCTTAAATAACAGAAAATGTAGTTTTTCATTGAAGGGCTAGAATGTCACACAGTGCCAACGTGGTAGCATTCAGTTTTTATCCTGGTTTATATATGGGTGCCTCCTATAGTGCATTCATATGTGCACTTCTTTATATCTCTGAAGAGAGAATGTGGAAGAATATGCTAAGGCTTTTGAGCATCTCTTCCAAAAATAGAACTAATGTAATTGTGAGAACTTCTTTTTCACAATCTCATCTTCCCTAACCACTGCCAAAGGCCTGTCTAGGATTACCATAAGAAATATCATTAGATCTGTAGCACATACATTAAAAATAATACAATCCTACCCATAATTTAATACTTTACATTTTTATAGATATAGTACCTTGCAATATTTATAATAACCTGGACTTACTAATTACCTATTCCTTCCTTCTTCCTTATAAACAAAACAATTTTGTCGGACATTATGGTTTTCATAACTTTTAAAATAGTCATGAATTGGGTCACAAGTTCCTTCTCGTTGGCACCAGCACTGGGTCACCTTGGGCGTTGAATTGGCGGACACCCCCAAGTTCCCCTAGAGAACTCTCCACAGGATCATAGGACCACCTGTGAATGGAACACAACTTCTGTTCTAATCCAATTGCGCGGGACCTGAGACAAAATTAAGGAAGCAGGAAACCTGGCCTCACCAGAATCACAAATCCCTTCCAGCACCTGGTCACCTGGGCACAGAGTCAGAGGACACCCCCAAGGTCCCTAGAGGACAGCTTCTGAGGAAGACCACATTTTGGGCTCCAGACATCCGGGCACCTTCCCTGCCAGAGGAGAGGTGTCTGCACTGCCCAGAAGGGCTTTGCCAGAGCACCTGGGGGAGCCATCTTGGTTCCCAGACCCCTCCAAGACTAGTCTGTGCAGGAGAGAGTGTGGACTACAGAAGCTAACAGGAAGCAGGTTCGAACTCCAGATATCTGTGCACCTTCTCTGTAAGAGGAGAGCTTGCCTGCAGAGAATGCTCTGACCACTGAAACTCAGAGGAGAGAGTTAGTCTCCCAGGTCTGCTGATAGAGGCTAATAGAATCAAAAGAGGAACTCTAACCAGAGACAACAACTAACTCTAGAGATTACCAGATGGCAAAAGGAAACGTAAGAATCTTACTAACAGAAACCAAGACCACTCACCATCATCAGAACGCAGCACTCCCACCTCGCCCAGTCCTGGGTACCCCAACACACCTGTAAAAGCTAGACCATATTTAAAAGCATATCTCATGATGTTGGTAGAGGACATCAAGAAAGACTTTAATAACTCACTTAAAGAAATACAGGAAAACACTGCTAGAGTTACAAGTCCTTAAAGAAAAACAGGAAAACACAACCAAACAGGTAGAAGGCCTTAAAGAAAAACAGGAAAATACATCCAAACAGGCGATGGAAATGAAAAAAAACATACTAGACCTAGAAAGGGAAGTAAAAAAATATAAATAAAGAAAACACAAAGTGAGGCAACTCTGGAGATAGAAACCCTAGGAAAGAAATCTGGAACCATAGATGTGAGCATCAGCAACAGAATACAAGAGATTAAAGAGAGACACTCAGGTGCAGAAGATTCCATAGAGAACATCGGCAAAACAATAAAAGAAAATGCAAAATGCAAAAAGATCCTAAGTCAAAACGTCCATGAAATCTAGGACACAATGAGAAGACCAAACCTATGGATAATAGGAGAAGATGATTATGAGATTTTCAACTTAAAGGGCCAGCAAATATCTTCATCAAAATTATAGAAGAAAACTTCCCAAAACTAAAGAAAGAGATGCCCATGAACATACAAGAAGCCTAGAGAGCGTCAAAAAGACTAGACCAGAAAAGAAATTCTTCCAGACACATAATAATCAGAACAATAAATGTACTAAATAAAGGTAGAATATTAAAAGCACTAAGGGAAAAGGGTCAAGTAACATATAAAACAGGCCTATCAGAATTACACAAAACTTTTCACTAGAGACTATAAAAGCCAGAAGATCCTGGACAGATGTTACACAGACACTAAGAAATATAAATGCCAGCCCAGGCTACAATACCCAGCCAAACTTTCAATTACCATAGAAGAAGAAACCAAAGTATTCCATGACAAAACCAAATTCACTCATTATCTTTCCACGAATCCAGCCCTTCAAAGGATAATAACAGGAAAAAAAAAAACAATACAAGGATGGAAGCCATGCATTAGAAAAAGCAAGAAAGTAATCCTTCAACAAACCTAAAAGAAGACAGCCACAAGAACAGAATGCAAACTCTAACAATAAAAATAATAGGAAGCAACAATTACTTTTCCTTAATAGCAATGGACTCAACTCCCCAATAAAAAGACATAGACTAACAGACTGGCTACACAAACAGGACCCAATATTATGATGCTTACAGGAAACCCATCTCAGAGAAAAAGACAGACACTACCTCAGAATGAAAGGCTGGAAAACAATTTTCGAAGAAAATGGTATGAAGAAACAAGCCGGAGTAGCCATTCTAATATCTAATAAAATCAACTTCCAACCCAAAGTTGTCAAAAAAGACAAGGAGGAACACTTCAAACTCATCAAAGGTAAATTCTTCCAAGAGGAACTCACAATTCTGAATATCTACGCTCCAAATGCAAGGGCAGCCACATTCATTAAAGACACTTTAGTAAAGCTCAAAGCACATGTTGCACCTCACACAATAATAGTGGGAGACTTCAACACACCACTTTCATCAATGGACAGATCGTGGAAACAGAAACTAAACAGGGACACAGTGAAACTAACAGAAGTTATGAAACAAATGGACCTGACAGATATCTACAGAACATTTTATCCTAAAACAAAAGGATATACCTTCTTCTCAGCACCTCACGGGACCTTCTCCAAAATTGACCATATAATTGGTCACAAAACAGGCCTCAACAGATACAAAAATATTGAAATTGTCCCATGTATCCTATCAGACCACCATGGCCTAAGACTGATCTTCAATAACAACATAAATAATGGAAAGCCAACATTCACGTGGAAACTGAACAACACTCTTCTCAAAGATACCTTGGTCAAGGAAGGAGTAAAGAACGAAATTAAAGACTTTGTAGAGTTTAATGAAAATGAACCCACAACGTACCCAACCCTATGGGACACAATGAAAGCATTTCTAAGAGGGAAACTCATAGCTCTGAGTGCCTCCAAGAAGAAACGGGAGAGAGCACATACTAGCAGCTTGACAACACATCTAAAAGCTCTAGAAAAAAAGGAAGCAAATTCACCCAAGAGGAGTAGACGGCAGGAAATAATCAAACTCAGGGGTGAAATCAACCAAGTGGAAACAAGAAGAACTATTCAAAGAATTAACCAAACGAGGAGTTGGTTCTTTGAGAAAATCAACAAGATAGATAAACCCTTAGCCAGACTCACTGGAGGGCACAGGGACAGCATCCTAATTAACAAAATCAGAAATGATGAAAAGGGAGACATAACAAAAGATCCTGAAGGAATACAAAACACTATCAGATCCTTCTACAAAAGGCTATACTCAACAAAACTGGAAAACCTGGATGAAATGAACAAATTTCTAGACAGATACCAGGTACCAAAGTTAAATCAGGATCAAGTTACTGATCTAAACAGTTCTATATCCCCTAAAGAAATAGAAGCAGTCATTAATAGTCTCCCAACCAAAAAAAGTCCAGGACAATATGGGTTTAGTGCAGAGTTCTATCATACCTTCAAAGAAGATCTAATTCCAATTCTTTGCAAACTATTCCACAAAATAGAAGCAGAAGGTACTCTACCCAATTCATTCTATGAAGCGACAATTACTCTGATACCTGAACCTGATAAACAGCTTCAGTGAAGTAGCTGGATATAAAATTAACTCAAACAAGTCAATGGCCTTTCTCTACATAAAGGATAAACAGGGTGAGAAAAAAAATTAGAGAAACAACACCTTTCTCAATAATCACAAATAATATAAAATACCTGGGTGTGACTCTAACTAAGGAAGTGAAAGATCTGTATGATAAGAACTTCAAGTCTCTGAAGAAAGAAATTAAAGAAGATCTCAGAAGATGGAAATATCTCCCATGCTCATGGACTGGCAGGATCAATATTGTAAAAATGACTATCTTGCCAAAAGCAATCTACAGAATCAATGCAATCCCCATCAAAATTTCAACTCAATTCTTCAACGAATTAGAAAAGGCAATCTGCAAATTCATCTGGAATAACAAAAAAACCTAGGATAGCAAAAACTCTTCTCAATGATAAAAGAATCTCTGGTGGAATCACCATGCCTGACCTAAAGCTGTACTACAGAGCAATTGTGATAAAAACTGCATGGTACTGGTATAGCGACAGACAAGTGGACCAGTGGAATAGAATTGAAGACCCAGAAATGAACCCACACACCTATGGTCACTTGATCTTTGACAAGGGAGCTAAAAACATCCAGTGGAAAAGAGACAGCATTTTCAACAAATTATGCTGGCACAACTGGTGGTTATCATGTAGAAGAATGTGAATTGATCCATTCCTATTGTACTATGGTCAAATCTAAGTGTATCAAGGAACTCCACATAAAACCAGAGACATTGAAACTTATAGAGCAGAAAGTGGGGAGAAGCCTCGAAGATATGGGCATAGGGGAAAAATTCCTGAATAGAACAGCAATTGCTTGTGTGTAAGATCGAGAATCAACAAATGGGACCTCATGAAATTGCAAAGCTTCTGTAAGGCAAAAGACACCATCAATAAGACAAAAAGGCCACCAACAGATTGGGAAAGGATCTTTACCTATCCTAAATCAGATAGGGGACTAATATCGAATATATATAAAGAACTCAAAAAGATGGACTCTAGAAAATCAAATAACCCCATTAAAAAACGGGTCTCAGAGCTAAACAAAGAATTCTCACCTAAGGAATACCAAATGGTTGAGAAGCACCTGAAAAAATGTTCAGCATCCTTAATCATCAGGAAAATTCAAATCAAAGCAACCCTGAGATTCCACCTTACACCAGTCAGAATGGCTAAGATCAAAAATTCAGGTGACAGCAGATGCTGATGAGGATGTGGAGAAAGAGGAACACTCCTCCATTGATGGTGGGATTGCAAGATTGTACAACCACTCTGGAAATCAGTCTGTGGTTCCTCAGAAAATTGGACATAGTACTACAGGAGGATCCAGCAATACTTCTCCTGGGCATATATCCAGAAGATGTTCCAACTGGTAAGAAGGACACATGCTTCACTATGTTCATGGGCATTGATCATGACTATGAAAGTGACCAGTATTTCCTTCCTACATTCCCTTTCCAAATGCAATTTTCGTTTTAGTTTCATAAGCCAACATAAGCCAAATGTGCCCATTCCCAATAATTAGATTGTTTTTCTAAGTATTCCTTGCCTTGTAATGCTTAAAAGGAAGCAAAATAGTCATGTCCCACAATTTAGCAAGGCACGTCCCACTCTGCCAAACATGCACTTGATTAAATGTATATGTTACACAACCTTTTCTCTAAAGGTAATGGGGTTTCTGTTCTTGGTTTCTTGACTGATTTGTCCACACCATGAATGGGAGGAGCATAAAAAATAAAGAAATATCTTAACAGCAGATTTCAGCCATGCTAACAAGTAGGTTAACCAGTGAGATCCTAGCATATGCTAATATAGAACCATGCAAAACCCGTGTGCAGCAATGCCATTCCACAGAGAACCAGAAAAAATAAAAAGAGCAGGCTCTAGGGTCACCAGATCCTTGGACAGTGTTCATACAAGGTCAGAAGTAAGTTTGTGGTATTTCTAGACAGTTCATATATATTAACTATCATTTATTTCACGAGTGAGTAATCACTTTTAAAGTCTATTACCTTAATTAATAAATCCTTTGTTGGTGGCAAGATAATGATAATTGAAGGGCTTATCATTTCTGCAGGGGGAGGGGTGAATTCCAGTGTCTACAATGTCAACTAGAGTGCATCAAATGTTAGCCAGTTGCCATAAATTCCTCTGATTTTACATATAGCATTGTGCTTTAAATAATGTAACTTTACCTGTCTTCATTATTGTGCTTTGAACACATCAGAGGCAGATGAGTTTGCATCCTACATAGCTCAGTCTAAGGCACAAAATGTTGAAGCAAAGTGTTTGTCACCAGAAATCTTAGAGATATAAATTCAGCACAAAGGATTGAAGTTGAATTTCCTCCTCTTGAGAAAAGGAACTTGTCTTTTTCAGATTTATATACATTTTAATAGGAATTAACTCTTCATAAATCCTGCCACATATCTCAATAGGCAACAGTCAATTGGAAAGTCAAGACTGTCTTTTCTCACATGTAGCTCATCTGTGACTCATCACTTGCCTCTAACTTCTCTAAGCAAAGTAAATGGACATTAGAGAATAAGCATAAACAGGTTGACAGTAGAGTGAGAACACTTGTTATTTGGGGACAGATACTTCAGAACTTACACGAATAGGTGCACAATGCCAAATCAACAACAAATTACCTACATGAGTTCATAAATGCATTTTATATGTAATAACAAAATAAGTGGTTCACTATCAGTCTCATTTGTGTCTTTACCCAAATGGCTCAACCTCAGTAGATTCTCTGGAGTCACCTTACTAAACATTGTCATTGCTGAAATTCCCTCTGCCTTTTCTGCCTTGGCACATTTTATTGTATTGGATGCAATTATCAGGAACTTGCTATGGTATAATTGCCAGGACTTTTTGTCCATTTGGTTGTTTGTTATATTCCAAGTGTGAGGTAGTGTCTGGGACACAGTACATTGAGTCACCTCCCGAATCCATGGTCATTCAAATTTAACAATGCTCACCCCCTGCGATTTAAATGATAGATAACCAATGTGGTATTATTGTTTTTTTACCCAGTTATAGAATTAGAAAAAATATTGAAGAGTTTTGGTTTAAAAGTGAGTATCTTCAATGTTTAAAAATATCATCAATTGAATTGTAATGCATCAATGATAGCTTGGCTCCACCTATGCAATCGTGAAGCACTTGCCACCAAGCTTAGTAACATTAGTCTGATCTCCAGCATCCATATAGTAGGAAAGAATAGACTTCCACATATTGTTCTCTAACCTTCACATAGATGCTGGGGATGTGCACAGGCATTTATGTGTATACACACACACACACACACACAGAGGCATGAGCACACACACACATCAAATACATATAATCTTTTTCATAGTTTGGTGTGATAAATAAGTAAGGATCTTGATAGATGAAACATGTGATACAATATAATAAAATCCTAATTATAGAATCTTTGTGTTGAATACATAAATTGCAAAAGATTTGTCCCTTAACTTTACTAAAGTTTTAATTTCCCAAAATAAAATATTCATAGTTTTAAATAGGTATCATCTAGGAGTATGATTAAGTGGTAGACTGCTTGCCTAAAATTTGCAAGGCCATAAGTACAATCCCTAGTATACCTCAAAAGGAAGTAAACAAGAAAAAGAAAATAATCTAGCAAAGGCAAGTTTAGTTTTGAAATCAGTACAGATCCACTGTGTTTCTTTCTCTTGAAACATATATGATTATACAAAAGATATATGTACTGTATACCTTTTATATTGAAACTCCATTTCTTTATTTAATCAAAATAAATTTTAAGAACTATTGATTGGAAATAATGACAATGACCCTTTTCCAAACACAAAAAAATCATTATCAAAATTTGTCAATAATTATTCATTTAGCTCTTCACCATAACAAGGGACACTCAGAATTGGAAATAGTGTAAAAGACATCCTTTTAGTAAAATGAGAAAAGAAAATAAACTGTGATTTGACCAAACTACTAAAGAAGTAAGCCTGTTCTAAAACACAAAATGGAAGCACTAGTCGATACTAGGTTTTCCAGAGAAACTGATAACATACACACAAAAGTACAAAACATGAACACAAATGCTATTGCTTTTGTTTTGCTTTAAGTTTTTATTTATTCTTTGAGAATTTCATTCAACATGTATCTTAATGCATATTTTTTATTTTTAAACTTAAAATGGAATTACATTACTTCTCCTCTTTCCTTTATTCTCACCCCTTCCATGTAACCCCACAACATTACTTCCCAAATTCATGATCACTTTTTTTGTTATATATGTATAAATGTGTATCTATTTATGTAACATATACTTATGTATACACTTAAATGTATTACAAAAATTTTATGTAAAAAAATACTATGATTCCTTATGGGTTGTGTTTTTTTTTTTTTTCAGTATTCTTGGTCTTATTTTTCTCCCCTTCTCCTTCCATCCCTCTGGATTAACTTCCTCCCCAGTTTAATCCTTCCTCCATTTTTTTTTTCATTTCTCCTTCAGGTATCTTGGACCCTGCTATAGTCTCTTCTCTATGTTAGCACCTGACAATATCAAAAACGGTTTAAAAAATGTGGTCTCTTTACTTCCTGATTTCTGCAGTTACTCCACGTTATATACTCACATCTGAATTTTGGAGCAAGGAATGACAGATGAAAGAGAAAATGTAACATTTGTCTTTCTGGGTCTGGATTATATCACTCAATACAGTTTCC
Source organism: Mus musculus (assembly GCF_000001635.26). NCBI lineage: Eukaryota > Metazoa > Chordata > Mammalia > Rodentia > Muridae > Mus > Mus musculus. The sequence goes on from NC_000079.6 coordinate 80,639,366, forward strand.
TAGCTTCATCCATCTCCGTGAAAATTTCATGATTTTATTTTTCTTTACACCAGAATAGTATCACATTGCATATATTTTCCACATTTTCATCATACATTCATTAGCTGCAATACATTTAAGTCATTTCCATTCACTAGTAATTGTGATAGAAGAGCAATAAACATTGCTCTGAGCAAGTCGCAGTGGAGTGAGATGTCAAATCCTTCCAACGTACTTGAAGGAGTTCTATAGCTAATTAATATGGCAGATTGGGGGGGTGTATTGTTTTGTTTTGTTTTTTACATTTTTTTAAAAACGACTCTCTGCTCTGATTTCCATAGTGGTGTCCACCAATATGCAATCTTGTCAACTGTGAATTAAGGCCCCGTAATTAAAGCCACTTACCTTGGTCACAGGTAAGTGAGAAGCCAATGCAATGTGACTGAGAGGAGCTACTCTGCAAGTATCATTTACTGATCTTGTGATCATGACAGTGTTACTTATCAGATAAAAGGCAGAATTTGTGTTTTCTGCAGAGTGAAAACTTCCATATATGTGATACCTGGATATATTAAATTCTCAGCTAATGTGTTCTCTTTAAGTAGTCAGATCTAAAATGCAATTCCTGCTGCCACTGAGGCATAAATTTATTGTACTGGAGGCACAGGTTAAGTAGGAAGCAGTGCACTTTTAGTAATAGACTTTCTCATTGCTAGATTTCATTGCTAAATGTGATTGTATCTGAAATTTTGATTCAAGAACACCTATAATGACTCAAGAAAATTCCATGAATCTCTAGTGGTAGAGCCCCCACAGAAGAAAGTTTTCCATAAAAAAAAAATACAAAAGCAGAAAGTAATAACAGAGTGCAAAAATATCACAAATGATGCAGTAAGAATAAACAAAAGGAAAATATTGACAAAACATAGACACATAAAATGATCAGCACACAGAGCTAGGTCTAGTGTCAGACAAGTTCCTTCTCTGACCACAGAGAGATGCCTTGTGAGTTATCAATCCCATTCCATGCCTTCTGGGGTCAGTCATAAAGTTTGCATCCATATAGACCTATTCTACCTTCTTAAATGTGTCAAATGTTTCTGATATCATTATCTCCTTCTGGAATATTCAACTAAATTAATAAATTTTTATAGCCAGCACTCCAGAGGCAATTATACCATACCACTTTGCTCTGCTGTGATTAGGTTCACTAAAGGAAGATTTTGTGCTGTTTTACTCTTAATATCTTAAAATATTCATCCCTGTCTACATATACTGTGAATACTAAACCTCTTTAATAAAGATGCATCTGCCTTTATAGTCGCCTTATAGAACACAGTATTGACAGATTTGAAATCACTTTCCTGGTGTTCCAAACTCTTTATGTTCATTTCTGCAAGAATGAAGTACTTAGTGCTAGTTATTACTTGTAAAAAGGAAAACAAAGAATTGAGAGATCAAAGGCTATGATCCCAACTCTTTAGTCATTGTCACATCTCGAATATCTGGCACCAAAGAGCCACTGGTTAATTTGTGAGGCAGCATGACAGTTTCTAAAGCCAGGCTATGTTCACCATCCAGATAGGAGCTAGCATCAACAATATTTGCAAATATTTCCTTAAAAGTAATGAACAGTCAGCCTTCCTAGTCAAACAATGCATGTACTTAAGAAAAAAGTCTTCAGTGGCAATGTCAATGATAGTTCATGATTTAAACCAAAAATTCACTTTTTTATAAAAAAATACAGTTTTAACTTATGTTCTACTTTTTGTCAATATAAGCAATTATTGTTTTCTTCAAGTGTCATTTTTAAAAAGATTTCACTTTGCTTCTGATTTTTAATAGTGAATCCAGGTCTCAGTATAAGTAAAGAATCCTGAAGGTATTTTTAAAAGGAAACAGTTTTTTCAGTGTAAACTTGACACATTTGAAATAGCTCTAAAGACTTATTGTCTGCTGTTCCAATCTGTTTGAAATTTCAGGTTCCCTTCAAAGATTCTCATAGTATTGTACAAACATCCAGTTTCTAATAATGGGCTTCAAACACACAGACAGTACGGACTCCCTCCCCTTTCCACCTTTCTGCTCTTGCTAAGACACAGCCTAGTGGGCACAAAGACAGCAAAACTAAAACTGTGATGTGAACTGAGATGTGGGTTGTCCATCTGTTGTAGGATGCTCTCCAGATGGTAAAATAGCTACTCAAGGGGAGATGAGGATGACATCTGAGAGTGACGTTAGGATTTCCTTCCAAGATGCAGGCTGCCCAAATATGCTCAAAGCCTGTTTCTCCACAAAATACAAAAGCAGTTTTCTTACCTAAAGTTCTTTTTTAAAAGAATTTCATGCATGAGTACTATAGTTACATCATTTCCACATGCCAATTACCCACCCTAAAGTCCCACTGTGTCCTCCACACTCCCTGCCAAATTGACCTCTTCCTCTTTAATTATGAGCTAGTATATATAATAATTATATATTATATATAAATACATATAAAAGAATATATAATTGACAATATACTTTTTGTATCAATATGTTACTCTTATATACTTAGGGAATTCCCATAGAGATTAGATAACCTATCAGCCTATCTCCAGGTCCTTGGAGAGGATTGATGTTATCTGTCTGTCTGTCTGTCTGTCTGTCTATCACTATATCTATGTCTACCTCATCTTTATCTCTCCTTCTCTCAGCAGATATCTATTGCCTGTACCTGCTCATGTACAGACGAAGCCTATGGATTTGGGTATTCCATTTTGATGAATCAACTAGTGTTGAAATTGTATAGACCTTATACAACTGACCATATTGATGAGTAGCATGCTGATAAGCATTATCTATGCTCTTACATCAGATACAATATGTTTCCTTGCCAGAAACTGTTCTTTTTCATTTGTCACTCCCATTCACCGTAGTCATATACCACCTAAGAATCTTCTAGGATAGATAATATGTCAGGAAGGACATTACCTCATATTGACCTTAAAATGATGACATGATTATCGATTTGATACTTGTTAACTTGACTTGAGAATCACAGCCATTTTAAAAGTGATAAAAGGGTTCCTGTTATAAAACCCAAAAATGAATTGAATCAAACAACATTGAATGCGGGGACTTGAAGAGGAGAGGATCAGGAAAATACCAGAATTTTGCTATTGCCATTGACCAGATTCTTTTTCAGAAAAAAAAAAAAAAAGAGACCACTCTGTACTGAAGGCTTTGGTAATCCTTCTCTGAGTATGTGATACCACTGCTCATAGCAGGATATATTATATCTTCCTTCACAAAAGTGCCAACTGATTGCTGAATAACAGATGTACATGCTGATATATTCCTTAGGGGTCAGTGTATTTCAGCAACCGTTTTTATTTCTGCATGAAGTCAACCAGAGATACTGTAAAAAGAATTATCTGCCTTTCTTTTTTAGCTACCTAGTCAATTTTTATACTCAACTACATAATTTTTCTTATAATCAACTTTATAACATTTCAAATACAAGAATAAAGATAAATGTCAGATTAATCAATTCTATAAATTTATTTAACTACCCTGTTGATTATTACTAATCTTGGGTAATGTGAAATCATGACTTTAGATGTATTACTGTGTGTTTACATGAAACATGTGAAACAAAGCATCTCATAGATTTTATGGTCAAATGAATGTGCTAATAAGCTAGTTCAATATATGCACTACGCTGTTTAGGAATACACTTTCCAAGGATGGGACTAGAGGTCCTCCATTGCACACACAAAAGTACAGTTGATAGTAGCTAGGTGGGGGTCACATGTCACTACCATTCTGTCTATGAATGCCACTAGATACTGAGACAACCCTAGAGTCATAAAATGTTAGGCCTGTGGTAAAGTTTAGCATCTGGAATCAGCACTGCCCATATAAAAGAAACCCAAGACAACCTTTGTTATTAAGAACTCATGTGATTATTTTGCTACCTACAAAGTTCAAGTTCACAGACTTCAGCTCCACAGTTTGTAAGCTGGATCAAAATTAGGAAGCCAGAGAAGGTGCTGACAACATTCTATGCAGAAACTCAAGCTCCCTCACAGTGTTGCTATGTTTCTCTTTTAAAATCAAACTGTTCAACATTTTGTTAACTCTTTGAGAACTTTATGCAATGTATACTGATCATATAAACACAACTGTCCCAAACTTCACTCAGATCCACAACCCTTACACGTTCAACGTCTTTTTAAGGCCACTAAGTCCAAAGTACTCCTCAAATTCCCTTATGTTGGTCCAACCGATGAAGCATAGTGCTTTTCCCATGGGTCAGATCCTTAAATGAAAGTGACTTTCCCTCTTCTAGAAGCTATCCATTGCTTAGTCATCCCCCTAAGTAAGGGTGGAATTTCATGGTCATGTTCTTCTGTTCCGTGCTGAAATTGTCTGACATAATGTTTCAAGAACATTTGTTTTCTGTCACAACCACAGTGAGTTTATAAGTGCAGCATCCCTTTTGTGTCCATTGTAATTACCTACATCTTCCTTTTTCCTGGTGAGCCCTGAGAACTGAACCCTCGGAGTGATATACATGTCCTGTTTGTGGCTGAGCACTCTGGGATCTCTTGTTCTCTGCCTATTGGCCAGTTGTGAGTCTCTTAATTATCATACACAACAAAAGAACTCTTCTCTGTGAGGGTTGGGAGATTCACTAACTTATGGATAGCTATATTTAGTCACTAAGAATTGGTTCAGTACTATGTCAACCCAGAAGAATAAGAGCAGTTATACATCTATGACCTGTCATGCTACTGTTTCTTGGCCCTAATAATGGCCCCTATAGCTTCTATCTTCTGGCATGGCCCTTAAATTCAACAGAGGTGTGTTTGGTTACTTCTGCAATATTTGTGATACTACGACATGAATGCGCATGTCATGACAGTTAACACACAATGTGTACACTAGGGTAAGGTCAATAATTGTATTTAAGATTTTCAATAAATATTATATAATTGAATGTGTATATTTATATAAAATAATTGATAAATTGAATTAATAAATTAAAATTTACTCTTATGAAATTACTGCTTTAATAATGAATGAAACAAATACATTTGAAAATTAGAGAAATCATTTCAACAAATTCTAAAAAGATTCTCTGAAGGTCACCATTACCAACTCAGTGCTCACTGCCATAATATCCCATTATCTTGGTCTATAGTGAGTAAGGATAGACACATTGTTTTCTTCTCATAAAGATGTTTAAAACACTGTGTTCTGATTTCATAGCCAAGCTCTTTACACCATTCAAGAGGCATACAGTCAATCATAGCTGCAAACAGAAAGAAGGAGGTTAGTTCTCACCAAAGTAAAGGTTACTAAACACCTGAAAGATCTGTTGTGTGTATGCAATGTGACATAGTTCTGAAAGGTTTTGCAGGACCGGCAATGTTATGGTGCAGCACCAAAGATCAGGAAGTTTAGGAAAGAAAATAAGTATAAATGTGATGCGTCATGTGTGTACATCCCTGTGGCTCCATAAAGAATCTGACAGGATTGTCTGAGGAAGCCATTCCTGCCACAGGAGCAGAAGCGTTTTCATTTCTGCTCACTGAATTTCAGTCTGGAGTTTGTCAGATAAGGGTTTCTGCTGGTCACAGACATAAAATTTCTGTTCAATGTCTTTTATGAGGAATGACAAATGTAAGAAGATAAACTCTACTGTGTCCAATAAACTATATGGTCTTTTACTGGAATCCCAAGCAAAGATTTAACATCAACCTCATTGGCTAATTCAAAAAAACAAAAGCACCCCACTGAAAAAATTTCTACCAGGCTGGAGGTTGCTATATTCAGTCCAAGAGAGAGTCTCAAGTCTTTGAGAGCTAGCATGCGCTCATAAATATGAAGTATGTTTTAAAGTTTCTTGTGGGTTGATAAAGAAATGCACACCATGTTAAGCATTGTTCAGAATGGAGCAATATTGAATAAACAACTTCTGACTGATTATCTTTACTAGAAAATTCCCCAAAGCCCTTCCTTTTTAGAAATGGCCCCCTGTTTTTAATCCACTAGAATGCTGTCTGTGACTAAATTTTCATATTCCTTCCCTAGAAAAATTCACTGCTCATCTTGCTGAGGTGTGTGGTAAGCTATAAATGAGATGTCATGTAGCAGAAAGCTGAGTGTGAACTTACATGTTTCCAGCAGTGACAAAGAAATCTGAAGGTTATGCTTGCATAGACTATTTCTACCCATGCCATGACCTTAGCTGGTATTTTATTTCTTTAAAAATTTGAACTACTTATTTCAACTTTTGTTTCTTTATTTTCTTTTCATTTTTCCTACCTTCCTTTTTTCAATTATGAATTAGGTTTTCCAATAATTGTATCTAAACAAATGTATAAATACTTGTTATTGCATTATATGTCTCCAATCCTAGTTTAAAATAATTCCCTCTGGGAAGATACTGCTGTTACCAAAGGGATTATGAAAGATCTGTACTGTGTGTTGCATACACTCTAATCAAATTGTGTATCACTATGTTCTCAACTGACTGTTACCCATCACCTCTCTATACTGTCTGGTTTCTAAAACCACAAAGTATCTTATTTGGTAGCATAAACTGCATAATATATAATAATGACACTGACTTAGTCACTCAAAGCAACAAATCTTACTTATTTTTTCATTCGGTGTGTTTATACACAATTATCTGCATTGGATGTAAGGTATACAAAATACGGTGATGCTATTTTACAATAGGCAAATACATTGCACCCTGGTGCCCTCTATTTAAGAGGAAACCTAAAGTTATGTGTATGCATATAACATGCCTGTGTTCAATAACAGTGAAGCAGAAACGACTTCTCACAAGTGTCTTTGGTAATAGAGAAAATAAATCCATGATACATTGTCACAGTATGGTTTAGGTAGAATATTTTTCATATTTTCCATGCTTAAGCAGCTTTCAAAGAAAAATGTTCAGAAGCTATGTAGCTTGCAGAACACATTACATGAGAAGGATTGACCATTAAGTTTAACACCATGATTCGTTTTATCAACTTCCTTCAACATTCTAATACTTTTCAAAAATTGTGCACACTGTGTGAGACTATGCGGGCATTATGCAAATTAAATTATACCATCATATCCTTAAAGGAGAAATGTTTTATTATTCAGACAAGGAACAGTCTTTGTTCAACTATGACAGATTCACAACTAGCTGAACTAGAATTCTTAGTTTGGAGTACAAGCCAGTCAAAAACTTAAGTAAATGGAATAATTATAAAGAGTTTCACAAGTATAATAACCCAGATCCAAAAGATTATGAAATTTTAGAGAGAAGCAAAATTTTCCAGCCATGGTGCTGACCACCTAAAATCCTAACAGATAAGATATGGAGGAATGAGGAGCCAAGGAATGAGATCAATGTCATCTTTGACTACAAAAGGAAGTTCAAGACCAGCCTAAGTTGTTTCTAACCAAAAAATAATATGAATAAAGAAGTAACGGCAAGGGGCTCTCTCTATATGCAGCTTTGTAATAAAGAACCTTAGTAATAGAAAGCTTATGATAGGGACAGCAATTTAGCCTAAAATAAAGATAACTTTGTAAATAGCTAAATTATTTCACTTTAATCCAAGTTCCATAAATTGAATTGACTTATCTGCCAATAGTTCATTTTCCCTTTAAAGATGACCAGAGCTACAAAGAAGGTGCCAACATGTTGTCAATAGTTTGGGCACATGCAACGGATCACAAAATAATTAGCTTAAGGTTTCTTATGAAATCCGCAATTCTTTAATTCTCCCTCTCTGATTAGCTGTGCTGTTTCCCTCAGCTTTTCTTCTTTACAACAGGAAAAAAAGTGAGTTACCCATGTTTCTTTCCCAAACTACAGTAATTTAAATATGCTAAGGATGCCTTTATATTATCTCTTCCACTAAAGGCAAGTTAAAACTCAGCATCTGAAAAGACAGTGTTCAGGCCAAAGAATTTTAGAAAATGTATACACTTACTAATGCAGACAAACCAATTTCGAAGACAATGATTCAGAATCAGGAAACGAAATAAAACAAATCGCTTTTTCCAACAGATAATGACATCAGGAAACAATTCATGCTTAGACCTGAAAAATTAGTCACAGCACCATGACCTACCACCTTAAGTGATAAAATACACAGGTCAGAATTGACAATACATACTCATGGCTGATCATGGCTTCTAGTTATTGATCAAAGAGAGGGAAAGTACTTTGCAGGAAAAACACTATTCTGAATTACAAACATCCATCCTCCTGAGACGGAGTGACTCTCTGGCTTTCTCCCCCTGGAACTGGAAGCAAGAAGTGAGTGCAGCCAGTGTTTAATATCAAGTGAATGTGGTGTTTAATCAATAGTCCTCTGCTTTGTTCCCTGATGTAGAAAGCAGGGTCTATTCATTCAGCAAAGGTTAATGCCAAGGGTCAAGTGATTTCACACTCTCTGTAGGATCCACAACATTTCGGTAGTTCAGATGCCTCCGACAGTGATGACTCAGTTGGACTGATTTATTGCCACTCTGCGGCCCTGCTTAATACTAAAGTGCTCTCTTATGATAATACCTCAGAAAATAGCACTGATAAAAGAGGATACAATAATTACCTACATTTTGAGGTAATGTCTTCATTTCTAGCATCCCGCAAAGATGTGAGTTCCATTTAAAGTGATCTGCTTCTCATATTAGCAAGCCATTCAAGCAAGATCTGATCAGCATGTTCTCTTTTGTCAAATATACCTTAGTAACCCTAGGACACAGATACAAAAGTAATATACTTTTAATACAGACCTTTAAAAGTGTTTATTCCTTGTAATATTTTAATATCAGATAAAAGGAAGAAAGAGGCTTCAAAAAAGCAAAAAAAAATTGATATATTGTATTCTACGTTATTACCAGAGACACAGTTTGTAATTTAACTTATTTTGCTTTGACCATTTCCAAGCATAAGAGAGGTCAAAGAAGAAAACATGTCTACACATTATTTTTACTCTGCTTCACAAACTTCAGCACTGGTTGGGTTCATTTTTTTAACACACCATATTTGGCTATGCCAGGGGCCCACTCTTTAACATGCTCTCATTCATGACTATTATTCAGCACTGACTCATTGTGCTTGTGCCTTATATAGTGAAGGACGGTCTAATGTCACCAGAGAAGAAGAATGTAAGAGTTAATTACGGCTTATCATTGAGAAATGATTTAGACTCCAGCTTCACTCACACATTTGTGCATGATGGATATACTAATCAAGTAGCAAAATCAACTAACTTTGTAAATTAGTATTAAAATATTCTACCACCAAAAATAGAAGGACATTTGAAATATTTATTGCGTCTCATTCTGGGTTCTCAGTATGTAAAATATTCTAATAGAAAATGTTCTGCCTTCCGATCTCTTTTTGGAGATCAGAATCTAATCTGCTATTTTGAAACTAATGGTTTGTCCACAAGTATTTCTTTACCGTAAAATGAATATTCTAAATGATTTTAAAACATACGAAAGGCTGAATAGGAATTGAAAAGAAACTGTGTATTTGTGTAATTCCAAACACATTTGTATACAATAGTCATCAATGAACAGTTTATATCAGACATAAACAAAACAGGTAATAATAACTTTGATGCAAACAATTCTGCTATGCAACAATAGCATATTCCCCATACATGAAAGAAAAATCTCCCTTCTAGCTTCCGTTCCCTGAAAGGATGACGACTTCTGAAGTTCTTCCCAGTGGGATCAAATTGTGAGTCAAGTTGCTTTGTAGGAAGAAGAATGAGGAAGCTTTACGTACAAAGCTCATGATATTAAGACTAGAAGAGCAATTAAATGCATCAATATATTGGCTTATTTACAACAAAAACTGCATCTGCAATATTAGTATTTTAAAGATGAAATGCTAACAATAGATAAGGCTGGATGTGTCAAGAATTATCCAGAAAAGGGCCCACATGACCTCCACATCCTCTGCTCTCCAGGCAATATATATGGAAATGTAGCTCAATTAATTCACATATGGAAAAAAAACAAGAAATCTAAAATAAACGCAGGTGCATACCTGCTTTTCTGTTTCAACATGTATTAGATAAGTTTCAGCTAATGTGATCATTTTTAATCACTAAAATATTATTTGAGAACTCTGAGCACAAGAATTGCTTAATACATACTCAATGGCCAGAAAAAAAGTACTATATTACCTTTGACCACAATGAAAAATAAAATATAGATGTTTGTTTAATGTCTTAGTAAAACAAAGAAAAACATATTTTCAAGATTACATTTTTTAAAAATTTGTGATAGTAATTATCTTTTTAAGGTCCTGCCAAAGCATATGTAAAGTTATATGTGGTCACATTTTTTTGCCCTTTTTTTTTGTTTCTATTTATGTGAGGGAAAGAGATACATGAATTTCCAATAGTTCAGCTCTTATCTTAGAAATCTAAATACTATTCTGAATTTTATTTTTAAAAAATGAATGCCTTCTTTCAGCACTGAATGCTTATCAGTTGTAATTCAAAATCCCTTACTGCTAATGTCAATCCTCCTATGAGATTATCCTGAGTGCAGCACTCTCAATAGATACACCACATATGTCAAGGCAGCAAGCTCAATGGACTGATTTTGAGGAGGGGTAATTATTATGATGTGTTTGCAACTCAATTGTTATGATTGTGTTTCTAATAATTTGAGACACCCAAATAAGAAAATAAAAAAAGAATCATTTCTCTTCCATATTTCTCATGAAAACTTTATTCAAGCATGTAATTAATTAGACAGATGATGATTATCTAAAACTTCTGTAACAATTATTTAAGGGTGACAGGTTGATGATAAAATATTATTACTCAATACAAAGATAATACAGGTTCATGTTAACAAATTTAGAGACTATAAATGATCAAAATTTTTAAAGTATTTAATTATATTATCTATTGGTTTATGCATTCATTATTTTGTAAAAATTACAAAGACATATAATGTACATGTATATGTAAATATATAATATATATGTGTATAATGCATTATCATGAGTTTGTATACACACTTATTTCAACATATATTCCCACTAGGGTCAGAGTGACATATTCTATTGTGTTTATTTAAGAAAAAAAACCCAAACGTCATAAAAATAGAAATTTTAGTTTTTTTCATTTTTTTCATTTTATATTTTATTTAAGATAGCGTCTTAAAATATAGAATTCACTTGTTAGTCACATATTTCCCAAAACATTGTAATAAACTCCATGTATAGTCTAAATATTTATTCTTTTTTATTTAGTCCCAAACGCAATAACTAAGCTCAAACTGTTTTGTTCCAGACGTTATATCATTGGGCAATACTCCACACAGTCTACCCATTTCACAGAAAATAATTGATGAATCTTGTCTCTGTTGGCTTGGTTATAAGGCACCAAATAAATACCTTTCTAAAGTGGTGTGAACACTTATTCTATATTCATTTATGAGGTACAATGGGATTCTGTTACTATGATCATCTATTGCTTAGTTGTACAATGTTTAAAGGTCAATTTTGTTTAGGTGTATTAAAATAATCGCAGAAAGAGAATTAAACATAAAAGTTTACTATTACCACATTTGAACACAAAACAGCTGGGAATGTATGGGGGACTATTTCCTTTCCACACAGTGAAATTGCCACATACATCCTTTAACTGTTCATCAATGCTCTTCCATTCAAAATTCACTTTCAATTTTTATTATGTTTTATTCACATGTCATTTATACCAAAGATGCTCAGTAAATTAATCAGAACTTATACTATCGTGACTGTGCTAGCACCACAGCCCTTCCATCAAAGCTTTTGCATACATCTAACATGCTTTTGTTTGCTCATTTTCAGAGTTTGCTTTGTAGTCCTGGCTCATACTGAGTTCCCCATTGGACCAGGCTGGTCTAGGGCTCACTGTGTAGAGCAGGCCACCCTCAAACTAACAGAGATCTATATGCCCTTACCTTCCCAAATGCTGAGAATGGAGCTGTGTACCACCACATTACCTGGCATCATATAAAATATTTTAGAATAGGCATTTTAAGTGCATTTTTTTCACTCCTGTAAAGAGAAATGTAGTATTATCAGATGGTTCAATAAATCCATTCCTGAGTATGCCCTCAAAGGAAACAAAATCTTTACAAAAGACACTTGCAACATATGTTCCTTAAAGCTGTTCCCATGCCCTTGATTGGATAAATAGAGGAAATATGATATAATTACGTGGTAGAATAACATTCAGTCATAAAATGAATGGTGTACTGTAATTTAGAGGAAAATGGTAGGACTGAAGAATATTATGTTTATTGAAACAAGACACCCGTGGGTAAATACCACTTGTCACTGATATAAGGAAACCAATGGGTCAACTGTGTGTGTAGACTTATGAGACAGAATGATAGAACCGGAGATATTTATTTTCATGTTTTGATTCTCATATTTTTTACTGTTTTAAGGAGATATATTGGAGATTTTGTTTAATTTATGGAAGATAAAAGGATAAAAGGTACATGATGTCAGGTGAATAGGAAGGTGGGGAGAATCTAAGAGGAGCTGGGACAGGCAAGAAAAGAAGAATATGACCAAAATATAGTATATAAAACAAAATCATTTTTAGTATAAAAAATAGTCCTAACGTTTTCTATGTTAACTTTTCTTGATTGTTTATAAGAAAAACATTAGAAAAGTTTTATAACCTTGCAGTTGTATATGGTGGCTGATGCTTTGGAAACCTTCAAGGAAATTTTTCATGTAATCATTCAATACTTTTACACTTTAAATTTATATAGGGACCAATTTTTCTAACTTAAATATGATTGGCACTGGCAAACACAATAATTTCTTTATGTGGTAAAACATTCTCACGTGATATTTAAATACATTATCCTGTTCTTAAGGTAATTTCACACTTGGGACCCTGGTTTTCCTGTTTTTGTAAACCAAAAAGGAGGAAGTATTTAATGCTGTCCTTTATGCACATAAACTGAGAAAGACTTATTCTAAAGAGCACATTAGTTTTTCACCTCATACTATAAATAATCAGTTCACTAAACGACAAAACATCCTCAAGTATTCTGAAAAAAAAAAAAAAAAGACAAAATTCTCTGCGTGCTCCCTAAGCTGCTTATAAGACAAGGTGCCCTCCCCGGTACCTTGATGAGGTAGCTGAAGTCTCATTCTGTGTACTGCAGAAGTTCATTCCAACTCCCCAACTCCATGATAATATGCAGAAGAACTCAAAGATAAATCATTCTCATCTCAAGCAATTTCAGTCAATCATTATAGTTCTTAATGAAGATAAAAGTTTGAAAATGTGATACAATATTTAATTATGGGAAAGACATACGTTGAACTTCAAGACATAAAGATCAATATGAAAACATATTTCTGAGACCATGCTAAGACCGTCATCTTAAATCTATATACAGGTTTTAAGCAGGTTCAGCTTCAGTGAGGAAAATATTATAGATTGTGTGGAACATGGCCTAAAATCTCAGCAAATACTGAAAACTGTGAGGCACTCTGAAACTCTGAATATATGTACCTAGACATCTCAATTTAACAACCAGACATACATTAAGCCACATTAATAGCCAGCCACTTAATGGATCAATTCCCACTGTTTGTGTAATGTGAAAATAAAAAAGCCTTATTAAATGACAAGCTTTCCCTGGTTTGTGCTAATTAATTATACACTGCATCTGACTGCTAATTTAGTGGGGAAATGCAACCCCAAACCTTGGCTCCTGCTTGAACTTTGCCTTGTCTTCACCCAGCTCAGTACAGAGTGCTCCTGCAGCCTGCCTCAGCACGACACCAGTATTAAATTAGAGCACAAGGCCATCAATTTAATAAGTGCTGTAGCAGGTAATTTGAATAAGGATGTATTAGTATTCTATGGGTGCACAACTAAAAGCAGCTGACCTTTCAGACCAAAGAAGATCCTTGAACACATCCAGCTGAATGTGAGAACACAGTAATAATCGGAGGGCGTTAAGGTGCCAAGAGAGACGTTTACGATCCCGGAGCCATTACTATACATCAGGCCCTCTCCAGGATTACAAGAACAGTTTATATACTTCTGCTGCTCACTTCACTCCTGCTCCTTACCATGAAAAAAGAAACAGAAGTAAAGCTTTGAAAAATTGGCGTTTTCAGTGACATGCTTTGAAACTCTCGTTATGGTTTACACACAAGAAACAAAGAATACAAAACTATAATGTATTTGCTTGTCAATTATATCTGATGATCCTCATAAAAAGCCATCAATTTCCCAATTGATGTGGAAGGATTAACAGTGAAGAAATAAACTCGTATGTATCGGACCAAAAACAAAGCCAAATGCTATGCAACAGTGAAGAAGGTCAGCATGTTGCGCAGCATCGACAACACAGACCAAGGAGCAAAGTTAGAACCGGGTTTGGATTCCAGCCTTGTGATGTGCTCACCCTTGAACCTGCAGGAATCAAATTCACTAAATTCAGTCCAACAGACATTTATCGAGTTCCATCATGTACAGCACTATAAGCCCTAAGGTTATAAAGATGAAAAAGATTTGATCCCTGTTTTCAAGGAGATCAAAATCTAGCACTGGTGACAGAAACATACACTATTAATCACAATACAGAGTGAGAAGTGCTTTCAAGCACAGAGAATAGTGATCGATTCTGCCTGGAGGTTTCCAGGAAAGGTTCTCAGACATGGCAATAGCTGTGCTGGATGCTGAGAGCAGTTCGCTAGCAGAGAAGATGGAATGCCATCTGATGGGAAGCATTAATCTAATGGGGAAACCGTTGTACTGAGGGATGAAGATGCATAGGGCTGGGTAATAAATACAGCAGATCTACTGGGGAACAGAAGTGTCTATGAAAGTATAATTATGTGATTCTCTTGTGTTTGGAAACATTTACTACATTAACAATAATGTAATATATTACTACATCTGAAAATCATGTCTTGATTAATAAAATTACGATCTTCAGTTAGAAAATACAGACAAGAAATACTTTCTTATGACCTACAACTATAAAATATAATTTATCTGAGGTTTTACGAAGTGAAGAAAACAGCAATATGCCTGGTGTGTGTTGTCACCACACGGTGGCATGGTGTTCCCCACTCTAGGTTCCCTGATTGCTCTCTCTCTCTCTCTCTCTCTCTCTCTCTCTCTCTCTCTCTCTCTCTCTCTCTCTCCTTTGATAAAATAATTATTAGTCAATTTAACTTTTTAGTTTGTGAATTTTGACACCTTAACTATTGGCTGTACATTTGCTAATAAGCATTGATATTGACACAGCTTACATGACTGTGCCTCACAGACACTATGCAGTTGCAGCTATCCTAATTCATTGTTATTCATGATGGACAGGAATTTGGATAATTGATACATCATCTATACTAATGGTGGTCCCAGAAGGAAACAGATAACTAACCCAGCACTTGTTTAAGCAGTACAGGTTAGAGAAAAAGAAAGTGCAGGTATGTTGTAGGGCTTGGGGTTACTTACTGACACTACAACTATTCAAGTAGTGAAGAAACAAGAAGAGCCACAGTAAAGAAAGAGAGTCTTTCTAGAAACCAAAAAGAACAAAAACTGGTGAATAAATACCCTGACCTCACTGATGGTCATGGACTGATCCTCTGCCTATGGTTCCCATTGACCATGCTCAATCAGAAACCTAAGGACAAAGGAACTCATTGATGTGTTATGACACACATCATCATGTCTACAGGGCAGTCAGGCAGATAGAACAGAGAAAGGCTTTAGAGGAAAAAAAAAAATAACCACTTACCATATTACTTCAATGCATGCCAATGGAGCTATGCCACCATGTTGAAATCACAGTGAAAGACTTCTTCCAAGAAATAAGCCTGACTCCCAGAATACTGTTGTCAAATGTAGGAACTTGAATTTGGATCCCCAACATCCACATAAGTGCCAGATGTAGAATGTGTGTTTCTGTGTGTGTATGTACTTGTGCACATTCATGCAAGTGTGAATGCACATTTGTGTGTATAACCCCAGCTCTAATAAGGCAGATACAGGGGGATTTCCTAGAGTTCACTGGAAACCCAGTCTATCAAAATCCATGTCCTATAGGTTCAGTGAGAGAACTTCTCTCATAAACTAAGCTGGAAAGCAAGGAAAGATGACAATCAATATTGACCCCTGACCTTCACATGGACTTGCACCTATGAATCCACAAACCCATGTGCGTGTACCTATTTCAAGAAAATAAAGAAAGACCCAGAAGATGCAATGAAATCAAAACAACCCTCAAAAATAATATATACAAATAAAAGTATAGTATCTAAGACAAATATATATATATATATATATAATTAAATTGTACACTACAGAAAGAAAAAAACAATAAATCTGACAGCATTGCAACACAAACCATCACATGTAAAGCCCACAGCAGGATCAAGAAAAAAATTTTTTTAATCAGTATCATTTGGTATTTTCAATATATAATTGCAACAAATAGGCAGCAGAAGAGAGAAACATAACTAAAGAAAGAATAGGTACTTATTTACAAATGTAGTTTTATTTAGCATAACTGAATTGCTAAAACAGTAAATAGCATAACTGAATTGCTAAAATAGATTAAATAGTATTTAGCATAACTGAATTGCTAAAATAGATTAAAGCACTTTGAGGGTTATTATGTACAAAATATCAAAGGTATGAATGGAAATATACTTCTCAGATGCCATTTAGGGTAGCATAGTTACCAAAAGAAAATTAAGGCTTAGACTCTATATTGGGTAAAGCTAGTATCCAACCTAAGGGCAGAAATAAGTAGGTTTTTAAATAAATAAAAAAAGAGGGATCTGTTGTCACTGGATAAGACACCATTTAAAGGATTTGAATGACTCTTAGAATCAACAGAAAATGAGTAGTCCCACTAAGCATAAAGTCTCCATCTCTTCCTCTCATTCTTTTGCTTCCCAGCAATGATGTGAACTGACTGTTTCTACCTCACCCCTTTTCCATGACTTGTGATCTGATGCCCACCATGGGCCTCGGGGAACTGTCCAGACAAACTGCGGACTCATGAAAGTAAATAAGTGTTCTCTCTTTACAAGTTGGTTATCTCAGGGATTTGTTATACTAGCAGAAAGCTAAGACTAGCAAATTATAAAATACATTAAAAATTAAAGTACATGACCAAATAGCCCAAAAGGTAGGAAAACAGACTTCCATAAAGTTATTTCACTAAACATGAGGGAGTATAAGATTATTTGAAGAAAGAAAATATAATTAAGAAGAAAGCAACCACTAAAATAGAAAAGCAGATATGTTTTACACAATCTAATGAATAAATAAATAATAAATACTTCAGTAATCTAAAAGAGAATAGAAAACAAAAACAAATAAATAATAATAATAAGCAAATGGCCCTGAGGCCTATCACAATAAATAACTCAAAGTGATTCACAGACAAGGTATAAAACAGAACTAGGAACTACTGACAGCTGGAGAAAAACACCTAGGTCATGTTTGCTATGATGATGACGGTTTAGATACAACACTTAAGGCATAGTTACAAAGAAACCTGGGTAGACCTCACCAAAAATAAAAGTTTCTTATGTACAAAAGATACTTTTGAGAAAGAGTAAGCAAGCTAAGACTCAGAAAAAAATATTTGCTAAAACCCCATCTGATTAAAACAACAACAACAAACATCTGTGGTCTGCCATCTGCACCTGTGAGATGAGCCTGATCCACAGCCCACTGTGTACGGGTCCCCCCAGGAGAAACCTGTTCCCCCCCGGAGTGTTTTTACTCCTAGGCTAAGAGGTGAGATAGCCACTTTCACTCCAATAACTGTCTGGAGCTGGGCAACAAGGAGCACATGGGACACAAGGACAGTGGAGCAGATCAGACAGGATCCTCCTGATAGCCGTCTGCACCCAGAGCCTGGGCAGTTCCAGAGCCCTCTGTACCCGAGCTCCACCAGGAAACAACTGGCTCCCAGGAGTGCTGACAAAGGCTTACAGATCCACAGGAGGAACAAGCTCCAGCCAAAGACAGCAAGAACATCTAACACCAGAGATAACCAGATGGCAAAAGGCAAATGCAAGAATCTTACCAACAGAAACCAAGACTACTTGGCATCATCAGAACCCATTTATCATTTATCGTACCACAGAACGTTGGTGCCCCAAAACACTGGAAAAGCAAGATTTGGATTTAAAATCATAATTCATGATGCTGACAGAGGATTTTAAGAAGGACATAAATAGCTCCTATAAAGAAATACAGGAGAAAACAGGGAAACATGTAGAAGCCCTTAAAAAGGAAACACAAAAATCCCTTAATGAATTAGAAGAAAACATAAACAGGTGAAAGAATTGAACAAAGCCATCCAGGATCTAAAAGTGGAAGTAGAAACAATAAAGAAATCACAAAGGGAGACAACCCTGGAGTTCGAAAACCTAGGAAAGAGATCAGGGGTCATAGATGCGAGCATCACCAACAGAATACAAGAGATAGAAGAGAGAATCTCAGGTGCAGAAGATACCATAGAAAGCATTGACACAACTGTACAAGAAAATGTGAAAAGCAAAAAGCTCCTAGCCCAAAATACCCAGGAAATCCAGGACAAAGTGAGAAGACCAAACCTAAGGTTAGTAGGTATAGAAGAGAGTGAAGATTCCCAACTAAAAGGGCCAGTAAATATCTTCAACAAAATTATAGAAGAAAACTTTCCTAACCTAAAGAAAGAAATGTCCATGAACATACAAGATGCCTACAGAACACCAAATGGATTGGAGTTGGGAGATCATAAGAAGAATTCCTCCTGTCACATAATAATCAAAACACTAAATGCACAAAACAAAGAAAAAATATTAAAAGCAGTAAGGGAAAAAGGTCAAGTAACATATAAAGACAGTCTTATCAGAATTACACCAGACTTGTCACCAGAAACTATGAAAGCCAGAAGATCCTGGGCAGATGTCATACAGACCCTAAGAGAACACAAAGGCCAGCCCAAGCTACTGTACCAACAAAACTCTCATTGACCATAGATAGAGAAAACAAAATAGTCCATGACAAAAACAAATTTACACAATATGTCTCTACAAATCCAGCCCTTCAAAGGATAATAAAGGGAAAACTTCAATACAAAGAGAGAAAGTACACCATAGAAAAATCAAGAAAATAAACTTCTTTTAACAAACCAAAAAGAAGATAGCCAAAAAACCAAACAAACAAACAAAAAAACATAATTCCACCTCTAAAAACAAGAATAACAGGGAGCAACAATCTTTTTTCCTTAATATATCTTAATACCAATGAACTCAATTCCCCATTAAAAAGGCATAGACTAACATACTGGGAATGTAAACAGGACCTAACATTTTGCTGTATACAGGAAACTCACCTCAGTGACAAAGACAGACACTACCTCAGAGTAAAAGCATGGAAAACAACTTTTCAAACAAATGATCCCAAGAAACAAGCTGGAGCAGCCATTCTAATATGGAATAAAATCAACTTTCAACCTAAAGTCATCAAAAAAGATAAGGAAGGACACTTCATACTCATCAAAGGAAAAATCTACCAAGAAGATTACTCTATTCTGAACAATTATGCTCCTAGTGCAAGGGCACTCACATTCACAAAATAAACTTTACTGAAGCACAAAGCAGACATTGCACCTCACACAATAATAGTGGGAAACTTCAACACCCTACTCTCAGCAATGGACAGATCATGGAAACACAAACTAAATAAGAGACACAGTAAAACTAACAGAAGTTATGAACAAAATGGATTTAACAGATATCTATAGAACATTGTATCCTAAAACAAAATAATACACCTTCTTCTCAGCACCTCATTGTACCTTCTCCAAAATTTACCATATAATCAGTCAAATAACAGGCCTCAACAGATACAAGAAGTTTGAAATATCCCATGCATCCTATCAGATCACCAGTGATGATGGCTGATCTTCAATATCAACATATATAATGGAAAGCCCACATACATGTGGAAGCTGAACAAAACTCTATTCAATGATAACTTTTTCAAGAAAGAAATAAAGAAATTAAAGACTTTTAGAGTTTAATGGATACAGAAAATGTGGTACATTTACACAATGGAGTACTACTCAGCTATTAAAAAGAATGAATTTATGAAATTCCTAGGCAAATGAATGGACCTGGAGGGCATCATCCTGAGTGAGGTAACCCAATCACAAAAGAACTCACATGATATGTACTCACTGATAAGTGGATACTAGCCCAGAAAATTAAAATATGCAAGATATAAGATACAATTTGAGAAACACATGAAACTCAAGAAGAACAAAGACCAAAGTGTGGACACTTTGCCCCTTTTTAGAATTGGGAACAAAACACCCATGAAAGGAGTTACAGAGACAAAGTTTGGAGCTGAGACGAAAGAATGGACCATCTAGAGACTGCCATATCTGGGAATCCATTCCATAATCAGCCTCCAAATGCTGACACCATTGCATACATTAGCAAGATTTTGCTGAAAGGACCCTGATATAGCTGTCTCTTGTGAGACTATGCTGGGGCCTAGCAAACACAGAAGTGGATGCTCACAGTCAGCTATTGGATGGATCACAGGGCCCCCAATGGAGGAGCTAGAGAAAGTAACCAAGGAGCTAAAAAGGTCTGCAACCCTATAGGTGGAACAACAATATGAACTAACCAGTAACCACAGGAGCTCGTGTCTCTAGCTACATCTGTATCAGAAGATGGCCTAGTTGGCCATCAGTGGAAAGAGAGGCCCATTGGTCATGCAAACTTTATATGCCTCAGTACAGGGGAACACCAGGGCCAAGAAGTGGGAATGGGTGGGTAGGAGAGCAGGGGGAAAGGGGAAGGGTATGGGGGACTTTTGGGATAGCACTGGAAATGTAAATGAAGAAAATACCAAATAAATAAATAAATAAATAAATAAATAAATAAATAAAATGAAGCCACAACATATTCAAACGTATGGGACACAATGAAAGCAGTTCTAAGATGAAAACTCATAGCTCTGTGTACTTCCAAAAAAGAAACTGGAGAGAGTATACACTAGCAGCTTGATGACACATCTGAAACCTTTAGAACAAAAAGAAGCAAATACACCCAAGAAGAAATAATCAAACTCGGGGCTGAAATCAACCATATAGAAACAAAAGAACTACACAAAGAATCAACCATACTAGGAGATCGTTCTTTGAGAAAATCAAAAAAATAGATGAATCCTTAGCCACAATAACTAGAGGGCAGAAAGACAGTATCCTAATTAAGAAAATCAGAAAAGAAAAGGGAGACATAACAGAAACCAAGGAAACCCAAAATATCATCGGATCCTACTACAAATGCCTATACTCAACAAAA
Source organism: Mus musculus (assembly GCF_000001635.26). Classification (NCBI taxonomy): domain Eukaryota; kingdom Metazoa; phylum Chordata; class Mammalia; order Rodentia; family Muridae; genus Mus; species Mus musculus. Next base: position 80,660,736 of record NC_000079.6, read on the forward strand.
CTGGAAAATCTCGATGAAATGGACAATGTTTTAGACAGATACCAGATACCAAAGTTAAATCAGGATCAGATTAATGATCTAAACAGTCCCATATCCCCTAAAGACAAAGAAGTCATTAATAGTCTCCCAACCAAATAAAAGCCCAGGATCAGATGGGTTTAGTACTTAGTTCTATCAAACCTTCTAAGAAGACCTAATATCTATAATTCCTCAAACTATTCCACAAAATAGAAATAGAAGGTACTCTACTCAATTCATTCTATGAAGCCACAATTACTCTGATACCTAAACCACACAAAGATCCAACAAAGAAAAAGTACTTCAGACCAATTTCCTTTATGAATATCAATGCAAAAATACTCAATAAAATTCTAGAAAACAGAATCCAAGAACACATCAAAATGATCATACATCTCGATCAAGTACACTTCATCTCAGAGTTGCAGGGATGGTTTACTATATGGAAATACATCAACGTAATTCATTATATAAGCAAACTCAAAGGAAAGAAAATATGATAATCTCATTAGATGCTGAAAAAGCATTTGACAAAATCTAATACCCCTTTGTGATAAAAGTCTTAGAAAAATCAGAAATTCAAGGCCCAAACCTAAACATAGTAAAAGCAATATACAACTAACCTGTAGCCAACATCAAACTAAATGGAGTGAAACTTGAAGCAATCCCACTAAAATCAGGGACTAGACAAGGCTGCCCACTCTCTGCCTACCTATTGAATATAGTACTTGAATTCATAATCAGAGCAATTAGACAACAATAGGAGGTCAAAAAGATACAAATTGGAAAGGAAGAAGTCAGAATATCACTATTTTCAGATGATATGATAGTATACATAAGTGACCACAAAAATTCCACCAGAGAACTCCTAAACCTGATTAAACAACTTCAGCAATGTACCTGGATATAAAATTAACTCAAACAAATCAGTGGCCTTCCTCCACACAAAGGATAAACAAGCTGAGAAAGAAATTAGGGAAGCAATAGTCATAAATAATATAGAATATCTTGGTGTGACTCTAAGCAAGTGAAAGATCTGTGTGATAAAAACTTCAAGTATCTGAAGAAAGAAATTGAAGATCTCAGAAGATGGAAAGATCTCCCATGTTCATGGATGGCCAGATTGCCAAAAGCAATCTACAGATTCAATGCAATTCTCATAAAATTCCAACTCAGTTCTTCACAGAGTTAGAAAGGGCAATTTGCAAATTCATCTGGAATAACAAAAAATCTAGGATAGCAAAACTCTTCTCAACAATAAAAGAACTTCTGGTAGAATCACCATCCTTAACCTCAAGCTGTACTACAGAGCAATTGTGATTTAAAAAAAAAAAAAAAAAAAAAAAAAAAAAAAAAAAAAAAAAACCTCATGGTATTCATACAGTGACAGACAGGTAGATTGATGGAATATAGTTGAACCCACACACCTATGGTCACTTGATCTTTGACAAGGGAGCTAAAACCATCCAGTGGTGGGGAGGGGGAGACAGCATTTTTAACAAATGGTGCTGGCTCAACTGGCAGTTAGCATGTAGAAGAATGCGAATTGATCCATTCTTATCTCCTTGTACAAAGCTCAAGTCCAAGTGAATCAAGGTCCTCCACATAAAACCAGATACACTGGATCTAATAGAAAAGAAAGGGGGGAAGAGCCTCAAGCACATGGGCACAGGGGAAAATTCCTGGACAGAACACCAATAGCTTATGCTCTAAGACCAAGAATTGACAAATGGGACCTCATAAAATTGCAAAGCTTCTGTAAGGCAAAGGACACTGTCAATAGGACAAAATAGCAACCAACAGATTGTGAAAAGATCTTTAACAATCCTACATCCAATAGAGGGGTAGTATTCAATATAAACAAAGAACACACGAAGTTAAACTCCAGAGAATAACCAAATAACCCTATTTAAAAATGGGATACAGAGCTAAACAAAGAAATCTCAATTGAGAAATGAGCCAAATGGAAACCAGGAAATGAGACAACATTTGAAATGTAAATAAAGAAAATATCTAATTAAAAAAAAATCTAAAAGATTTAAACGACTTTTTTTTCTATTTTATAATTTATTTTTTATTTTTGTTAATTTTTAATATTTTTATTACGTATTTTCCTCAATTACATTTCCAATTCTATCCCAAAAGTCCCCCATACCCTCCCCCCTACATCTCTACCCACCCATTCCCATTTTTTTGGCCCTGGCATTCCCCTGTACTGGGACATACAAAGTTTGTGTGTCCAATGGGCCTCTCTTTCCAGTGATGGCTGGCCAGCCCATCTTTTGATACATACGTAGCTAGAGTCAAGAGCTCCGGAGTACTGGTTAGTTCATAATGTTGTTCCACCTATAGGGTCACAGATACCTTTAGCTCCTTGGGTACTTTCTCTAGCTCCTCCATTGGGAGCCCTGTGATCCATCTAATAGCTGACTGTGAGCATCCACTTCTGTGTTTGCTAGGCCCCGGCATAGTCTCACAAGAGACAGCTATATCTGGGTCCTTTCAGCAAAATCTTGCTAGTGTATGCAATGTTGTCAGCATTTGGAAGCTGATTATGGGGTGGATCCCTGGATATGGCAGTCTCTAGATGGTCCATCCTTTCTCAAACGACTTTTAAAAATCAAGAAAAAGGGAAAGACCAACTAAACGTAAACATACCACAGAAGCACACAGTTCACAAAAAAAGAGAGAGACAAAGAGCAGAAAGACTGAAAAGGAGTGATGGGGGAAGTCATCCGTAGTAACCGGTCATAGACATCACTAAGAAGTATAACAGTAATGCACCCTCAATGGAAATATCAATCGTTCATGTGTGGACAATGGGTGCAAGGGCTTTACCCATGCTTGAGCATTCTAATACATCATAGCCTTTATCTTTAGTTTTGTTCATTTGATCTAGCTTTTATTTTTTGGAACAAGTTCTTAACAAAGTGTTAAGCTTAGAGTATGCATGAAAACTATCAAAAGAAAATTACATTTATTATTTAGTTTAGTAACTCTGAATTTCAAGCATCAAATACATATTATTCCAATTTGATTAGAATATATAGATCTTCTTTCTTTATATAAACCAAGGAATAATACAATCTAAATATTTTTCTTTAGTTTTCAAATGAATGTTGCTATTTTAGAACACTACCTATATTTTTTCCTTTTTTTTTAAACTGGGTATTTTATGTATTTGCTCTTCAAATTTTTGTTCCAGTTTCCCCTCCATAACTTCCATGTACCCTCCCCTCTGCTTCTATGAGAATGTTTCACTTCCCACACACCCACTTCCACCTCACCGCCCTGGCATCTCCATTTACTGGAGAATTGAGCCTTCTCGGGACCAAAGGCTTCTCCTCCTATTGATACCAGACAATGCCATCCTCTGCTACATATGCAGCTGGAGCCATGGGTTCCTCAATGTGTACTCTTTGGTTGGTGGTTTAATCCCTGGTTGCTCTGCGGAATCTGGTTTGTTGATATTGTTGTAAGAATGAGGTTTTCCACTGGATGGTGTTAGCTCCTTTGTCAAAGATCAAGTGACCATAGATGTGTGGGTTCATTTCTGGGTCTTCAATTCTATTCCATTGATCTACCCGTCTGTCACTTTACCAAGACCATGCAGTTTTTATCATGATTGCTCTGTAGTACAGCTTGAGGTCAGAGATGGTGATTCATCCCAGTTCTTTTATTGTTGAGAATAGTTTTCCTTATCCTGGATTTTTGGTTATTCCAAATGAATTTGCAAACTGCTCTTTCTAACTCTATGAAGAAATGAGTTGGACTTTTGATGGGGATTGCATTGAGTCTATAGATTGCTTTTGGCAAGATAGCCATTTTTACTATATTAATGTTGCCAATCCATGAGCATGGGAGATTTTTCCGTCGTTTGAGATCTTCTTCAACTTCTTTCTTCAGGGACTTGAAACAGCTTAGTATGACACTAACCAAGAAAGTGAACACTAGCTATATTTATAATTACTTCTGTAGCTCAAAAGTGGTGAAAATCCATTAGAATGGGAGGGTCTGAAGAAGTTGATAAAGTGTCTATTGTAGAAGCGTAAGGACCTTAGTTGGATCCCTAACACTCATATAAAAGTTGGACATGGTATCTCCTGTGGTAACCTCACCATTGTATGGAGGAGGGAATGGGGCAGCAATATCCCTAAAAGTTCATTTGCCAGCCTATCTAACAAAATCAACATTATCTGGGGTTACTGCTGACCTTGTCTCAAAAGCTAAGGTAGAGAATCATTAAAGAAGTTACTTTTACCACTGCTCCTGGCCTTTATACATATACACACATGTGCACACACCCACATGACCACATACATATACCACACACACACAATTAGACCAGTTTTGGAAAAGCAATTGTTCAAACTCTTCACTTTCCACAATCTGACCAAACAGAGAAAGTGGCTGCTACGGTTCATACAAAAATCTCAGATCAAAGTGAAATGTTTTAAATATTTTAAACCATCAAAAAATAAAAAACAGATGACAATGAGCTTTAACAAACAGTAAAGGATGAACCCAGCTATGCTTTGTGTTGGTTTATGAGTCAAGACCTTACTAAGTATCCCAGTCTAACTTTGAACTTGAGATGTTCCTCCCTCAATCTACTAATGGCTGGGATCAAGAGCGTGTATCATGTGTCAAGCATCTACTCAGTGTAATGTTGTTTGATTTGTTTTAGGGTGTGTTGTTTATCTGTCTGTCAGTTTGTTTGTTCATTTTATCATTCTAAGGATCAACCCCAGGGCCTAACAAATGTTAGGCAACTGCTTTATCCCAGCCCCATCCCCCTCCCTCCGTAAGCCTTTAGATGAGAATGCTCTTATCAGTTTTCACCTTTGGGTCATTCTTAGTGGGAGACCTCCATACTGGAGAAGTTATTGGAGTGTGGGCCCGAGTGCTGGGAGGATTCCTGATCACCCTCACACATCTTAAGAACCCTAAATGCCTCTAAAAATAAAATGTGCTTCAATTCTCAAATCTGTTACATATAGAATTTCAGTAAAGCAGTTTTATTGAAAAAGAAAAACAAATTCCACCTTTATTTTGCTAAATAAACTTTTTCTTTAGAGTGATAGATCCCGGTTAAATTTAGAGTATGCTCAGTTCATGCTGCCTGCTCTGGAGAGAAGCACAGGAAACATAAACATAAAACATAAAGCAGACTACAGTGGATGTGCAGCTGTGAACACAGTGAACTTAGTGCTAGGAATCTATGGCAATTTCTTTGCTCAATAATTAAATTTCTCCTTACCTTCTAAGGAAGTGGTTTCAAACACTGAACATCTTTGTAAATTACAACATCAAATACCTTATTACTAAAATATTAAATGCACTGACAAAAAGATAATAATGGAACTCTATTTTTAATTGCTCTTTTGGTTTATTTTGTTTGGCTTTGACTTTTTATTGTTGATTTTGTTGTTTATTGTTGCTTTTTGTTTGTTTGTTTTAATTTTTTCTGAAGGTTGAATCCAGACCCTCACACATGGTAGGCAGAGTTTTTGTACTGAGCTGTGTGCAAGTCATCTCTTATTTTTTTTAAAAGACCATATGCAGCAGGTTATTCTTGTACACTGTCTCTCGGGAGTGCTCTAAACAACTCCCCAGTACCATGCATGAGTATTGGCTCTCTTACACGAGTCCAGTGAATGGCAGATTTACACCAGTTAAGCAAAGCAAATTTATTGCTCACAGATGGGCAGTAAAGAGAAATAAAGGAGGTGGATTCATGTAAGGAGGTCCCTAAGGCTCAGGAAAGCTGCTCAGAGTTGATGGTGTCTCCACAAACCCCACATACCATGACAGCTTAGCGCTCCCCAAAGGCACTCCACTCTGTATTTTAGGCCCAGAGAAAAGCTAGACATAATGGGCTAAGGCATTCCAGAGCATGCTACTCCAAAAGGAATAACAGAAAGAGGCCTATTCACAGCAGTTTCCCTCTATCTCAGGGTGCTACATGCACAGCATGTGCTGCAGTCATTCTCAAAAATTACAAGAAGAAATAAGAGAGAACTAAGTCACTGAAGGCACCTCTCAACTTGTCTTATAGATGTAGAATTTTTCTTTAAAAATGCTATTATTTAACATAAGTGGCCATTTCCTGTTGCACCACTTGTCAGTTTCTGAGGAATAGAGAGAGAAACAATGGACAGAAGGCATTGAGCTCAAGGAAAATTTACACATATATCAGAGTTGAGTATGTAAAATATCAATTGTCATGAGTAAAATAAGATCGATTAATGCTGTTCAACATGGCTAATCCTAAAAATGGAATACAACACTGAAGACCATGTGGATGTCTGTGGATCAAGTCATTGCCTGAAGCCTTATTGATGATCATGGGCCTTTCTGTGCTGGGGCTGTTTGTGTTCATGTTCTGTGCTGAAGGCCATGTTGATGTCCCTGATCTTCACTGCCCCTGGAGACCATGCTAAGATCCATGGCACCTGCTTACTCTGGAGGCCATGTAAAATGTGTATGGTCTATGCTATCAACAGACACCAAGTAGAAGTCCATGCTCCATGCTCTGGATGATTATAAAGAGGAATGAACCTACTTTTGCAGGGCTGTCAATAACTGAACACTCCCGACTGAGAAAGAGAGTCATAGAAGGCTTCTATGGCTACCCCATGCCCATCCCACTTCCTCACTCCCAAAAGGTAATAGTCTAGACAGAAAGCCAACCAAGAGAAGTCTTAAGGATTGTGATAAGGATGGTGAGCTCTCCTCCACATTGATGGCTTCTGGCAGGGGAACAGGTAGAGAAGGACTCGGTTTTCTTTAAGGAGCTGCCCACTGGCAGTTTTACCATACTCCAGCATGTATATTGGCAACACAGTTGAATTTGCATAGATTTTTGTTTTATTCACTATTCTTCGTTTTTTTTAGAGGAAGAGGGTCACAAGGGTAGAGCGGCAGACCTGATGGAACTGGGAAGTGAGTGTATTAGGGTATATTATGTGAAAATTTCATAATAATAAAAATATTACGTTGAAAAAATGCAATACAAAGCATCCAGAATGTTTCTAGATTATTTTATTATAAATCATTATTTAATTATCTTGTATTTTAGTAAAGTTTTCCTAACAGAAGACACACACTGAAGTTCATATGTATACTTAATCTTCTAGTATATTCTACCTTTACTACATACTTTGTCCTTGAAAATTAAATCATTCAATGACTGTACCATGTTTTTAATAAGTAAAAACAAGGAGTACTTGTTATACATAAGTGGACTATACAATGCATTTTATGTAGCATCTATATCTCTGAATATTTTTCATCATTTGCTCTTAATAAAGATGCAGATTTGGAATTTTTTTCACTAGAATTTGATTTCCTGAGATATTTTTCTCTGACAATTAAGCATTATTTCTGGACCTTATGAAATGTCAATTTAGCCAAAGAAGATTGAATACCATCTAAAGAAACAATAGATAAGTCCAAAATGGGGGAAAAAAAAGAGAGAGGGAGGAGGAGGGGAGGGGGAGGGGGAGGGAGGGAGGGAAGGAAGGAAGGAAGGAAGGAAGGAAGGAAGGAAGGAAGGAAGATTGATAGATAAATAGAAATACGTAGATGGATGGAAAAGGTAATGAAATCAAAAGGTAGTAAGTAATATGCCCATACACACAATTGAAAGGTATTTATTTGTTGGACACTGTAAAAATCCTGATAATACATTTTTCCTGCAGAATAATTGGACAGAAGACTCAAAAGTAATGTTAAAGGCTTATACTCCCTAGAATTTCTTATGCTCAATCCTCACAAGAACTATTTACAAATATCGATGGCATTGACCTGCAGAACACTACTGTGACTCCCATTGAGGAAGCTTCCAAAATCAAAACTAAGATAACCAATGTACAAAGCAATGAGAAGAAACTGATGTTCACTGATTGAGTTAGTCTAATGGGATGATTCTGACAATTAAATGTAATTTAGTATTATTATAAGAATGAGACATATTGCTATGCATGTCTTTTAATTTTACAAAAATTATGAAAACTCATGAATAGTCAGCTCTAGATACAATGTTGTTTTCTATTTTTGTCGAAGAATATCAGTATGTTATAGTCAGATTTTACACATGGCTTTTAGAAGGAAGAAAAAAGGGAAAGAAGAAGAGAAGAAGTCAAGAAGAAGCCTTGTTTTCTGTAGCCATTACCACAGCTTGTTCCCAGAAGAATTCTTCAAGGAGAAAATACTGCCCACATTTTACATCTGCATAAACCACCTGGAAATTGTTGTTTTTCCCAAGGTAAATGTATTACAAACTGGCATTTAAGTCCAGATTCTTTGTAAAATCCAATGCCCACATTATTATCATCTCCATGATACTTCCTCTTACCACCTACTATTCACCTTTCAAAACAATTTCAGTACATGCTTAAAACGCACATCTAGCAGGAGACAAATCAACTCCTTCCGATAACCCCACATTAGACAATCAGTTGACTACCGGATGTGTGCCAAACCATTTAACAAACATCCTTTCCTTCTCTGACCACAGCAAGTGATAGGCAGCTTGCTCACCTTTTAGTTACTATCCATTAGCATGCCCCACTCTGCAAGGCTAAACCTCAAAGAACCGCACTGTACCCAATGTGTCGAAGATAATGCACGCAGAACCTGCAGAACCCTTTACCCTCTGCCTCGTTTCTCCCTCTGGGCTTGCCACCCATGGTGATCTATTATTTATACAGAACAGTAAATGTGTAATTCTATTGATGAGTAGAGTTTCTGCCAGAAAGGTCACAGACATAGTTTGCTTCCTGTGCCTTAAACAATTCTTTGATTCATTAGCTTTTTAAAAAGTTAATCAATAGTTTCTGAGTGCCTAATTGATGGGAAAACCCATAAACTCTTAATGACTTTTTGGACCATTTTCATATATAATAAACATGAACCTAAATTTAATATACTAAAGTAACATACTTAACACTGTCAAAGAACTTTGTCTATATAAGAAAAAAGATCTCTGTTGTAAGATGAGCCCAATATATTGCAAATGACACAATTATCAATTACAGAAGCAAAACTAAAGTACTTATTCAAAAAGTTTTATTTGTTTGTTTGTTTTTTGTTTTTCGAGGCAGAGTTTCTCTGTATATCCCTGGCTGTTCTGGAAATCACTTTGTAGACCAGGGACCTCGAACTCAGAAATCCACCTGACTCTGCCTCCCGAGTGCTGGGATTAAAGGCGTGCGCCACCACTCCCGGCTTCAAAAAGTTTTCAGTTGAAAAGAAACAATATACACCACTACAAAATAATACTTGTGTTTGAGCCCATATGCTAGGGTTGGGCTATAGTCACTCAACCATCATCCCTCTACCCATGTGCTGAGAGCCAAGAACCAGCCTGTGTATGCTCCTTGGTTTTTGGCTTAGTCTCTGGGAGCTCTGAGGGGTCCAGATCAGTTGGTACTGTTGATCTTTTCTATGGGGTTGCAATCCCCTTCAGCTCCTTCAGGCCTTTCTCTAGTTCTTCCTTATAGGCCCTGGATCTCAATTCAATGGTTGGCTGTGAGTATTTGCATTTGTCACAGTCAGTTGCTGGTAGAGCCTCTTTAAGGACAGCCATGCAGGCTCCTGCACAATGCTGCCTCAGTAATAGTATCAGGATTTGGTATGAGCACATAGGATGGATCCTAAGTTGGGCCGGTCACTGGCTGGCCTTTCCTTCACTCTCTGCTCTATTTTTGTCCCTGCATTTCCTTTAGACAGGAACAATTCTGGGTTAAAAATTTTGAAGATGGATAGGTGGGCCCCTGGCTCAAATGAAGGCCACGCTTATCTACTGCAGGTGGTATCTTCCAGTTCCATCTCCCCACTGTTGGGATTTCAGCTAATGTTATCCCCAGTCCTGGGAGTCTCTCGCACACCAGATCTCTAGGACTTTCTAGACCTTCCCTCTGCCCCCTAACAACTACTGCTGCATATTTTAATTCATTCTCCTGGACCAAGGGGCATCGCTCCTGTCTCTCCTCATAACTAACTCTGCCCTCCTTTTCTCCTTCCCCTCCCCTCATGCACCTTCCCTCTCCCTCCTGTGATTATTTTATTCCCCTTCTCAGTGGGTTTCAGGTATCCACACTTGGGCCTTCCTTCTTGTTACACCTTCTATGATCTGTGAGTTCTATAAGGACCATGTGCTAACTGATAGTGCCACTGGAGTTGTATCCTGGGTATTCTGTACTTTTAGGCTAATATCTACTTATCAGTGAGTACATATCATGCATGTCCTATGGACTCTGGGTTACCTCACTCAGGATGATATTTTCTACTTCCATCCATTTGCCTGCAAAACTCATGATGTCCTCATGTTTAATAGTTGAATAGTATTCCATTTTGTAAAGAACCACATTTTCTCGATCCATTCTTCAGTTTAGGGACATCTGGATTGTTCCAGTTTCTGGCTATTACAAATAAAGCTGCTGTGATCATGGTGGAACATGTGTCTTTGTGGTATGGTGGGTCATCTTTTGGGTATATTCCCAGGAGGCAACTAGTGGGATATAGGGTATGTGTAGGCTGAAGCATGATAACAATAGTGAAATGGTCTTGATAGTCGGCTCCACATAATCCTTGCTCCCAGTACCATTGGCATTCACTTTAAAACACCACATAAGCCCACTGTAATGAAAACTGTCACATGATAGCCCAATTCATAATGTTCTGTCTGACTTCCATATTACCATAAAATAGATACAAACAATACTAAATGGACTCAGTAAGTTGTATATACTCATGTGGATATGTGGATATGAATTAATATATAAACATCTAACAACAGTAATTAAAAAAGATATCATTACTTTGGTATGAAGAGGGATGTATGAGCAGCTGGCATCAGGAAAAGAGGACAGGAACGATGAAGATGTAGTGCTCACATGTGAAAATCTCAATACAATATTTTTTAAAGAAAAAAAATATATAATAAATTTAAATGGAGCATGTCATTACCTGACACCATATTTTATGCGATCATCTGTGTGATTTCATGGAACAACATATCAGTTTTAAATGGATTCAAGGTTGATACCAGGCCAGCAAGGTGGCATAGCAGATAAAGGGACTTGTTCCCAACCCTGATGACCTCAGATGATCCCCAAGACCCATAAGATTAAAGAAAATCCCTACTCCCAAAAGTTGTTCTCTGAACTCCACACATCTGCCTTGGCATGTGATCATAAACACACACACAAACACGCGCATACACACATAAATGTTTTATTTATGTTGAAAATCTCTAAATTCTAGTTATGTTACAATATAAATGATTGGCTCTTTAAAATTCTTCAGCTTCGATACACAAAGACCAACCATCCATTCTGAATATTGAACAATTTATTTTCTTTGTTTGAATTCAAGGAAATATTTTAAAAAGATATAGATTTTGCACATTAATATCTAATTCTTCACTTTTTGTATCTCTGTTAGTTTCTCATATAAAATTTCCCTATTTTAATCAGCTCTTTCCATATAGCATCTCTTGTTCTATATTTTCATGATTATAGCTATTTTATGCAGTATGTAACAAATATAATTATTAATGCTAAGATTGTTTATATATATACTTTGTAGGCAAATAATAAAAATGCATTTGTCTCAAAAGACCTATTCTCTATCTTGTGCTGGTGTGTAATACATGGAAGGAAGGATGAAAAGGTGGATGGATAGGTGGAGGGCTAGATGGATGTATCAATGCATGAATTGATGCATCCATGGATGCATGGATGGATGGATGGATATAGGGAGGAAGGACAGATGCATGGATGGATAGATGGATGGATGCATGCATGGATGGATGGATGGATGTATATCGGGAGGAAGGATAGATGCACGGATGGATGGATGGATGGATGGATGGATGGATGGATGGATGGATAGATGGGTAGATATAGTGAGGAAGGATAGATGCATGGATGGGTGAATACATGGAAAGATGCATGCATGGATGCATGCATGGATGGGTGGAATAAAGGATTCATGCATGGAGGCATAGATGGTGGGTGAATGCATAGCCAGACTAGAGCGAAAGAGTTTTTACAAACTACTTAAAAGATATACAGTCTAAATGCAGAACCAACAATGAAGAAGCCATAGTGTTTCTGATGGAGTTCACTTTTTTTCTTCATTTTCAAGTTCATTATCATTAAGTTTTCCTTTGTATTCTGAGCCATGAGAACCATAAAAGCCTATTAAGTCCTGTGTGTGTGTGCATGTGTGTATGTGTGTGTTCATGTGTGTGTGTTTGTGTGTGTCTATGTGTGTGTGTGTTTCATGAGTTGGAGGAGCTTGAGTGAGGGGTATTTTAGAGGTGCACAGGCAATATCTCAGTAGCTATATCATTGAATAACATATCTTTCTCTGCCCTAGCAACCAGAACTCTACTTTTATATCCTTAGAGAAGAATGGACTTTCTGATTCTCCAGTGCCCCCATCCATGACCAATACTAACAGGCTCCATCTCTGCATGGTTCATGTAGACAATCACAGCTGGTGAGCGGTCAAGAATGTGACACCCATGTAATGTTGAGAAAAGAGTTCCCAATCCTTTTCCCATTCCTTCATCTCTTTAATTCTATCTGCTCCTTCTTCTGCAATAGTCTCTCAGCCTTGGTGGAAGTAATATACATGTTCTATTTAGGCTCAGCTTTCAATAGTCAGTTATTCTCAATATGTTTACCAGTTATGAGTGTTTGTAGTATTAGCTGCAACACTAATCTATAATTAGAAGAAAATTTGATAAACATACCATGTCCAGTGATCAAGACAACACCAAGAGCATCCACACTAGAATCTATGACCTCTAAAGCTACAGGCTTTGGGTATTCTTAAACCACATTTGTAGTGCCAAACATGAATTGCGCCTGTAGATTAGAACTCAAACCCAATTAAAAAGCAATTGATTGCCCCCAAAACAAACTTGTTACTATTTTGTCATACTCCTTAGTGGCTTATCTAGCCAGCTGGGTAACACTGTTGGTGACAGTTCCTCACCAAGCAGTGTTCATAGTACTTTCTGATGCTATGATAGCTGGCCAGGGGGATGAAAACTTCCAGACAGCTCTAACTTGATCTCTCTACATACTGGGACTAATATATATGATGTCTTCAGCAGTTGGTTTATTGCCTAGTTTACCTAGGCATCAAAGAGTAGTAGCAATAGCCTGCATTGTTTCTGGGCTTCAGATCCCGTCTGACCTAGCACTGGAGTTTTCATTAACTAAACTAGTTTGGCCACATGTCATGTTCCCCTTCCACACATTCACATCTCTCCATTTAAATTTAATTTATTTATTTTAAAATTTTATATATGAATTTCATATATGAGTGCTGGATTTATATCACTTCTTCCTTCCCTCTCCTCCCTTCAATTCTTCTCATGTTTCCTCCAGCTTCTTTCAAATTCATGCCCTCTTATTCTTCACTTATTGTTTTATATATCTGTGCATCTGTGTATAATTTACATATAATTTATAAATATAACCTGCTGTGACTCTTTAGTGGAGTGTGTGTGTGTGTGTGTGTCTGTGTGTGTATGTGTGTGTTTGTGTGACTGAGAGAGAGAGAGAGAGAGAGAGAGAGAGAGAGAGAGAGAGAGAGAGATCATTTGAGGTTGCATAAACTACCAGAGAATCATTAGTTTTCTTTGTCAGCTTCAACATGTAGCAAATTCTAAAATTCACAAAAGCAATGATGAACTAGGAAGAAGGATCCTGAATTGAGAAAACATTCCCATCAGATTGGCCTGTATGCAAGTCTGTGGGGCATCTTCTTGGCTAATGACAGATATGGAAGAAAGGGAAGGCTACCTCTATATGAGTATCCAGTGTTGTTTAAAAAAGCAAACTGAGCCGGGTGGTGGTGGCACACGCCTTTAATCCCAGCACTTGGGAGGCAGAAGCAGGCGGATTTCTGAGTTCAAGTCGAGCCTGGTCTACAAAGTGAGTTCCAGGACAGCCAGGGCTACACAGAAAAACCCTGTCTCAAAAAAAAAAAAAAAAAAAAAAAAAAACAAACTGAGTACGCCACACAGGAAAAGCCAGGAAGCAAAATTACTTCTCGGATGCTGCTTCAGTTCCAGCTTCCAAGTTTCTGCTTTGAGTTCCTGCCTTTACTTTTCTCAGCAATGAACCATAAGCTATGTGATCAATTAAGCTCTTTCTTTCCAAAGTTGCTTTCGGTCATGGTATTTTATCACAGCAATAGAAATGTAACTAAGACTGGAATTATTGTCAAGACTGTGAAATACTGCTGTGATTGACTTGAACAAAGTGTTTGAGGGAGGATTTTTAGAAGTATTTAAAACTTTTACGTGGAAAAAAAACACTTTGAGATAGAAAGGGCAGTTAGTGTTTAAAGCTTAATGAGCTGTTGTTGGAATTTATAATACCGAGAGTAAGGCAGACAGGAGGAGGCCTGGCTTGTGTTATTTGAGAGGAAAGAAAAGACTGGATTAAGACTATCAGGATGTGAACCCTTTCCCAGCCCTAGACAGGTTGTCCTTGTGGTATTAAGACATGGTGCTGAGTAAGCCATGAGGAGCAAGACAGTAAACAGCACTCCAACATGGTCTGTTTCATCTCGTGCCTCCGGGCACCTGCACTTGTCTTTGTCAGGATTTTACTGCTGTGAACAGACACCATGACCAAGGCAAGTCTTATAAAAAAAAACAACATTTCACTGGGGCTGGCTTACAGGTTCAGAGGTTCAGTCCATTATCATCAAGGTGGGAGCATGACAGCATCCAGGCAGGCATGGCCCAGGCAGAGCTGAGACTTCTACATCTTCATCCAAAGGCTGCTAGTGGAAGACTGACTTCCAGGCAACTAGGGTGAGAGTATTAAGCCCACATCCACAGTGACACACCTACTCCAACCAGGCCACACTTCCAGATGGTGCCACTCCCTGGTCCAAGAATATATAAACCATTACAGCACTGAACTCCTGCCTGCCTTCCCCTCATGATGGACTGTCAGTCCTAAGATGAAACAAATCCTTTCCTCCATCCCCAAGTTTCTTTTGGTCCTGGTGTTTATTACTGCAGCAGAAAGTAAATTATATAAAATAGATTAGATCAATGATACACACTTACATACATATGTACATACATGCATAATGCATACATATGTAGGTGATACATTACGTGTATAGGGTTGACTTGGAATTGGACTGAGAATAATTTTCACTCTCCACACAGCCATCAGCCTATAGATCCCCCATGTGCATTAGCACAGCAACTGGTGGCTTCGCTTCTCAGGCTAGTCTAGGCGGTCAGATTGCTGAGATTCCATGGCTGCAGCTTTCTCATCACATGAAAGAACACATTTCACAGCAGACCTCCTGGGCCCATAGCTCTTACAATTGTTCTGCCTCTTCTCCTCATGTTTCTTGAGCTATAATTGTAGATGACTTGCTATAGATGTAACATTTGTGGCTGAGTACCCCATAGTGCATTGTGCTCTACAGTATGTAATAGACTCCATTGTGCTGCAATGAAGAATCCTCTATGACAAGGGATGAGAGCTACAAGTGCCTGTGGTATAGGAGTAAACATTTAAATGCAATTGTAAATTTATTGGCTTAGGAAAACAGCAGTAATGGGTTCTCCTTTTGGGTCCATGAACTCACTAATAGAGGGTCAAGTATATAGTACCATACATGGATTTTCTCATATTGAGAAGTTCAACTAAACAGCTACTGGTTACCATGAGAATGTAAGTTCCACTGTTGCACTGTTAAAGATCTCTTGATTGTTTTGTGTTTTGTTATGGTTCAAAGGCATTACAGCTAGGTAAGACTAGCATTTTGCCTTTCTGCTTTGATAGCTCACATAACTCCTTCTGATACTATACAAGCTAGTCCTCAAGGAAGAGGCTTCCAGGTCAGATGCAATTCCTCCAGGTCCTGAGTCTAAAGTGTGTGCTGTCTCCAACAACAGGGTCTTCAGTTTATGGGAGGCAAGAAATAGCCTATGTTGTTTGGAGAGTCTCTTGGACTTCCCTAACAAACAACTCAAAAGAGGTTTTCCATGTCTGATACTAGGGGTTTTGTTTGAGAATTGATAACTCTTAGCGGGGACCATTGTAATTCCAAGTTATATAACTTCGTTTTATACACATATTTATTATGTATGTGCAAATTGTGTAATTTTAAGTAAACATAAAATATGATGCCCTATGTTTTTTTCAAACATCTGTAGTGTTATTTATCCCTCTCTCTCCTTCATCTTTTCCCAGCTAAAACTTCCCTTACACTTTCTCCCCATTTCTTCATCATAACACCTAAACCCTACTATATTTCTTGATTTTATATTATTAGTTAATATTGAAGATTCATATTAACAAAAGTTGAATGTGATATTGAAGCAAAAACCGTTGTGACTACCTCTCAAAAGTATCATATTACTTTAGTTTTTATTCATTATTTTACGTTAATGTGTGAACATATCTACACAGGTTTATATACACTGAATGCACACAGATCTCATGGAGGCCGAAGAAGGTTATCAAATCCCCGGGAACTGGAGTTACGTACAATTGCAACTTGCCATGTGGGTACTGGAAACCAAGTTCAGATTCTCTGAAAGAGTTGACCTATATTTTCAACCCCATATCATGATATTCTAAGTACATACATTTTGGATGAAGTGGTATCAATATACAAAGAACTTAGTAAGGCTTATTAAGAAATTTTTGTATTGAAGTATCAATAAACCACAAAAACATTGCCCCCAAAATATAACATATCAAATGCAACAGAAGCTCATTCTTCTATGTATAAAATCCAAGCTATACAAGAATGTCTCAGGTATCAACAAGTCTCTAAGCTTAAAAACAGCTTGACCAAATCTATCACAATGAAGATACATTCCCGTTGTGCCTCTATCAAGTTTTAAAGAACACCTTTTTTTCCTATGGGACAATAAAATACTATTTGGTGTAGCATTAAGGCCATGAAAAACGCCACTGAGATAGGGACCTGCCTTCATAGAGGACGGTGGGATCTACTGCATTTGAAATATAGGAAGATCAGTCCCAGATCATAGGAACAAGAAAAACCCATGAGGGATAAGACAAGAAGGACAAGGCGTGGTAGTTTACAGCTAAAATCCCCTATCGCAGGACAATTCGCGGAGAGACTGAGATGTGCAGTAAGAGGCTTTGCCCTACAAGCTTTGTCTAAAAGAACCATGTCTGTGTGTGTATATATGATGCAGTCCAGTAGTCATTCCCTAGGGTATAGGACATTGGAGCTTTCTGATTTTACTATATACTATGGCTTACAGCTTGGAAAAATATTTACTCTAAGGATGAAGGTATACATTACATGGATTAACAGGGTGTTGTCATTATAGATCACATATTATTTCCAACATGTTCTAAAGCTAAGAATATACTACATGTATGTTTATCCCTCATTAAACTACATCATTGTCCCAGACTACAATTTAAAAAGTAACCAGCTATTCTGTGATGTATAAAAAGATTAAGTGACTGTGTTTATTAAAAATTTAGACTTAGGTGATTGGGAGATGGCTCAGTAGACTTACTGTGCAAGCATGACGACCTGAATTCAGATCTGCCAGAACTACATAAAACCAGACATAGTCACATGTGTCTATAGCCCTGTGATATTATGCAGAAACAGAAAGTGAAGACCAGAGAACCCCAGAACCCTGCAGGCCTCCATAATAATGCTTGTAGTAGCAGACAAGAGGTCCTGTCTCAAACAAAATGGAAGGCATGGAATGGTGACTGAGGTTGTCCTGCGACCTCAAATGCACACACAAACACAAATACGCACAAATGGTGGGGTGGGGATAAATATATAAGTAAATAGTAAGGACTTCCAAAAATCCATGCAATCTATCCAAAAGGCTGGTGCACAAACCCCAGTGTTTGGGAGGAGAAGGCAGTAGACTTGTGAGTTTGAGCATAGTCAGTTCTACAAATCACCATCCTATCTCAAAAGTTTAGAAGAGAAAACTATGGACCACAATCCATTTTTACAATTAAGAACAGAATGATGGGTATTTTTAATTATCCTTGTATGTTCATTTAGTTTATATTTTAGTACATTCTGTGTTCATATGCCACAGCACATGTGTGGAGATCAGAAAACAACTTGCAGGAATCAGAGGACACCTTGCAGGAGTCAGTTCTCTTCTTCCACCCCATGGGTCAAACTCAGACCGTCAGGCTTAGCAAGCACCTTTACCTACTTGAGCCAGCTCTCTGGCCTGAAACAAGTAATGTTTTTAGTAGTAACTATATTGGGGTTCTTAAAACACTGTAAAAGATGAGAGCACTCCTGGGTGGCATGAATAAGAATGCACACACACCCCCACCTCCCAGACTCATGTGTTTGAATGTTAGGTAACAGGCAATGGCAATATTGAGAAGTATGACCTTCTTAGCATAGGTGTGGGTTATCAGGGTTGAGCTTTGAGGTCTAAGAAGTTCAGGTCTAGCCAGTGTGGCACATAATCTCTTTTGTGCTGCCTGAGGATCAAGACATAGAATGCTAGCTTCTTCTCCAGCACCATTTCTCCCTTTATGATGCTTCTCACCATGATGACAATGGGCTAAACCTTTGAAACTGTAAACCATCCCCAATTAAATGTTGTTCTTTATGAAGATTTGTGGTGGTCATGGTGTCTTTCACAGCAATAAACCCCTAAAACAACATCCTTTTCTATAAGCTGAGACACAAATAAAGCACTGCCCCCTAACAACAAAAAATTCAAGTTACCTTTCCTCTGAGTAGCAAGTGATGTTTATTTAAGTAGCAGTTCCACTGTAAAGAACCTTCTTTTCCGTGACTCTGTTCCCTAACATAAGCTGTCCAAGGCCACTGGGCCCAGCTGCTAGATAAATATTTATTTATTTATTTATTTATTTATTTATTTATTTATATTAGATATTTACTTCATTTACATTTCAAATGCTATCCTGAAAGTCCCCTATACCCTACCCCCACCCTGATTCCCAACCCACCCACTCCTGCTTCCTGGCATTCCTCTGTACTGGGGCATATGATCTTTGCAAGACCAAGGGACTCTCCTCCCATTGATGTCCAACTAGGCCATCCTCTACTACATATGCAGCTAGAGACACAGTTCTAAGGGTACTGGTTAGTTCATATTGTTGATCCTCCTATAGGGTTTCAGACACTTCTAGCTCCTTTATTAGGGACCCTGTGTTCTATCCAATAGATGATTGTGAGCATCCACTTCTGTATTTGCCAGGCACTGGCATAACCTCACAAGAGATAGCTATATCAGGGTCCTGTCAGCAAAATCTTGCTGGCATATGCAATAGTGTCTGGGTTTGGTGGTTGTATATGGGATGGATCTCTGGGTGGGGCAGTCTCTGGAAGGTCCTTTCTTCCATCTCAGCTCCAAACTTTGTCTCTGTAACTCCTTCCATGGGTATTTTATTCCCCATTCTAAGAAGGAACGAAGTATCCACACTTTGATCTTCCTTGTTCTTGAGTTTCATGTGTTTTGCAAATTGTATCTTGGGTAGTCTAAGTTTCTGGGTTAATATCCACTGTCTTAGTCAGGGTTTCTATTGCTGCACAAACATCAGGACCAAGAAGCAAGTTGGGGAGGAAAGGGTTTATTCAGCTTACACTTCCATACTGCTGTTCATCACCAAGAAGTCAGGACTGGAACTCAAGCAGGTCAGAAAGCAGGAGCTAATGCAGAGGCCATGGAGTGATGTTCTTTACTGACTTGCTTCCCCTGGCTTGCTAAGCCTGCTCTCTTATAGAACCCAAGGACTACCAGCCTAGGGATGGTCCCACCCACAAGGGGCGCTTCCCCCTTGATCGCTAATTGATAAAATGCCCCAGAGCTGGATCTCATGGAGGCACTTCCCCAACTGAAGCTCCTTTCTCTGTGATAACTCCAGCTTGTGTCAAGTAGACACACAAAACCAGCCTGTACATCCACTTATCAGTGAGTGCATATCATGTGTGTTCTTTTGTGATTGGATTACCTCACTCAGGATGATATCCTCCAGATCCATCCATTTGCATAAGAATTTCATAAATTCATTGTTTTTAATTGCTGAGAAATACTCCATTGTGTAAATATAGCACATTTTCTGTATCCATTCCTCTGTTGAGGGACATCTGGGTTCTTTCCAGCTTCTGGCTATTATAAATAAAGCTGCTATGAACGTGTTGGAGCATGTGTTCTTATTACCAGTTGGAACATCTTCTGGGTATATGCCCAGGAGAGGTATTGCTGGATCTTCTGGTAGTACTATGTCCAATTTTCTGATTTCCAGAGTGGTTGTACCAGCTTGCAATCCCTCCAACAATGGAGGAGTGTTCCTCTTTCTCTACATCCTTGCCAGTATCTGCTGTCACCTGAATTTTTGATCTTAGACATTCTGACTGGTGTGAGGTAGAATGTCAGGGTTGTTTTGATTTACATTTGATTTGCATTTCCCTGATGATTAAAGATTTTGAACATTTTTTCAGGTGCATCTCAGGCATTCAGTATTCCTCAGTTGAGTATTCTTCGTTTAGCTCTGTATCCTGGTTGGTAAATTAAGAAAAAAGGCCAGAGGATGTATGTTAGAGTTCAACAAGTAAAACATGGAAGACTGTGTCACTTGTGTTTGATAGAACCTAGTGGGGAAACCCCCACTCAATTCCCGAATCAGCGTGCACCCAAAAAATCACAAAGGACCATCTTGATGTAATTACATGAGGTCGTTTAATTACGGAGCTCCGGAAAGACATGCATCCCACGCAGGAGATAACAGATGTTGGCCATGAGGCTCAAAAGCTAGGGGGTTTTATTGAGTAAGGGGCTTAGGGGTGTGGAATTCAGCACAGCGGCACACTATTGGCTTATTCAAACATCAGCAGAAAAATTACATGTACGTGCAGGGTGTCAGAGTTCTGTGAGTTGTTGACTCAGTTTAGATAGCCCTGCTATGTCTTCACATTCCTCTTTATCTTATGGTCAAGATGTTCCCAGGAATGTTTTAACTAGGGGGCATACCCAGGTTTGTTTTTCTTTTTTCTCAGCCCCAGGCAGCCTCTAGGCTCACAAACAAGCAGCAATTTCTGAGTACTTTATATGACTTACAGGTCTTGAAATTTTATCTTTCTTTCATGTTCACCTGAGTATGACAAAAACTCCAGCATACTGCTATATCTGAGCACAAGAGAAAGAGGCAATGGGACTGGCATCAATGATACTACTGGAGAATCCAGCAATAGCTCTCCTGGGCATATACCCAGAAGATGTTCCAACTGGCAATAAGAACACATGCTCCACTATGTTCATAGTAGCCTTATTTATAATAGCCAGAAACTGGAAAGAACCCAGATGTCCCTCAACAGAGGAATGGATACAGAAAATGTGGCACATTTACACAATGGAGTACTACTCAGCTATTAAAAACAGTGAATTTATGAAATTCCTAGGCAAATGGATGGATCTGGAGGATATCATCTGAGTGAGGTAACCCAATCACAAAATAACTCACATGATTTGTATTCACTGATACGTGGATATTAGCCCAGAAACTTAGAATACCCAAGATACAAATTGAAAAAACACATGAAACTCAAGAAGAACAAAGACCAAAGTGTGGACACTTCGCCCCTTCTTAGAACTGGAAACAAAACACCCATGGAAGGAGTTACAGAGACAAAGTTTGGAGCTGAGATGAAAGGATGGGCCATCCAGAGACTGCCCCACCCGGGGATCCATCCCATAATCGGCCACCAAATCCAGACACTATTGCATACACCAGCAAGATTTTGCTGAAAGGACCCTGATATAGCAGTCTCTTTTGAGGATATGCCAGTGCCTGGAAAACACAGAGGTTGATGCTCACAGTCAGCTATTGGACAAAACACAGGGCCCCCAAAGGAGGAGCTAGAGAAAGTACCCAAGGAGCTGAAAGGGTCTGCAACCCTATAGGTGGAACAACAATATGAACTAATCAGTACCCCCAGAGCTCATGTCTCTAGCTGCACATGTAGCAGAAAATGGCCTAGTTGGCCATCATCGGGAAGAGAGGCCCCTTGGTCTTGCAAACTTTATATGCCCCAGTATAGGGGAACACCAGAGCCAAGAATTGGAAGTGGGTAGGTAGGGGAGCGGGGGGAGGAGGATATAGGTGACTTTCAGGATAGCATTTGAAATGTAAATGAAGAAAATACCTAATAAAAATTGGAAAAAGAAAAAAAAAAAAAGAACACATACTGTTTGGCCAGAAGCTATCCATCCTCTACCAATTGCTCATTCACAGTAAAATTCCACATGAGATCTGGGGCACAAGTCCCTTCCGCTCGACTCGAGACTCGAGCCCTGGGCTACCTCGCCAGCAGAGTCTTGCCCAACACCCGCAAGGGTCCACACGGGACTCCCCACAGGACCCTAAGACCTCTGGTGAGTGGACCACAGTGCCTGCCCCAATCCAATCGCGCGGAACTTGAGACATAGGGAACTTGTACATAGGGAAGCAGGCTACCCGGGCCTGATCTGGGGCACAAGTCCCTTCCGCTCGACTCGAGACTCGAGCCCTGGGCTACCTCGCCAGCAGAGTCTTGCCCAACACCCGCAAGGGTCCACACGGGACTCCCCACGGGACCCTAAGACCTCTGGTGAGTGGATCACAGTGCCTGCCCCAATCCAATCGCGTGGAACTTGAGACTGCGGTACATAGGGAAGCAGGCTACCCGGGCCTGATCTGGGGCACAAGTCCCTTCCGCTCAACTCGAGACTCGAGCCCCGGGCTACCTCGCCAGCAGAGTCTTGCCCAACACCCGCAAGGGTCCACACGGGACTCCCCACGGGACCCTAAGACCTCTGGTGAGTGGATCACAGTGCCTGCCCCAATCCAATCGCGTGGAACTTGAGACTGCGGTACATAGGGAAGCAGGCTACCCGGGCTTGATCTGGGGCACAAACCCCTTCCACTCCACTCGAGCCCCGGCTACCTTGCCAGCTGAGTTGCCTGACACCCGCAAGGGCCCACACAGGATTCCACACGTGATCCTAAGACCTCTAGTGAGTGGAACACAACTTCTGCCAGGAGTCTGGTTCGAACACCAGATATCTGGGTACCTGCCTTGCAAGAAGAGAGCTTGCCTGCAGAGAATACTCTGCCCACTGAAACTAAGGAGAGTGCTACCCTCCAGGTCTGCTCATAGAGGCTAACAGAGTCACCTGAAGAACAAGCTCTTAACAGTGACAACTAAAACAGCTAGCTTCAGAGATTACCAGATGGCGAAAGGCAAACGTAAGAATCCTACTAACAGAAATCAAGACCACTCACCATCATCAGAACGCAGCACTCCCACCCCACCTAGTCCTGGGCACCCCAACACAACCGAAAATCTAGACCCAGATTTAAAAACATTTCTCATGATGATGATAGAGGACATCAAGAAGGACTTTCATAAGTCACTTAAAGATTTACAGGAGAGCACTGCTAAAGAGTTACAGGCTCTTAAAGAAAAGCAGGAAAACACAGCCAAACAGGTGATGGAAATGAACAAAACCATACTAGAACTAAAAGGGGAAGTAGACACAATAAAGAAAACCCAAAGCGAGGCAACGCTGGAGATAGAAACCCTAGGAAAGAGATCTGGAACCATAGATGCGAGCATCAGCAACAGAATACAAGAAATGGAAGAGAGAATCTCAGGTGCAGAAGATTCCATAGAGAACATCGACACAACAGTCAAAGAAAATACAAAATGCAAAAGGATCCTAACTCAAAACATCCAGGTAATCCAGGACACAATGAGAAGACCAAACCTACGGATAATAGGAATTGATGAGAATGAAGATTTTCAACTTAAAGGGCCAGCTAATATCTTCAACAAAATAATAGAAGAAAACTTCCCAAACATAAAAAAAGAGATGCCCATGATCATACAAGAAGCATACAGAACTCCAAATAGACTGGACCAGAAAAGAAATTCCTCCCGACACATAATAATCAGAACAACAAATGCACTAAATAAAGATAGAATATTAAAAGCAGTAAGGGAGAAAGGTCAAGTAACATATAAAGGAAGGCCTATCAGAATTACACCAGACTTTTCACCAGAGACTATGAAAGCCAGAAGAGCCTGGACAGATGTTATACAGACACTAAGAGAACACAAATGCCAGCCCAGGCTACTATACCCGGCCAAACTCTCAATTACCATAGATGGAGAAACCAAAGTATTCCACGACAAAACCAAGTTCACACAATATCTTTCCACGAATCCAGCCCTTCAAAGGATAATAACAGAAAAGAAGCAATACAAGGACGGAAATCACGCCCTAGAACAACCAAGAAAGTAATCATTCAACAAACCAAAAAGAAGACAGCCACAAGAACAGAATGCCAACTCTAACAACAAAAATAAAAGGGAGCAACAATTACTTTTCCTTAATATCTCTTAATATCAATGGACTCAATTCCCCAATAAAAAGACATAGACTAACAGACTGGCTACACAAACAGGACCCAACATTCTGCTGCTTACAGGAAACCCATCTCAGGGAAAAAGACAGACACTACCTCAGAGTGAAAGGCTGGAAAACAATTTTCCAAGCAAATGGACTGAAGAAACAAGCTGGAGTAGCCATTTTAATATCGGATAAAATCGACTTCCAACCCAAAGTTATCAAAAAAGACAAGGAGGGACACTTTATACTCATCAAAGGTAAAATCCTCCAAGAGGAACTCTCAATTCTGAATATCTACGCACCAAATGCAAGGGCAGCCACATTCATTAGAGACACTTTAGTAAAGCTCAAAGCATACATTGCACCTCACACAATAATAGTGGGAGACTTCAACACACCACTTTCTTCAAAGGACAGATCGTGGAAACAGAAACTAAACAGGGACACAGTGAAACTAACAGAAGTTATGAAACAAATGGACCTGACAGATATCTACAGAACATTTTATCCTAAAACAAAAGGATATACCTTCTTCTCAGCACCTCACGGGACCTTCTCCAAAATTGACCATATAATTGGTCACAAAACAGGCCTCAATAGATACAAAAATATTGAAATTGTCCCATGTATCCTATCAGACCACCATGGCCTAAGACTGATCTTCAATAACAACATAAATAATGGAAAGCCAACATTCACGTGGAAACTGAATAACACTCTTCTCAATGATACCTTGGTCAAGGAAGGAATAAAGAAAGAAATTAAAGACTTTTTAGAGTTTAATGAAAATGAAGCCACAACGTACCCAAACCTATGGGACACAATGAAAGCATTTCTAAGAGGGAAACTCATAGCGCTGAGTGCCTCCAAGAAGAAACGGGAGACAGCACATACTAGCAGCTTGACAACACATCTAAAAGCCCTAGAAAAAAAGGAAGCAAATTCACCCAAGAGGAGTAGACGGCAGGAAATAATCAAACTCAGGGGTGAAATCAACCAAGTGGAAACAAGAAGAACTATTCAAAGAATTAACCAAACGAGGAGTTGGTTCTTTGAGAAAATCAACAAGATAGATAAACCCTTAGCTAGACTCACTAAAGGGCACAGGGACAAAATCCTAATTAACAAAATCAGAAATGAAAAGGGAGACATAACAACAGATCCTGAAGAAATCCAAAACACCATCAGATCCTTCTACAAAAGGCTATACTCAACAAAACTGGAAAACCTGGACGAAATGGACAAATTTCTGGACAGATACCAGGTACCAAAGTTGAATCAGGATCAAGTTGACCATCTAAACAGTCCCATATCACCTAAAGAAATAGAAGCAGTTATTAATAGTCTCCCAACCAAAAAAAGCCCAGGACCAGATGGGTTTAGTGCAGAGTTCTATCAGACCTTCAAAGAAGATCTAATTCCAATTCTGCACAAACTATTTCACAAAATAGAAGTAGAAGGTACTCTACCCAACTCATTTTATGAAGCCACTATTACTCTGATACCTAAACCACAGAAAGATCCAACAAAGATAGAGAACTTCAGACCAATTTCTCTTATGAATATCGATGCAAAAATCCTCAATAAAATTCTCGCTAACCGAATCCAAGAACACATTAAAGCAATCATCCATCCTGACCAAGTAGGTTTTATTCCAGAGATGCAGGGATGGTTTAATATACGAAAATCCATCAATGTAATCCATTATATAAACAAACTCAAAGACAAAAACCACATGATCATCTCGTTAGATGCAGAAAAAGCATTTGACAAGATCCAACACCCATTCATGATAAAAGTTTTGGAAAGATCAGGAATTCAAGGCCCATACCTAAACATGATAAAAGCAATCTACAGCAAACCAGTAGCCAACATCAAAGTAAATGGAGAGAAGCTGGAAGCAATCCCACTAAAATCAGGGACTAGACAAGGCTGCCCACTTTCTCCCTACCTTTTCAACATAGTACTTGAAGTATTAGCCAGAGCAATTCGACAACAAAAGGAGATCAAGGGGATACAAATTGGAAAAGAGGAAGTCAAAATATCACTTTTTGCAGATGATATGATAGTATATATAAGTGACCCTAAAAATTCTACCAGAGAACTCCTAAACCTGATAAAGAGCTTCGGTGAAGTAGCTGGATATAAAATAAACTCAAACAAGTCAATGGCCTTTCTCTATACAAAGAATAAACAGGCTGAGAAAGAAATTAGGGAAACAACACCCTTCTCAATAGTCACAAATAATATAAAATATCTTGGCGTGACTCTAACTAAGGAGGTGAAAGATCTGTATGATAAAAACTTCAAATCTCTGAAGAAAGAAATTAAAGAAGATCTCAGAAGATGGAAAGATCTCCCATGCTCATGGATTGGCAGGATCAACATTGTAAAAATGGCTATCTTGCCAAAAGCAATCTACAGATTCAATGCAATCCCCTCAAAATTCCAACTCAATTCTTCAACGAATTGGAAGGAGCAATTTGCAAATTTGTCTGGAATAACAAAAAACCTAGGATAGCAAAAAGTCTTCTCAAGGATAAAAGAACTTCTGGCGGAATCACCATGCCAGACCTAAAGCTTTACTACAGAGCAATTGTGATAAAAACTGCATGGTACTGGTATAGAGACAGACAAGTAGACCAATGGAATAGAATTGAAGATCCAGAAATGAACCCACACACCTATGGTCACTTGATCTTCGACAAGGGAGCTAAAACCATCCAGTGGAAGAAAGACAGCATTTTCAACAATTGGTGCTGGCACAACTGGTTGTTATCGTGTAGAAGAATGCGAATCGATCCATACTTATCTCCTTGTACTAAGGTCAAATCTAAGTGGATCAAGGAACTTCACATAAAACCAGAGACACTGAAACTTATAGAGGAGAAAGTGGGGAAAAGCCTTGAAGATATGGGCACAGGGGAAAAATTCCTGAACAGAACAGCAATGGCTTGTGCTGTAAGATCGAGAATCGACAAATGGGACCTAATGAAACTCCAAAGTTTCTGCAAGGCAAAAGACACCGTCAATAAGACAAAAAGACCACCAACAGATTGGGAAAGGATCTTTACCTATCCTAAATCAGATAGGGGACTAATATCCAACATATATAAAGAACTCAAGAAGGTGGACTTCAGAAAATCAAATAACCCCATTAAAAAATGGGGCTCAGAACTGAACAAAGAATTCTCACCTGAGGAATACCGAATGGCAGAGAAGCACTTGAAAAAATGTTCAACATCCTTAATCATCAGGGAAATGCAAATCAAAACAACCCTGAGATTCCACCTCACACCAGTCAGAATGGCTAAGATCAAAAATTCAGGTGACAGCAGATGCTGGCGAGGATGTGGAGAAAGAGGAACACTCCTCCATTGTTGGTGGGAGTGCAGGCTTGTACAACCACTCTGGAAATCAGTCTGGCGGTTCCTCAGAAAACTGGACATAGTACTACCGGAGGATCCAGCAATACCTCTCCTGGGCATATATCCAGAAGATGCCCCAACAGGTAAGAAGGACACATGCTCCACTATGTTCATAGCAGCCTTATTTATAATAGCCAGAAGCTGGAAAGAACCTAGATGCCCCTCAACAGAGGAATGGATACAGAAAATGTGGTACATCTACACAATGGAGTACTACTCAGCTATTAAAAAGAATGAATTTATGAAATTCCTAGCCAAATGGATGGACCTGGAGGGCATCATCCTGAGTGAGGTAACACATTCACAAAGAAACTCACACAATATGTATTCACTGATAAGTGGATATTAGCCCCAAACCTAGGATACCCAAGATATAAGATATAATTTGCTAAACACATGAAACTCAAGGAGAATGAAGACTGAAGTGTGGACACTATGCCCCTCCTTAGATTTGGGAACAAAACACCCATGGAAGGAGTTACAGAGACGGAGTTTGGAGCTGAGATGAAAGGATGGACCATGTAGAGACTGCCATAGCCAGGGATCCACCCCATAATCAGCATCCAAACGCTGACACCATTGCATACACTAGCAAGATTTTATTGAAAGGACGCAGATGTAGCTGTCTCTTGTGAGACTATGCCGGGGCCCAGCAAACACAGAAGTGGATGCTCACAGTCAGCTAATGGATGGATCATAGGGCTCCCAATGGAGGAGCTAGAGAAAGTAGCCAAGGAGCTAAAGGGATCTGCAACCCTATAGGTGGAACAACATTATGAGCTAACCAGTACCCCGGAGCTCTTGACTCTAGCTGCATATATATCAAAAGATGGCCTAGTCGGCCATCACTGGAAAGAGAGGCCCATTGGACTTGCAAACTTTATATGCCCCAGTACAGGGGAATACCAGGGCCAAAAAGGGGGAGTGGGTGGGCAGGGGAGTGGGGGTGGGTGGATATGGGGGACTTTTGGTATAGCATTGGAAATGTAAATGAGTTAAATACCTAATAAAAAATGGAAAAAAAAATTATGCAACAGAAAAAAAAAAAAAAAATTCCACATGATTCTACCCTCTCTCACCTACCTGAGCTTAATGCTCCTCTAATCTTCCTTTGAGACATTACACATTTTGACCAATAACAGAAAAAATTTTAAAGAATAACAACATAATTATTATGTACTGCATACAATCTGAACATTACAATACTGTATAATAATTTGCTCTTTAACAATAATTCCATGGAAATGAACTCAGATTCTTCCCATTGTTAACTTTCTACTTGTAATTCTTCCTTTGTAAAAAATGGGAAATTGAAGTAATCTTCATAGGTATATTTATAAAGAAGTGTGAAAACAAAGTTAGTAAAGAATTGCTTCAGCTTTGGGGCTATTCATTCCATAACAATCAGCTAAAGAGACTTGAACAACACAACTTAATTTATGCACATGTTAAATCTGAATAATAAAATTAGCATTCAATGAATGTCAGCTACATTTATCTGTATAGTAATAGTCATTTGCATGAATTGAGAATCATTTTCCACTATTGATAAAAGAAAACAGTGAAACAAAAAAGGAAGCAAAAGAGACTAATAATTCTGTGTGAGTAACTGTAATAGTGGAAACATGGATATTCAGAAATGCCTTGATGCTTTCGCCTTGCTCTGAATTCAATTCTGTGAAAACTCCCTCCAAGAAAGCTGTCAAACAAGTGTTTTTGACCTTCTTAAATCTTAGACTTTTTTCACATGGTCTGCCTAGTTCTTAAAACATTTCCGAGGATCTGAAATACACAGCAAAATGATGTAACATGCTGTCTTTATGATGGTGCATGAGAGCAACAACTGTGTCTCAAGAATTAGATCCTGATTGGAAAGAGAAACATTTAAAGCATTTCAGTGTATGTGAACCTCAAAGCTACACAATTTCCCACATGGAGTAGAGAGTGAAAGGACTATGGAAGTTGAATGGCAGACCAAGGTAGTGTCTTAGATATATCATCACAGAGTTTAGATACAAAAATACCAATTCAGAGAGGCATGTGATGACAAGTGTGTCAGCTTGAAACATAACCAATTACACAGAAACATAAGAAAGACTAAGAAAAGACATCACACTTCAATGGCCAACTAGGAAGCATAGGAAGAGAGCCGCAGACAGAGGAGGTTGGTTTTGTGTTACACTGCATGGGAAGTGAGAGTGCTCTGATCCACACAATCGACATGAAATGATTCTGCCCTCATCAAGTGGCTTCTGATTATAGTTTCCCATGCAGCTAAAATGAGGTAATGTGTTTATCAGACCAACACAAACATTTCTTCCCATTTGACAGTGGCACTTCTCAATGGACATTGAAAATTTAATACTATGTGCTTGATTAACAAAACTCTGCTCCTGAGACATGTTCAAAATGTCCAACAAAACAAGTGTCTGGCCCAAAGATCAAGCCAGAATCCTCTTGATTGATGCAACACAGGATCTTGGAATCACCTAGATCACCGTCCATGTGATTAATGTCACTTCCTTCCTGCCAGTGTTTCCTTTTAATTACAATAGCATGTATCACTTGACAGTCGACAAGCCAGCACACACTAATGAGCAGCCTCCCCAACATACACACTGAACAATAGCAGGAAGGTAAAGTTACTGATCTTATAGTCACTCTGTACTAAGATTTTAAAAGATTTGTTTTCTGTGCTCTCACTTCCCACCTTTGGTTAAAGTGCCTTAGAATGTGTCTTTCTTTGAATATAGAATGTTTGGAAGGACTACAGTCATGATTTTAATTTTTTTTGAGACAATAATCTGATATGTATATTGTGCCATTTTACCATCAAATAGTTCTGCATGTTTTCTGTCTTTCCAACATACCACCACTGCTCCCAGTGATAAAAACTCTTAAGAATGACTAATAATAGCAAACCAGGAATGGCTGGTGAAGGAACTGGATACTCATAGAAATATAGAAAGCATTGTATTTCTAATTTACTAAGTCAAAAATTGGAATATTGTCAAAATTAATATTCTACTTTATAAACTAAACAAGAAAATCCTAGTTATAGCATGTAGTTGGTTAAAAGATGTATCTTCATTTCAGGAAGCTGAAATGGAAACAAAAATATGCAAGGTAGAATTAATTAACTTCAGCACTGGCTTTATACTTTCTGAATTTCAAATTATCTATAGTTAATATCAAATCCAAACCATGATTTCTTTAATAGATGTGGTACAGGGAGAAGATTCAACAGGCCAGAATGAGTCTTGTATCCCACCTGGTGCTTCTGATTTGGCTGCTACAAATTTCAAACATATCCACCCACCCACTGACATTTTTGACAAGAATGTTCTCTAGAATCAACCTCTTTGCAAAAGTTTCATTTAAATCTAGCCCATCTATATGAGGAAACATTTGGAAGTGGTAGAGATGTCCAATCTTCTGTCATGATGAAGGTCCACACCAATGGGTATGCACATATGTCAAGACTCATCAAATGGTGTGCTTAAAATAAATGAGCCTATTGTATGCCAACTACACTGCTAGAGTAGTTATTTTAAAGAATAACAATTATGGCAAGGGTAAAAGCCTGCCTTGTAGTTCAATGACCTTCTTTAAGAGCTGCAATAGAGTATAATAACAAACACAAATGTCTACACTGCAGTACAATCATTGAAAGAGCACCGGGGAATGAGCCAACTGTGTGGTAGCTATCTAAATTAGAGCTGAAAAGAAACATTGCAAATGATAAGATGTCTCAGATTTATCTTTAGAGGTAAATCGACTAACAGAAAAGAAAAATGAGCTCTCTAGAAATTAGCATCTGAAGGTTGGCTTCATATTCTCAATAAAACATCCAGGCCTATGTCTAAAGAATGTGTTGTTGCATATCCCTACTTAATAAACTTGTAGACAGTTCTAAAGAAAGAAAGGAAGCTTTTACAAAAAACTCTTTCACTACAGTTTCATTCTACAGAAGGTATCAATAGCATGTGTATTTTTCACATATACACTTATTTTTTCTTTAGAAGGTTTTATATATTTATTAGTGCATTGTCTATATGCTGTCTGGTCAGAGATTGCACTTGTGCCACAGTAAACTTGTGGAGGTCAAAAGACAACTTTCTGGACTCACTCTCTGCTTTCACCTTTTGCTATGAGTTTTTTGGGATCAAACTCGAGATCTCTGGCTTTAGTATCAAGTCCTAACATGCATTACAACTCATAACAGGGGAAAGCATCCTGTACTTCCTTCAGATATGGCTTGGTTTCTACTACTCCTTGACATTCCTTGTTTTACATTGTATCATGCTATTTCTGCTTCCACCTGTGTATAGTGTGTGTGTGTGTGTGTGTGTGTGTGTGTGTGTGTGTGTGTGGTATATGTCTATTGCCAACTAAAACAAACACACAGCCCACATATAAAACATGTTTCCTTCATCAAAATGTAACCATAAATGATCCAAACCAGGTCATCAAAATTAAGTATGATTAATCTTCTGGGCATAGTCTCTCTTCACATAAAATCCACTTGCATGTGTAAACCAGTAAGACCTAGAAAGATTGTTATCAACAATCCAAATCCAGTGATGGACAAGCATAGAAGAGCTCTCCTTTTCCCAACAGGGAGGAAAGAAAGATGAGGGGGCACAGCTCACAAACAAGTTCAAAATCCAGCACTGCACTAGATTTTGGGGCCTGAGAGAGACTCTGTCGTTGTCATCTGTCTTCTTTGCAGCCCCACCCTCTTGGTCATTCATTTGGAAGCCATTTCTTTCCATAGCAGTTAAACATTAGCAAATAGATAAATAAGAATAATCTGAAAAAGAAAAACTTTGCTTTCATACAATTTAAAAGCTAATTTATCTGACAGATCTACATCAATTTAACCTCACATCTTTAAAAATTGTTTTTACCATTCAAAGATTAAAAGAAACTATAGAAATCCTTTGAATATTAAATCTTCTGTGCTAATTCATAGATAGTTTTCAGTCTATAGGGAATCAGAAAAATGCATATCTTCCTAATTTAACAATTCAGTACAACTTTGCAAATACATGCAAAAACATGTGATAAATTTTACAACAGGAACAGAAGTTAACAGTCATTATTAAAGGCACTAAAGCTATAACTCTAATTATTTCATGGAGCACTATCATAGAAGAAACTTGGATTGTTGAGGACAACTTGAGTGAATTATAATATAAATATAACATGTCACCCAAAATTATACTTTTAAAATGAAAAATTATGTATAGTGCTAGTTAGAGAAATTTGGACTATTAAGAAACATTGATACATCATATAAATTGTACACAAAATATACCACAGTGATAAATGGCAACACATACACTTGAGATACTGGAGGTTTAAGAATATGTTGCTCATGGTCAAAATTTCGAATATAAAAACATAGTTTCACTTTAATTATAGCTGTTATTCTCTGAAATGTAAAAGATGACACCATAAAGCAATGCTTATTGGTTCATATTCATAGCTACAACTTATTGATATGGAATTTTACAATAGCAGGCCAAAGGAAAAATGACAATGCATGTAATGCTTGTATTATTTTAACTGAATTTTATTAATTTGAGCCAGATTGCAGTAAGTTAAGATATTCATTGGAATCTAGGTTAGTAGCAAGACACCAAACATATAACTAAAGACATGTGAGAATTAAAATGGTCCAACACACAATAGCTGCTCAACACACACACACAAAAGCAGTAATGGAGGAAGAAAGAAACAAAGATGTAAGAACATATAAGAAATAATTAGCCAATGTGATTCTGCCCTTTTAAGGAATTATATAACCTTTCTACTTAAAATTACAGAATAGCAGAAGTAATGATTAAAAATCTTAATCTAATTAGATGTTAAGTAAAATGAAAGAATAAAACAAGATATAAGCTAAAATAGATCAAAATAGAACTACCTAGAAAGCCAAAGTGATTAAACAGACATAATATATAAAGTAGATTTAATTAAAAAGTGTTTTATCACAGTAAACACATTGTGCAATAAAAGTTGAAAACATTGTCAAAGAGGATAAAATAAAGACACCATTTTACATCAGAAAAATAGACTTTAATACAAAATAATACTAGAAACAAAAGAACATGTTTTAATTATAAAAATGTCCATCAAAAATATGTAACAGTTATGAGTATGCAAGCTCCTGGTAATAGAACCCTAAATTGTGGAAGCAAAAAGAATGATAGAATTGAAGAAAAATGAAAAATCCAACATCAGTAAGTTTTCAATATAATACTTACAAAATATGCATAGGACATTGATATAAATGTTCAACTGGAAATAAAATATTTGATCAGAACTTAAACCAACTAAACCTAAAGATAGGTATTAAAACTGTTACAAATACAAGTGCAGTCACAGGGCTGAGTGTTTCCAGGTCTTCATTCCCAGAACACAGCTCAGCCACCTACACTACATCCACACACAAGTGGCTTGCTTTCGACACTGATAACTTGCTGCCATAGGCCAATGCACAAAGAATGGTACTGCATATACTATGCACCTGTGTATGTACAACACACACACACACACACTAATAAACAAATAAATAAATCACCAATAATAAAGTCTTTACAAATCTTACCACCACCACACAAGAAAAAATACAGATTGAATACAAAATATCCCCTGTGGATATGTGTTGGAAGGCTTGGTCTCCTGTGGTGCTACTACCCTGGGACAAGAGACTGCATATTTTAAACATCAAAGCAGACATGGCCTCCAGGTCCTGCCAGCATCCTTCAGTCCCTATCTGGCATATCCTGCCTCCAATCTTGAATTTTTCCAGTCCAGGGGATGGGCTACCCCTCACCGAAACTCTGCCTTATATAATCCAGGCATTCTGCACTCCCTCCCCTCCCCCATCTTTCCCTTCTCCCTCTCTCTCTTCTTCCTCTCTCTTGTGTCCCTTCTCTCTTCGTCTCCCTCCCCCTCCACTTCTTTTCATGGATATTTCCCTGACCTTGGTTCTTGGTGCCAGTGAACTCATCCTCCATAGAGCAACTTCCCAATAAACCTGTCTTTAATGTAATCTAATCTGGTTTAAATTGGCTCATTTTACTGGTGGAAAATAACCTGTCACTGAGCAGTTACTGGATCATGGGAGGTGATGGCCTAATTAATGGATTGTATGGACCATTGGTCAATCCTACAGTGGTGAACCAATTATCCATGAATTAATGCATTCACATTTTGATATTACCTTAAGAGAAACTAGAAGGTGGAACAGGGAATCCCTATGGGCAGAGTATGAAGTGTATCTCTTGACCCTGACTCTTCCTGTTTCCTCTCTCTATGCTCCTCCCTCTTTTCTGACCACTCTGCAGTGTGCAGTTCTGCTCCATCACAGGTGTCAAAACAATGGAGAAAGGAGACAGTGGGCTGAAACTTACTAAACCATGAAACAAGATAATCCTTTCTTCTTTAAGTTGACTTTTTCAGTTATTTGTTTCACAGCTAAGAAAAACTACTATATGTCTCAGTTCATTATATGATGTTAGAACTACCTAGTATTAAAACAGGAAGACATTAAAGTTCAGAAAATTACTAGGCAGATCTTTTCATGAATATCAGCACAAAAGTCTTCAACAGAACACCATGATGCCAAATCTAGAAATTTATGTAAAGTACTACACACTGTGAGTTAAAGGGCTTATTTAAGGAACACAAAATAAATTCAAAATATGGAAATTAATACAATATAATATAGTAATAGGATAAATAATTTTAAACAATAATCTCAGAAAAAAATCTTTTTTTTTTTGTGGGTGTGGTGTGTCTTCTTACAACCATTTAGCCAAACACAATATTCTTTTGTGATTACAAAATCATTCACAGCATGGCACAATGATAGTTCCCCAACTGACAGTGACAGAAAACAGGCTCTCAGCCTCTGCCTGTCACAGCAGCTACCACTGTGCTCTGTGGCAAGTGCTTCACATGGATGGTTCTGGAATGAACTACTTAAAAGTTGTCTTCATGGAAGGAATTCTCATCAGCTACACATTAATAAATTAAAAAATCTTTGGAAAAACCTCATTTTGCGTTCACAATGCCTTCAAATGAAATTGTGCTTGTCCTTGCGTTTGGCCTCCGTCCCATGGACACATTCTTGGGTGAACTGGTTGGGATTTTGGCCTCTCTAGCAATGACTTTTGCTTTTCATTTGCTTTCATTAACTTGCCAAAACATTAGATTTTTGTTATGGGATTTTTCACAGTTCATGCTGCTGTTTTTCTCTGCCCTGTGTCATCCTTCTCTTCTCACCCTGGTATCTTCTAATCAATCCCTAGCAAAGCCCTTTCTGCTGTCACATCATGTGATTTCCACGCACCTTTCTCACTAACCCTCATTCTCATCTCATGGTCACCTATCTAGCTCCACGGCTCACACTCGCCCTTGCAGCCCTTTACTTAGACGAGTAAAATCATTAAAAGTTGGGTCTTCATAATGGAAATGTGATGTTTCCAACAACTTCTATAATCAAATGGTTAAGGGGAAACTTACAATGAAACAAGGTATGAACTGTCAGTATTTTGATTTTTCCCTCAGTATATTCAATAAGAGTGAAGCACCAAACAAGCTCAAAGTTATATAACCCCGAATGATATGGCCCTGGATAAGCATCTATCAGGACAGGAATTAAAACTTTAAATAAAGCCAACTGTTCTTTTGGATACTCGCATAATGTTAGGTAGTCTCTACAGTCCCTCTCCAAAGAGAAACAGAAGCTTTGCTGACAGAATCAAGGACACCCAGCGTAATATTCTGATCATGATCCACCTGTGTAACATGAGCTGCTGTGGGGAGGGTATTGAAGAATTGAAGCAAGCACATTAAGCAGAGCAGAGCAAACTGCACCACTCACATAGATGACCAATCTGACCAAGGAGTCTCGATACCTCAGGAGGAGACACACAGGATTGAACTCCCGCTTAACAGTTAATTTACACATTGGTCACCTGTGCTACAGAGTCCCTTGGTTTGATTAGCGGTCTAAGGCTAGACTATGGAACAATAATTCATACTTATAAAGGATAGCAGAATTTTAATTACTTTAACCACGTTATATTGCTGTCTTGTAACTCAGAAATATTGCATGTACTTTTTGGATTAGATAAAGCCATCTAAATCGATTAAAATCCATGCTAAAAGGAGAGTTTCTGGGCTTGAAGTTGGTGCTCAGTCTATTTTTTCACTGCCACTCCAGGCCTCTGGACTCTGCAATGACTTAATTAACTTTCCAAGCTTTAAATGTGTCCATAAAATGGTGATAATACACACCTCACAGTAATTTTACACAGTTTATTGTATAAATTAATTGATTTGGCAAAAGCACATTTTTTAATCTGTAGAAGGAAAGTATGCATTGTAAATATTTTCAATTGATTTTAATTGATAAAGGATCATTTTTCATACTGTTTGTCAATAGGAATCATGACAAAGATATTGAATAACATATAAAATAATGAAATTTTCTCCATCACTCAAAAAGAAAAAGGAGTACTTAAAAAATATCTCACCTCCAATCAGCATCCATGAGTCAATCACGGAAGAGAGTTAATGACTTTCGTTCCACAGGCAAACATGCTGCCTACAGGGTCCTTTAGTGCAGTAGGAAAGTAGACTATTCTTGACAAGGTGATCTCTCATTTTGAGTTGTATTTTAAATGTGTGGTCAACATTCCAATCTGCAGTTCATTGCTGTTTCAAATAAAACTCATAAGAAAAATAGACATAATTTATTTATTATATTTCATAGTGAACAAAACTTTTTTACACCAATATTAAATGAAATTATAAACAAATTTATTTATAACTAATCTTTTCTCAGAGAAGTATTATTTCATCTGTATCTTACTTTCTTAAGTGGGCTTTTGGGCAGTTGACTGGTTTTTTGTTGTTGTTGTTGTTGTTGGTTATTTGGGGGACTGGAAGCTCTATAAACCGCGTTGAACAAGAATCTGAAAACAAAACTACAGCTAAGTTATTTCATCTTAAAACTGTAAGTAATTTAAGGACTTGTGTTTCAGACATGAACCATGATGTTAAAGTTCACTATCACATAAACCTGGAATTATATGGTGATAAAAGGTCAGCGCCCAGTGCAAGAAATGAAACATGAACCTCCAAATGTGTCTATGACATACTTTGTAGCGATCCTCAATCAAAGCACAGAGCTCATTGATCTTGTTCCCCAAACAGGCAGTCTAGCTCTCTGAGGAGCCTCTCTATGAAGCCTTGCCTAGCATCTGTTCTTTTCCCCTGACCAAATGCATGCACTTAGCACAGGGAAATCTTTTAAAGGTACAAATTCTATCGAATTGATTCAAGTAAGGTCCTGGTTTACAAAGAAAATAGAGTAACCAAGGGGTGCTAGTGGAGCTGATGTGCCTGTGGACCAATGCCCAAGATCCTGACACTGCATCCTTAAGAATCAACTGAGCCTATGTACATACCCCTACACATATGTATTCAGAATAACCTTCTCATTTATAAGGCCCTGTGAGAGTGGTATGTATGTGTCATAAGTGTACTTGTGTGCCTGTGAACACATCTATACATATATGTGCAGCCTACTTTAACGTGCTTGGCAAATACACC
The DNA here is from genome assembly GCF_000001635.26 of Mus musculus. NCBI lineage: Eukaryota > Metazoa > Chordata > Mammalia > Rodentia > Muridae > Mus > Mus musculus. Next base: position 80,699,277 of record NC_000079.6, read on the forward strand.
CAACAATAGACTTGCCAGAACTGTAACCTATATTATTTCATCTCTCCTCATGTGGTTGTAAGTTTTGCTGCTGACCTTAAGTATTTTATGCATTAACAACATTTACCTCTCCTTTCAGACCTGAAAGGACTCAAACCTCATTAGCCATCAAGTGAACAGGGTTAAGCATCAATTTGAGGCATTTGCTATTCCTTTAAGTAAAAGAACTTTTCCTCTTAGGGAGCTTAGCCAAATAAACATAATGAGATGATCCAATTTTAGCTCCTTCAAAATTACAACTTTGTGACATTTACACATTATTAAAAATAAATATGTTTACATGATTACTGGAAGTATCAGTTTGATTTTACTTACAAAGCTAAAGAGGGAAGAGGTTATTATCAAAGGAAAATACCAAGTATTGTCAAAGGTTTTGAGAAGCCAAAGTTGTCGGGGCACAAATGTAAAATGATACAGTCATTGTAGAAAAGATTTTTTGCTTCCCAAAGTTACACTGAGCAGTAGTATATGATCACCCAAGTTATTCTTTGGTATATATGTAGTTTTCATTGTCAATTTGGCACAATCTAGAGTCATTTGGGAAGACAGTTTCAATGGGGGTTGTCTAGATCAGGTTGGCCTGTGGGCATGTTTGTGGGTGCTTGGCATGATCTTGTTAATTAATACTAAAGAACTTAGGCCTTTGTGGGTAACACAATTCCTCAAGTTTTCTTTCTGAACTGTACAAACCTGGGGAAATGAGCCAAGGAGTCATGTACCAATGCTCTGCTCTAAACTGTGGATGCAGCAATTTGGTTGAGTTCCTACCATGGCTTCCTCTCCATGATAGGATGATTGGAGTAAAATCAACCTTCTCGGCACTAAAAGGCCTTTTTCAGGGAATTAAGCAGCAACAGAAATAAAACTGAAATAATGTCCAAAACTGAAAGCAAAAGCACAAACAGATGCCAATATAAACATGTTCATAAGAGCATTATCCAGTCTCTAAAGAGTCACAACACAGCACTCATGCTGTCCATGTTAATGCCTCCCAGTAAATTAGTGAATAAACAATCCATGAGCCCTGCTGAAATATGATTCAGCCACAAAACTGAATGAAGTTCTATGCATAGATGAATTCAGAAAACATGTTAAATGAAACAAAAATTATGCTAAATAAGACATGAAAGAACAACTATATTCAGATTCCACTTACATGAGTATTTTAGTTCCCTCCTACCCAATTTAAGATATCTTTTACTTTAGACTGGGTAGTTTATAAGTAATGGAAATTTACTTTTCAAAGCTCTTGAGGATATAAAGAATAAGATCAAGATGAATGCAGATTTGGTGTCCAGTGAGGAAGCGGTCTTTGTTTCAGAGATGTCATGTTCTTGCTGCATGTGCAAACGGTCAAAGGGCAAAAAAAGAATGAAGTGTCCCACACACGTCTTTTCATATGGACATGAATCCCATCCATGTATATGTGTATGATATTGAAAGAGTAGTAAACTCAGTGCTCCAAGGTATGCTAATCATAAAACAGATAGTGACATTCCTCCACCCACCCACTTCCTGAGTTCAAGGAGTATTCATTCAAAGAAAGTCACCCTGGCCATTACCGGAAGCTGCAATGCAAATGTGCTATTGTTAGGGGCTCTTAGAAACTGTCTTGAGAGTTAACAATTACCAGGTATTCCTTGTGACACCTGTGACTTTGTACTTCCTTGTGACTCTTATCTGGTATTTTTTGGTATTTTCCAACAACGCCCTTCCCACCTCCTTGAGTTGTGGTTTTTCTCCTTTAAATACCCCCTTACTCAGCTACTCGGGGCGCCACAGTCCTCTACCCCTGCGTGGTGTATGACCGTGGGCCCGAGAGCGCTCTTGAATAAAAATCCTCTTGCAATTTGCAACAAGACCGTTTTCTCGTTGGTGATTTTGGGGTGTCGCCTCTCCTGAGTCAGAACGTGGGGGAGTCCTCACGTTGTGGGTCTTTCATTTGGTGCATTGGCCGGGAAACGCGACCACCCCTCACACCCGAGAACCGACTTGGAGGTATGGGGATCCCCTCTTGTGTGTGTGCCAGCCGGTGTATCTGTTTTGAGTGTCTGTTTTCTGAAACGAACATTGGAACATGTGCTTGTTATGTTGGGTTGTTTGTGTCTTGTCCTATGTTTCTGAAGCACGGCAAAGTCTGAGTTTGGATCCATCTGAGTTTATTGAATTTGTGTCTTGGTTTCAGGGTTGCGAGATCGTGGGTTCCAGTCCCACCTCGTGCTTTGGTTTCAGGGTTACGAGATCGTGGGTTCGAGTCCCACCTTGTGCCTTGGTTTTACACCTGGCAGAGTGAGGAACAAGTGTGCTTCTCTGGTTTTGGTCGTCTAGGTAGAAGTGGACGACGGTGTTTGTAGACGATGGGGTGATGGGGTTTTCTGAAATGCGCGCGTCTGTATTTGCAGCTGTCCTTTTGGGCCGTAAGGACCGGAGGACTGTGGTCGGCAGACGTGCTAGGAGGACCACAGGCTGTGGCCCTGGGGGACGCCCTGGGAGGTAAGGAGAGCCAGGGATGCCTGGCCGTCTCCAGATCGGTCAGAGGGACCGAGTTCTGTTGAAGCGGAAGCTTCCCCCTCCAACATCGTCTAATTCTTTTGCCTGCTTGTGGAGGACAAGAAAGGGTCGAGTGTGTCTGGATTTGTTGGTTTCTGTTTTATGTGTTTTTGTGTACGTGTTTAGAGCTATGTGAAAATCTAGAGAAACAAAGGTAATTCTCATAGGTGCTTTATACCCTGACTAGAGATAGTTTACACCTGAGATGTGAGAAAATGGGTTTTGAGAAAAGCAGTACTCTCCGACTATCTGGAGATAATTTGGTAATAAAAAAATAAAATAAAATAAACAGTATTAATTGGTCTTTGGAACCCTGCACCTGTAGTTAGGAATCTAGTGTGGCTAGAGAAGCCCTGCTAGGCACTGATTATAAATGCTGTTCTTATAGGGACCAGCAGCTTCTCAAAGTTCTATGGTAAGGGAACAGATGGCTGTTTTTCCTACAAAAATTGGATTCATCAGGTGACAAGGTGCTCCTCTCTTGAAATTACAGCTAGAAAAAAATTAAGAATTTTGTTTGGTTTAAATGGGCAACATGCAGCATGAGACAACCCATGGGAACAGGTCTCTAAAGATACGCCTGAATTGGGTAATATTCTGTGTAATTCTTATCCTAGAAATCTGATTTATAAAAGATAAGATTTAGGGTAGTGTCTTTGAGATATATTGGCGGCTACACCTTCTTGTGTTTGTGTGCAGGAACGGACAGCCAAACTTTGTAGCAAGTAATGTTTTTGGAGTTCATTTTTAAAGAAAATAGATTGTTTGCACTGTTAAAATTGGGTTTTGCTTCTCAAAATTGTGGTTGTGCTCTCATGTTACAAGAGAAATTGAAGGCTTCTCCTGAATTGGAGCCACCAGCTAAATCGGCTCCTCTAAAATCTATAAAGCCTCCTGAGTGGCCTAGTCCACAACCTTCCCCTTATCCACAGCCTCGACCCCAGCCGCCGAGGGAACCCCAAACCCCTCGGGGCGTTGAGAGGAGGACCGCTGTGAGTACATGGAGCCACAGCGACCCACAGAGCAGAGTCCGGGCTGACTCTGGTGGACCCGCCCAAACTTTAAACCCTTCAGTACTGGTCATTTTCCTCTGCTGGTATTTATAACTGGAAAACTAACCACCCCCTTTCTCAGGATCCCCAACGCCTCACAGGGTTGGCGGAGTTCCTTATGTTCTCTCATCAGCCTACTTGGGATTACTGTCAACAGCGGTTACAGATGCTTTTAACAACCGAAGAGCAAGAGAGAATTCTGTTAGAGGCTAGAAAAATAGCCTGGGAGCCAACGGGCGGTCTACACAGCTACAAAATGAGATCGACATGGGATTCCCTTTGACTCGCCCCAGTTGAAACTGCAACATGGCTAAAGGTAGGGAGAGCTTAAAAATCTATCACCAGGCTCCGGTCTCCAAGGTGCCTCAAAACGGGCCCACTAATTTGGCTAAGGTAAGAGGTAATGCAGGGGCCGATCGAACCTTCCTCTGTGTTCCTTGAAAGGCTTATGGAAGCCTTCAGGCGGTTCACTCCCTTTGATCTTACCTCGGAAGCCCAAAAGGCCTCAGTGGCCATGGCCTTTCATAAGGCAGTCAGCTCCCGAGATCAGAAAGAAACTTCAGAGATTAAAAGGTGTATTACAAGAAGGAGACAGTTATGCGATCTAGTAAAAGAGGCAGAGAAAGTGTGTGTGTGAGAGAGAGAGAGGCAGGAGGCAAAAGAAAGAGAAAACGGGAGGGATAGTAGACAAGAAAGAAATTTGCCACAGTGGTAGGAGAAAAAGAAAAGACATGATCTAGACAGGAAACCTGGGCAACTGAAGACCGAGCCTCAGCTAAAGAGGCTCAGCTGTGTCAGACTGAAGTGACTTATTTGGGATACACCCTTCGAGGTGGAAAGCAGTGGCTAAAAGAAGTCAGAAAAAGACTGTAACTCAGATCCCCACCCCAACTACACCAAGGCAAGTAAGAAAATTCTTAGGTACTGCTGGCTTCTACAGACTCTAGATACCTGGGTTGGTGACCTTAGCTGCCCAGTTGTACCCCCTAACCAAGGAAGGGAGGTGTTTGTGTGGACCCCAGATCACCAGAAAGCCTTTAAAGAGATTAAAAAGGCCCTACTGATGGCCAGCCTATGCCTGACCTAACCAAGCCTTTCACTCTTTATGTAAAAGAGAGAGCAGGGGTCACCAGAGGAGTCCTTACTCAGACTTTGTGACTTTGAAAAAGGCCAGTGACTTACCTATCCAAGAAGTTACACCCTGTTGCCAGCGGGTGGTTTTCTTGCCTGAAAGCTATTGCTGCCATAATCTGCTTGTCAAGGATGCTGATGAGCTCACTCTGGGACAGCAAATAACTGTAGTGGCATCCCACACTCTTGAAAGCATTACCAACGCTCCTGTGACACATCAGAGCTTTTTGTTGTCTAAATGAGTGATCTTCGCTTCATTCCACCTGCTGTCCCACTGCGTGAGACTGCACCTACTCATCACTGCGCTGACATTCTGGCAGAAGAAATGATCTGAAGGATCAGATCAGCCTTGGCCTGAGGACAGTAGCCTCGAGGTTAAAGGTAAGCAGAAGGCGGGGACAGCAGTATGGTGGTGAACAGAAAGCAAGTGATCTAGGCCAGCAGCCTTCCTGAGGGACGTCGGCCCAGAAAGCTGAACTTGTGACTTTAAGACAAGCTCTATGAATGGCAAAGAAAAGTCTACACTGACAACAGGTATGCTTTTGCCACTGTACGGGGCAATATACAAAGAGGGCTGTTGACATCTGCAGAAAAAGACCTAAGATGCTGTGGCTAAAAAAAATCAGGTGGCAGATCTAACCGCCAATCAGGTGGCCCAAGGAGCAATGATCCTGGCAGTCAAGGAGCCTAAAGATTATTATGACATCAGAGAGACCAGCTTTAGATACACCGCTGAGCACTATCAAGCTATGGACAGTATTTGACTTGGCCTGGGGGCCAAGAAATTCAAAGGTGTGGTTAGGTCCTTTGACTACTATGTTACAGGACTCTCTGACTTGGCAGAAGAAATAGTCAAAAGCTGCAAGGACTGTGCTATGACGAGGTAGAATTTCTAAAAGAAACCTTCCCAAGGTAATTGGATCCAATAAAGGACCTGTCTTTGTTGCCCAGGTAAATCAGGGACTGGCCAAGATATTAGAGATCGGTTAGAAGTTACATTGTACACGCAGGCCCCAAAGCTCAGGACAGGTAGAGAGAACGAATAGAACCATTAAGAGACCCTTACCAAATTGACAGCGGAGACTGGCGCTAATGATTGGATAGCTCTCCTACCCTTTGTGCTCTTTAGGGATAGAAACACCCCTGGACAGTTTAGACTGACCCCTCTCCACTGGTAAAAATAGCCTCTGTACATAGTGCTGACATGCTGCTTTCCCAGCCTTTGTTCTCTAGGCTCAAGGTGCTCCAGTGAGTGAGACAGCGAGCAAAAAGCAGCTCCAGAAGGCCTACTCAAGAGAAGAAGACCTGCTACATTAGACATCTCCATGCAAAAAACCTTGAGACTCTGGTGGAAAGGCCCTTATCTTGTACTCTTAACCACCCTACTTTCTACCTTTATGGGACCCCTTTTGATTTTGGTTCTGCTTTTAATTATAGGTCCATGTGTGTTAAATAGGCAAGTCACCCTTATTAGAACAAAAATTAGTGCAGTGCGGCCTTTAGTTTTGAGACAACAGTACCATGCCATAAAGGATCAAGTATGTCAGGAAAAAGATAGTATCTAGTTCTAAGATTAGAACTACTAACAAGAAGAAGGGGGGAATGAAAGAGTAGTAAACTCAGTGCTCCAAGGTATGCTAATCATAAAACAGATAGTGACATTCCTCCACCCACCCACTTCCTGAGTTCAAGGAGTATTCATTCAAAGAAAGTCACCCTGGCCATTACCGGAAGCTGCAATGCAAATGTGCTATTGTTAGGGGCTCTTAGAAACTGTCTTGAGAGTTAACAATTACCAGGTATTCCTTGTGACACCTGTGACTTTGTACTTCCTTGTGACTCTTATCTGGTATTTTTTGGTATTTTCCAACAACGCCCTTCCCACCTCCTTGAGTTGTGGGTTTTCTCCTTTAAATACCCCCTTACTCAGCTACTCGGGGCGCCACAGTCCTCTACCCCTGCGTGGTGTATGACCGTGGGCCCGAGAGCGCTCTTGAATAAAAATCCTCTTGCAATTTGCAACAAGACCGTTTTCTCGTTGGTGATTTTGGGGTGTCGCCTCTCCTGAGTCAGAACGTGGGGGAGTCCTCACGTTGTGGGTCTTTCAATATGCACATATGTGCAAATATATCTGTACTCCTCTTAACACAAATATGAAGTTGTTAGAAAACAAACAAACAGGAGTACATAAGTTCATAAAGGTACCACAGATTAGTGTGGCTAAGGCTACACTAATATGGGAAAACATGGAGTCCCTGTTTATCTAAGATTCCTGTGTAGACCAAATGAAACGCTTCTAAACCATGATCTGTCCTTATGTGTATATGCCTGACGATGTCATGGGGTGACCATGCCCTGGAATTAGAGTTACAAGTTGTTGTGAGCTTTCTAATGTGGGTGCTGAGAATCGAACTCAGGTCCTCTTCAAGGACAATACATGCTCTTAACCACTGAGCCATCACTGAAGCCCCTGAAACTTGTACTGTATGACTAAAGTGGTTAACATAATAATTTTCAGAGCTGGAGAGATGGCTCAAAGGTTAAGAGTGCCAGCTATTCTTCCAGAGGTCCTGAGTTCAATTCCCAGCAACCACATGGTGGCTCACAACCATCTGTAATGGGATCTGATGCTCTCTTCTGGTGTGTCTAAAGACAGTGACAGCGTACTCATATACATAAAAAAATTAATAAACAATAATTTCCATAGTACATACATATTTTTGTAGACATATTCTCGATATGTTGTCCAATAGAGACCATAATCTTACTGTCCCAATCTGCAAAATACATTTAATTACAAGTACATGAGGTACGGCTGGATATTTATTATGCATATTTTATTACAAACTAAACCTTGAGACTAATACAATGGATTTAGTATATTTCTACAAAAATGGCTCAGTGCAATTTGGCCCCTTATGTTTTTGCATAGCACCTACAAGTCTTATAATCCATGTGTATGTTTTTGTGCATGAAATATAGTTTCTGAAAGTGGTTAAGAGTATACACAGTTTTCCAGTGTATTAGATGTGAAAATAAAAATCAAATTTACCTTTGCAATTCTGTTGAAGTTCACTAGAAAACTACCTTCTTGAGGTTTATTAACTCTAATCATTTTCTTGAAAGATTAGCAGTAATTATCATTAAGGTTTAAGCATTTAGCTCTGACTACTGCAATAAATCTTATTAAGATAACTGAAACATACTTTTTCTGCATGTAGCAACCTGTCTCAGAATCACAACCATCTGTAAGTGGTGATTGCCTGCTGCACACAGATGGAAGTAAAACAACCATAAAGTTATACTATTCTTTAATCATCACTGGGTACCAAACAAACTGAACTCTCAGTCAGACTATTTGCATTTGAAAAATTATATGATTGCTCTAATTAACAAATACTCGTCAGGTCTCCGATATAAAATGAATTATAGGTAACTGATTAAAAATAACACTTGAACTGTGCAGACCCCCTTTTAAATCTCTGACAGATATAAAAAAAATTCATATGTTAACAATAGAGGAGCTGGTTTTAAGTTTTTATAGCACACAATTTCCCTGCAGATTTAAAATGACAGGAGAAGGAAAGAGAATAAATTATTCTTTCTGGCTTCCAGCACGAAATCATGAAACCTTGGAATCCATAACTCCAGGGCTACACTAAACTGCTGTCAACCAAAATCAGCTACAAAGATGGGTACCTGCCCTGCCTTGCTTTCCTCTCAAGGTGAAGGAGCAGCAGATCCATGTTACTCACAAAGCCCATCACGAAGTGAGAAAAATACCAAGGAGATCGGGATCTTTCCAAGAGTGATCATGTATTGCCCAACCCCATCTCTTTCTGCTGCATTAACAGCCAAATAACAGAGGTCTGCGCTCCATGGACAAACCAATGTGATGCAGCTGTGTACGCCTCACTTCCAGTCCTGAGTGTGTTAACAAGATGAACCTCCAAATTACTTAACCATTATAGTTTTCTCATCTCTTAAAATAAAGACACAAAGATATGCAGGCACACACATTCACACACACTCAAGCACACACGCACGCACACACAAATTCATGCACACTGGATTGTGAGCTTTGGTTGATATGGTCATCCAATAGTGCATAAGGAATAGCTGACACACTTTTGTTTAATAAGGATAATAGCAAAGGATAATTAATGACAGTCGGCCTTGATATCTAATGATGACAATCTTTCAGTCTTGATTAGTATAAAGTATTCCTAATTTGCTAACAATTCATTTAGCAATGAAAAGTATGTACCTAGATAGAGGCAGACTACCTAGTTTAATCTTTGTTTCCCTGTCCCCCTACATGACTCTGGCAAGGTGGTCAACTTCTCTATGTTTCTTCTTACTAATCTTTAAAGTGGGTGCAACAGTAATCCACCAGCAGTGTTTTTATGGGTAGGAAATGAGTCAACATCCCTAAACTTAGAAGAGGCCCAGGTAGCTGTAAGTGTTCCCTAAAAAGCAAGTATCTGCCATTTACATATGAACTTGACCCTAGGGGTATAATAGGGGCCTGACCCCACAAGGTTTATATCCTACTGAGCCACAAACTTTGAAATACATACGTAAAAGTCCTTAACTAGAAATTACAGGAAAGGAACTGGGAGAAACCTGAGCATAATCAACCGGCATGAGATTTCTGAACTACTTACTTCATGTCGGGCTCTCCATCCACAGTCTCAAAACTGCTATCTCTATACTGCTCAATCAAATAACACATCCCCAAGTCCAGACACCTAGAGAGTGATCTCTGTATGTCAGTTCTTTCCTTTTTTCCATTACCCCAATCATCTTGAATGCAGTTTGCTTGGTTGGAATTTGTCTGGAGCTTATTGTTGTCGTTAGTATTTGTAGAGAAAACTTTTCTTAACCTCAAATGACCTCATGCTTTGAGACGCCAGATGCTGAAGAATATTGAAATTATATTTAAAGCAGTATTACACTCAAATTAAGACGTATTTTCTCCTAGATTACATTTTTAAAAGACCGTCATCACATATTATATACACTTAGATATCAAATGACTGCATTTACATTTGAACCAAAATAAAAGATGAAAGTGGTTAATGAAGTTCTAATTCATAGCCTTGAATTTTTTTTAGCCTACTACATCCAAATTATTTTTTAAATAACTACCACTAGAAAGGCTAATGCAGTGCAGATGATACCCCAAATATTTGCAATAGGTCACGTGACACCACTACAGCAGCTCAACAATTGGTATAATAGGTTTAAGAAGGAAGGATCATCACCTCACAGATGATTTTGCCTTGCATCAAGTCCTTGAGCATTTAAATAATCTTTTCTATTAGATCTTAAAAAAAAAAAAACCTTGATTAACACCAGAAATATTTCTCACTTTGCCAAAAGAAACCCTCATTAAGGGAATTTTCACTGAGTTACATACAATATGCTCATCTGTCACCATGAACTTGTTTTTACTCTATATTCAAAGCTGTATGTTTATTTCTCTGTTCTAGTTCAGTCCTAAAAAGCCAAAAATATGAAACAGATGTGGTGACTTTCTGTGTGCTGTGAAGCACAATTACGCGTCTTTGAATTGCACAGGCTCAACAGTTGCCCTCCCGAGAACAGATCCATGCCACAAGATGCTTCCCAGCCAAGAAGCCAGCTTGCTACCTGTCAAGGAACTGAGTTGGCAGGCCCCGGCTGGCTGACAGCAGTGAATGCTTTGTGATTGTCCTCCCAGCCAAAGCCTGTGAACATAAAGAGTACACAGGGCAAGCTTTAGCTGACTGGCTTGCTGCTTTGCCCTGAAGAGGGTGAACTGTGTGATATCACGTTGCAAGATCCACTTTGTTCAGTGATGAAACGTGGCTCTGAGTTCAGTTGGTCCTGCTTCTGAGATAACAGACGCCTGGACAATAGCCAAGAGCAAAGGCGAAAACACTTCCAAAGCACTCATTTTAGCCATGATTCCTTCAAACCTGTGCCTGCCAGATCGGCCTGTGTTTCAAAAGCACATAATGTTGATTTTTTTTCTTTTGCTGAGAATAGTTTCAAAACATGTGGAAATTGCTATAATTGAAGAGAAGTCTTGAAACAAATGGTAATTTTGTTCTCAAAATGGAAACTTTCTTCAGGCTGTGGGAGGTGAGGAAAGGAAGTTTCCTCTTCTTCTAAAATAAATGAATGCTGAAATGGTGGTTCTCAGACTCCTACCTTAATCTTGTCAGTTTACAACTTCAAGGGGGATCTTAAAACAAAAACTACAGGAGGATATGTTTAAATAGGGATATACACAGAGAGCCAAGTTCATGGGGTCATAAATTAGATGCAAATAAGCATGCCAATAGGCCAATAAAGTTTATAGTTTTCCTTAAAGGGAACCATGAACTAAAACTCAACCATTCAGAATTCATTGACTTAATGTAGGCTTGAATATTCTGCTGCATATTAATGGGGTTAACATGAAAATACAAGCTATCTGACCCCACAAGCAAAGGGGCAAAGGATGGGTAAAAGATGTGGAGATGAGAACTATGAATTCTTACAGCAATGAGGACTCGTTTCTCTCTCTAACCAGGACCCTGTGTCTTAAAGGAGTGGAAATGGAGACAAAGATGGTATTGGCAGACACCTGCTGAAAACTAGGAGGCTTTACTCTCCTTTCGAGCACTACATCAGGCCAGACTTTCAGCCTAGCTCGCAATGTGTGATGTCTATTCAATGTTCCACTCATTTTCTCTACAAACCATTCAAACCAACTGAAGATGTGAGAAAGAACATAATCAGAAGACCTTCATAGTTTGGCTCTTTATCTTGAGAAACACCTTTTCCATTGCCGGTGAATTGACTCCTTATAAGCATTTTCATCTAGCCAATAGCACTCAGGAATAGTTCGGGTTTTATCAGATCCATTTAATGCTATACCTAACATTTTCTAGTGTGCTGTTGTGGGTTTGCTGAAAGAGGTAACATTTGTGTTCATTGAATCAGGTAGGACTAGGCAGACTGGGGGATGAGCCATAGGAGACACAAATGGACAAGATGGTACGTGCACGTACCAATCCTCATATCAACAAGAAGACAGTAGATCTGAGTGCTCTCCAGTTATAAAGGAAGGAGAGATGCTCAGTGCTTCAGTGACTAGTTGTCGTGGAGACAGCTGTTGGGGTAGAGTCCCACACTGTTTCCAGAGCCTGCTTCAACCACCTCACAGATGAGTTTGCCTTACATCAAGCCCTTGAACATACATGCAGACAAATAGAGTTTATTCTGTGGGTCTATATTACGAGGTAAAGTAAAATATTCCTTTATGAGTAGTACCTGTAAATGAATATGGAACAGGCTAACGGACCCAGACCAAGAAATCTGTAATTTATGGTATGTGCTTGTGGCAAGTCTTAGGAAAGTTCTACACTTGGGAGAGTCTTTACTGCACAGTGACTTGTGCTTCCTCCAGTTGTGAGGGGGAAACAAGCATATACTTCTCCTGGACTCAGTGTGAAAGGATAGAAAAACTTTCCCCAGCTCTTCGTCAACTGCATTAATATTTCAACTCAACAAATGTGAATGGTAAAATCACAATGACAGGCATGTGGAAGAAGTACACCAGGAGCAAAGGAGAGAGGATGACAAAGGCTCTGCCAAGTATGACACTGCACTTATGCCCAAACCAGAGCTTTTCTGGGACAGCCGAGCAGAGGGAACAGGACAAACACTTGACAATGGGTACAACCATCTGAGAACCAGGAACCTGCCAGTGGGATTTGCACTGTGGAGCACAATCAGCTGGTTATATCGTCCTGTGTGGGAATCTGAGATCACCTTTCAGACACCCAATGCCATTCACAGTTTAAAGCAATGGTATAATGTGATTGAACAGTGAGCAGAGTTTGGAATTTTCATTTCCATACATAAGTGCCATCATAGATTATTCTCCCTGGGTATAAATATGTAATTCCATATTAACTTCAATCACACACTATTAGGTGCACTTCTTTCAGAGAAGTTTGAAAGCCGTATCTCGTCAATTGAAAGGACAAGCTAAGGAGACTGCAGAAACATGGCCAGTTCCATTTACAAAAAAAAAATCTCCAATTACAATGAATCTCCATTATTCGAGAATAAAATATTACTTGAATGCAGGGTTCTGCACTGAGGAAGCGTCAACGTCACTGCTATATAAGCTATAAGTCCACTGCTTTGAATCACAAGAAAAAAAGAATATTTGAAATTGTAAAAATGATGATTATGTAACATGTTTCCCACCCCCGTATTAGTTTCTCCTAGCATATGCAGTTGCACAGGATGATTTTTATACAAATATGTAAATGTATACAAACTGAAATGCCAGACATTGAAAAGGAGCTCAAATGAGTGGGTATTACACAAGGAATAGAGTTTATAAGCAACCATGTTTTGTGATAATGGGATGTTTTCCAAGCATGCCTTCATTCTGGAAATCTACTCAGAAACAAGTCATGTTTTAATGAGACGAAAGGGAAAGACAAAAGCAGACTTACAGATCTGGGAAGACGGAATCTGACATGAGTAACAGCCTTCGCACCCCTTAAATGCAGCAGTGTGTCAAAGAGTCGGATGAGAAACCACATGATGGAGGACCTAAAAATCCCCACTAACCACGGTGCAGATTCCGCTAGAGCAAACCCAAGCACAATTTCATGGATTTAGTCAACTTTCTGAGGTTTGGGAACAAGTGCAGCATTTGTCACGTACTGTAACCACAAAAAATAAGAAGAGAGAAAAGATGTTGCGATTTTATGTTCTTTTTCTAGAGTTCTTACAAAATAAGTGCTTATGATCTGTAGAGCTTCAACTTTGTCTGGATACTTCTAAGTTTCAATATTTCCAATATTAGCAAGATAATGTTTCTGCAGAAAATCTTCACTATACATAGAAAGCAGTTAAAATATAATTTAATGCTGACGTTCCCAACAGGAAGAGTAAGCATAGCAACTTCTAATCTAAATCTGTGGTCAGATTAGTGACCCAAATCGTCAAAAACCACATGATAACTCTTGACCATCTATAATGAGATCTGCTGCCCTCTTCTGGTGTGCAGGGAGAATGCTGTATGCATAATAAATAAATCTTAGGGGGAAAACACCTTTAAAAAATTAAAATAAAATAAAATGTCTGAGGTACTGTGCCAATTACTACCAGAGTATACATTCTTCCAAGCACCTGCCAAATATGGTGTCAGCTTCATTCAAAAAAGCATTTAAAAAAATAGGACACAGGCTACAAAGGGGTGTGAGTATTGCTCATAGGGAAAAAAGCATTAAGATTCAAATGGGCATAAAACATGTTAGAAATAACCAGAGCTGTGTTGTGAAATACATGTGTGCGGTGGCATGTGATTGAGGCCCTGATATGAGCCAGATTAAGACAGGCATCGGACTTCAAACTTAGTTTGTTTGAGTTCTACACTTTGTGAGCCATGAGATCTTTTCCTAAAATCAGTGCAGCGAGATTAGTTTTGAGTAATACAGCACTTTCAGCAGTATGGGGGAAAGCAAAGTGGACAGAGCTCATACAGGCGGGGGGGGGGGGCCCTCAAGCACAGCAACACGTGCGGTAACAAGAAATAGGACTACAGAAGAACTAGTGAGAGCCAGTTTCTAATCCTGAATAATTTTAGAATGAGGAGAAAGTTCAATGACTTATTCAAGACTTCTAACTTTGGGAGAAATAGAAAAAAAATGAAACAATTTACTAAACTGAAGATGAAACTCAGTGGTTGAGACCGGCTCTGTCTTCACACCCAGGCTCCTTCCCGTCTTGGTACACCAGTGTCATATTTACCAAACACTTTTAGGTTATCTGGACCCCGCAGTGAGTACATAGTTTGGAGTAGAACAATGAATGGAAACATAAACCTGAAGCTCAGTGGGAATGGCACAGATTCCCTACACTTAGTCCTACACTGAGGTCTGTCAATTCACAACTCAATCCACAAGAATGAATGAAAATCTAACGTGAGCCACTATATGGCCAAATTCATTGCAAAGCGCCTGATATTTATTTGATGATCTTATGACTCTAAAATTGATACATAAATGATTAAAGAACACATAAAGTTACTGTAGTAATGATGAGTTATATTTTTAATCATTTATTTTATATGTGTGCATGCATGTGCAGGATGTGTGGTGTGTCTACATGCATGTAAGCCTGACGTCAACATCAGATGTCTTCCTCAATAATGCTGTGTGTGTGTGTGTGTGTGTATACAGAGACAGAGAGACAGAGACAGAAGCTCAACAACTAGGTTGGTCTGGTGAGCCAGCTAGCTCCAGAGATCCTCCTTGTTGGAACTCTAGCTACACACTGGCATATCTTGGTGTTATGAATGAATGCTGCAGCCACACACTGCCATATCTGGGTGTTATGAATGGGTGCTGCATCAATACACTGCCGCACCTGGATGTTATGAATGGGTGCAGAAGATCACACTCAGGCCCTCATAATTGCCCCACAAGCACTTTGCCCACTCAACATCTCTCCAACTGTTCGAAGTAATGATAATTTCCAAAAACAGTGATGAAAATCAACCATTATCATTCCTGTAGCCTGTGGTTACAATGGCAGTGTAACAATGGAAGGAGTTGCTGTTGCTTTTCTCTCCCTAGTATGGAAGAACCCATGCAGAACTGCTCTCCTGCACTGTGATACCCCACTAAGGAGAGCCCTGATATTACTGTGTGGATTCCTCTATGTGCCTCAACTTGCAAAAGCAATTGGAGGCATTCTAAATTCTATGAATAAATAAACACTATATTCTGAAACTCATTAAAATTTTACTCAGATGTTGAAGAACTCTACTTATATATAATTACATGTAATTTTCCATATTTTATTATTTAATGTTTTTATTTTTCAGATTACAACAGAATTACATCATTTTCCCTTTCCTTTTCTACCTCCAAGTCCTCCCATGTCCGTCTCTCCCTCCCCTCTGCCATTGACTCTCTTTCAAATTAGTGCCCTCTTTTATTTTTGTTGTTTTATGTGCATATATACATACATACACACATATATATTTGTATGTGTGTATATATTTGTATGTATATATATATATTTGTGTGTGTGTGTGTGTGTGTGTGTGTGTGTGTAATATATACGTACATGCATACATATATACATACATACAATGCACTATAATGGTCAGTCCATATGACTTAGTACGATGTATGTGTTCAGATCTGGTCACTTGGTATTTTATAACCAATTCCCTAAGGAAGACTGTTTCTTCCACGTGCATGTGGCTCTTTGTCTAGGGCTGAGGCCTCATGAGCTTTCCCTTCTTTGCTCACAGTATCTTGTAATTATACATTTCTTTCTTTTTCCTTTAATTTTGTGTATGTGTTGGGGCGTCATGTGCATAAGAGCACAATGCCCTCAGAAGCCAGAAGAAAGTGTCAGATCCCCAGGCTATTGTGAGCCACCTAACAGGGCTGCTGGGAACTAAACACAGGTCCTCTGTAAGAGCTCTATGTGCTCTTAACCACTGAGCCATCTCTTCAGCTTCTATGTAATCTATATATAAATACATATTATATACAAATATTTAAGTAAGTAGTCCATTCAAATAGCAATTTTCATATTTTAAACGTTAGGAATATGAATTAATCTACCTGTAACTCATCTGTTTGAGTAAAGTAAAAGAAAACAAAGACTGCATATATTTAAATAAAAATTATGACAATATGACATTCTGTTTAATATTTAGAAATGTTTCCCTGAAGCCGGGCAGTGGTATGGTGGCACACGGCTTTAATCCCAGCACTTGGGAGGCAGAGTCAGGGGAATTTCTGAGTTCGAGGCCAGCCTGGTCTACAGAGTGAATTCTAGGACAGCCAGGGCTACACAGAGAAACCCTGTCTCAAAACAAACAAACAAAAAAGAAAGAAATATTTCCCCGAACTTCCTACGGGCTCTCCTAGGCAAAGATTAGTTTGCTCCAAAGCAGCCAAAATTTGTACTATCATCGTGGTCTAAGAACTAAAATACTCCTCAAAACAGAACAATATTAATTTCATATTAGAAATTCCTTCATTAATACAATGAAAATAGAAATAGAGAAAGAAATTACCAACCTATTAGCTTCAGTTTATATTTGACTATTTGCTGTTTATGTACTGACCAAGTGTGCCCTACTATACCTCATAGTCTACAGGATATATATATATATATATATATATATATATATATAATGCCTAAATTATTTATCCCAAAGTTTTAATCTATCCAAGGCATTTGCTATATTTTATAGACATTGAATTGATCTATATCAATTGCCAGATATGGTAGACTCAATGATCCTGTAAATCCCAATGGTCATTCTGTACCCAGATGAAAAATGTCACATGAGGCCTTGGCCTTGAAACCTCTCACTCAGACTGGATTATTTATGAGGGTTGCATGTTTAGTCACTAATAAATCTTACAGCCACACTCTATGAAGAAACCAATTTCCTTTATATTAAGTTGTGGAAGTCAACGAAGGCTGTGAGTGAGCTGCTTGAAAAGGAGTCTGTAGATGCGCGTCTACACCGTGAGCCACTTAAGAACATTTCCTCTTAGTGACAGAAGGTGGTACTTTGCTTTAGAGTTTATTTCCTCATGGAACATATCCTAGTGATAAAAATGACTTGGAATATTTTGTGACTCTGAAATGCAATAATTAAAACATAATCTGTTCTTTAGGAACTCTAGCTTGTTCTAAATTTGAGATACACAACTGGGATATCTCAAACTATATTTGGACTACCTAGAGAGAAAACTATGGAATTATTTTTTTTTTTTACAAAACTGATACATGCACCAACCAACGCAGTGTGATATGAGTTCACAGACTAAATATAATTCCAAAATATAATGCATATGCAAAGATTCAATAGATAACATATATCATAAAATTAAGGTGCATCTAACCTGTTAAAATTAGCATAATGTCTCTGAAAGTACAATAGAATTCATCTTTTTTAAATCTTTCTTGTAACTCACTCAACAGGGGACACTAAACATCTATTATCTTCCTATCTAAAATCATACTAAAGAACCATAAACAAGAACAAAAGGAACTAAGTGTTTCGCCATCCTAAGACTGGAAGTGAAAGCGATCAGCACACAGGGCATCATGGAGCTACAGAGAAGATGAAGCGTCCAGATTCAAAGGCTACAGAAGACTATCAGAGGTGGGAGCAGTCAAGTGTCCTATTGAGTACCAGGACAGAGGGAACAGAATAGGAAACACCAAGACATGGCAAAGCTGTAACGTAGGGAGATGAATTTAGAGGACTTTATGTGGTCTGGTCATTTGTTAAGCCTCCCCTCTTCCTGTTAAGCAGAGGGCAAAGGTTGTAGCATTTATGTAAGGAAGGGCTATGTAAACACTCCATTGGGGGTGCTTAGTGTTTCAGAAACACTTCAAATGAAATGTGTAGAATACTGGACTGGTAGAATGTCTAAGTGTGTAGGAGCTCCTTATGGAAAGCAGAAAAATCTGAGTTCAAATCCCAGAGTGTTCTGAAGAGAGACTATGGGATCTCTAATCACCTGAAATTTTTTACTTCTTTTAAGTAAATAATCGTTATTAGACATGAGACTAATTAGCTGGTCTCCTTACCTAACTAGTTGTTCCAGTCTCTCTGAGAGCCTACTAGTGGTCTATTTATCTTTTTATTTCTTCCATGCCTGCTGCCAAAATTGCAAACACATCATTGACAGGACTTTCAGGAGAGCTATCAGTGACTAAGATTAAAAAAAAAAAAAAAACAAAAAAAAAAAAACAGATAGTTTCAAGGCTACACTTCGGGGAAAGCTGCTTCACCAACAACCTTGACAACATCACCAATTTGGAAGAAAACAGACTTGATGGCATCCAGTGAAGTAATTCAAAGAACATGGCCTCAGAATTTGAAGCTAGACTTGTACCATAATCAGTGGATTTACTTACACGTTCTGTGCATGACTACGTTGTGGTAAATGTTTAATATTAATTGAGGGCTTCTGTCCTGCTTTTGACTTTTTAGTTCCCAGATAAAAGACACAAAACCTTTATATTTGTAACAAGCCTAAGACTTCATTACAGCTGGGCAGATATCAACCCTGTAAGTTTTTTTGCCTACTTACCTGTCAAGAACCCTGAGATATGACTTGCCATGTTCTGCCTGGGCCACTCTTAGACTGATTGTCCGGCCCTCAATGGCCAGTTCTCACAGTATCTTACACTATGGTCTAGTCTTCTCTCTTTACTCTCCTTTCTTTCCTCCTGTGGTCTCTGCTTCAGACTCAAAGCTCAAGAACAAAGCCCCATCTACCGCTCTTCTGCCTAGCTACAGGCTTTAGGCATCTTTATTGATTAATAAAGGATAATTTGAGGGGCAAGGCTACATAGCATCACTTGAAGTACAAGAGGATCGCCTCACCCCTGGGGGCATTCAGACCTTGGGGGTCAGGAGTTAGCATTACAATACATAGCAACAGACCAAACTTCAACTTGACTCTATTAGACTTAGAGTTATATGATTGACTAGCCTAGCCTAAGAAGTCTAAGTGATGAGAGAGAGATCTGTGCTACCATGCAATTAGCAGAAATATTTTCTTGGTGAAATTTAAAAAATATAATAATGACACAATTTACATTAAAAACAATATGAGTTTTAATGAGATAGAGTTGCTATACTTTCAAGAAAAATTGACTGGTTTATTCCCGGTTTTATACCTTCTTTTAAGTAAATAATAGTTATTAGACATGAGACTAGTAAGCTGAACTCCTTACCTACCTAGTTGTATCAGTCTCTCTGAGAGCCTACTAGTGGTCTATTTCACTTCTTGTTTCTTCCAGGAGTCGTAGGGCTCACTGGGTACTTTTGATACATATGATGTTTCATAAATAAAGGAAATAGGCATTTCCTTAGTGGGAGAAACAAAACATCTATTGATTGTTCACATATTGAAAAATCAATGATGTTAAACATAACCTACTCCAATCACTATCCTGTTTGTGATGTCTGGATTTGTATTACTCTTTTTAATCTTTCTTCCTTAAATATAATGAGCCAGCCTGGTAGTTTTCAGGAAAACCCAAGAAAAGCAACAGCACAGGGAGATGACTCAAATTAAGCAGAAATATATAACAAAAGATATAGCATTAGGTTGAAAGTCAATTTTATTCGATATTAAAATGGCTAATATTAGTAATGTGTCCATACTGAATGACACGTAATTTTTCCCATCCAAAAAGGTAAGATATCAGGGTGTGGGATGATTTGACTCTGTAAGTGGCAATTGTTGCACCCTCACTTGTGCCTGGATGCCTTGAGCAAAGGATAACCAACCAGGAAACCAAAGAGATTACCCTTGAGTAAGGACTGGCTGCTTTAAACACTCACAGATGCTTGAAACACTCACAGACAGCTACATAGCGAGCACAGCTGCTTGCTGACAAGCAATAACTCTAGCTCCCAAAGCCATAGCCTCAGCTGTGACTATTTCAAACAACACATACCAGACTTCTTACTATCATACTATCACAAGCCTTGGTGAAATTAGGACGATACTGCAATTACTTCTACCAAGACCATAAGAAACACAGTTCTCTTTGTACGTCAGCACTGGGATTACTACAACTATTACAAAGAGAACAATGTTGTGTTTGCTATGAACACAATCTTTCATCTGCATGAAGTTTTGCTGCAATTGGTACAAACATTCTGGACAGGTAAGTAGGATAGTTAGCACATTTTGTGAGCTGCTCAAAGACAACTGTATGTGCTTAACTGGTGTTGCAATATTAGGCCTAATAAAACACTGTTTGAGGGATAAAACAACTAATATATGTTATATATTAATTATATATTACATATATAATTAACATTATCAAAGAAATTGAAGTGATTCTTGTCTCCATAAAGAAAGAATTATGTAGTATAAGAAAAAAAGAGCAATCAGAAAACAACACAAGGCTGGAATAACTTGCAGGAAAGCACTTGCATATGATGTGCTGGATTCCCAGTTTATACCAAGAAACACACATGAGTGCATGCACACACACACACACACACACACACACACCTTTTAAAATTGAAATGTATAATTGAGGTTCCTGTTTTTGAAAAAACAAAAACATTGGTGAAATATTAAATAAAGTCAAGTGTGGGGGTACATGTCTTTGTAGTCCTCACACTTGGGAGACTTAGGCAGGAGGACTATATTAGTTGAAAATTAACCTGGGATCTACAGAGACTCTTTTTTGGAAATAAATACATAATAATGTAATGCATGTGGCATACATGCAAAAGAGACAGCTGTGTATGGGAAGCAGACACCTGGACAGAGAGCAAAGAGCATGGTGGAAGAGTATAGGATGGGTGGAGAAATAAGAATAAAACCTAACAACACATACATAAAGACTAAATCCTTTAATAAAAAATGAAGTGGTGTATAATGCCAAACTGAAAATAGATGAATGTGCCAGAAGAAAACCTCAAAGAAATTATTGAGCAAAATAAAACATAAATTTTTAGATGAGAGAAAAGTTGAGACAAAAGAGAAAAGACGTAAAATCTAATATCATCATATAAAAATTAAAAAAGAAAATAAGGCCAAAGAATGTAAAATAAAGAAATTCAAAAAGAGGAAACAAAACAAAAAACTGACAAGACAAAGATACTGTCAAGGGAATATGTTTGAAATGAGGACAGAAACAAGTCTTCATGATGAAATACTATGACAGTATACTTGGGAAACTGAAATCAATAAGCCAAACGTAGAAACCTCACCCAAGTTCTTACTGAGAAATGACAGGACCTGGAGGACATTATAGTCTTTCAGAGAAAAAGATTTTTAAAAGAAAGCAAAACCAATATTGGGAGTTATAATACACAACTGTTGGACTACAGATGCCAGACTAAATGCAAATACAAATTCTAAGTTATAAAGGCAAGAATCCTCCCAACTGTGTGACATCCTCAGCTGAAAGAAAGTTTTGATGCTAAAGTTGTCTGCAT
Source organism: Mus musculus (assembly GCF_000001635.26). Classification (NCBI taxonomy): domain Eukaryota; kingdom Metazoa; phylum Chordata; class Mammalia; order Rodentia; family Muridae; genus Mus; species Mus musculus. The sequence goes on from NC_000079.6 coordinate 80,721,066, forward strand.
AAATTATCCTGTATCTATGAAAGTAAGGAGAAAGCTTCCTCAGCCACAGTTACTTCCCCATGAACCTTTTAAACATGACTGGCGTGTACATGGAGACGCACCCACTCGCCATCCTCTCCTGTGTAGTAGTCCACACTTAACTGAAGTTGTCAGTATTATAGCCAGAATTTTTACACTTATTAGCAATCTGATGAAATACATTCAGAGATTATTGGGTAAGGTTTGTCACAAAGGTCCTTAAAGAGGCCTGGATCACCAGGAAGCAAGCTTTCTCCATCCCTCCTCATACTTTAGCTGTCCCTCAACAGAGACCTTGAAATTAAGGAAGCCATGACAGACAATGACATGACATGAAAATGACAGAACAAAGGCTGGCAGATCAGAACAGAACTTAGATACAGTACAACCATTATACCAGCATGGAGCTGATAACCACAGTGTCCCTTCTGTGAATGTGAACATTAATAAAAAGGGATGGATTTAGGGGCATATTTAGTTTATGATGACTAATCCAATAACCTCACAGGCTCACCACCTGGATACTAACTAGATTACAGTGACTTACAAAATCCCTACCTCTACAATCCTCTCAGACTGCAGCACTGTTGTTGCTCCCAGAAGCATTAGCTAGCTTGGATCTATGCCACTTATTTCCTTGCTTTTTTCTCTTTAGGCTTAACACATAAAGCTGTATCCTTTAAGCATTTTTATAGCCTGTGTGTTTTCATAGCATACACTACTTAGTATCTTGTATATTTCTTTGACCAATATGTTTTTGGCAATCATGTTGATAAATCCAGAACTCAGGCAATTTTATTTTTTACTGCCAAATAGTATTCTATTTGCAAATCCACACTAATTTATACATGTTGTACTTTTGTGGTAGTAGTAATGACTATACTAGTGGCACTGCTGCTGGGAACTGAACACGTGGTCTCACGCATGCTAAACAAGCATTTGGTCATGGACTGTACCTGGGAAACCTGAAGTCGATCATTGACGGAGATTGGATTACATTTTTTTCTTATTAGTATTGATGTTGCCAATGGTACAACAGGGGTGCTTTGAATATTCTTAGATATTTCCCTGGTGATCATCTGTAAGATTTCCTGTATGATTCACCCTACAGGTAGAATCGCTGGGTCACAGGATGTGCCCCACTTTTAACTACCACTGATGTTTCACAAAATTGTTATACCAATTTATGTAGATTGGCTGGCTATATGAGAGTCCATTCTGTCTCCTTGATACCAGCATTTTCTGGCTGGCATAATATTTCCATGGATACAAGTACTAAGTCTGGCCATCTATATTCAGTCCTCAAGATGCCAGGCAGTGGTGGCTCATGCCTTTAATCCCAGCACTTGGGAAGCAGAGGCAGGCAGATTTCTGAATTCGAGGCCAGCCTGGTCTACAGACTGAGTTCCAGGACAGCCAGGGCTATACAGAGAAACCCTGCCTGGAAAAAAGAAAAAAAGAAAGAAAGAAGGAAAGAGAGAAAGAAAGAAAGAAAGAAAGAAAGAGAGAGAGAGAGAGAGAGAGAGAGAGAGAGAGAGGAAGGAAGGAAGGAAGGAAGGAAGGAAGGAAGGAAGGAAGGAAGGAAGGAAGGAAGGAAGGAAGGAAGGAAGAAAAAAAGGAAGAAAGAAAAGAACCATGTGATTGAAGGGCAGAACTGACTCCCACTAGCTGTCTTCTAACTGCCACAAGTGTAGCATGGTAAGTTACATGTCTTCACACACACACACACACACACACACACACACACACACACACACACACGAAAGAGAGACAGAGAGACAGAGAGAGAGAGAGACAGAGACAGAGAGAAATATAATAAAAAATATTTTTAAACAACAGCATTTTATACATTTTTAAGGTTGCACAGTAGTACTCTGAACTTACTTAATTTTTGAAATTTTGGTGAGATTGTAAAGTATTCCAGATTTCAATGTTTCATTTCTTTTCTTCCCCTGTGAAATGCTTACACATGTGACTGGTCTGTTTTTCTATTTGTTGCATTTTTTTTCTTGGTCTTTATATGATATGGAAAGTAGTTTTGTAAATTAGCTCTACATGTTACAATACCAGCTCACAATTCCCAGCATGCCTTTAGCATTATTTGTCCAGTAGCTTTGGTTGAACTGGACACTTGAAAGGGAGGCTGGGAATGAAAAATGACAGGCAGGAGAGAAAAGGATGAAGCCAAGGCAAAGGTTTCTAATCAAGGCTCAAAGTTTAATTTTCAGCACTGTGTAATCCACAGTGGTTTACAAAGGATAGGGATAAACAAAGGATAGGGAAAGCCCACAGACCCATCCTTTTGTTTCAGCTGTATTGAGTTGCAAAGCAAGCTCAGCAGGCGGTCAACTCCTCAAAGCTCCTGTAGAAAATTGCAAATGCCACAAGGCCAGGCAACTCTGGCAAGGTTTTAAAATGGGTACAAATCATGGTTTTGTTTAGCCTACTCAAGACTGGGGGAAGGGCACACTTATTTGCAGTGTGTTTTTATAAGGAAATACTTTCCAATTAATATAGTTGGTTGCCAGGGCAACCGTATTTTCTTATGTTCTAGGTTTTAATCATGAGTTGATCCTGTCTTCTTGTTATTCTCATTCTAAGAATCAAGTTTTGTCAATGTGGTAACATGTATGGAAATAGTAAGGCAGAAATGTTTATATGTAGACAGCCAGTTCTCAAAGTAC